>NC_066367.1:32946168-33590231 GCF_013377495.2 Cygnus atratus
GGTTAGCAATTTGTTGGTGATGACAGATTTGGGATTTACACCCCAAATAGGTGGCTCCCAGCCCCAGGCATTACTCACAGATAACACGTGCACGCTTCTCAGCAAAGGTCTCCGATACAACTAAAGGATCTTGCGCATGATGCTAACGCAACCGTGGGCAGGCTGGATACAGGTAGTACTCCCATCCCCATGTACGATTCATTACATTACACTGCTACCCTTATTACAACCAAGTGCTGTCATTAAAGCTAATGCTACAGAGACCCACGGGAGCGTGTGACCAGAATGAAAGAAGCAGGGCACAGTTCATGAGCCACCAGAGAGGCACTTTCCTGCAGCTTGCTTTCAGAAGTAAAACCCTCATTTTAAATAAAACAAAAACTTTTACTTTGATAAATGCTGGCTGCTTCTAAAAGATATTCTGTTCTCAAATCTCCCCAGCTAAATGCCACCACAGTTGTAAGGGCCAACCACGTGTGTAGTCAGGCTGGGAATTACCCACACAAATAAAGAGCACAGCTTGAAACATTGACTTTTTCCTGATCAAAAGGGTCTTGGAGACAACTGGACAGTTTGGATCAGGCAAAGGATAGGGCTTTTATTATTTTCAAAGAGTGCCCCAGTGAACAGAGTAGCCAATGTGGCCCTGGTGGCAGTGATATGTTCTAACACTCTCCTCCTCCCACACAAGTTATTGAAAGCTTGGCTTTGGATCTGTTTGTTGGTATTTTTTTGCCTTTTTTTTTAAATTATTTATTTTTGTTGAAGAAATTCTGTAAGGAAAATGTGATATACAATCAAGCCTTTCATTAGCTTTTTTAATAGCATTCCCTGTCTAAGCTGCTTCCCCCCTACATACCAAGTAATAAATTGCAAATATTACCAAAGAAGCATTGTCACCCAAAAAATGTCTTCATTATACCAGTACAAAGGAACTATGTGCTGTGATCTTATTAAAATCAAAATTTAAAATAGCATTAAATGTACTTTTCTGTGTTCTCATGTCTATTTTCTTTATGTACTTTAGTCTAAAGTGAAAAAACAATGCATATCCCTTTCTGTCTTGTTTTTACCTAGTTTCATTCATTAGAGTTTTTCAACTATATATGCTGAAATGAAAGATTTAACATGGAAAAATTATTTATAAAAAATTTTACAATCATGAAATATTCAAACTAGTTAACTTTGTAAAGCTGTTCCTTTTAACAAAACCTAAAGAATTTAGGGATTTAAGCTGCATGATAAGGTAGAATGTTCTTCAGAAAGACCTGTTTCTCTTTTACTAGTTATATATTGATTCTAAATAAAAAACAATCCAGCACTGTGGTAGGTGACAGCTAAGCAATATGTTGCAAATAAACATATTTTACCACCATTACATTTTTTGTGATTTATTTTAATTCCAATAGGATGTACTTCAGCAATCATTGTAAAGGCTTTGGCCTCAATATCTATACACAGCAATCCACGAGAACATAAGCTTCCACCCTGTTCTCTGACTGTTGTCTATCTGTTCATCTTATAACTGGTTCACATAGGGTAAAATATATTTACTAATGCCATAATGTGTTGTGGGACAGAGATCTATTACATGGAATTCAAACAGAATCAAAGATCTTTAGTCCTCCGTGTTTATGGTGTTTTGTTTGTAAGCAATTTGCATAAGACAATTTGTAAAACTAAAACATAGTAGAATCACTTTAACAACAGATGAAACAAAAAGTTATTATAAAGTTATTTTGAAACTGTAAAAAGTATATCCTTCTTGTACAGTGTGTTTCCACTTAAAAATATCAGCCAGAAATTGCAAAGATATGATTTTCTATAATTGATCTTATAGGATTACCTGTATGAATTGTTAAGTTAAAATGTGTAATTGCTTCATCTAAATATAAAGCTACAAAACATCATTGTCTCTGCAGACTTAACTTCTTTGTCTGCGAATGTAAATGAGCATCTTTGTGTATAAAGGTTCTCCAGTACTGGAATCCTACAGAGCAATAACAGCCATTAGCTATACTTGGGATTTCAGGAGTAATAGCTGTGATATTATGACTAAATGCTCACAGGAATCTAATTCCATCGGAGCGAACAGAAAGTCTCCCCTTTGACCTGAATGGTAGTTGAATTGATTCTTCTGTTGGATGATATGAAAAGTCAAAGGTAGGATTCTGGATCTTGTTAAAATACGTGGCTTCAAACTACTTACTTCCTGCGAAGCATTAAAGAAAATATCCATTGGGCCCATAATCAATCATTGAAAGAATATGTCCTATGACGCTCATTCTATGAGCACATATGTGCATTTATATTTTTTGCTTTTTAAAAGGTTTATCTGCCCTCATTTTAAAGCTTATTTCCCCAAGACACAAGCGGGAAAGAGGTACACTAGTACACAAAACAACTGTGAACTCTTCTCCTTTATCTGAGGTGATCAAAAAGCAGTTACTGTGCATGTGTTGTAAGGAAGAGTGTTTTAATGTCTATGAAATTTCTCACTGGTATGTCATTTGAAGAATCTGGTTTCTGAAATTGATCCGCATCATTTGAAGCCTGACACTTGCTGTTTGATGGGATAGACCTGAATACAGAACACTCTGATGAAATTCATATTCATATCTTGAAGGCCCAGATACATATTCTAAGCAGGTTGAGGCCATCTCTATTGTCTAGAAACATCTCTTTCCTCTTCTCCCACTTCTTTCAAATAGCATCATAGCCTATATACTCAGAATCTAAGAGATAAGGGAGGCAGAGGGAATTTTTTGGCTTTAAGTATCTCTAAACAATTCTTGTAGATTACATCATGGCAAAAACATTCGAGAAGAAGACTACAGTCCAATGCAGATGGGAAAAGCAGCATAGCCAAGCAGGGTGGGGAATGTTATCAAAAACGCCTATTTGTAACTCATGGTCCAGAATACAAAAGCAGAAATGTGTTTCATTTAAACACATAGAAATCAGAATTCTTTCAAAGATACGCGAATGCTGGAAGACTCCACCAAACAAGGGCAAGCCATAGTTTACAAGCAAATCAGAACCAAGTTTTCCAAGCAAAGTGTCCAGCCCTGAATGCCTGAGAGGTTAAACACAACACCTTTGGGAAAAGACACAAGAAGAAAGAGATGTAAAGACTTGAGTGGGCAGGAGCAGGAGTAAAACATGGCGCTTGGATGGAATTTGGCAACAGGAGTAATGAAGACAGACATAAGATACGAAGGCAACAATTAAGAAGTTACAGACAAAGGTAGGATAGAACGGGAAATTGGGGAAAATGAGAGGAGTGCTTCGTTTTGCCTGGTTGAATTTCATGGGACAGGACATGCAGTGTGAATTACTAACGTGCTGCTGAAGGCACTCAAATCTCAAAATGTCTCTGTCGGTTTGTTAAGAAATAATAGCTGGCAGTTAACTGTGAACAATGGTCACATGTTTCTAATGAAATTTATGGATGACACTCTTTAATCTAGTTATATATATTCTATTCAATACAAACTTTCAATGGACACTGACCTGTAATATATAAGTACTGAAAATGCAAGTTTGCACTGACAAACTATGCAGGCAAGCATAACCTTTAACTGTCACGCGAAGAAGAAGCCATTGTAAAAAACTGTGTGTCAGCCTGATGGTGTGATAGGTTTATATGTTCAAAACATATCACAAAATAATATCCCTTTCATCTTTCCCTCATACATTTCCTTCAACACCTTATCACCAACATGGTCTAGTTGATGACAAATCTTCAGCTGGCACACGCTGGCATAAATGCATTGACCTCAAGCCAGCGCCTGAATGCTGGTTTTAATCTGTGCACAGTCTCCCACCCTACTTACCGCTTGCCAAAGAGTGGGGAGGAAACACCACCTTTTCTTAGAGCCACAGGTTCATTTTTTTTCCTCCACAAGGAGCATTTTAATATGCCGACAGCATTAATTATTACACAAAGCACTTTTCATGGAGCTACACCCACAATATTCCCTATGACAACAATAAATGTCTCTCTCTACTCCCCCCTTACTGATGCGAAAGGGTAAGAATTAAGCATGGGGCACTAACCTGGCTGTAAATTAAGCCCAGATTAGCACTAGAGGGGTTTGGAAGCCAGAAATACCTAGTTCCTTGTTCCCATCCAGACAGCAGACCATGCTGTCACCTCAGGGAAAAGATAATTCCTGTCTTAATACATGAAGGAAAGGCTGAATCTAGTCCATCACCCCAGTGAAAACAGTACTGATTTGCCATACTAACCATCATCTTTGTGCAAAATTCACAACTGCTAGCATTTCCGCTAGCGTTCACTACCCAGTTTCCATAAGCATTTTTCTTTTCTCTGTATAAATATTGATAGTTCATGGCCTGCATTGGGACTGCTGAGGGCAGGTCCTGCCATGGGCCTAGCTCCGCCGTGGTGAGGCCTTGCTGCCCAGCGTGGCAGGCAGGGCCCGGCAGTCCATTACTGGATGCGAGCGGTGTTACGGGAGATGAGAAACCTCAAGAAATCAACAGAGATGAGGGCTTCACATGACTGCTGGAACACTCTGGGAAAGGAGTGCTTGATTATTCTCTATTGACCTGTTACCTTGCTGCTGTCATTCCTCCGTTTAATCAAGTACTGTTTCGCGAATCATTTGGCTCATAACTCATGAGTGAAGAAGGACTGTTCGTTAAGCAGTATTATATTGTGTGGCTTTTGTGTGAGGAGCCAAACTATCATTCATTGGTGACCCCCAGAAACCGCACGCAACTCTTGCTGCTCCCAGTGCCAAACCTACCAGCTCCCAGCACTACCAAGCATCAGCCCAGCAGTATGAACACTCAAAAAAAGAGACAGCTCTGTTAACAAAAGCTAAGGACACACTTCTTCCGCAGAAGACACTGTCTATGGAAGTCAAAGAGACGGCATGGGCTTCCTCAGAGCTCTTAGCTTTGCTTGTTTCAGTGTTTGTTCCATTAATAGTTCCACTAGCACGCTGAGTACTTGACTTTGGCATGTTTATCCTCTCACACAACTGTTCAACATCTTTGAGCATTTTCCGGTCATGTATCCGTAGTACAGCTATAAAAACTCCTTGTTAATCTCAGTCATCATTTGAAAACATTACCTAAATATAAATCTAGAATATAATCCCAATAAATTCAAATCCTATATATATCAAAAACAATCACTTTACAGCATGTGGCATTTACATTTCTCTTTCAGGTGATATTAGAGTAGTTTCTACATTCACTATGGTGAACAAGTTTTTCCTGGTATCCTCAACAGTAAAACAAGCATTTCTGATTAGATGACCTCAGCTACCTACAGCTCTCATACACTCAGTATAAAGCAACAGAGTGATCCTACAGAGGCTTACAGAGGTAAGATTTTAATTACAAGTTTGGTAACTCGTCTGGATTCTTTCCTAGAATCCAGTGAATTCAAGGAGGCTCTTCTATATGATGACATGTTTCTATTTAGGATGCTTTAAAATTCCTCCACCACTTTTGCTCTGGAGAATCTTAAAAATCAGGGAAGGTTGTGATACTGTGATGAATAGATAAACATCTTCAAAATGTACATCATTATGAGTACTGCTTCTTAACAACTGTATCTTTATGACACAAGATATATTTAGTAAATACGGTAAATATTAATTCTTACCACAAGACTGCTGTCCAGAGAAAGTCTTTTCCCAAATTCCCTTTTCTGCAGCTGTCTTTTTCTCTCCATAGCTGAGGTTATTTTTTTTCCTTTTCATCTACTAGAAATGTCAGACTCTTTCCAGCATTACTGCAAAAAAAAAAATAAATAAATAAATGCACATTTCAATATTCTACTTAACAGTTTCTGTCTTTCATCATTAACTTTGTAATAACCCAGCAGCTAATGACTTTGTGTCCATAGTAGGCTGTGTTCCAGGAATGAATTTTCTGTGCCAGAAAAGCTAAACTCTCCAGACAGAAATATCACCAAAAAAAAAAAAAAAAAAAAAAAAAAAAGGAAAGAAAATCTACTACTACTACTGTCTTTATCAATACACCCTGTGTTTTAATAGTCTCTGTTTAACCGGGCTGGGAAATGGATTTGCAGAGCCAGCAAACTACCTGGGGTTTGCGGGAGGGAAACAGTTCGTTTCATGTTAATTGCGCTCCCCAGTAAGCCCTGCTTGTTGGCACATCTGTGCTGCTACTGTGATGTACAAATTTTGGAACTAATCCTGACAAGTTCTAAAAGCTTTCAACTCCTATTATCCTTAATGAGACACTAATGCCCTCAGCACTTTCCTTACATTTTTAAGGTCAAATATTTGGCTGTGATAATCAAAGAGTCCCACTGACTGTGCAGAATGGCCAGGGAACTTCACCTAAAGCATGGAGGGAAATAGTCTTACTGATTTGGTAGGATTCGTTTATTCCACTGATGATTTCTACTAAAATCAAGGCATAATTTACACATAGCTACTACCAAGTCTCTCTTTTACTACATGGTTCTAGTGAAACATGTATTTGAAAGTTTTAGCTTCTATATTGAGGTAGTATTTGTTGTGCGTGATTTGGCAGCACTGGCAAAGCTAAAGTTATTCAGGATTTACAGAAAATAGTAAAAGAAATCAGAGTTTAAATTGAAGTGGGCAGATAGCCCATAAATGCTGAACCAAATAGAGGAATTTTCTTCTGCACCTTGCAGTGACTGAATTTACTGTATCAGAAGGAACATCCTATCTCTTACTCTGGGATAACTCTCATTAAAGACTAAGAACTTTCACCATAAGATTTTGTCCACTTTTTTCAGTCAAGACTTGATATGGAAGCCTATTTAAAATCATAATTCTAGCAAGGTTGCGATATTCATACAGCACTACTTAATTCTAAACCTAGAGCAGTTCACTGCATTTAACTGACAAAGAAGATGAAAAATACAAATCTATATGTTTCTGATCCCTTGTGCTCCTTGTGAACAGCAACATCAGTTACCAAGAGACAGGTGACTACAACAGGCACGAATACCACTGGGCTTGGCTGCAGGGTAATGCAGCTGGCGTTCCCAAAAGAAGCCTTACATTTGGCCTCCAGATGTGCTTACATGCCTGTGGATAGCCTCGGCTTCTCATGCACCTGTGACCTAGACCATCTGTCACTGCGGTGATATCAAGCAGATAAATCCACCCCAGCTCTTCCCCCAGATTGCCCCCGAATGCTCTGCCACAAGGGCACAGGGGACTCAGCACGTGGGCCGAGCACGAGCTGCCTGCAAGGAGATCAGGATGCTCTGGGCTAAGCCCCAGAAGGCAGCTGGAATTCAGAGGGCTCCCAGAGGCACGCAAATTGTGATAATCAGTCAGGTACAACATGGACATCACAACTGGGACTGCTCTTGTAAAGCATTTCCCATGGGGGATCCGTAATTGGTCCAGCTAGCAAGAGATCGAATGGTAAATCAGTGGTCTAAGAAACAGCACCTGGTCTCTCTTACACTTTGTATTTCTGGTTTGCACTTCCACAAGGCCAGTATTCAGCCCTTTTTCTCCAAAATGGACAAAAACCAGCTTCTATAACATTAGTCTAAATAACACACATGATGGTAAGAATATCTGTTATAGCACTGTGATCATTCTTTATGTGTATTTTGTTCCAGTTTTACCTGCAAGCTCCTGCTTCCCATCTATAGCACCAATCCTAAAGCTACACCCACTACTTTATTCAGCTAATAAGGAAGAACAATGGCATGCTATCACACAATTACCATTGCTTCCTGATTAGCTATCATGTCTCAGAAGACATACCACAATCCTTACAAACACAGAGGCAATGTATTACACTGTTCTTGCGATCATGACAGAAATCAGCGAAAGAAAAAACTTAATGTAATCTTTGTGTCATTTTTCTGTGCATTTGTCATGCCTGGAGAGCATGATTTCCACCAAGGCAGTCTTTGTTGATCAGTAAGCACAGCACTACAGATGAGTGAGCTGGTGACAGCTACAGTTGGAGCCAATTATCCCGGCAGAAGGTCAAGTATTTAACTTCAGTGCCTGAAGTGCCTGTCTGCAGGTATTTGGCAGAACAACCCCAAATCCTAGTTCAGAAGGAAAAGGAGAAAGGATTATTAGTTATTCCAACAGCTTATACACTGAGCTGCCTTGGGCACTTCAGAGAGTGGATTTACTGTCCCTTTGTAGCCCTGGCAGGTGCAGCTCACCTACCTACGTGAGCAATGGTGAAGCTGCCTCAGACCTGCAGACTCCTTCCCCGTGTACACCACAGGAGCTCAAATCTCTGGGCACGTCACTATTAGCAGGCTGCCAGGGATTTCTCCTGAAAAGTTATCAACCTAAGGCTGAACCCACCCAAACTTCTGAATCAAAGGTAATTACCTTCCGAGATAATACATCGCCTGTATCAACATATGCTGGTGGCTCAGGGCACCCAACTCGGGAGGTCTTAAAAAAAAAACGATCATCAGAGCGAAGTACTTCACAAAACTAGAACAAGTTTCTATGTGGAATGGTCATTTTTGTGCAGCATGCTTCTTGTTACAAAGAAAAATGACCTTCCTAGGTAAATCTGTCTTCCTCTGAGACCAACCCAGAGACTAAAATGAATTCAAACTGGAAGTAATGCATCTCCCGGGAAGCTCAGCACAGGAGAACGGCCATCCAGACAAAGCAGTCTTGAAATGTAAAAACGCTGAGAATCAGTTTGCCCAACCATCAAATACACTATTTTTGTGCCATCAAGAGAACAGGCTGTAGAAATTTTTCAGCCTTCCTTGACCGTTTGTTTGTTGATATCTCTCAGATCATGTCTTCACAGCAGAGACCCCAGTGATCAGCATTCAGACCCTGACGATCCCTTTTGGCTTGGCTGAAGTGGAACCTACACTGCAAACGCATTTCTGATTTCTGGTGTCTTCACTGATACTGCACTCACATCGGGAGCTGAGTATTGGGGGGCATACCTTTGTGCTGCAGGAAGCTTGCCCACTGTAGGACTCTTCCCTGTGGGACTACAGAGTTCATCTACGCTGAGCATACCAGGGGAGGCACTGAAGTTAAAGGCACTCAGTGATTACGCCCGTATCCTGAAGAGGTACGTGGGGATCAGTCTGTGAGAATACAGTTCCTAGATGTTTGCCTACTGCCTGCTCAGTTTTGCACTGAGCTCAGAGAAGTAGGTTTTGTGTGGATGCAGAAAAAATGTCCCATGGGAAGCCCTAAGTGGGATCTTGCGTCAATACGGTGTACCCTCACCGTTCATAAAGCCAGCAAGCCAGAGGCATCAGCTTGATTACATATCTTAAAGTGCAGCGATTTTAGTACTCAATACAAGCACGTTCATTACTTCGGGAGATGGCTCTAAACCTATGCCCTGGAGAAATGGTGTGATTAACATAGAAAAGCACTCTCGATAATCTATGCAAGAAATTCCTTGGATTATAATACCTTCTTCATTTCCAGTAGTAACAAAGCATGATTGATGCCTATTGCTTTAGCTGATGAAAACGGGTAATATTACATCCCTTAGATAAGCAGCCAAGATATTTTCAGACACTTTGAAACTGTGCAGTTACATTTCAACAGAGCTATGCCAACACATACCAGCTGGGAACTAACACGTAGTAAATCTTTTTGGTAACTGGAAATGGACTGTATTTATTTTTCCGTCTCACAAATTAGTATAAATTCAGCAGTTATGACAAGTGACACAAATGACAGCTCTGGAAACTAGCATCCTTTTGTTTAAATTCAGCGTAGATGTAATTCAGCCTCCCCACCCTCTGCTTACCGTAGCTTACCACTGCCAGAAAGCACAATACCTGGCGGGCACTAACACATTCTCCCTCTGCAATTTGTTTGTCTGTCTGAGCATTAATGAGAGGACAACTTCTGTGATGTGGACATCAAACTCTCAGGTAATGGAACGAGGCCAAAGTTACACAGTGATCGCCTTTAAGACCTTTTTTCTGCTTGGCCAGATGTACTTGTTCAACAGCCATACCAGAAAACTGAAAGGTAATAACCAGAACCAGTATTATCCTTTAGCAAGGAAAGGAAAATGAAAATAATATCACTAGCATAGGTCAGGAGGCGGCTATGAGAAAGTACAAATTCTCATCAATGCAAATGTTAGTTAGAATGAACAGGTGACCTAAAGGTGAAAGATTTTATAGCTCATTACCAGCCTCTGGAGTGATTCCGTTTCCTGAGAACCTAATTGAATTGAATTGAGTCTTTCACTGTACAGCTGGGTTCTTTTGCCAACTCTGGTGCTAACACCGATGTCTGAATGCCTGCTTTTGTTGTGGTCTTTGTAGGAAAAGGAGCAGAAGTAAGTACAGCAGAGCTTGTCCAGGCCTTCTCAGAACTGGAATAACAAAAGGCTCCAGGATTATGAACCTGATGTACATTCGATGGATCAAAAATTGTTCAGTCCTACAAAATCACTACATTTATTCCTCCTAGGCCTAAAACGCTAGGTCTGTACTAAGCTTTTGAGTGTTTCCTGTTCTTTTTTAAATGGCAGAGTGTTAAAATCACCAGAGCAGTTAACAGCAGAGAACTTCACCTTTGCGAGAGATGGGAAAATTCTGCCTAGTGACTAAAAGTGAGCCATGAAACCAGTTTCATTACCACACCCCGATCTCTCCCCGTCATAGTATTCAGCCTGGTCATGACTTTAAGTGGTGAAGTGGAAAAAAATAATTCCCAAATTCTCTTATGAAATGATGTTTCTAACTTCAACACTTGGGAACTAGAAAGCTACAGCGACATCTGCATTTATGCAACCTGAAACCTAGCTAAATGTTTTTTATTTTGCCCGCAGTGCATTTCAGAGCAACACCATGAGCATGGCCTGCCTAATGCTCAATACACTCAGGTATTTGCTGAGGTTGGTCAGCAGTTTGTTAGTGCTAATGTATGCATTGTACATGCACACCCACTGGATTAGGCTGCTATTTAGATATGCAAGCTGCATTTTTGCAGAGAGGGAAGGAGAATATGCCATGTGCCAGCATTAATGAGTTAATTAAATTAGAAAAATTCCAATGCAAGACCCTAAAATGCTTAGATAGGTGGAATACTATGGGAATTGCAAAGCAGCAAACACTGCTGTACCATTCTGCCTGCAGACCCAGTGTATTCTGACCGGCTTCAGAAAGCTGTGTTAAAACAAAATACATAGAGCCAGTCAGAAAATATCCAGATAGAAAAAGGCTCCTTGCTAGTCTTCTTCCCAGGACACTGATGCATGGCAGTCTACAAAGAAACTAAAGGTTGACTTATTTGAGAGCCAAATTACATGGATCCCTCTTGCTCTGATCCCAGCTCTTGAAAGGGAATCAGCAGAGTACATAGGATTGTCCAAAGCAAATTTTTAATGGTGATCACTTGCCAACACTGAACAGACTCAGAGCACGGTGTCCTAGAAATACAGCGTTTAAAACAAAGCATCTCAGCTGCTAAATTCCACATTTGAATCTGTCTGAACCACAGTTTTCAATATACATTTATGCTTTCTCCACGCAAGATAATCTTCCATTTATTTGGTAAACAGCCAGTAAAGCTTTCTATAGCATTGCCTCTAGGATTTAAAAAAGTTAAGATTAGGGGCTTAAATCTAGCAGACCTATCAGTGTGCTCAAAATAATACCAGGAATTTCAATAAATCAGAAAATAAAGAATATGGCATTAAAGATGTTATTACTCTGACAGCTGTCAAGATGAATTGCATGAGAAGCATTTAAAAGATTTATATCTCCGAATCTCACCAGGTTAATTAAATGGATGCATGCATTCATTTAAGAGGATAAGGTGGGTTGCAGTGACATAAAATGAGAGGGCATAAGATTACGTTCTTTCAGCATTAACAAGAATGGGTTGAACCGATATCATTTCCGTATTCTGTAATAAGCATGATTCATCCACTGCCATTTTCAGCTCTCATTTTCTTTCTGGCAGCAAAAAAAGACTACGAACATTTATAGACTAACATAATCAAAGCCTTAACCTTTTCAGCGTTTTGTGTTTGCATTGGCTGTCCATTTTTATCACAGAGCTCCACAGGCCGTGCTGCAGGGAGGAGAAGAATCGCCAGTAAATTACCCCAAAGAATGCTGGAAAGGTCAAAGGATTACCTTTTGCTGATTTCGCTGATTACCTGTTTGCTTTTATGGAACATATGAAGCATTCATATCATGCAATAAAATTACCGAGACAAAAATGATGAAAGATAAGCAGACAGAAAGCATGAATCTGTTGTCAGGACAGCAACTGGTAAGGATGGAAAAAGGGATTTATCACAGCATTATCATCAATAAGAAATAGGCTATGACAATGATGGTTATATATCCCTGGTTCCTGCACTGAAATCAAATCCTTCTGCATGCCCTAAGACCTATAACCAAGAACGGGACACCCAAGTAAGATCCAAGAAGCTATTCAGGCTGAAGGCAACACTAGGCTCAGAGCTTTCATTCCTTGGGTGCATTTCTAACCACTCATTATCATACATTATTTATTACCATATACTACTATAAATTACATAATATAGCTTATTATATGGTAAAAATGGATTCCCTCAGCCATTGAAACTCCTCCAGCAATGTTTTGCAATACAGGCTGTTAATCTGCAGAAGGCACGCTCTGCAGACAGCTACAGCGACAGGCACCTCTGTAGGCTTCAGCGCAGATTTGTCTCCTTTGTGAAGCACTGCCAGACTTGGGGAACTGTTGTTATGCACCCACCTAAAGGGCTATGCGGAGATTGTGAGGTTCAAAATCAAATGTCCCTTTTATATGCCAATAAAGATGCCTCTGGCATTCTGTGGTTTCAGGCTGGTAAGTATGAAATGCTGGAAACAACTTCCCTAACTTACTAAATCATTCTTAGGGCTTGTTGTTTCTCATGGCTAAATATTTTGATTTTATCAAAATGTACATGCTGTAAACGAATGGGAAGGTCTTAGCATGCAACATTATAATGTGGGTACATCAGGGGATAAAGTGGGGAAATCACATTGAAACTCAGCATTTAAATAACATTTGTTTAAGAAGTTCAAGAACAAGTTTCAAACTAACAGAGCAAATATCCCAAACCTGGCATATCATACATAATGGCCAGGTATGGGAAACTCATGAAGAAGTCACAGTCATTTTTGACTCTTTGCGTGCCAGCAAAGAAATCAAAAAGAATCTTTTCTTTTCACTACATTTTTAATATAGAAGACAAATCCATCAGGCATAGGCTTCTTCATAGGACATCTTCAACAGAGGAAGTAGCATCTGGTTGAGCAGGCCAGTGAATTTAACATACCAAATTCACACGTGTTCATATATGTTGCAAGGTTCAGAACACTGCATGCAATTAAATCCAAAACCTGAACTTTTCTGACAAAGTGGAAGGAAGAATTTAAAACATACAGTCAAGATTCCTAGAGTTTGCTCAGATTTTTTCGTTTCCTTTGTGTTTTTCTTTCATTAATGTAAATCAAGACACTACTCAAGAAAGCCCAAGAGTTGCAAACCTACCCATAAGACCTCAGCTGGAAGCAAACTGCTGGATTAAAAGCTCAATGTTTGAAACTAGACCTAGGAGCTTGTGAAACATGCTTAAATACGGCTTCTTCCCTGGAACAGATGCATTTCAGCCGGCATCTCTTCTGCCTACCCATCTGCCCTAATTGTATTCCAGAGGGACCACTAAAAATCGCAGTCCTTTGTGCACGTTCCACCCCTTCCACCTGCACCGCTGAGAGGGACGATGGCAGCAGTGGTCGCGGGATGGCTGAGCGACCTGAGCGCCAGCCCGACAGACACCAGCGAGCCAACATAGCTAGGAGCCTTTGTCATAATTACCTCTCATTCACTCATTTTCCACACCCTGAATAAAATATTTTGCTACAAAACATTTTCTAATAGTCCATTTTTGGCGAACGAATGCAGTTTTATGAAATTAAGTGTCCCAAATAAATGCTACTTGATTTGGTCCTTCCCAGTCACGGAGGTGAAGGGAATCAAAGACCATTTCCTTACTGAGCCACTCCAACCCATTAAAATGAGGAATTATTAAAATTATCTTAGTGATAATGCCCAGACCACTGGCTTCACTCCACAGAGCACTGGGTAACACTTTAAAATGTTCATTTGACTCCATGTAAAACTCTCAATATTAAACAAGTACTGTAGAAATATTTCTGCGGCTATTAGTAACATCTTCAGCACCCGGCTGTGCGTGTCCTCCTTAGATAACGAAAGGTATTTGCAGCAGAAGGAATATTTCAACATCTAGACTGCAGAATTTGTGTCTAATGAACGTGGGTTGCAATGTGCTGTCTCACATCTCACCTTGCTGTACAGACACTCCCGGAGGGCCAGGGCCTAACCTTACATTAAAGGTAATATCTTCATAATGAAGATACTCACTCAGTAACAGCCCAGAAAAGAAGCTGAATCAAACTCATAATCCCTTTTCGTCCTATGAAAAATAAGGGAGGATAAGGTACAATGAAACGCATGTGATCCCTGCGTCATCTAGGAACAGAGTAACTAAGAAGAGGCTCAACTTGGCTATCTGCAGGACCTGAAAATAGCTCCTTCACACCACCATGAGGAAAGGCAGCCCTGGGGAGGAACAAGAGAGGAAAGACGGTGACAATCTCTTTCAGTGCCAGGAAAACCAAAACCAAGCCTATGGCTTGAAAGAAAGGACTGTAGCACAGGATTGAAGCAGGAACTTGCAGCCTTATTATGCTGTGCAGCTCCAGCTGCTTCCCACACAGGCCGCCATACACATTTTTATCTGAAGAATTCTCTATACATTCCTTATTTTGCTGTGCTCCTCCACTGAGTCCTGTAAATGCATACAGTTAGGCCAGCCATAACTCCAGCAGCAGCCCCTTGCAGTCACCTCTGCTCAGTGATACAGACACGAACCAAAAGCCAGGCAGTACCCGAGCTGAATTTGGAGGTGCCTGCACTAACAGTAAACCCACTAGCTCTAGTCCTTTGCTCATCTAAGTGTGGGCACTAAAATCCTTCAGCTGGCTCCCCAGCTGTTCAGCCTGCAGATGTTAGACCAAGTCTACGTTAATTTCAGGCGACATAACTTCATCCAGGGATCAGACCAAAGAAATTCATCTCCGTTATTCCCAAACACACTTTGGGGACGTCTCTTCTCTCCTTCATGCTCACAACAGAAAGATAACAGGGTACAACTCAGCTCTACCTCTTCCAGTTTTGTAGGGGGATGTACGCTCCATAAATCAATGGACACAAATTAAGAAAAGGCACAGAGAGATTTGCCCAGCCAATTCAAATTCGCTTTATTCTTGTTACACAACAGAGCATGTAGGACTGTGGGACATCAAGGCTGTAAAATTAAAAGGAACAGATACACATTGATTAAGCTCCATCTTCAGCTTATAGCCAAGAAAACTATTGTGAAAACGTTAAAAATGAAAGATGTTATGTCCTCATCCATATATCCTCAGACAGTGACAGAGCACTGAACAGCACCGGCATACTGAACAGCCCTGCAACTTTTTTCTCTGCAACTCTGGAGAGATCTCATCTCAAACACTGACTTCAGTTCTGGGCCAAAAGGATATAGATAAACTTGATGGAATTCAGACAATAGCTGTAAAGACGATTAAGATATTGATTTGGTGGGAAAACGATTAACAAGTCTGTTCATAGTAGTTTCAAACAATGTCAAGAGGACTCTAAGATAGGAAGGAACGACCATATCTACACGGGTTTGAGGGACATGTACTAACAGCAGAGACAGGGAGGAATTGATTAGGTTATTGACAATAGGCTGAAAAGAAATAAAGACAGGGAAATGATGCTGAGTATCTGAAGAAATTACCTAAAGTGAAATCCAATACAGTGATTCCCAGAGAATCAGAGCAACGCTTGTCATATAAAAAAATAAGGCGGGATAAAGTACAATGAAATGCACTGACAGTGAGGATGCTGCCCGGAATGAGTTGTCTGAAGATCCTGATGGACAAAAAAAAAAAAAAAAAAAAAAGAGTTCTCCCTTTCTTCTCAGAGCCTATACATTGCCATGGTTGCTCCACATTAGAAACTATTGGAGTGGAAGGTTTTCCTTTGGGGAGAAAATGAAAAAAAGAGCCACTCCACGCTTCCCCCACGCAGTCAGCTGCCTGCAGTGCTTACTTCAATTTCTCACTGTGAAGACTGGCTGTCACACACTGGCTTCAGATTTTTCCATCTGTCAGAAACTTAATAAAAATGTAAATTAAAAACATTCACAAATTTCCTACTTAAAAGGTTCATAACTCTCCTATGTTTTATGTCATCCTACCGATCTTTAACTCATCTGCACTCAGTTCTACCAAGCGAAATGGAAAAGAACATATAGTCTGCCATCACAGATAATAATCCAACACATTCGGGTTATGGATACAGTAATATCCAGAAAATATTAGAAAGAGAGGAAGCATACTATTAAAACCCTATAGTATTTCTCTCTCTCAAGTGCCTGCCTGTTTAGAATGCAAAGTAAAAGTCAAAAAGTGACACAAAAGAAAAAAGCACTCCACTGATGTTTCAGAAGTTCATAATTCATTAAAATCTGAATTATATTTTTGCTTGTGGTAGCAACAGTTTGTTAGGTTTATTTTTTACTTGTAGAATTCGTGTTAATTACTCAAACAGGATTGTCTTCCTTGAGTTGTTTCTTGAAAGCAATGCCATGCAGGTTCAGATAAATTTTTTTTTAAGATTATAGTTTATGGACTTGCAGCATTGGAATAACTGAAGTCATTCAAAGTTATTGCTTTGCCTCTATTCTGGCTGGGGAAAATAACAACAGAAAAAAAAAAAGAAAAAAAAATAGTACTTTTAGTGGGAAAGGGGAAAGAGTTAATACACTCATACATTTGAAAGGAAGCACTTTGAATTTTAAAGTTTATTTTGAGCCCAAATATAACTTTTTTAAGTACTTTCCTCAGCATGAGTTTTTTTTATTGTTTTCTTGGAGGGGAACAGCCTAGGACATAGGCACTGAGGAAAGAAAGCATACTTGGCTCATTTCGAGGAAGTGCTAATCGCTGACCCATATTTTGCGTCAGATCCTGGCTCAAAAGGGTGGTTTAGGTTGGTACCACAGGACTTCTCGCCCCAAGGGTGTGCCCTAAAGCCGCATGAAAGTGTCGCATCCTCCCTCTCTTCCCAGGTGAGGAACCTCTGAGTTAGAGCTTCAGCTCTGCCCCACCTCATCCCTGGGTGAGCCACCCCATCTAAGATGAGTGCAGTGGCAGCTCAGGGGATCCAGCCTCCTACGCCACCAGAGTGGGTATCTACGGAGCCGAGCTCAGCATCCCCCTGTAACACACAGGATCCAAACCTGGAGCTCAGGTAGAGAGGAATAAGTAAAATGAGGAAAGAAAAACTTGCTTCCACAACCGACAATAGCCAGTGGGGGAAAGCAAGACTGTGTGCGTGCTTTACGAGCGAGACAGAAGCCATCAGTAAAATGATCTCCCTGCCAAGAGCAAGGAATAGTGGCTAGGAGCAGTGGTACCTGCCTCTGCATCGTCATGCTGTCTGGGGCTGTGCGTGGTCATCTCGTGAGCCGTTTCCCTCTCAGGGCTGTGTCAAAAACCATAATGTCATCGCTAAATTCTCATCAATGTCTGTTTAAAGCTTTTTCTTGGGACAGAGATTTTTGTGGTAATCGAGAAGAAAAGCAATTCACTTGATTAAAGACTGGTAAATACAAGTGACAGAAATGGTTTCCTACGAACATCATGATGTATTCCCAATCAATAACCCCATGACAGACCTGGAGCTTAAGGGAAGGAAGTTATTAGTTTTAGTAAAGGCTCATACAATTAAATGTAAGCCTACAGATTCCCAAGCAGAGAAGCAAGGAGAATGGCCGGGCAAGACTTTTCAGATTGTTCTACTTTTTTCTCTTCCTTTCAGTTGATTTGGTGCTTTCATTTAATTGTGCAATTTGAAGACAAAGGCGAAGATCTTAGTCTCACATGTTAGGGCAAACAGCCAGTGACATAACAGAGAACTGTTTATTAAAATGTTAGGCCAGGTTTCACCTTAAAAGTGTCCTTCAGTAGCAGCCAACAGTGGATGTTAAAAATCCTTAATGATTTAGCTGAACTTTTAGGAAGTCATTAATTTCTAAATGTTTCTCATGTGTAACTGGAAAGAGCAACTAAGACTTAGCACCAGGTTTATCCAATCCCCATATTGGGCTGATTTCTGGTAATTGGGACTTTAGCCTTTCACCTCTGGATCAGTGTTTCAAACTCATACCAGGTTGGTATTGAATAAAAGTCATTTCCATCATCAGCAGGCTGTTCAGAGACCTCTGTGAAATATTGCAAGTTGGTAGTGGACAGGTGTCTATATAATTTAAATACACTTTGCAAGCACAGTTGGCACCCTGGAATTTTCTTATTATGACTCGATAATTTGCTCCCCCCAGCTCATAAATGGGAAGCATTCAGGAGCACTGATATGTCATTTGAAAACAAGGAGGATACAGTGTTCTTCATTAATCCCGCAAACAAAGTACCTCTGCTTCTAGAACAGTTTTGAATCCCCAGACAAATGCTTTTGTGCACTGCAAAGATTATTATTCAGTCTAGTAAAACTCATGAACCGTAAGTAAAAGATCAGCTTTAAAAACTGATAAAACCCCAGAACCCTATAGGTGTGTGACAAGATCTCCCAGTTGGTGTTCTGTCCAGCATTCACTGCGAAGATGCTGTGTTTCCACGCTGTCAGCAAAGCAGAATAACGCAGCATATCCCATATATCTGTGAATCTGCATTAATTGAGTTAGCACACCCAGATATCCACACTGAATCAGAGTACTTTTTGTAGCAAATAATACAATGAGGGTCTCGACAGGAAAAGATATGCCCAATCTCAACTTGAGGCGGTTTTGCTGACTAGGAATCAAGGCAACAGTTTTATGCATTATCAAGATTTGGAGGATAGGCAGAGGAACAGCACAACATGTTTTGACTTTTGACTAACCAAGCCATAATTCAAGCCTCAAACCTTTACCCTGTTTCTCTTCTTTAGCCTCTTTAAGCAGAGGTTTTGTCGGAAAACACGACATACTGATCTCCTCGTGTAGTAACAAAGAGCTAAGTAAGGCAGAGCACTTCAGGCTGAGGCCGTGCGACAGATGCAGCTGCACAGAACTGGGGGATGTTTAGAGGCTGTCGTGGGGATCTTTGTGGATTTACCAGCGACTCACATCTGTGCCAATGAAAGAAATAAGGAGAACGTTATACGGAATCCAACCACCAAGGAAGGATAGCTAAGCACAATACGTGTACATGATGTTTCACACCTCTGAAAAGAAACATCATTTGTTCTGACCTCGTTCGAGACGTTAAAAGATTTATAAGAACACCGTTACGCATGGACTAAGGACCCACCTGAAAAAAAGAGCCCCCATCTCAGGGTGGGAACAAAACAGAAGAGATTACTTAGCTCAAGAACTGAGTAACTTTAATTTTGTGAGAAGGTGAAATGAATGCATGCACCCACTCCCACACCCCCACTGCCCCCAAAAAGCAAAGCCAAGGCGTTACAGTGGTCCTACTGGGGACCTCTCTGGGGTTCTACTTAAAAAGTTCTCTAAAAATTTTCTCCTACTAGGAAGTTTCTCCTTAAATTGTTTTCCTTAGTCACTCATTTCCTCTCCACTTGGCAACTGAAATACAGAGGCAAACACACTGCCAAACAAATCTCAGCATTCACCCCTCGTTCCCCAATTTATATTCATTAAAACTAGTCTGCTTTTTACATACATTTCAGAAGGAATGGTTAAGAGGAGGAAGAAAACAGAAATACGTAACCAAAGCAAGTATCACACACCCATTTCAACACATTTCCATCACGTTGTCCAGAAGAACATATATAGCCTGCTCAGACTGAAACACAAAACCCAAAAGTTACAAACTGTGAAGATGGCCACTGTTAACAAACTGCAGATGCATGAGACCTATCCAGAAAGACCTCACAAATCAGCAATGAGGGAGAAGAGAGAGCAAATCATGCAGAAACTATTTAATCAATGAGTAAAGACAATTATAACATCTGTTAATCTTTTGTGTAGGTTATAATTAGATGCTGCGGAGGAGTAGCCTTTAAGGGGGGAGGCAGGGAATCCTTTAACATCTGCTAGAAGGGCAAACACTGTGCAATAAATGACTTTAAATGCAATCAGCAAAATGAGAGCTGTGCAGAGTTCACAAAAGGCCTGTACAAAAGATTGAGGATAACAAAATATTTTGCCAAAGGTCAACTCCTGCAGCACAAGAGCCTGAATAATGACAGCTAGTTTAGAGGCCACATCAAAAACAAACGTGATTGTACCCCTGAAAAACAATTCTTTTCTCATTTGTGTCATTATAGGAAAAGCACATGCTGCTGCTGTATATCACGTCAGCTTAATGACTTATTAGAGCTGTATCTATCAACCTTGAACAGTTGCGAATAAACAGGTAGCTATGATGCATTTCAAAGATCAGAATTCATTCTAATTAGACTGACACGGAACTGTGGTGTGCTGTAAAAGTGATGTGAGTCTTATTTTAAATAATTAATCATTCGGTAGCTTCTAAAAAATCTAATTATTTACTCATTTTGCCCTTGAAAACAACCATATGCTTTAAGCTGCTACTCACTGAAAATGTGAGCCCAAGAGGGAGTTACTTTATCCAGTTTAACATGGCCCTCTACTGGCAAAATAACCCCCAAAATCTTATCACTATGAACCATTTTGTCAGATCCAGGGAGCTAAGCAGCTGAAAGATCCTACATTTTACAGCAAAGTTACCCCATATTTTAGAAAACAGCAACGTGGGGCAGAGCTTTTGGAACATGTAGAAATTAAGCCATTGTTAGTGTCCTCTCGAGTTCCCCACTACTCCTTTTACCCAGCAGATGCGGCTCTGGTCATCACCAGAGCACTGGAGAAAAAAAGCCAAGAGAGCATGTCTGGTGGGGTAAGTCATTTTAGAAGCAAATGCAATCCTCTTACTCGTGTGTCAAGTTGCGCTGTATTCCTCAAGGAGCGCTGCTGATTCCAAAGAGGATCAAATCACACATGAGTTCAGTTTGCACGATTAGCTAATACTTAGTACTAGGAAAGTAAGCATGATACAACCCAGCTGCAAAAAGAAGAATAGCATTCAAAATACAAATGGTAACCACCACCAAAAAGCAAATCCACTGCACAAGGAGCCCTGCTTCTTTTTTTTTTTTTTCCCCACCATTACTGACAACCCACAGTGGTGATTCAACACAGCTTCAATCAAAGTGAAGCAGACAATGAAATTCGCCTCTGTTGTTGCCTGCAGTAATTAACTCTTCCTGTTTGCATTATGTCTGAGCAACAAAGAAACAAAAGGATACCGTAAACTGTTGAATTTAACAATTTAGATAACAATGAATTATAATAATCAATTAGCACTGTCAAAGACCAGAATTTATGGCATATTTGCTTCTGCACAGACCTATTGTGTGCATGCTATCCAAGGCTAGTTTGGCTCTGGAAAACAAACGCTGTCGTCTTGTGGGCAGGTTATCAACCTCGTGGTTTACCAGTACCATTTGTTCTGTGTCAATACCAGTAGTCCATTTTTTAGCAACATAATTTTTATCCACCTTTTTATAATCTAAGCTACTATTCAGGGCCTACATCATTCACAGCCCAGTGTTAGTGCCAGCTTCCAGAACCTGCTGCTGCAGCCCAGACCCCATCCCTGGGATTCACCCCAGCTCTGGATGCCAGTCCAGGGAATCATACAAGATTTCTAAGTATTTTTCAGATGATAACAGTCTAACTTTCCATCCCCAAAACACCGTGACCAATGTATGCAACCATCAGGGAATACTTAATGCACTTCAGGTTTCTGCATGGTATATGGGAAGTATCATCAGGCAGCACGGAACAGTACAAGTGTTAATGGTTCGTGTTTTAGTTACACTGTACATTTATCCTACTTTAGTAATAAAACTTCACTTCAGATGCTAAAGCTTCCAAAGGTGTATTAGCAGTTTTGGTAGGGATTTTTGGGAAGCATAACTCCCGTCCTGCCAGGAGCTGAACACGGCAGAGCACCTCACCGTGCCTGGCCCTGGAGAAGCGGCGCTAAGCTCGGCAGCCAGCGGTGCTCCCCTTGGCACCTGTGTTCCGTGGCTTTTATCCCAACCTCAGTCCCACTTGTCGGCTGATGACAGGCTGGAGTCTGCACTCATTCTGCTTCTTTTCAGACGGCCAGAAAGCCCGAAGAATTGCCATTCTGCTGGCAATTGTCCCCTTTAATGCCATCCCATAATGTTATCAGATAATATGCGGTGTCCTTGGGCTTATTTCTCAGACCTGTAGCCTCTACCCAGGGAAAATCCAACCAGGGGATCGCTCGACTGAAAACCGAGCTTGCTCTGTAGCCTAATTTGCTACATTGAAATATAGAAAAGAAAATGTAAATGTGAGAAGGGAAATGTAAGAAAGAAAAATGAAAATCAAATGGCCTCAAGCTCATCAGGTTTCGAGAGTCTGCTCCTGCTCTTAAAGCAATTATCTGAAAATTTGCTCTTGACTGAAGTGGAAGGGGAATTGTACCTTACCACAGTGTATTTAATGGGGCAAGATTTCTACTTGTTTAAATCTAAGCCTCAAAACACTTGTATGCAACTCACGCTATGCACAAGAATGAGAGCAGAAAAGTCCATGAAGTTTTCTTAAAACAGGAGTGAGATCCACATTTGTAAGACCAAGACTTGCACATAAAATTAATTTAAGTGGGAAAGCTAAGTGGGCCCTGATTTTTTTTTTAATCTCAGTTTTTGTTATGAAGGTCTTGTAGGCATTTGCCACCATGATGCCTGAACTTTGCAAATGTAAATACACTTATCAGCTCACAGCAGTAGATCATCATTACTGACCACAGGCTGACAGAGGGAAGGAAAGACTGGCCACAGGAGTCAGCGTGGTAGGGCTCAAACCACCTCGCCTTCAGCCTGTTCCCTCTCCCCAGCCAAAGGCTCTATCATGATGCCCTGTTCTTCACTTCTAAATTCAGTGGCAGCTTCTACAAAAAGGTCTTTTAAAGGAAAAACTCTTTCAAGGAACATATAAACTTTTTTATTTATACTACTTCTGAAGGAAGAGGATGAATACACAGAATAAAACTCTATGCCCTCACTTAAGCCCCTATTTAAAGCCCCCAAAACCTTTGCCATTCTCATGGCATGGCATCAATGCAGAGCTAAATTTAGGGCTCTTTTTTTTTTTTTTTTTTTCCCTTCCAAGAGAATACACTTCAATTCCAAAGACAGAACAACGGGTCCTAAGTTGCACATCTTGACATGCCAAGCCACATTAAAACATCAAAAGAAAAGACAGACAGGTTTTGATCTGCTATAGAAACAAGGTCACTTGAGAGAGGCATCTGCAGTTGCAGCCACCCAAGCCTTAGAGCGAAGCCCCAGTAATCTGTTGCTGTGTGTGACTGAGAGGCCTGGTAAACAGTCAGTGGCAGGAGAGGCAAAAAAAATAAAATAAAAAAAGTCAGTGCTAATAATTAAGGAGGAATCCTCCTGTTTGATTGATTTGTGCTGGCTTAGCCTCATATACTTGCCCATCAGAGTCATAGACTTCTGATTTCATTCTTTAGAAATGTGCTTTGTCTCCTCAAAGATCATTAAACAGAGGTAAACAGTAATAAAAGAGATCCTCATACACGGTCCTGTGATCAGGTTACTTTCTGGAAGAGCCACTGCAATTGAAATTGCAGTAATTTAGAACGGGCTCCTGTGAAGGGCTGAAATGCGAAGCAGGAGAGCTGTGGTTTGTTACCAGCTTTTGAAGAAGGTAAACTAAGTTTTAATAAATCACTGCTCTGGGTCAGTTTCCCCCTCTGTAAAATGGGAATAACAACATGACAATCTCACCTGGTTGTCACGAAAATGAGTTAATTGGTGGCTATAAACATAGCTCTGTCCTCAAACAGCAGGCAAGTGCAGAAAAAGTTTATTTCACAGCAGTTACCAAAGTAGCAGTGTTTCTGTCCTGATGTGTCAGGATTTGTTGGATTTCTAACATAAATACTCAAAACAAAATAAAAATGACTGTTTCTCATATAATTGACAATTCATTTAATCCAAAAGGCGTCAGATTTCAAAGCAGTGTATGACTCTTTCTTTTAAACTAACTACCTCCAGAACTTGAACAAGGGAAAAGAGTAGAAATAGCCAAGTTTTACTTTAAATCTCTGCCTGCATAAGCAGCAAAACAGTTTTAAAAGAAAATGTATTAAAAACTATAAGGAAATGATATTAAAAATCCACACTAATTTTGAGTATTCAAATAAATGCCATGAACTGATAAAAGAACAATCTTTAAAAGACAGCCTGCTTTGTTTGATTAATGACAATATGATATTTTAAGAACCTTAGAGTTTCACCAATTATATTAAGAGAGTCACTTCAGTGCAGTCTCATGCAAACAAAAGCTAGATTCAAGTTTTCATTTGTCCTTTATCCTATTACAGATACATGGCTGCAATTACTAACTACATACTTGCTGCCCTTTTAATTAAACTACAAACAGCAATGCTGACAAATTCCTAGAGAAAAATAAGCTTTACAGAGATGATAAAAACACTAAAACAGCAAAAGTCTTACTTGCAGCAGTTCAGTCAAAACATGCCAGCCCTGGAGAACTCAGAACCGTAAGAAGTCTTTGCAGTCCAGAAATTCTCTCGAGTTTATCCAGTGTTTATTTACCAAGCTTTAAAAGTCTGTGGTTAGAAGAACAGAGTTAGCTTTCTGCACCATCCACAGCACTACAGAAGTCCTCCAGTAACAGCAGACATGAAGTTTGCTGATAGTTGGGTTTTCTGCTGCTATGTAGTTGCTCAGTACTTGTAAATACAAGCTCTGTGGACAAAGTCCCAAATGACATCACAGGCAGCTGCTTATTGTTGAGTCTTTATTAACTGACTGTCAAAAAAAGAAAAGAGAAGAGGAAAGAAAAGCACAAACTATCTTCCCTGCAGCACAATTTGCATCTTAGTAGGAGTTGCAGTGCTACACACATAAATACTTCTGTTTACCCAACTGATGTTTTCTTAGAATGAATAAACAGTGTTTGCAGGGAAAGCACAAAATTAAGAACAACCTAACCAGAGCTGCAAAATGCAAAGAGTGCAGGGAGAAAAAGAAAAATTAAAAGTGTCAGCAGTGCCTTTTTCAGAATTTACCCCTGCATTCTCCTAATTCTTTTGTTTATTTTAAAGATATGCAACTAGGGGTGCAAATCTGCATGGATTTAAAAGCACAAAGCACAGAGTTTTAGTAAGCTGAAATGAGTATTTCAACTAATTCCTAATTTTAAAAGTTACACAATTACAGACTTCTATCTTTACAAGATTTAAGTTCAGTGTCAGTTACAGTGTATTCTGAAGAAACTCTCCTCACTTTCCAAGGGTGAAAATATAAGAAAACAAGAAACAGCCTCAAACGTTGTTTTTCACCCAGTGATGAGGGTGTAAATACTGACCTTTCCTCCTCTGAGTTGGAGGTCCAGGACTAGGAGGTGTTTTGGAGCTGAAACGCCCACTCAGCACCTGGGGGGCAGGGGGTACTCACCTGAGCACTGGCACAGGCACTCATCTCAATCTATCCCCTGTCATTGAGAGCTCCTGCCGAAAGAAAGGGGCTGGGAGCCTGTGCCTTGGTTTCTCAGAAGTCTGTGCTTTCAAGTCAGAACTTCAAACGCTGGAAGGGCACCACCAAGGGCTGTGACAGACGGAGCTCTCTCTTATCTGCACGGTCTTCCACACAAAGAGCTTCAATATTGGGAAACGCCTCGCCACTCGCATCCAAACACCCTTGATTGCACGTTCCACACACAACAAAACAGAAACCTGAGCTCAGAGATGAGCTGAAGCCAAGTTTTTACAATGTTCTCGACTGCTACACATAAGAGTAGTAACCCACATTTGTGCCTGGATTTACAGCGAGCAAATCAACCTGGGGCCAGATCCTCAGCTGATGTATGATCCTTAGCCATATCATGCTAGTTGCAATGACACAGCTGAATGACAGCGGTTAGCACTGGCTGAAGATCTTACTCTTGCCTGCAAGAGCATCATTAAAGATATTTTGCGGCCTTGATGACAAACTGCCTGATTTCCCCGGTGCTTGCCCCGAGTGGCAGCGATGCCCTGCTGCCACAGAGCCGCGGAGCTCGCTGGAACCGCTCGCACCAGCACGCGCCGCCGCTAAACCTAAGCTTGTGCCTTGAAGGAGCTGTGCTGTAATTCCCCCACCTTCGCTCCTGTGGCTCATCAGCCCAAGCACACCAGGAACAACAGCAGCCTGTGCCACCAGGAGCTGCATTCAGCACCCTGCCTCGTAGGGCTGTGCTCCATCTTCTGTCACAGTCAGCAAGGGTTTGTGTCTTCTCCTTAAACCCTGGTCCAGGAAACCTTCCAAATACTTTGAAGATGACATGGGCCATGGGAGTAGTGAGTACTAACACGTAACATGCAATAACGTGCGCTTCAACACATGCAGCTTTAGGCCCAGCTGTGCAAGTGCTGTGCTGCAGCTACTCCTCTTAAAAAAAGAAAAAAACACAAAAGAGACTGCACGCTCACATGTACGGCTCCACAAGACATCAGCGGGAACAGGCCCATCCATAAGATCAGTAGAAGGGCCATGTTCTGTTTAAATTCAATGCCAGCTTGCAGTGCACCATCTCGAGCCAAGGATAAGATTTGTTTTTTCACCTGCCATTACAAGTACTGATGAACATTAAATAACTGCAAAACACAGATTACGCTCCAGCTCTCTTGACAACAAAACTGGTTTGTAGCATGATGCTCATGCAGGCACACACTTGTAGAAGAAAGCAAGATTCATAAAACAAGGACAACCCTGATTTAATAGAAAAAGCCACATACTTCATGAAATGAAAAAGGACAACCCTTAAGAGAAAATGCAGCCTGTTACCAGGAAGTATTTGTAGTATTTAGCAAAATTTATCATTTACTCAACTTCCTAAAGAACTGTGATGTGTTTCCAGGCTAACTACACCCAGCTGCAGAGGATCTGGAGAGCAGACACCAGGCAGACCTCTCTGGTCAGGCAGCTCTGCAGGGCAGTGGCATCAATTCCCTGAAACCAGTTTTTTGGAGACTTCCACCAAAATAAGTTCTCTCTTAATCCTTTTCAGAACTGGTAGATCTTGCAAAAATAAACGCGCAAAGAAACCAGTATTGAGGCTTGTGGGGTTAAGCAGTAGGTTATTCTTCCCAAGATGAGAATTCCCATGCGGGGGGACAAACAGATTCTGCATTCTTCACATTACAGCCCTTATTACGGGAGTGGCCATTAGCTCACCCTCCAAGTGCATTTATCCATCTAACTTCTATTCTAGGTCATCGTAAGATACAGTTACTGGCTGCGCAGATACAGCTTATTTTTGGCAGGAATGCCATGGCTTTTGTTAGAACAAAACTCACAACAGAAGCCAGTCCTTGACGAGCTACAGGTTGACTGCAAAGATAAATGAGTGGAAGTCCTGAGCTACAGCAGTCGCTCCCGGGCTGAACATCTGAGGACTGCATCAAGGGACTAACTCCGCTTCACGCTGCCACATTTTCAATGGGCAGACAGCTCAGATGAGACATAATGAAGTGACCTAAGTACACGCAGACATTAGTAAAGCTTGTCAATTCACCTACCCCAGTGTAGGCAGGATCTGTTAAAAACCCAGTGTCTCATGCCAATACAAATCCATACTATCTCCAATACCGCTGTTTGCTTCTCACCAGAACAAGATCAGGAAACAGCTGGGATCCTGGATGCTTACAGTCCCTTCTCCACAACAGAGCCATAAAGCCGTGGTGTGAGCTGCTCGGCTCCCATCAGTTGAACAGGAGGTGGGTAGAGCTGAGAGGATTTCCAGCCAGGGCCACCTAACAGCGCAGGGAGTTCTGCGTGCTTCAGCACAGCTTCACGCGGTGAGCCCGCGGGCCGTGCAAAAGCCTTTTTGTACCCGATGCCTGGGGCAAGGGCAGGCAAGCTGGCAGACTGAAGAACAGCATAACCTAGAAAGACTAAACTGCAGGATACTCCCATCCCAACAAATTGCAATAAAATACAATACGAGGTTATGTAGCATAATGTAAGACAATAGCTCATATTATATAGAATACAATAATCCCAATATGTTATATTATTATTCCACAATAAATACTCAGATCACTGGAGGGCAAATTTGAAAAATAGTAAAATAAATCACAGGCTGCAGAATTTGCCCTCCTTGGAGTTGCACACGGTTGGAAGTCTTGGGCTGATCCTTAAAATATCACAGAAATTTCCCCAGAATGGCACCAGGGAACTGGAAGCAAAATGTTCTTTGGAAACTAAAATTATTCTCTCTTTTACCATCACAATTAAGTACCAGTTTCATAAAACAAATACCTAAAAGCATGTGGGATCATCACATGTTAGCACAGTAAACACTTTTCTAAGCCTGGGGTAGCTGGCAGAGAGGATAAACAACAGAACCAAGTAAAAATATGTGGAGAGAATAAAAGGAAATGTGTGGAGGCGGTGTATGAATCTCCTCAAATACTCACTGTCAAAAAAGGGTCTTCAGCTGAAGCAGTTTGATCAGGCTGGTAAGCTTTTGATCACAGAAACAGTTTGGGTTTTAACCTTACTAGGTGATTTTTCAAAGCTTTTTACCTCCCCTGCTTGTCAAGAATAGGGGAAAGGTCCACAGCAAAGCAAGGTTTTATTGCCGGAACAAACAATAGATCTCTCCTTTGTCACATTTACAAATTTAAGCTTCAGAGAAAGCAGCAAGTAAGATGTAACAACAGTAAGTGTGCCCAGTTGGCCATTCTGCCCCATCTGGGGTCACGGGACGTTATCCATCTGGTTTGTCCTTCCCAGCCCTGCTCTGCGCACGTACTGCCGCACGCTCCCCACCACCTCGCAGACAGCTCTGTGTAATGGGCTGCGTGCTCCCCTGTACCTAGCACTCCGGCACCTAAAAAGACGATATTCCACCTCCTGGAAGAGGACAGTTACACAGAAACATTTCCTCTACCTCACATCCTACGCTACAGGAATCCTGTCCTTAAGTGCCAGGATAAACTTGACTCCATATACTGACAGATTAGAAAAAGAATGGCTAAAATGAAATGTTTTATCTAACCTTTCTAGATGAACTGAGAACTAAAATGAGCACCTACCATTTTTCCAGCTGTAACAGTGATTTGAAATCAATTCCTAAGTCTTTTTCGGTTCCATGCTTCAACAGAATTCCAAAAAAGCATTCACAGGTGAAAATTGATGTGATGACTTCAAAGGACATTGACTTTCACTGTAAATTGCCTCATTGTAAAATACATTTTTAAGCAAATCATACCAAATCTATTTTGAGTGTTGCCACTTGAGCCAGGAAAGGGGAGGCAGAAGCTGGATTTTTAACTTGCAAAGGAACTCAGAAACATTTTAAATGTGATTACTAAATACAAGTACCTTTGACTGGCTTTCATTAATTTCCTGATTTAAGCCATTATTCTTTCTTTGCCTTTCCTGTTGTTTCTGGAGTTGTGAGATTGATTAAGCCACCAGTGACCTTAGCCAGAGTTAATTGAAATCAATGGCATTAGTGCAGTCTGGAGCAGACCCAAAATCAACCTGCGTTCAAGGGCTTTTGAATATCCTTAATCACACGGGTAAGTCTCTGAAAATTTAGATTCCAATGGGTCCAATCATTAAATCAGTTATGCAGTGTTTGATTTCACATATGGACAGTGGTCCCTCTCTGGTTATCAAAAGCGGTCTATACTAAGAGGTTATTTCCATAATTTCTTTCCGATGAAAATACATATTTCTGCAGGTGTTGGTGTTCCAGCAAGGCTGGCAGCTAATGGGAAAGCTGACTAATTTGCACTTTCCTCCTGCCTTTTCGGACGTGTCCCTGTGTGTCAGGAAGCAGAGGTATCAGCTTGTGAAACACACATTCCTCTGATGCGAGCATCTGGCCTCTTGGCAGCCAAGTCGTGACAGGTTCTGCAGCAGCTGTGATGGCTCCATGCTCTTTCAGATGTTTAAACAGCCTTGTTTTCTAGCCTAGCTGTTTGTTTTCTGCTGCACTCCTGGACGAAAGCCCGTTTGCCCTTTTAATCAATGAACTGGCCGTTGGGTTGGAGCAATCAGTTACATTTTTGTACATGTCAGAGCAGAGATTCTTGCCCGGGGAATGCCAGCTACACAGCCCTGAGCTCTCGACTAGATGGTTGCACTCCTCCGGCTGCACCCTGACACCTTCACCCACCAAAGGAAGGGCCGGTCGTCTTCCCAAAGCGAGGGCGAGTGCTAGCATATCGCCCTCCGGCCCTCAGTCACAGAATTGCCTCGCTCCTGTTCTGTTACAGGACCTGGTAATCAGACTGAACAGAGGAAATAAGGAATACAATTTATACATTTCAGATGGCTTTATAAACCGTCCTCCCACGTGCACGCACCAGATGGAGATAAGGATCTGGCTGGAAGCTGTACCCTTACGCTGTGCGGCACAGAGGTAGCAGCACATCGACATACTAAGGGGAAAACTTCCTCAGAGAAGATTACATAAATCAGAACTAAATTTTATGTAAATTGCTTTTAAACACGTAATGCAAATCCATAATATAGCAAACAGCTCCAAACAGTTCCCTTGAACGAACGAGCACTCGCACTCCTAACAGCTGGGATGGTGTTAGGGATAACACAGCATCTTTTGAAAGCTCTCACAGAGACCTCCTGAAAGCTGGGAGCTGGCAGCCAGCTCTCGGCCATTTGTGAGCCTCTCTCTTCCCTCTCACTCCCAGTGATAGCCCATGTCTCTCTGTAACAGATGCCCTCTTTTCCCTTGTGCATTACTGGTTGTGGAGGAAAACTAAGTAATGAACTGACTGGGGCAGCCTACTTTCTCCTTTGCCAGGCTTTTACTCCAAGTTCTTCTTGTACTCGACATAGGAAGCTCTTTTTGTGAGGTACCACTGCTCCTACTTCTGCCTTTCTGTCATGAAGAGGCCAATTCCTGCTCCTGGCACAGCAGGGTGAGCTTGAGGCGGGAACAAAGCTGCCCACTATCTACCTGCATGTGTTTCATCGATCCCTTGATGAGGACTTAGTAACCATCTGATGGGCCCTATCACCCCCTCTATTTGCCAAAGGGCACACACAAAGTTAATCAGTACCCACGAGCAGCTGTGGTCACTGGCCAAAGCGCTGCTGTGAGAGCAAGGCAGCGGCGTCCCCACAGGGCCCAGCCACACCAGGGCCTGTGAGGCCCAACACGGTGACTAAAACGGGGCCCTCAGCTCCGCTCTCTCCCAAAGGCTGCAAGAAAACAGCAATCCTGGGACTGTTTGAGAAACATTTATATCATTTAAAGCTCTCTTTGGGCCTTTCAAATTCTGTCTTCAGAGCAGGATGGGGAGGAGCCACTACCAGCATATGACTTGTCAAATCAGAGCCACAACAACACGCCTTGTTTTAATACCACATAATTCCATACTGTGACACATCGCTGGGCTGATAAAAGCATCCTGTTTTCCTGACTGACTATTATAAACAACAGTCTACCCGAAACACCCTGCAAGTACGCTACTCCCACAGCACCTCTGGGACCCACAGAAAGCTGATCCAACGGCACAGGTAAAACCCCAGGGGGTAAGCTGCCTGCTTAAAGCCAAAATGGAGTCACCAACACATTAAAGTCTGGGAGTTACTGCTCTCTGTACTGCCAACAGGCCCCTGAACAACAACATTAATTCTTGCCAAAAAGCACCTCAATTCAAGGCCTCTGGCCTCCCTCCGCTGCCCTCTTGAAAAATCCTGGGTTGTTGTAGAAGACGGCGATAAATTGCACACCCACTTTCACCACACAGGATTTCAACAATATGCTATGATTACCTTAAATCTGTGAAATACAAGAATTCGTAACAGCCAGCTAAACAGTTTTCAGGGAAGGGGACCAAGTGTGGCTTTGCAAAAGGGATGAAGAAACAGCCAGAGATTATTTTTGTGACAAGAAAAGTTTCTCAGTCTTCCTGCAAAATAAAGCCCTCCTTTCTGTTTGTCTGGATCGAAAGGGGCAGGTATATCAAATGAAGGCTGTTCTGGTTTATCATGCTGCCTTCTCTACTACAGTACTGAAGATTTTATTGCATGCTATAAAGAGAGGAAAAACTCATCTTGTAATCATATAAACACTGTGAACAACACAGAATAAGTATCAATTACTTTTCAAGTTTCAGTGATAGCCTCAGCCCCTGAGGATAATTTCAAATGGTATGATAAAGACTTCAGTTAGATTAAAAGCATCAAAAGCAAGCTAGCGTTCAAAAACAAACAATTCACTCTCAGCTACCTAAGTTACAATAAATTTCCTGAACTGGCAGATTTCCCTCCTAGCTGTTCAGCTGTTCCTTCCCCACAGGTAAAACAAGTCAATCTGCTTGAGAAGACAATTTGCCACCCAGCTTACTTAACGCTACACGTTAAAATAAAATGAATAATTTTGATGTCAAAGTGCTGTTTTAATGTGAACCCACGGTTAGAAGAAACAACCACAACAGAGAAATGCAATCAGCTGCTGCTGACTTCCATACAGATTAGATCTAAATGAAATAACTGTCCGGCTTTTGGTCTCATATTTTACACCGAACTTTCCTCAATTCCTGCAGCAGGTCGCTGCAGATATGTTATTCTCTGTTTGCTTTAATCTCACAATCCACATTTTTCTCAGTGACATTAGTATAAACACAAATGTGACTAACAGAGAGCAGTAGATCTGTGATAAATTTTTATTCCTCTGGAACCAAACCAATGATCAAGTCGTGTAACACGCTAGCGACTCATCATAGCTATTGACTTTGTGCCAGCGTATATGACGGGAAAGTGCACAATAGTGTAGAAGTGCAGAAAAGCAGTACTAGGTGATATTCACACAGTGCAACGCAGTGACCTGCAGAGGGGCTTGAAGTGTCTTTCAACAAGCTACCTGGGTTATGGGAAGCAGCCCTGCAACGTCAGCTCCCTGCACTGAGCAGAAGGAAGGGAGGACTTCTCAGCATCGCTGCGGTCGCGGTCCTCCACACACACACAGCCTACCCGTGGATACATGATTAATGAAATGGGCTATCGCCAGCCAGAACCACTTGCTTAGTGTGTTTGGCACATCCTAAAAATAGAAACCCTTTACAGTTTTAACTCGGAGATTCTAGCTCTAATTTGGGTTCTAGGCTGCATTACCATACTACTTGGATCAAGTCTTGTGTACTGACTGAGAGGTCGGTCATCACAGACACATGGGACAGCTTCTCAGGCATCTCCCCTTCCTTCTTGCTGCTTCCTTACCCCTCGAACAGGATGGATACAGCAGCCCCCAGAACGCATAAGTGTGTCTCACTCTGCACAAGTTAGCATTACCGGTTGGTATTGCTCATACCATACCACAGGTTTATGGACAATGTCTAAGAATTTTAACTAAGGCCCCAAACATTTCATTCACTGCCCATAATATTGACAATTTCCTTTCAGAGCTCTTCCAAACATCCCAGAAGCTTGGACGTGAATAATTTCTCCAGTGCTCTAAGTTTGGCACATGTCTTTAAACAGATGGAAATTACTGTTATGCAGCCTTAGGACATATCAAGATCTCTTTTTGTTTCCGTAATGAGGCCCAATTAATACCTACGACTTTCTGCCACTCAAATGATTTCAAAATATCAGGATTTCATCCAGAACAGCCATGCTGATGTGCGCTTTCATGATTTAATCTAACTGTAATTATCTAAACCGATATCAACGTCAGTAATGATAGTCATTCTTATTCTACAGGAAACTTAGGTATTCTGCTATATTCAAAATATACCTACTATAAAAGACTTCCCCTTCCCGTTGCAGAGACAACATTACACCTTAGTGAGGCTTCAAATTAGAGTAATATTATTGAGCTAGATAATCTTTGGGGAAGCCTCCATGGAAGTTTTGCTGCAAAATAGGATGGGACAGAGCAGTTGTCACTGTGTGCAATCTTACCACATGGCAGGCATTAGAAACATCTGCACAGAGAATCAGTGTGGAATAGCTGTTTTGTAGTGTGATTCACTGCTAATGTTGCAGTAACTTTTCTGTGTAGACAAAGCCCTAAAACTAGATTTCTATTTTTAAGACTTATAAATTTCAAAAGCTTTTACAGAAAATGATAGCCATGAAGATGCAGTATTTATAAAACATCAGAAATGAATAACTTAATTATAGCTTATTTACCCGTCAGGACCAGGGTTACCACTCCCCCCTTAAAAAGTCAGTTTATGAATGCTTGAAATGCTCATGGCAATTCTGGAACTTTGTCCTGTTCTTGAAAAGTTTGCTGTGATTACTTACTATTTTAAAACCAGGCAACTCTAGGCAAATAATATGACGACACTTCTTCCTAATTAACTATACAGCTGATATGTTTTTCCCCCCACCTGCAGCGCACTAGAAACCCTTTGAATTAATTTTCAGCAGCTTTGCTTGATCCACTAGGACTGTTCATTCACTGTGGTTTCCAGCTGCTACCTAACATACCTGAAAATTTCCACCAACCTCAGAATCCTGGCTGTCATATTCAAAACAGATTGAGAAATATTTTATTAGTATACCCAGATACATTACAAAACAGAAATGCTTTTCAACCAGGACAAGGCTGAACTAACGTTATTAAAATATAGGTAAACCGAACATAAGCAAACTTCTTTCTTCTCTCCTTCTTTCCTTAGAAAGATTCAATGACAAGACAGTTGACAAGATAAACAATAAATGCCACTGTGTCTTCATGGGCACTATGTACATACAAAGCAGAAATGGTAAATATCGTGGCAGGAGTTGGTTTAATATTATATGCTATGATTTTTAAAAATATATTTAATTACTACTGTCAGAAGCTGTGCTAAAAATAGGTTATTGAGCCGCATTTTTTCTAAATGACAGATAACTGTAGGAATGCAGCATTCACAAGGAACTGTTTGTACTAGGCACTGTATTTCTCCTCCACCCAACAGCACTTCCAGCAGAAGATCATATGAATTCTGCAAATATATCAAGGAGAGAATAGACACCAAAGGCTGTAAAAACCAGAAGATCATAGACATGCAAGTATATGCAGGTGTTATAAGCAAACTACATTTTTGTCCTGCCAAAAAGGCCTCTCTAATCTCAAGTCAGTCAGAATGTCCTCATTGCTCCAATATTTTCCCCCTAGCCACAACAATTATTTAAAATACATGTATGCAGCCATTTGATTTTTTCACCTAGAACGATAACCTCATGTACACGTTGAAAATCAGCCTACATATTCGGGCTATCTGTACAGTTATTAAAATACTACCATCAGTCTTCAAGAAGGAGAAGAGCTTGGAATCCAGCTCTTCCTGTAGCCCTGACTCAAGCTAATTCTCCCGAAGCTGAGTGGAGAAGTCAGACCCTACGGGGAGGTTAACTGATGCCAAATCTCTGCTCCGCTGCCCCAGACCTACAGAGCTGGTTTGTTTCGGAAGGGTTTGGTGCTAATGGCTAAAACCACAGCTGCCTGCTATCCAAGCAGCTGCGTAGGATGTGCTGCCCTGTGCTGCACCAGGCTGCTGGCGTTGCCAGTGGCCGCTGGAGCTGGGCTCTTGCTTGTGGTCCGCTCCTGAGGCAGAGCCATAAATCAAGGTATCTGAGTCAGCACAGCTTTAATTTACTCAAAATAAAGGCATTATGAACCTATATAAATGCCCCCGCTTCCACTGGGAACAGCACTGTCCGCCAGTGCTAGGAACTGGAAACCCAGCTTCCCAAACCGATGGCGAAGCAGGGGAGAAGCACGGCAGCACCTGCGCTACGCTGCCTGCTGGTGGCCCCGCTGACCTGGGCAGCAGGTAACGCTGCCAGGCCCCCTGAAGTGACGAATCCCATGCCTTCCAATTATCAAGTATTCGTTTTCTACGGACACCTGGGGAAGATAATTGCCCTCCCTCAAGATGGCATGTTCTGGAAGTGTTTGTGAGGAAAGTAACACCGGTGTTGGGAGCAAGGGGCACTGCTCAGAGACAGATGTTTATCCAGAATGTTTTCCCCCAGAGTTCCAATGAATGCTGGAGAAGTCTCCCTGGCCACCTCAGGTGTGGAACATCTTTACCGCGATCTCTTCTTGCTGCCTGCAGTTACCCCACTACCGGTGTCTGCGCCTTACCACAGCGTTTACCCCTTGCTCTAGAATGTGAGCTTTAATTAAACGTTTCTACACCTTATGCCTGGAAGGAAGATTTATCAAAACAGGAACAGAACATAAACCTTGAGCCTATATAAAGCCTGAGACAACAGCTCTGAAATTCTGCTAGTCTTTTTCAGCATGATGCTGAGGTGAAATAACAGTACTTCATAGAGGCAGCTTCACTGAAAACACCAACTTATTAAATAAAAATTAACGAACAACTCTTGCTGTTTTTTGCCACTGTTTTCAAGGTGGTCTAACAGGTTTTACCTTCAAGTCTTACTGCTTTCCTCCCAATGACCCCAAATGGAAACCTGTATTGTTTTTCCTATTCAAAACTTTAAGCATGTTTAGAAACAAGCTATTAAAAGACTATAATAAATTGAACAACAATATAATGGACTTATTTAGTAGAACTTTCCTAATAATATATATTTAGATGTTTAATTAGGCAAAAGCACCCTCCTTTCGAAAACAGCTGGGCTGCTGACCTGGAATTTCAGAAAACGATTGGAGCCAGGGGAAGGCCTCCACAAAGGCCTCCACAAAGCCTGCTGTGTTGCTGTGGGTGTCACGGGCGCTCAGAAACCGGCTCTTATCCACGTGTTTAGCATCCTGATAAAAAACCCAGCTGTGGGTCTGCTGGTGGCCACTGGGAGCCCGTGGGTTGCCCTGGGCTCTGGGCAGGTGGAGAGGCGAGCTGCAGGGCGGCTCCACAGCACGCATTGCCAGCAGGAGCAGAAGCTGCAGGGGCACGTCCCGCCCCACTTGGGCTGATCCCCGTCCCGCAGCCCTGCCTCAGACAGCAAATCTTTCAGCCTCGGGGGAATGGCAGGCAAACATTTTAGTCACGGCACACCGCTGCGGGCATACAAAACCAGTTTTGTTTCGGGACAGAACCACAGAAACAACGAGGCATGGGACTGGGGTCACAGATGCTGGGTCCTGCCCGCTGCTGGCCAGGAGGGCCGGGGCGCTTCCCTCAGCTCCCAGGTGGAAACCACCCAAACCTTCCCCGGCTGGGCGCATGGCACCCGTTTGGCCACAGAGACACGCTTCAACTGAGCTGAGCCGCCCCACGGCCAGACCGTTCCCACACAGGAAGGACTGGAACGCTGTGTGGGTACGGCAGGGCCAGGCGAAGATGGAGTGACGTCCAGGTGGGCTACCAGGTAAAAGGCCGCAATGTGGTTGCCCTCCATGCATCATTCAGCTCAGAGAGACGTGATGTACTTGCACAAAATACCCCCAGATGATTGCATTCTGGTTTTCTTCCCTACCGTAATGAAAGAGATGAAGCTATTAAACTTTCCCCATGCAAAAATCTAATTTATCATCCATACCAAGCTAAGCTTTGCAACCACACCGATGTTCAGTGACGAGTGCTATAGCAGGCAGTCCTTTTGTACAGATTAGCTTTAAAGTCTTCCGCACCCGTGCACCATCTCAAATCTATCCAGCCTTACAGCTTACAGACACTCACCCAATTAATACACAAGTGCCTTTGCAGGATTATATGGGGGAAAAAAGGAAAAGAAGAGGGAACCCAACTCCTTAACTGAATGCCAGAGGTTGCCCCTTATTCCCATTTCTCTTTCTTTGCTCCTGCTAAGTATGAATGACAGCACCCAATGGACACGCTTCTGGCAAGAATGGAGCTTCCTTCCACGCAGAAGCGCTGCTCTTTTGAAGAACACACTTCAAGCTGCTAAGTGTTCTTCTAACACACAGCTTTCCAGTGTGAGTGACAGCTCCTCTCCCCCCACAGCACTCAGCAACCACACTGGCGCTAGGAAGATAGATTAAGCTCAGCTCTACCTGCACACTGTGCCACAGAAAACAGACCAGAAAGACAGAGGTCTTCAATCTTTTTGAAGGTGTAAACACATTTTCTGACCTCACTTTCCCAATCACACTTCCATAGGTCGGTTGCACGCAGGGTCTGATAAATACCGAGCAAGTTTAAGGTTAATGTACACTGCTAAAAGATTGGACCACAAAAGTGAAAAGCTTGGACAAGTGGAAGGAAATGCAGTGTGCTGGCAGGATGGTGCTTTGTTGCACCACACAGACCAGAGCAGCTCCAGGACCAAAGCTGGTGCAAAGATGGGAATTTAGCTGAAAGCTGATGAAGCTCTTCCCAGTGCTACTGGCACTCACGTAGCTGCAATCAAAGAAGGCATCTCACCTGAATTTTGTGAAAGCACAAAAATGAATTACCATAGGAGTCACCATTTCTAAGTTTCTTACTGAACTAGAGCACATGCAAAAATTTTACAAACCTCTTTGTGCAACACAATTTTCAGCACATTGCTGAAGACCTGAATTACTAAAAGAAACCGCATGCCTGTGTGACAGTGTGCGGCAGGGAAATGTCCGTGTTTTGAGCCCTACAAATCCTATTTGCCAAGAGATAGAATTGGAACTACTGGACACCACAGGGGATTAAACAGTTAACAGAAACATAAGAAAATGCACAATTACATAAAATACAATCTCAATCAGCTGTAGGGAATGGACTACGAGGATGCCAGTGTAAGTGCATGTACTTATACCCAGAGACCACTTTAAACAGTCAAGCATGATTTACACGTACTGCAGCTGTCACGCACACTATTTTTGACATTCAAGAGCCTATGCATACTGTCACTTGAAGAAATTTCTAGTTATTTGCTATTTTGTAGATCTGTAAATCATATAAATGCTCATATTATTACCATGTGCTCTGACAGAGCACATGCATCAGCAGACCATCTCGGAAGAACTACAGTGATGAATTATTGATAGTATCTCACATAGCTGGCAAACATTTATTTGAAAATCAGACTCCTGTGATACAGAACCTGCTTCTTTCCAATCTTGAGATCGACCCTAATGTAAACTATAGCATACAACAGATTAAAAAATATATAGCCTAGCTCTCAATTCATGTTCTCATTTTTATCATTTGATGGTTCCCATAAAGATTGTTTATTATTGATGTGAAATGTTGGAACCAAAATATCCTGTAGCTGGAAACTGGAAGTCTCAGTGACTGAGTCAGTGTGACTCTCTTGGCCTCCTCTCAATATGCTTTATTTCTTCTGTTGAATAAACAAGCAGTCCCATTCTGTAATGACAAAGCAAACCCGAATTTTCCCATATTGTTTTGACAGATGTTGTCAGGGACTGATTACAAAAACCTGTATACCTAGCAGATATTTACTACTATGATTTTCCATAGTGTGACTGAACTACATGCAGAATAAACTCATGTCATAAGAAGCTGTGCTAATGAAAAGCCTCTGACTATGGAAATTAAACTGCAAAATAACTTTTCCAACTGCAGTAAAATCTATTTTTAAAGGCACTGCAGGAAAAAAAAAATGTGTTATTTGTTAAGTTGTACTAACAGGGCACAAACGACCAATGGGCATGAAAGGACCGATTATCAAAACACCTCAGTGTCTGGCTCTGGCACCTTACAGGAGAAGATCAGATCTTTCTCTAAAGGTCTCCTTCCTCAAAAGCTCTCCGTGAGAACAGCAAGACCAACCTTTAGCTGACTGCTGCTTAGCTCAATGCATTTAGTCAGCATTTAGTCTGTTAATAATGGTTTTGAACTCTGTTTTTACAGTTAGTTGGAAAATGCATCAAAGCTGCTGGGCTTCAATTATAGCCAATTATTTTAAAGGGGTTTTGGGGTTTTCTGTTCCAGGATGGTTGGAGGAGGATACTGTTTAACTGACCACATCAGGGCATTATTTTAACAAACAATAAATACGAGTGGAATGGTGCTGCATTACAATTATATGCAGAATTGAGAAATGGAATAGAAAATCATTCTCAGGTGTTAATGTGCCATTTGTAACTGCCAAAAGGACGATCCAAGACACCGCCACATCAAGGGACTTCCTTTTCAATATTATTTTCCAGGTCTGTAGCCCCCACTGGCTCTGACATTTACTTGTTAGATAAGAGAATATGAGTGAGTACCAAGAGGACAATAGTCTTTTGAAGTTAAGGGAAAATGAGACCTACTGGATAAGGAGCATCACTGCGAGGATAATTTCATCACAGCAAGGGTATTTAGACCAGCAGGTTTACACAGGCAACAGGTGTTTTTGCAAGCCCAGGTGACTAATAATTCTGGAAATTAAAAACATGTCACTCTGTATGACTGCCAAAAGAGATATTTCATCACGTCATTTCGTCTGGGCAGAATGAAGCAATACAATTCGTATTTAAAAGCACGTTTCCCCAGTATTTCTCTAGGTTCTGTACAGCCACCAAGATAAATGTGTGTGTATGTATGCATACACATTACAGATAGGTTCAAATGAATAAATATAAATAAAAGGGCATCAACAGCACAATGCACTTGGTTGGAGTGGGATCCTAACATAACACGAGTCAAAAGGTCTAAAAAGTTTCAGTGATTTGAAGTTTTCACTGCTCTCTCTGATAAAAGACTTCCTTCAGTGAAAAAAGAGAAGGGTTTTAATTATCTGTGGAAACGTATCATTTGATGGCTTTTCTTTGGTTGTTTGTCTTCAGGTAATTGCATGTTAAACAAGCCCAAACCTGAGGATTTTGCAGTTTTTCTATTTAGAAGTAAATGGAAACTGCAACTGGAAAAAAAAAAAAAGTGCTTAATTCTTCACCAGTGTGGAGTAAAACTTCAAATATATTAACGTAATTAGCATACAGGAGGAAAAGTATTTCAGTGAGAGTTAGGATATCTTAGTCTCTACAAGGATATGGGCCTAAGTGACTTGAGCTTTCCTGGATAGGAAGAATAAAAGCTAAATACTATTTTAAAAAACATTAATTTTTCCAGTGATTTACTTTATCATTAGAGTACAGATCTGATAGAAACCTCACAAAAATAGAAACTACTTTCTAAGTTACCGTGTTCTTTTCCTAAAACATTTACTCTCTTCACATGAAAAACATATTAAAATCTGCTGCCATGCTCGGGAAGGATTCTGACCTAGCCACTGTCCCTCCGTGTCATAAGAGTCATCAATATGGCACTCCTTCCATGCAGAAAATTATGTCAGAAATTACAAAGGAGCCCTACTAAAGATGATTTTCATTTCATATACTAATTGCCCAGGAACAGCAAGGTAAAAAGAACGTGTTGTACCAGTGGGAATTTAAGGAGTACCACTGAGCAAGCTCCATGTACGGTAACAGTTCACACAAGCACTCCGACCTCCCTGACACTACAGAGCCTTTCCCAATTTCCACAAGTTTCCAAGAAGCAGCACAGGGAGTCATCTCAGTCCACCTGATGATATTCACCTCGGTGACATCTCACTGAGGGGATAGCTCACTGGGATTTGCGCACCTGAAACTGCCCCCGGGAGGCTTGCAAAAACCCTCAGCCCAACGTACCTTCAGGACCCAGAGGAGTAATTCCACTCCAAGCGCTGCCTAACGAAGGGCTGCTGCTGCCAGTGGGAAGGTGCTTGGGTGCCAGAGGGATGCGATTCAGCTCAGCCCCCTGAGGCCAGGTACGGCCTAAAAGCCACTCACACGAATGAAACGCCCCAGTGAGGTTATTTAAAATCAAGGCCTGGTTTAAAGAAAAAGGCAAATTCTTTGGGGGGCAACATTATTAAACTAACAGAAAAACAAAAACTGTAGCAAATGTGCGCACGTATGAGAATCAAGCAAAACTTTTATTCAACAAAACAAAAAACTTGAAGTAACATTCATCCTCCAATACCTTTGAAATCAGTCATGCCTTCAGCTAAAAAAACTGTCCTTGCGAGCTGTGATGATACTGATAATATCTCTAGCTGTAGGGAGTATTAGGTATTTGGAAAAACAGAGTCAGGCTAAATCTGGTCTGCTTGTCGTTGCCTGAGCTGCAGATGTGAAGCGGACGTGGCAGAGCAGAGGGTGCTGTCACCACACTCCCAGACCCTCCCACAGTACTTTAATGATGCCCCCGCAGATAGTGCAAGCTGTGGGCATTTCCTCCCCCCCTCTTAATTTTTTTTATTTTTTTTTTAATCTTCTCTAACCCTGGAGAGTCCCCCAGGCTATCCAACATAGTACTTTTCCAGGCCAACAGCTTATTTCACTCTGCCCCTGAACACAATTAAACTTCAAACTTGAGTTGATTGAAGGGGGATGATGCTTAGCGTCTCCGTGATAAAAATGAAGGTGGTTAAACACATCAGCAAGTGATTAATTTTTCAGATGAAATGAGCACCATCAGAAAATAGTAGAATGCAACAAACAACAGAGAAACAAAACAGGTAGGCACAATCTTTAATTTAATATGATAATTTACACTGCTCTGGTCACCTTCAGCAATCATTACTGCATGCAGTAAGGGCAATGTAAACCATAACTGGAGTGTGAAGAAAAGATGCCAAGGAATCAGATTAAAAAACAAAAAAGGAAGTGGAATTTCAGCCAGACTGACACGCACAAGCATTTTCTTGAGCGATACATGGCTAGAGTGAGAGAGAGGCTGAGCTGTTATTGATTTCCTTTCAATTATATGAGCAAAGCCAAGAGGGCACAGCGTTATTCGTTATACCACCATCCTCCCGGTGGGCTGTATGCAAATAGGGACTAGCACAGCAAAGTTGGATTGTCTCTGAAAGAGCACTTTCAGCAGATGCACACACAGTGGTTACGTGCGCTTCACCCAGAGGCTGACCGTGGAAGTGCCAGTTCCAACCCCAAAGCCACCTGCCTTGCCACCAGCAGACCCCTCAGCTCTGTGTCACCCAGCCCAACACATTTCACAGAGCAGGCCACGTTGCAGGTCCCACCTCTCCCTCTTTCCACCTGACCAGGCTCTATACAACGGGGTGACCGCAGGACGGCAGCAGAACCCATAGCAGCCATCTCCCCATGCCGCGTGGAAGCCACCACGGCCGTGGCTAACCATGGTCCCCCCGCCACGAGATGCGCAGAGCCCAAGAGCTCACCACTCGAGCAGGAGGCAGTGAGCCTGGCTGCGGGCTCGTGGCCGGCAAAGGGTGCAGCAGCACGGGGAGGCTTTGCTGAGACTCGGATTCTCGCTCCGTGAGAAAAGAAATTCCCAAGACGCTGTATTTGCAAAGCATGAAAGTGCTGTTGGCCACATCCACTGCAATCTCATCGATCTGAACAAGAAATACTTGTAACTATCCAAGGCTGTCAATAATTTGAGAACAAGTTTTGCTCAGTTGAATCTCCACAGCTGACGCCTCTGCCATTAAAGTCTCCTGTGCTTCATGCACAGAGCTCTACAGATTTATTTCATATCCATGCTATGTTGCTCATATAAAGTTGTCATTTGAAATTATTTTAAGCATAATATTCACAAAATTAATTCAATAAGAAAGCTTACTGCTGAGGGATTCCAATTTTGACTGCTGAAATCACTTGGTCCAATCGTTTATGGTAGTAAATAAATGTTATGAAACCTCATGGAGAAACTATTATCTAAATTACTGAACAAAAACAAAAAAAGCATTTTTTATGTTCCAGGAATGCATTTCTGGCAGAGAAAATAACATTCATATACAATGTCTTTTTATAGATTAGTCAGGGGAAAAAATGACTGCATTGATGTACTGCAAACTGTAAGGATTTTTTCTTTCCTGAGGAATTAGAAGTGACATCAGTTTTCATAATATCCAAGAAGAATAGAATAGACTTTGTTGAAAGAATTCCAGCTTTTTTATTCTGCTAAGTTATGTTACTGAGACAAAAATTCCCTTTGTTTATTGTTTGGCCACTTGTGGATGTGGTATACAAAAAGGAAAAGTGTTTCAAGCTCTAAAATATTTTTTTCTCAATAATTATTTTATTGTTTTCTCTCGAGCCAGGCAGCAAAATGACCCTACTGAGATCTGTGACAGCATTTGCCAGGGGATTCAAGCCTCCACCTCCAGTGCACAGAATAAAATTGTCCGTGCGGCCGCGGCAGGGCGTTCTCAGAACAGTTATTCCTGCATCGGGTGGGTTCAAACAATCCTCAGCAACAGCCAAAAGCTTTGCTAAAAAAGGAAGCAGTAAGTACCGGGGTTCTGCAGAGGAAAACAGTCTATGAGATCTTCCCAAACTGCTAAGCAAAAGGCAAAGTGTATTGGGGGAAAAAAAAAGTGTCCATGTGGTGGGATTTTAGAGTGAAGTTCTAGGGAAATCCACTTGTTCTCTTCTTCATCACTGTACAACAGGCAGAGCTTTGGACTATACCAGTGACTGTCTCTGATCCATCAAACAACTGTTTTTTCCCAAATACACCTGACTGTGTACGGGATGTGTTGTCTATCCCAGAACAAGACTCTTTATGAAATGTCTCTTTCCCCATAGAAAGTGGAAGGATGAGCTTCTACTCCACCAGTTAAAATTTTCCTATAAATGGTTCATTATGCCATACTTTCATTAGCAAGGAAATCAACAGATTGACCATGCTGCTGACTCTGACTTCAACAGTTCAGGAACTTTTTTTGTCCATCTCGATGGGAAAAGGATAAAAATCGCACGTGTCGAGTTGGTGAGCTACTGCCACTTGTCACAAGTTACCACAGAGTCATCCAGGTCCACATCAGAAAAGCCTCTTACACAACTTGACTCAGTCCTCTGGCAAAAGTAGACAGCACCCGTTTATGCCAGTTATAATTTGTCCTCTATTTCTTTACTGCATCCCAATATTCCATTCAAGATTATTTCCTTTTTTTTTTTCCATTCACAAAACTTTGTTTGCAGAATCAATTTTAGTATAGCATACTTTCCCTCAGAATGAGTGACCCCCAAAGGTTTGTTGTGTCCATTATGTGTAGTCTCAGCATGTCTTGGCATCTCTGTTCTGCAAAAGACATACGTAGTGGGGTACAGTGACTGTCCCATATGCCAAAAGCACGAGCTCTCAAACTGGTTTTGGTTCAGGGCTAAATGGAGAGATCAGGCCAAACGTCTGGCTTTGCACAGCTGTCCTTTCAGGTTTCTGGTGGTCTTCTGCTTGTGGCACAATCCTGTTCTCACAAAAGTCAGCAGAAGGATCCTTACTATTGTCCTCTAAAATTAAAAACTCTACCAATGAACACAGTCCCCCTCCAGAAGTCATTTTAGGCCTTTAAGACCAAATGCATAACCTAAGTACCCACTGTGGAGTAGCTGAGGATTTCACAGCAGAACGCACTATGCAGCTGCGTGCCTAGTGAGCAGTGTCACACAAAATGAATTTTTCTTCCCTTTCCTGCATTAAAAGGAACACTTGACAAGAGACAAACTACGCTGTTGACTCAAACTGCAGCAGACATTCCACAAGCCACTGCTTTATGTGAGGCAGAGACCAGCAGCTCTGTACAATCATCATTCATTTCGGGAAGTTCTTCTGCAAAGCCAAGATTATAACAGTTCAAAGAAAATAACTTCGCAACTGTCAAAAGGCAAGAACACGCTCATCTTTTGAAGAAGTCCTATAACAATGACTGTCATTGCGAGGAGCAAAATTATTTAAGAGCTTCATAGTCAGAGAAGGGGTGATGTTGTGGTTGTTAAAGCAGAAGCGCTTAACCAAGATGATTTGGGTCTTTTTTTGTTTGTTTTAAACTTTGCCACTGTCACCTGGGGGACTTTGGGCCAACCCCTTGTCCATCTTCATTTCTGCCCCACTCTACACCTCTCTTGCTTTGAGGTAGCCTTTTTTTTCCCCCCACTCAGTTGATTCTGGCTGTCAAGATCTGGGTGCCAGCAGCAGGACAGCAGTGGCAGGGTGAAGCTGGAGTGACGGGAATGCCCTGGGGAGTAAGGCACTGCCAACCTGGAGCACCACCGCCAGCATTCCTGTGCTGTCCTGCACCTGGTGCATGAAGCTGGATCCCCTCAGTATTAACAAAGTCCAAATGAAGCTGCATCTGTATTCCAAAGTCTTAAATCTTACTGAAGAATACGTTGTTCTCCAACAACGCCTGAATTGGTCAGTAAAGCATATTCCTGGGTGACGCCAATTGTCACAGGTTCCAGTTGTGCACTGAGATTCAGCAAGCAAGTTCAGTGCAGCAATGACAATAAACCCCACCTTAAGATCAATTCCAGTGATCTGGGGAAAAGATAAAGTATTTCCTAATGTAAGGTGGACTTCAGCTGGAAAGTAGTAAATGGTGATTTGAGATGCATGTTTGCTCAGCTCTCTTTTCCCTTACCCCTATCCTCCCTCAGACAGTCCCACACACACACCTTTTTTGTTGTTGTTGTTGTTTTCCTCCTGTGCATGAAGGAAATAGCTTTGTAGGAATAAAAAAAATAAACAACAAATCACAAAAAAACTCCACTTCGGTGTCCTGTCACATAGATAGCCTGCTGCTTTGCAGAAAGATCAATGCTTTTACTATTCAAGAAGATGTGTCTTTGCTTACAGTACCACTTGTGTGAAACACTTAGTAATCAATGAAAAAAACACATTATCAATGGATCCTCCATGGCAGAGGAAAGGTTAGCTCAGAAGAAGAGATGGAAGGCAATCTCAAAGAGCTAATACCAAATATATACTCTGTGCTGGAGAAATTGTAGCATATGCCTCCCAGTGCTAGGAAGGATCTTGCCAGAGGTACCCACACCTTGAACAACAAAGCCATGACATTCTGGGGAAAGCCTCCATACTTCTCCCCTCTAGGAACCTTCAAACGCACAAAAAAAAAAAATCCATTTACTGATACTTACCTTCAAAATTACTGTTTCAGCAACCCCTGACAGCCTCCTGAGGTGACCGAGTACAGTACAGGTGGAGCTGCTTTCTGTTCTCATAAAGCTCCATCGTCAAGAGCTAGACAATAAAATATTCTTCCAGTCTTTACTCTCACTAGTGATGCACTGTTTGCAGCACGTGCTTGAGACCAGGCAATCACAAAGCACTTTAAAAATACCTTATTTTGCAGAACAGCTGTAATCACACATCCCACCTGCACAAAGAGCCATGCACGCCGAGGCCAAGCAGGGATTGCAGTGCCTGATCACCGCCCCTGCTGCCTGTGTGCCCAGGCCAGCCTTCAGACCTCTCCCTGAGTACCTGTCCTGCAAAAGGGAGCAGGGCGACATTACCCTCTGCAGGGTTTTGTGAGAGATGAAATTTCACACCTGGGTATTCCCTGCATAACGTATTTCTAAGTTACAAGAGCGTATAACAACTCACATCACAAAAACCTGCATCACATTATTGAAAATAAGGAGTTAGCAACAAAAACGGCAAAAAAAAAATCTGCTGTGTTTCTCCACAGGAGTGTCAAGAAAGTATAAAATAATTTTAAAAGCTAACCCGCACTAATAGGCATAACAATACTTGTTCCTTGGACATTGCAATGTCAGAGCATGCTGCTCAAGTTGCGTTGCTCTGAAAGTGAACATAGCTCCAGGAATACATTCTGTTCCCCATTACAACAGCCTCCTATACACAATCCTTTGCAGTGGGTCAGTTTCTTTCTTAGCTGTACACAGCCTTTCTAGACTGAAAAAAAGAGACTCTAAATACAGGTGTTACTTTGATAGTGTCCCCACATATATCCCCTACAGGCACAGAGGAGATGGAAAGAAAAGAGTAGGAACTACACAGCTACTGTTATTTTCTCTGGAAGGGTGACTTGGAAAGAATAATGAATTGGCTTTTCCTTTAGGACTAGCCACAAAAAGCCAGTGTGGGTGAAAGGCTGGAAAATAGAAGCAAATTACTTCTCTTCCAACAAATTAAGGAAATAAAGGCAGTTCCTTCCTTGGAGCAGTTGCATTTATACGAATCGGTGTCTAGAGACACAGCCTAACCCTACAGGAACAAAGCTCTGCGTAATGAGCCCAACTGCCTGAGAAATTCTCCTGGGCTGATGCGACAAAGACAACATTCATGTGGGCTGCTGTAGAAGAAGTCTCATAAAAATTACCCTCAATTCCTGTTTAGTCTCTCCTACCACAGAAGAAAGGAAGGGGAGAACTCCTTTGGACTCCTTTTGACTTTGGACAGGAAAAAATGACTTTGGTCCTGTAGGCAGGATGCACGTTTGAAGGAACAATTTCATTAAGGCCCAGGATCCAGTTTGTGCAGCACAGCTACACACACTGATCACCAAGGCCTTAAAACCTCATTTAACTGGGATGCCCTCATTTATCAGCTTTAATCACTGCTACAAGACTAAAGTTCCAGGCTACTGCATTGAACTGTGCAACTCTGGGTAACTAAAATACTGTTTGCATTAGAATAGTTTTCTGGAGAGGAAAGGATGATCAGCAACTTAATTGTATGCGGGATGATTTCATTGCTTTGGTGAGAGGCCGGGGAGTTGCCTCTTCTGCCACCGAAGTACATAAGCAGCTTTGAGAAGGTCTGTCTTCTCAGGTTATCCATAGGATCTCAGGCAAATAGTGTGAGATTTGAAATAATCACTTAAAGACTATAGATTAAGAGTTAGATTCATCACTGGGGTGAAGTTCTGCAGAGAGACATCTTACAATGTCCAGATTTTAAAGGACAACCTGAACCAGCCTTGACAATCCCATGATTTGGGTAATTAAAGGATAGCTCTACGTTTTGTCACGCGTATTGATCACCCTTCACCCTTATGACATAAAACTGTATCAGGAAGAACTTTACATAAGAACTAGCTCCACAAAAAATAACAACAAGTACTCACACAGTAAGTCCCACTAAGAGATTTCCTGCAGCACATTCTGATTTGCCCTGCTTGCCTTTTACTATTTCTTACTGGAAATCAATCCTACCAAAGACGTAGTTCTTGTTATACACGTATCTGGCATACATTACTCTTTCTTAAGCTTTCCAATAACCATGTCAGAGAGTTTAACAATTTATGTTAGCTTAGTATTTCTTCTCTTCCTTTACACGTTGCACAACCTCTGTGTTTGGAAATAATTACCCATCCTTCCAACAGCTTGCCCCCAACTTCGCTATGTGGGATCCTAAGTAAATAGGAACCAAACCAATGACTGACCAAACAAAATAAGAAAATTTTTAAAAATCCCACAGAACCAGAAATCCCGGAACTGAAGCCCCAGCAGAAATTTTTTTGCAACAGCAAGCACGCCTGAAATGAACAGAAATCCATGTTTTTGCTTTAAGACACCCCTAGAAAGGGATATGAAATGTTTTAATTGTCCTTTACAAGTAAACTATTAGTATGAGATGAATGAGAAAAGAATGGATCACCACACTGAGGACCAGAACCTACTGTCTGACGAAACTGAAGAAACATGAGTGCTACTCTAGTTTCTTCCAGCAGTTTCTCTATAAGCACACAGGTGCAATAGTTGTGCTTGCTTTCAGTTTTCACTTCACAGGTCCCAAGGTTATGAGGAAACTCTCAGGCACAGCTCTGGTGTAAATGAAAACAACAACTTCGTAATTGCCGTTGAATTCTCACTTTTAATCTAGAAAACAAGCAACATCCTTTTGGCCCTTTTTTTGAAAAAAGATATCCCATTCCAAATTGTTCATACTCTAAACATGACTCTCAACTCCCTCTTGAGACTTGAAAGTTATGAGATCTCTCCACCCCTGTGCTGCACATTGCTGCTGAGATATTTATCTGGTTAAGTTTGATCAACAGAGGACACATACTGATCCAGAGATTTGCATGGAACATGACCCAAGCCAGCCCATGCAATTACTTTTTATGGTTCAGTGGAAAATATCAACAAAACTGGCCCTACCAGAGCTTTTCAGGTCTCTGGAACAGTCATGGAAATTTAACCTTCACCATGCTTATTAGGACAGGCTGTCCTCATGGCTAACAATTACTCCTAAGTTATTCTTACTGCACTCAGGTTCCGGTAAGGGTAAAATGAAGAATTCTTTTACTAAATGCAAAGTACAAGCAATGCTATTCCACAGCTAACAAAAATGAACTCAAAAATCAAATACAGAGGTACTTATTTCTCCTATATCTTTCTGACGCTGCACAATCCAGGTAACGGCCTGCCAGATATTCAGCTGAAGATCCATTTCATACAGAAACAGTTTTGTTCTTGCACTGACTGCATTTATGGAAGAGGATCTAGACTTAAGGCTCTCATTTCCCTTTCCTCTCTACCACTCTTTGAAAGAGCCACACTCACATTTTCAACCATGTCTCTCCTTCTTCCCCCAGGATTTCCTAATTTCTAACTGGCTTGGGAATAGGGTTTGATCCTCCACCGGCACCAGTTCTGCCATCAGCATGATGAGATGTGATTATCACATGCTCAGCATGGAGTCAGCTCAAGAGAGTTTGAGCACCTGCAAAGCCCCAAAGAGACCCGTAGGCCACTGCCTGCAGAGGCAAAATGGAAGCCAAGCCCAGCTCACTGGGTGCAGTGTGCTACTGCCTTGCGTTTGGGGAGGGACACGGTGGTATACAGTCACGCTGGAGGGATAATGAGTATTAGAAGAAACTATGAAAGGTGCAGCAAGCTGTCATCTCGCAGTCCCCCATTATCAACAACCTCTTCTTGGCTGTACGCCACCAGACTGTGGACCTCAGGACCAGATCCAATGACCATGGCAGAAGACAGTTGTGGCACAGAGAGAAGCACGTGCCATGCAGTGCCCGTCACAGAAACCAACCACCAAAATTTTCAAGGCTGACACAGAGCAACAGTTCCCCTTAGGCCAACGCCTTCATCACTTGTACATCATCTCCTGCACATCCTACATGAGTCCTCATCAAGGGTATGAAGGCAGACCCAATGTAAGAGGCATCTATTCACAGAACTACAGGAAAATACCACGCGCACAGAAGTCGTCTCCCCCTCCGCCAGGTAAAAGGCCTTTTGCTACTAGCTAGAGTTCAGGCTGCATGAGACTCATCTTCATCCACTAATTAGCTTTCCCTCTGCTGCCGTACCACGTACTCTGAGGTTGGGGACAGGTTCTGTCCTCTGGAGTTCTCTAGAGCGTCAGCAACATGACAAGGGAATGAATAGTAAATCCTAAGTAAAATGAATAGATGCTTTAATGCAGAAACCAAAGAGCACTTTGATTTTCAGGAAAGCAGCAGAATAGCCATTCTCTAGTCCTGTGGACAGTATAATCATTATGGACTCCTTGCAAGCCTTTTAATAAAGAAGGGTATATGTTCAGATACCCAAAGATTTCAGAGTTCGACCTGCCAGAGACGCGAAGTAGTAGTGGCTATAGCTGTACCAGAATCACTAAGTAATACTGCCCACGGGAATACTGCAGGAAAGTTCTCATCTGTTTGCCATTATAAATTATGCCGACCCTTCAGTTGGACTCATGTAATTTTCCCTGTGGAGTCACACCAGAGCCATACAACTTTTCAGCAAGTCATTCTGGGGGAAAAGCCCAATAGAAATCTGCCCGTGTTTTGGCAGAATTTAAGGACTAATATACAAGGGGAGAAAAAAAAAAAGCAAGCTTTACAAAGGATATTTAACCTTGGGGAGGCCTAAAAAGCTTTTTAGCATTCCCAAACTATTTCCTTAACACCTGTGTAGGAGCACACTGTAGTTTGGAAAGTTTCACACGTAGCTCCACCTAAGCTCCAGAGACCAGACAGCAGCATGCCCGTAGGTCAGTAAGCTCCCTGGAGAGATGCTTGCTCCATGTTTAATTGTGCAAGAGAGGCTCTGATGTGCAAACAGCTGAAGCCCAGTCAAATGCTGGTATGAGAAGAAGGAAATACAGAAGTACTAATACATCCTCTTCACCTGTTTGCATACTTTCTAAGCACCTCTCGTTTTCCTTGAGGTAAACGGTGTATTAGCTGAATCACTGGACTTAGGAGATACATCCATCATTGTGTACAGGAAAAGTACACGAAATGCAAAATGTCATTATGCAGGAGGACGTAGATTCATCTTTTGATTTATCCTGAGTCAGCCAAGCCGGTTTAATATGGAGACTTAATTTGAAACAAGTTTCACCATTGCTGGTCCTGAATGCCCATCAAAAAGGCTAACAGCCCACTTTTTGGTGAGTCTTTACTCATGTATTGGCTTCCTCATCTCCCACCTCATGTTTAGAAAGGAGTCATTTGGTATTCTGTAACAAAAAAAATACTCATATAGCCCTGTTCACCAGCAGATCCCCCAAAACACCCTAAAACATACTGTTTATTGAAAGTCAGATAGCATACAAAAATAACTACTGTCAGCGTTAACTTGTTATTGCAGCCATAGCTGGTTTGCTCTAGCCCATTTCTTTAAGATCAGCTAACTTCTTCACACTCCCTTCTGTACTCCTACCGCCTTTGGGCTTGGATCAGATCTTTAATGCTATAATAGACCAGGTGCTGCTAAAACTTACATGCATGATTCATGTCACTTAAGTCAAAAATCAACAATTTGATATTTATTTTATCCTATGTATTTCATATACATACATAGTTTACATAATACAAAACTGGGGTCAATGCTTATTTAATTGCAATAAGTAACAGTGGCTGGTGATGAGTAGGACTTACCCAAACAAAATAGTTCCTACTCTATCAAAAGATTTCCCTTTGTGAATATTTACAGTTTAAAAAGGGTATTTTAACAAGAAAATCAACCCCTCAGTTTAGAGATTTTTAATGTTTATTCTCTTGAATTTTATTGTTTTAACTACATTGATTTTCATAGTATAAGTGTACTCATATTTAAGTTTCCTAATAAGTGTTTTTAAAATTTTATAATTTGACATTTATTTTGGCAATAAGCTTATTTTTTTATGAGCCTCCCTTTGGCACACTCTCTGTGCTACTCACATATCAGCAATTAACAAGGCACTTTTAAATGAACCCCTACTGCTGCAATATGATCCGTCACCATGAAATTTGCCGGAAACTTTACTCACAGTTAAATAAATGAAGCCATGACTGACTGACTGACCATTATATACTGGAATAGGAAGGAATTAGGAATTTCATATGATTTTGTACGAATTTCATATGACAAGACATAACAATAGGTAGGAACAAATACTTGTTAGTTCTGGAAGACGTTCTCTGAATTCTTTATTATTTCCTGATGTAACTAAAAAAAATGAGAGAGACAACATAGGAAAAAAAATTCATTCCCCTAATTTCAACTGCTTTTTGAATACCAAATGTGTAAAGACAGTATTCTCTGACACAATCTTAGAAAAAAAAACACTCTGAACCATTTATAATAACCATTTCATTTGCATTTTAAAAATCAGCACAATGATCTGTAAAACAGCAAAAGTAAACTTTACACAGGCACATTACAAGCAGCAAATTTTGAAGGCTCACTTCTAACCTAGCAGGGCAGCATGACCATTCAAACCTAGACGTGCATTTGTTTGCGCACCTATCGCACATGGTATCATCAGTGACTGCATACAGCTACTTCTGGTAAGGTCTTTCACCTCTTTACATTGTCGCTTCCTCCCAAAACACGAGGTTAAATCAAAAGCATTAATGGCTTCTTTCAGAGCTACCAACTGTAAACCTCATTCAGAGCAACATTTAAAACATTAAACAAAAAAAAAATCTCTCCTTACTTACAAGGCTCAGCAGAAAAGGAAGGTCATTCATGACACCCCATTCACTATTTTCTGTTTCTTTCTGTAAATATTACAGTGCTACTGAAAAAAATATCAAGTCTGAGGTTCTCAGATCTTCCTTCAGAGTTTTTATCATTCGTTTCCCAAGAAGGGGTTTAACAAATACCACAGTGTTCTGTCAATATTTGTATGCAGCACCACACAGGGCAAGCTGCCAAACTTGCATGGTTTAAAGAGCCAAGGGTGGAAAACTGACACCCTAACAAACACACTCCCTGCTTTGTCCCAGTTAAGGTGGTGCTAAAAGTGTCATCTTTGCTGCCAGACTGCGGTTGAGGACAGCTTTGTTTGACTGCCGTGCTTCTGCAGAAATGCAGCATTTAATAATCGCGTTCACCAAACTTCAGGGATTTGTTTCATGCCCAAACGGTTCTTAGGCAATTACGAGCCTTTTGCTTTCCACCAGCTGCACTTTAAATGTATTTTAATTGGCTGGAATTTCGAAGGAATCCATTTGGCAGTCATTTACATTTGAAGCACGCCCCTAGCAGCTGAAACAGGCCCCAGAAGCAGCCCGATTACTTCATCAAAAGAAACTGTTTGAATACCGTTGACTCCTACATAACTACACTGAACTCCATTATATAGGTGTGGTGATGCAATTAATAATTCCTCGCTACATTTTTGCTTATCCTGGGAGCACAAAGCCTTACGAACTGGGAAATTGAGAGTGGTCTGCAGACTTATGGAGCTCGGCGTTAGTTTTCCAACATCGCTGTGCTTCCAGAGAGAGGCCTTTCTTCTGCTTTTTCTCTATCTGATCTGAGCTACTATGTGGAAATAACAATGGTATTATTGTTTCTATACTTGCAACACATCAAGAATGTTACCAGCTGGATTTCTGTATATAAAATTATTTTAAAAACTAATGTGCTAGTTATTCGAGGATCAAAGTACAAAGCAAATTTAGTCCATTACATTAGTAATGGCTCATTTTTCCCTTTCTCTTTTTCTTTGGGCTCCTAATGTGCACTGCAAGCCAACTTTGCAGGGCCTTAGTTTAATGCAGTGAGTTCATCCTGCTCTGCAGTTTGTAGTGCAGAGGTTTAAGAGCTGACAGCATTAGGGAGAGCTACCAACAGCTGCTCAGAGAAAAGAATGAGAAGACATTAATGAAAGAACCACAAGAATTCACACTGCAAAACGCAATATTTAGGCTGAATGTAGCAACATTAAGAAGTCAGATTTAAAAACAGAGAGACATTCCAGGCGATGCTGATTGAACGCGTGGTATCTGAAAAACCCAGAGCTCTGCAGCCCATGAAAGCTCCTGTGAAACTGTAACTGCTTGAGAGTTCACTTATCATCAGTGTGCCACGGAGGATGAAGGCGCAAAAGAAAAGGGATTATTCTCTAGCTGAAGTACAATGAGAACTGTTTTTTACATTTAAAAGGTGAATAGTTCTTGAAGTGAAGTTATGACAATACTTGCCGCCTACAGAGAAAAGCAGCATTTCAAGTGCATTGTATGAAAAGGAGAAGGATTAATGCCACAGAGAGAGACCATTATACTGCAGAAGGATTGCATATTTTAATAATTTGACTCCATCCAGCTCTGGAAATTTCCATAGTTAACTGGCTTGTGCTCCTAAGAAGTACAAACCCTCAACGTACTAAGGTCTTGAGGGAACTTGCTGGAAGTACCACTTGGGAGGAAGAAAAAAAAAAAACAGGCATGAAGAAGCAGCCAAAGCAGATAAGTGATGAGAAGCCCAAAGATTTGTTAGCTTTTAACTACTTCGTGGTACTTCACTGAGAGAGGGTCAAGCAGCCATCCAGAGTCTGTCCACATTCTTACAGTAACCCAGCATATCACAATCGCTTCATGTATTTTATCCTCAAATATATTCATGACATACAGAAATATTCTTGTCTTCCCACTTTTGAAGACACGATACCTCTGACCAAGCTAGGACATGAACCCAGCACCTCAATGCCTTCCTTCTTTCCTTACGCATCTATAGTTGTCCCATGCAGACACACTTGCAGCTACAGCACAGGTTAGAGCTGACCCAGGTGAACAGCTGAAAAGCACTGGGAAGCATTGTAGATCTTTGAAAGCCAAAGGGAACAGAAGTGGAGGCTTACATCCAGACTTTCCATCCTCATCCAAGTGGAAACAGATGATTATAGAGCACCAGTCACCTTTATCTCATCTGTAGCCTACCAAAACTGATGACAAAACTCCCAGCAAGTTCAAAAGGTGATATGGGTGAAAGAAAGAATTGCAGTGACCTCAGCCATTAATGAAGAGAAAATACTAGATCATTTCCAGCAATTACAACTCACCATATTTCAATCCTTAACCACATTACTTATACAACTTCATGTATTTATTTAAAAAATAAAAGCCTTCCTGATAAATCTGCTATAGTGCAAGTATCTGAGAACGTATCAGCACAAACCACGTGGTGGAGGAGGAAGAGGTCTAGGCAGGATGGCTAAGAGCAGCACGCAGGACAGCCTGCCCCGTCCCGCTGCCTCTGCCGAGCCCTGATCTTCAGAGAAAGGTCGGAGCTCTATTCATGCTGTCGCTCTGGGAATCCCATGCGTTGTCATGGGCTGCGTGATGACAGCCATGAAGCCTTGATGTGGCACTGATTGTTATAGGACACTGAAGACAATTGGCCATTATTTAGCTTCAATATCTATCTTTGCTATTATTTAAATCGGAGACACTGGCCAGTGTTTCCAAAGAAACAGTGCTGGTGTGATTTTCAAAAGAAGGAGACTGATTTATTTTCAAGACTCATGTGGGATTCGAGTCACAGTCACAATAAGCCTCAGAAAAGCTGTACACTAAACTGATTTTCTGGTAACAGTTACACAAGAAAACCCATGCATTGACAAAAACTTAAGCATCTGAAACATTTACTATTAAGACAGTTAATAGCCCTTAACACAGTGAAAAGGAAAAGCATTACTTTGAAATTTCAGAAACTATTAAAAAAAAAAAAGACAGAAATATGGCTGCTATCAAAGGGAAGATAATCAATCCTTCAAAAGCAGGGACATCAAGCAGTAAAGAATACTTCCACCATGCCTAATGGCAATTCTCTGCTGCCTTCCTGCTCTAACTGCTGTTGGCATTCAGCTGGACGAGAGGAAAAAAACATTACAGTACTACACACAAGCACGAATGAACTATGGCGAAGGAGAAACCCCATAGCGAATGAAAAGCTGATTTTCCCTTATGCAAATGCTACGCATCAGTGAAACGGTTTCCAGTCAAACAGAACCATCTTGAGGAAATATCTAAAGGCTATTAGTGTGACTGATACCTGGTTAAAAACGAAGGAGGTGAGGCAGATGAGAATGCAAGCATGGAGGATTTATTAAAACACCAGCAGAGTCCTAGCGAAACACATGACAAAATACAAGAAGAATGATGTCTCTGAAAAGGACATTAAAAAGAATATGGCCTCTGACCAGCACGCTAGAAACCAGGAGGTAGAACCATTAAAATAAGGGTTATTACAGACTTTTAAAAATTCGGTGAGAATACCAACCAGTCAGATATTTCTCCTGAATCCAGAGACTGCTCACCTGAAATGCTGTGAAGGCAAGTAATTAGATGATCAGACTCTCCCTGGCCCTAATTGAGGTGGATAGGCAAAAGGAAAGCAGAGGACAAATCACAGCCCTTGTGCTCACAGCAACAGACCATACCTTCTGTACATTTCTTATCACTTTCTGCCTGCCCATCTTCCTTCTGCACACTTCAAGGTTTCCAGACCTGGGCAGGCAAGAACAGGGTAACAGCAGACTTAAGCTCCACTGGCCTACAATATTCTCCTAAGCATTGCCACAAAGGTTGTCATAGCACACCCACAACTCCACCATGCTGTGGGGTACGGGGAAGGATGCATATTTATGAAAATACACTTCCTTCTGTGACCTATTTAAATCTGGTTCTGCATCCCTTGCTCATGACGAAATTATTATGCTCCACTATGCCACTCCTGCTGCATTGCACTACTGACTAATGTTGATATATCCCTATTGGAAGCCCCCTAGGGGCTGAACAAAAGCAAGATGGCCAATTATTAACATCTTATGCTTCTGAATAGTAAAGTCAAGGCTTTGTAAACAAAAGAATGCATAGAAAAGATACCTGATTTTTTTATTATTATTATTTTGGATGGCCGAACAGGTGAGGAAGACAGTCTCCTTCCTTGTGCACCTTGACTTCTTGACAGCAACAGCAAAGGGAGCTGGGGATGTCAGAAAGCAGCCCCTTCCTTCACAGTAGGCAGCCCTGAGAAGTGTTTCCATGTTGTCAGCCTCCTGGGATTTCAAATGTCATCTGTCTGTACCAACTTGGAAGGAAAAAAAAATCTCTGATACTGGAACACAGGGCATGCTGCTGAAATACCAAGAGCTGAGATGCCAGGCAACCTTTGACAGACCAATTCCCTAAAGCTAAGATACATGTGTTGTTGGTCCATTATCTGCTACACACACTCCTGTGACTTGCTATTTGCTGCATTTCTGCATTCTTCAAAGTAGGCCCAAAGAGTGTTAATGTGGAAAAGATTTCTCAAAAAATAACAAATTGTGTTCAAGACCAAATTCATACTCTTACCAAATATGGCTAGGCAGAAAGTCATATTACTTAGCATTAACATCAGTTTGGAAGTTTAATGTATATTAAAACCCATGGACTCCTTAGCATCACTTCTTAATTTTTCCCTTCAAAATATCATACCCACAAACTCATATTGTTATTACTTTGGTGTTCCCTTTTATCACTTGAAAATGAAAAAGATATTTTAAACATCAGCTAGTATTCAGAAATGCTGCAATCATATGCCCTGCAAATTGCTGCTACCAGATAAAGTAATCTGCTCCTAAAGGGAAGCATACGACCAAGCAGGGTGGATATGGAAAACTTCAGACCACCCATTTGCAAGGGCATGGTCTGAAAGTTCACGTTTTCAAGGCAGAAGACAGGCGTGTGCAGAAGACAGTAAAGGTTGTGGGAGAATGCAGTTGACTACAAACAGGTCTGGACAACATAACTGACTGCAGGGCAAAAGTAAACAGGCGTGGAGCAAAAACAATCCAAATTATGCATCTTGTGTGGATGCACATTCACCTCCAGGGTAGTCAGTCTGCTGCCCTGGAGAGATGCGTCATCTTCAGGTGAACAATATTTCCTTTGGTGCGTTAAGGCAAATGCCATTTTCAGTTGTTCCATGCTGGTTTACCTTACAACCAAGCAGAGTGACATGCCAAACTGTGACAACTTGAAAAAGAAATAGAAAAAACATACATAGAGAAAAAAGAATTGCTGTGTCACACCCCACTGTAGATATTTAAAAATATTTACAACATCATCTGCTATTCTAATAGGTCATCTCACTGGGGATTAAATTAAGAATCAAGAGTGCTTACAGATAGAGAAGTCAGGGGAGACAAGTCCACAGCTGCTCTTTCTTATTACCTCTGTTGGCTTAAATTTCTGTTAAGCAAACAGGTAAAGGAAGACCAATGGATACTCAGCATAGGAGACTATAGACACCCAGAAAAGCTTAACGTTTTGTTTACACATTCCTATCAAAGCCTTGGTCATAAGGACTCACAGCTTGTAATAAAATAATGCCTGGAAAGTTATTTCAAGGAAAGCATTTTCAATAAATATAAGAAGCTATGACATTTGCACTAGCTTTGTTACAGTAAGACAACCTGCAAAGATTTTATTATTATTATTAAAATATTAATTGAAACAGCACAGAACAATAACGCACGGTGTTACCAGTGAAAGTGGTCAAACACTGAGTTTTATGAGTAGCACTGTGGCCCAGGGTACCAGCCATACTAGCAGATTATCGGTGCCTGCATGGAGTCCCACTGGCGCTGGGGAAGTTATTTCAGCAGAAAGTACCATATCACACTTTAATCACTCAGGTTTTCAACACTACTTAGCAATTACCATAACAATGCATATATTAAGAATTTTATTTCACATATTCTTTTAATAATGGTACTTGGAACTCTATACAGTATCAGAGAATTCAGCACCTAAACCTTCCCAGAAGACAGGCAAAAAGCAAATGTCATACTTTCATAATGCATTTAGGTACTGCATAGATAGGACGTAATTAAAGCAAGATTTAATTAAAGCTTTTCTTCTCCAGAGACGGACAGGTAAAACATAACTTACTGTATTCCTGAGTACAAAAGAGTCTAAAATTGTCTCTCCTGTTACACAATTGTAGTCTCTGTGCAGCAAAAGAGGAAAAACAGTAACAGTCGGGAGTAAGTTTTGCTTCCACCTGTACCCTTCTCAGTCTGGACTAGTTTATAATACCTTGAAACAAAACAGTCAGGATTTGTTCTGCTTAGGATAGAAAACTTGGCCTTTGTAGCATGCTGCTGAAAGATTGTATGGGTGATCCCTTCTGCTCACTCTAAACTGCACTGCCTTCAGCAGTGCACCATGAAAAATTAAGCAGGGTGGAACTAGCCACTTGAAAGTGTGTCCTTGGGCAAGTTACTTAACTTTCTCGGTTAGCAATGGGGCTTCTTTACAGCGGTACTCACCACTCACTATCTGCAGGCATAGAAAGTACATCCACAAAGGGAGCATCACTTGTTGGCACCACATTACTGAGCACTATATAAACTTAGTGTTGGCTGCTTTGTGTTTGGAGAGAGATCTCTCAGATGGTGGCTGGCCACAGTATCCAGTATGGTGCATGGGGAGAGATTTAGAAAAAAAACAGCAGCATGTGCTGAAGTCAAGTGCATGTTAAACCTCAGTCCCTCTTGTACTTCAAGCACCTTTTCAGAGCTGGACAGAAATCTTTCCGCCCATTTCTATTCTAACCTGTGGGTCCCTCTCTAAAAGGAACTGAGCAATAGAAGTTCTCTGACAAAACTTATACCTAAGGATACCATAGGAAGGAAGCTACTACTTTGTGTTCCTAAATAGCAGCTAGAGGTAAAACGTGTCGAGGAAAGCTGCCACCAGACTGTTTTCAGCACCAGCGGTGAGCCAGCAACAGACATTTACCTAAACAGCATGACTCCTACTGTAGAGACCCTCTGATGAGCCACATCAGGCACGAGTCCCTCCTAACAGCTAATTTTTTTTTGCCATGGTATTATACACAGGAAGGCTGGGCTGCACTAATGCTGGGAGCTGCTTAATTTATGTCTTCTTTTGGGCTGCCGTAGAATTACTTCCTTGGACTAAGGAAAGGCCTACAACAAGGGGTGGGGAGAACTCCTTTTGAAAGTCAGCCTACTTGCATTAAAATGTTAACCTAAATAGCGAAGTTGGAGGCTTGGCTGCTAAGGTCTGAATAGGTGTAACAGGCATTGCATGAAGGTGGGTGAGTGGGCCTCTGCGGTGGGGACTTGTGTGTGGCCACTGACTTCAGTCTGAGGGTGACGCAGAGGCAAAGAAGGGATTGGAAAGACAGAGCTGGGCCAGGAAGAGGCATGCGAAAGAAAGGGGGACAAAGAGTTACAGCATGACTAGTAAACAAGTCCATGTTTTCTAGGGTCATAAAAATAAAGCAAGACAGTTCTGTATATTAGCTGTAAGATCTTCCAATTACCTCACTCTTCCTCCAAAAGCAAATAAAGCTCTGACCATATCATTCTCTGCTGAGTTCATTCATCCTCCACCAAGTAACTCTGTGGGTGAATTCTGAACAAACAGAACTGTAGGATAGGGGTATTTACGATTACTCAACTAAGTGGACATGAGCACATGTAAACAATCAAACCAGAATTAAAGCATTTTGGTCAACGAACCAGCAAAGACAGAAAGAAAGGTAATAGAGTTGACAAAGAACAAGAGAATAAAACACCCAGTCTGGAAAGAGATAGCAAGTTCAGCATTTCAGTTTCCCAGATCTGATATTCACTTTTAAGGATTTTTTCCCCCTCCCCACATCACACCTAAGATTTCTGAGGCCTTAAGGTGCTATAGTATAGGCAGCTGAATCTCCTGTCCTGTTTCCATTTCCAAGACAACAACAAACATTCACCAGATCAAAGGAGATTTGTGCCAGGACATTTTTTCCCCAGTGAACTAGAATTTTTCTCCTTGACCACACAGCCCACAGACAACTTCTTGCAAATGCATTTTAAGTTCAAAATATTTCAATGGGTTACTTAAAACATCTTCTGATGACAAAGCACTGTTAATCATATTCCATAGTGCAGGACCAAGAAAGGACAGCTGGATGTCTGCAAGAACAAATGTGAGTTCTGTTTGTAGTTGGAGTTTCCAGAGCCTCAGTAGTGATGCTCTGAATCAATGCATCCTCTAGCTACCCAGACCTGTACCACGTATTTTGAAATCACATTATCCCTTCTCCAGTTGCAACAGAGATTCAAACACAGTATGTTTCTACAAATGATTGCTTACGCCAGCTTTCCACTCCAGGAATCCTATTCAAGGGTCTTGTGTTGATACACACCAAAAGTAAATAAGGCCCTGGGTATTTTGACAATAGAACAGCACTTAACTTCTAAACATATTGCCCAGCTGTAGTCTTGTTAAATCTAAATAAACTGCATGTCTGAAGCAATTTTCTTCCTTGCATGATAAGCCTAGTTTGCTTTTGTTCTGATCCCTAAATAGACCTCTCCCACTTGTATTTAGCCAAATATTTTGCTGTAAAACTTTAACAAGGGGAATGATGATTCACCTGAATTATAGCTATACATCTGCAGCAACTGTTTGTAAGGATGCTTGGATGCCCAACACACGCATGAGATGGCTTGCAAAATAATCCACAGGAATGTACATGAGAAAAAACAGTCATAAACACACCAAGATGAAGGTCTGACTGGGATTTAGTCAGTTAAGACAAATATTTTTGCACTAAGCAATTAGAGTCACAATTAGGAGGTGTTCTCTTTACTATGTAGTATGTGCATATGGTTCAAATAAAAGAAATTGTTAGCGCTTTGGTCAGTAAGCGCATTCTTAAAAATTGCGAGCAGAAGGGGTGGATAAAGAACCCCAGACCAGGTTAGCCTTGGATCACGCATGAAGATTGATTGAGCCAGAGCAGTTGCAATAACAAGCATTTCAATCATGCCCTAGGCCTCCCTAGGAAAGCGCTTTTAAAAGGCAACAATAGAGACACTACTGCTGATACAGGAAAACTACAGTGTGTATATCATCTGGATCTCCCAGATGCTAGGCTGTGCGCCCGTGATGGATTGACTTGTCTACACGACGGCAGCACGTGGGGAGTGTTTCATTGTTCTTTTCTTCTGCAGCTATTCTTTGGACTGACTCTTCACAGCAACGGGGCACTGGGCTGCATGGGGCCTCAATGGCATCACATTACTTTTCCTCAGCTACCATCGCTAACTATATTCTGGTCGGTACTCTTCAATAAAAAGTACAAGTTCAGCTTTTGATTGTGCAGCAAGCAGTTGGAAACGCAGACCCAGACTTTAAGCCTTAATAACCCTAGCACACAGAACATATTTCATGTTCTATTTTTATGCTACTTCCATGCTGTAATTAAAAGGAAAGATTACCACCTCTCTCTTCCCAATTAAAAAACTCCAGATGGAAGTAGATTGGGTGTGGCAGATAGCAATCCAAAAAGAAAGACAATCAAGTGATACGAAGAGGGAATGTATCTTAGTTTTATCAACAATTTTTAAGGAAATAAGGAGTTACGTTAAGAAAAACAGCAATACTGTCTGCAGCACCAATGCAGTAGTCTGCAGATGCACAGTGGGAATTTACAGGGATTCAGTAACCCTTTCACATGAAAAGGGACTTCTTCCATCCCACGTGAGGAATAAATAGAATAGGATACATTCATTTGGCCCATGATCAGAGAAAACCCAGGACTACAAATCACTGTACAAATGACACCACAGCTTTGCAGCTCAGGCGCTATATTGGTCTTTGAGGAATTCCAGGTTGTCCAAATTGTTCCTAATGTGCTGGGGGACGGATTCTGTCATTCTGTCCCTGGTATCTGATGGCAGGACACATGGGAATGGGACACAGCTGTGCCAGGGGACATTCAGACTGGACACGAGGAAAAGTTTCTTTACCATGAGGGTTGGCAGGCACTGGCACGGGCTTCCTAGCGAGGTGGTTATGCCCCAAGCCTGTCAGTGGTCAATTTTTGTAGGTCTGTGCCAACCGCACTATTCTATTGTAATCTGCCATGGAGTTCCTGGAATAATACCTATTTATTCCAACTGTGCAAGAAGAAAACACGAGACATTTGTTGGTGTTGTGTCATAGATGAAAAAGATACCAAAAAGCTGACCAAGCCATAGAACAGTAAAGCTGATTTGGGAGGGGAGAGAGGATGAAAAAGTAATGTTTTATGGGAAAAGATCTGGGAACACTGGAATACTGTCTTGCCAAGAAACAGTCTGATGGACTCTGGGCTGAGTGGTGATTAGACCTTTGTTAGACAAACAAGAGGGAAGACAGACTCCTTGGAGCTGCACGATAAAGAGTCCTGCTCCATCAGCATCTCGTAGTGCAGAAAGGAGAGTCTCAGAGCTGCTGCTTATTTAAAGATAGATCTGCTAATCTGTGGTTTAATAATTATAAGCAAAGAGCATACAATTTGTTAAGTTTCAGGCCAAGTTTAGTCATATTTCCCCAGCACAGCAAATCCACCTACCCCTCTGGCAAGAAAATGAAAGATGTAAGAATCAAGAATAAACATGTACTACTGGAGGACACACAGTGCATTTTTAAGCTCAGACGCTTAGAAGCTTTCACTATAAAGCAGTTAATGATAGGCCAAAACCCCAAAGCTTTTTTATTCACCTTAACCATCTGTCAGCTTCAATTGCAGATAAAATAGGATCCTGATTTAAGTTTCATAGATAAACCCAGCAAAACATCCAAAATTTAGATCATCCCCATGAACTTGTAAGTAGTAAGTACCTTACAAGCAGCACCACGGTGCTTCTCAGGGGATGTTTTTCTTCTGTTTTACCAATGGCAAAAACATCACTTTTATATTTTTGTGTTTGGAAAATTCAGTTGTGTCCCCAACCCTCTGAACCTGACCCAAGTCAAGGACCTTCAAATAACTGCGGCAAACTGGGACAGAAGTTCTGGTGCACGTCTGGTCGATGTAAAGCAGTACCAAACAAACAGAGAAGTACCACTAGGGATCATTCCAGAAAGCAGACTGGTGTCATTTCCTTCTACTGACTTCATTACCCCCTTGATTTCAATCAATGTTATAATTCAGCTCTGCATGCAAAATGCTTGAATTCAGATTGACAGCGCCTATGGAATCTGTGGAAACAAGGATTTTTAACTAAAAAACAGAAGAACAAAATCCTGACCTCCTCAAATCATGAGGTTTACACAAAAAGCAGTATAAAATAATCTGCAGTTATTTTATGGTCTGGTAGCTGATTTCCTGATAAGTGCTGAGGGAGCATACATATAGAGGAAAATCTCAACATAAATACGAGTTAGAAACAGAACTCATCAGTCTAACATTTCTCTGAAATGAGCATGGTTCCTCCTAAAGTACTTCTCAGTATTCTTACTTCCTTAGATTTGGAAAATAATCTGATAAAACTTTTGTTGTTGTTGTTTTTATATATAATATAAACTAAATAGGGAAAGAACTATTCAATATGATTATTCCTTAAGCACAAACATGTAGTCATGTGGCTCAGGATGAGAACTTTAACATTTCCTTTATAGATCTGGAACGTGCAAAAGGAAAAATGTAGTTTTAGATATCCACTGAAACCAGAATACGCCTAAGATCTACATCTATATAAATATTAGTGTTCCTCATATCTGAAAAAAGAAATTCTACAAAACCAAAAACCAGGATATTAAGATATTAAGTAGCTTAAATCACAGTAAACTAGAACTGACTCAACAGCCAGCTGTGAAAAGAGACAGATTCTAGGTGAAATGGACTGTAACATATTTACAAAAGAAAGCAAGGAACATAACCTTCAACTTTCCCTGAGGCTTCATAAAAGAGATTCGGCTGTGATTTAAGACACCTGAGGCAGGAAGGCATCACAGGATACTGAAGACTCATCTGTTTGTTTTTTTTTTTAAAAAATTAGTTACTCAAATCATTTCAGCCAAGATAATCTGCAATTAACTATATATATATACACATACATTTTTTTATATCTTTCATCCTCTCTTCTTCTCCCATCCCATAAGACAGTAAAAAAATCTATTGCTATATTGATGTGCTTCCATGCGAAGTATTCCTAAGGAAGAAAAAAAAAAATTAAAGTCCTCTTTGCAGGACAGTAAGATTAAAGTAACAGCAGCTAAATAGGAACAAGTTTTGCCCTATCCCTTTTCCAGCAAAATGAAGTTCAGACCTGCTCCAAAACCCTAACCTTCCAGTAAGACATTTTCTCACTACAGTGAGAATTAGAAGGGATTCCAGAATTTAATGATATTTTACCTTCTTCATTTTCCTGTAGCATGTACCACCATCCTAGTGCCTTATGTGTGCAGGCTTCAGTCAAGTGCCACTGAAGCCTTTCCTTTACAGGAAAAAAAGCTGCTGCTTGCCTTCCCATCTCATAATGCAGTTTCATTTCAGGTGAACCTTGTGTAACTGTAATTCAGTTTACATTAACCTGGTGTCACCTCCTCCATTTCTCCTCCACTTTTCCATTTGAGCAGACATGCTGCTCAAGGAATCCTGCCCCTGTGCTTCCAGTTCATCAGACACCAAAACAAGTTTTCTGGTAAACCTGTGCTGTAATACCAGTCAGATCCATAATTAGAGGTAATAAAAATGTCTTGTGGAATATATATCTAATGAGGAAGAAAAAAACTGAGAAGTAAAAAAAAATCAGGTGCTCTATGAATCATTGTGGCTTGTGGACTAAATTCTATAATAATTAGATTTTTTGCTGACACGTTGTTTGTATTTGCCTTCATAACTATCTGTATTAATAATGAGTAATTTCATTTGGAAAATATTTACATAAAAGTATTTATTCTCACATCATGGGCATAGAAAATGGCTTTTTTTTTTTAAAGGGGAAGAACAGCCAGAAAATGACTCATACTGCAACCAATCTTAATGTGCTGCTCTGGGATATCCCACTAGAAATCTATACATACACAAGGGATGTGACTCCAACCTCAGTTACCACCACTTGGAAGAAACAAGGCTCCACTGGCCCTCAGGTTTTGGGATATTCTGTGATTCTGTAGTGTCTGAGTTGGAAGGGACCCACAAGGGTCATCGAGTCCAACTCCTGGCTCCATACAGGACCACCCAAAACTAGGCCCTATGTCTGAGAGCGTCATCCAAACACTTCATGAACTCCGGCAGGCTCAGTGCCATGAACACATCCTTGGGAAGTGCCTGACCACCCTCTGGGTGCAGAACCTTTCCATAACCCCCAGCCTGACCCTCCCCTGTCCCAGCTCCATGCCGTTCCCTCGGGTCCTGTCACTGTCCCCAGAGAGCAGAGCTCAGCGCCTGCCCCTCCGCTCCCCTCGTGAGGGAGCTGCAGGCCGCCATGAGGCCTCCCCTCGGCCTGCTCTGCTCTGGGCTGAACAGACCAAGGGACCTCAGCCGCTCCTCAGATATCTTCCTCTCTAGACCCTTGACCATCTTCATAGCCCTCCTTGGGATGCTCTAATAGTTTTATGTCCTTCTTATATTGCAGTGCACAAAACCACACATGGTACTCAAGGTGAGACCACAACAACACACATTATGCTACATTCTGCTAGTCAGACACAAAATTCAGAAGTTTCCACTAGTGCAAAGGTCTTCAAAGCCACCCCAGTGTGGTCTGCAACCCCAGTTTAGATTCACAGGTATAATGTTTGCAGGAGTAATTAAAACGGCAGGTGTAGAAATATTTGCCATATTTCACTATGGCCACACCATTTCCCTCTACTAATTCTAAACTCAGTCTACACGGACATTTTCATTCGGAAATAGAGGAAACACAAAGCACTGTAGAGTAGATAGAAGGCATTAATGCTCTCGCCTGACAAGACAGTCTGTGAAGAACAAAAAGAAGGATACAGGACTATGCTGATAGATTTTAGATGCAAGGCAATAAGGATCACGGTGACTCTGAACTTTGAACTGCCGAGACAGCAAAGCTGAGGAAAAAGGCTGAACTGGACATCAGCTATTAATAATTCAACCATCCTCCTCCTTCAGGAACAGCTGAGTTTTGAATCCAAAAATCAGGTTTTCAGACTAACTTTTACACGCAGAAAGGAAACCATCTGAGAGAGCAGGACAATGAAGAGAAAACAGAATCCTTACAGAATGCTACTCCTGCTAATTCTATCTGCAGCTACCACTAAGCAATGCATATCTGTTCACAGTTTTCAACACTTTGCATTTGCATTAAAGAGTTTGTAAATTTGTAGTACAGCTAAGATTAGAAATGATGTTATTAACATTTTTGTTTTAAAGGATGGGGCTAATTTTACTTTGCGTCATTTTTAAAGCTATTCAGTTGCAGATAAGAAATAAACCTAAACCAAACACAAGCTGCTATAACCTAAAATTTAAATGGTCTACTGTGGTTTCAAAGCTGCCAATTGTAATCGAATATATCCTTCTGAAAACAAAGCTGTTGTCCTGTAAAAAGCCTTGCCCAGGAATATTTCCCCACTTGGTGCTCGCTGTAAAAGCCCTGCCCAGTTCAGGCAAAAGCAGCCTCTACTGAGAGGGTGGGAAATTGTAGTTAAAATGAAATATCAAGGAGTGGACTGGAAAGGAACTTCCCATTGGCAAAAAAAGGGAGCAAAGATGATGCAAAGTGCTGCTCAGTGCCAAAATCAAAAGGTTTTCCCAAAGTTGTCAATGTAGGCTAGAGGTGAACAACCACACCAGAGTGAGATGTGGAGCGTGGCTATGCCTCCAATACTCGTCGTAAGCCGAGAAAGGAGAAAATAAAACTAAAAGGAACACAATAAAACGTTACACACATCATGTGTTTTTCTTCACAGCTGTATCCATAGCTGAACATCCAAGGAATTCTGCAGATGTCTTCCTTACATGCCTCACAAAAGATAAACATCTGCTGGGCAATGAAACAGAACCGAGTGAATAAATATCTCAGGTTGAAAATACCCAAAGGACTTTGCGTGTCTTCAATATCTTTTTGGACTGTTTGACTGTGGGAGTAATGCAATACAGTGTAAAGCTAAGCCATTTAACAGACCCACAATTAAGATATACCCTAGTCGTTACAGCTTCTTGCTTCCAAACTCAGCAGGTTCTCTGTTTGCTTTGCATGACTGAGGAAGAAAATCCAAACATGATACATTACTTTCCCTTTTGAACTTGCACTTTTAAACATTTCCAACAGCCTGTGCAGGAGGCAACCAAGAAACTAATGAGATCACTACATATGGCCTTTGGATGTTGCAGCTATTGTAAGCCCACAAGCCACACTGCCCGCTGCATATCAGTCATCAGTGACATCTGTCTCCTCGGAGGACAATCCACCCCAGCAGCACCTACACCCAGAGAGCCAGTTGTCTCTGTTGTGGCCAGGGACAAAAGGCTCACTTGGGCATTATTCATGCAGCTCAGCGACAGATTGTGCCACACAGCATGGCTCCGTGCACCGTCCTCTGCTCTAAGCATCATACTGAATGCAGCGGGTCATAAGCGAAGTATTTTCCCCAAAAGCTGTTATCATTTCTAAATTATAAATGGCTAAACTGTGCAAAAGGCTTGCAAACATTTTGTCAGTGTTCCCACCCACAAGCCGTCCTAAGTTTTCCAGATTGCTTTGCAGCCACAAAGCCAGCTGGCGACTGCGCATAACCTGTACAATGGACTGCCTAATACCTTGCTTGTCTGGCAGGTTGGATATTTGATGACTTACCCGTGGTTACAAATCACACCATTACATTGTGCTACTTTTATAAATGTAGCAAGGCCTGCTTTTAAATAATGGCTATGATTTCCAAAAGGGAGCCCACAGTCCTCTTAGGTGAACCAGAGCTAACAAAAGCACAACTCTGATTCTCTAAATCTCTGACAGTTTGCTCAAGAGATGGATGAATTTAGCAAAGCTGGAAAGCATTGCTTCCAAGAAAGGTGACATGAGACAGATGCTAGTCACATCCCCCTATTTTTTTCCTGAGACTTACAAATACGAGTTGAAATTTACCTCTGCCATGAAATAATATGTGCACTCTTGTTTCTCTGCCTTGGAGAATAAAAAAGAAAACAAGAAAAAAGCTACTTTTTTTTTTCCCAGAGCTAAATATACAAAGACATGCCTGAGTATTGCCATAGGCACCTTTAATGAAAATTTAAAAGACATTTCAAATGAAAACCTTGGCAAACCTCCCCTTCTCCTCCCCTCCCCCCCCCCCCCAAAAAAAAAAAAACACCTGCCAACAGCAAATATTTCCACTGGCGAACACTTTTCTGCTCTATAAAGTTCTTCCCCATTAGGAACCTCCTTCCCCAAAGGCCTGGTAAAAAACGTTTGAGCAAGCTCCACAAATATTGTCAAGGGGAGGCTACACTTAGCCGGAGGGCCAGAAAGGACCATTAGATCATCTCGTCTAACACCTGCATTAAAAATAAAATAATAATAATAAACATGATTTCACTCTCTCAATTCTGCATACAGTCAGCAAACTGCATTTGGTTGGGGAGTATCTTCCAGACAGTCAGTCTTTACCTTTGCTCACCAAGAAATTGAGAGTCCACTCCACAGTTCGCACATTTTTATCTCTATGGAAATATCACATTATGCATCTCAAGAAAAACTTCCTTGGAAAGAGCTACCCTTGTTTTTTTTACTAGTATCTGTGTTTGTATTTCTGACACGCCTCTTTCTAAATGCAGATTCTACATCTCACTGAGATGTGTTTAAACATGAGTTGACCTTGGTTGTGCAATATCGAATTTATCAGTGATTTTGGAGCCGCATGATTATAAAAGTGTACATTAAAAAGTATACCTATCAGTGACAGTAGCGTGCCAAATGTATAAGACAGACACATGTACTAGTGGCATTGAGTCCTCTAGAGAGTGGATTTGGAGATGGATCCTGATTGACACTGAATTACCTTGATTTACCGACATCTATAAAGTAAAAGGGCTCCATCTATGATGGCTGCCCGATTTGGTTTCTCTGCATATCAGTTCAGCTGCTTATGTAGAAGTCTTGTATTTTTAATACCCTCCCCCCCCCCAAAAAAAAAAAAAGATAAAACCAAATTAAAACATTTGACCACATTTTGTTTTTTAAAGTATAAAACATTAGGTTTCTAATCAGTTCTCATCTTCCCGTACCCATAATAGAATCATGGCACTTGCATACGCATTTTAAAGAACCTTCATGTTTATATATTTCCTATTTAATTTTATAGCACATAACTGAGTGGTTTACTAGCACTTCACATTTATAATTCATCACATGATTTTTGCCTGGTCTCACTTGCAGGAACATTTCCCATTTGGGGGAAGAAATCCAGATTGGAGTTATTTGTCCATGAGCTAGTGTAGGTTTCTATTTATCAGCATATGATTGTTTTGGCTCTGGTTTTGTAGAACTATGTTAGCTTCCCGCAGTATAAAGATGACATTTCTGCCTTTTTGACAGGAAGTATAAGTGATGGCACAAAATTAAATCCATTTCTTCATAAAAAGATAAGATAATGAAGTAGAAAATAAATAGAGAAACAGAAGTTTAACTGGCAATAAATCCAACAAAACATGGAGGGATGTGAGCTTCTGAAATAGGAGACATTGTGCCATAGATTTCAGCACAAATAAAGCATGTTTCTGTGTATATATACAGGTGACATAGACCCGGGTCACTGGCCAGTCAGAATTACTGGGAAGTATTATGCTTGATAGCAATGGTTTGCAGGATTGGCCTTAACGTGGTCAGATCTGACACCTAGCAAACAGCTTTAATGTGCAAAGTCTGTTTTGCCTTCTGCAAGTGGTTTTGCCAAGACAAGAATAAAGTTATGGCATCATCTGAAAAAAATCTAAATTACACTCTTACCTGAGCAATAGGCTGACTTGCTGTTTTATGCAGTTTGCATACAATAGCTGTGTGTAAGCATTCCAAAGCAATCATTGTCAGTACTCCAAATTTGCATCCTTGCCCATCCAAAGATAATGAAGTGCTTTGCAAACACTGGCTCCTAATCATTTGGGAAAATACATTCATCCTCAAACACCACCCTTCAGAGGCATGTATGGAAAAGTGCTTTCTCCAACACTGATGCATGCAGACTTTCTTGAGAAATATAAAGCTGTGTGGTATAAAACTACTTCTCTCTCTCTGCACAGCATCATCATAAGCTTCCTCCTGTGTCAAAAACTATGCTAGCCATCTGCAATAGGCACTCTCTGTGAGGGGGGGGGGGGGGGGGAGGAAAGATTTACTGTTTTATTATAATTTATGGAAGAAACTTCATCATTATAGTAGAGACTTCATCCTTCACAGAAAGAAAAAAAAGCATGTTCTGTTTTCAGATGCCTCCACTGGGAGGCATCCCTCAAATGATAGATAACATTGGCAGATGTAAGACTAGAACTCTGCTCTCCTCCAGGAATGGAAGTGGAATTGAAGCTCCGACATGAGCATTTATAAAGTTGCTCGAGGAAAGCAACTACAATTAGAAGATATATATTTAAAATGAATCTTAGAATGTGTGAAAATCTGCAGGACTGAGGCACCTACCTACAGCTAAATACATGCTTGAGTACTTTCCTGACCTAGGGCCACAGCTGGGAGTTAGGAGTTTCTCACTGGCTTCAGCTCAGGCTCCCAGGTGTCTGTCAGTGGTGAAATTAGAAAGCAGATATCTATTTGCACTCATTCAGTTTCTGTCCTAAATAACCTGCACTGTCTTGAGGGCTACACCAAATCTTGCTCAAAATCATGCACTAGGCTGGGGAAAGAACGAAGTCACGAGCGTAACAATCAAGGAGTCAACATAATGAACACATCTGCAAAAACCTATAGGGAGACACTGGGTTCTTATAAGACGAGCAGATCATTTCAGTAGCTCCTATGTAATAACTCTGCACAGAAATATCAGTGGTTTATACACAGCATAATTCCACACAAACAGCTACAAGATAAAATAGGTCATACTAATTCATTTACACACAAAGATTAAATCTCTATGGATCTCAACGCATTCAGTAAGCTACAGCCTGTGATAAGCAGCCGGAATAGGTGGTCAACTGCATTGTCTGCAGCCTCCAGGAACCCCCAATCCCTTTCTTCCCCTCCTATAGCCTCTGCTAGGAAGGGAAAATAGCAGGTAGGTAGGTAGAGTTAATCCCCTGCAGTACAGTACCAGTTACTTACCCAAACTAATGAACAACGATGTTATTATCAGCCCTGCTGCAAGCGTACACACTTGGATCACCAACATGAAGTTGTTTCCAGGTTGCAGAATGGTAATCAATTATTTGATATTGTATACCGAAAGCACCTGTCCACAAGGGCTCTGTTCCACTAAAGAATTAAGATCAGACTGTCTTCATTCTGTCTTTGCTTCTTAGGTTTTCTCATAGGCTCCTCTTAGAAATGCCGTGCTTCAAGCGGAGGGATCAGAACCCACTGAGCACAGATCAGCTATGGATTAGAGACAAATTAAAGACTTAATTTAATTAAAGGCTAATTAAAGACCGTGTATAAAGAAACCTGCAGAGCAAGTGCCTGTCTTCTTATCTAAGCATGGCTACTAAAGCAATTTCTACGGATGTACTTGCAAATCTGTACATGTAACATCAATATTGCAACTCCTCACCAACTCTTTTCAAGCTGCCAATCGGCTTTTCCCATTTGTCTCCATTTCCAGATTTGTCAGACCGAATTCATTCCTTATGAATCAATGCTAGCTGGCTTTTGTCAGCTGATACTTCTCCAGATGTTTTGTGATCTCACGTCTTATAAATGCCTCCAGGATACTGCCTGCCAGTAAGGTTAGGCACATAAACCTGTAATTGTTTGTCTCGTGCTCTTCCAAAGGGCTCCCAAGCCGACTAGCAGGTCTCCTCAGCAAGGTCAGCCAGAGACAGCCACACGCAGAAAGCACGCTTAGAGCTGTTCACAAGGAGCGCTCGGCATATTTTTCATTCATTTAGCGGCCAAGACATTTGCAACGGCAATGTAAAATATACATCTACTAGCACAGAGCCCACAGATCCAATGGTGGGAATTAAATGGTTATAAATAAAAGAGAAAGGGAGATGTTTCCCACACCTATCATTTGAAAACTTATCATTCAAAGAAAATCCCTCTCCTCCGTCTTACAAATACTCTTTTGTGCCTGGCGTGTTTCAAGTCGCTACTAGTCTTCAGGTTATGCCCTGAGAAGAGCCCTAACGCTAGAGAAAGCAAGATGTGACAAGAGAGCTGGCAGGAGTCCAGCAGATACAATTTGCACAGCACAGATTTGAGGCAGCCTTAATTTGAGGTATAAACTACTGGGGGCTTCTATGGTGAAGTATTGGACACTCGTCTTAGAGATAACATGGGTATAGCAGGAAGTACAACATGAATGACCACCTTATAAAAGGATTGCTCGCACCGGACAGCTACATAAAATCTTCTATCTGCTTCTACTGCTATTCCAAATTCAGGTTTGCCTCCATATCATTAAATAGTTTTCTTTCAAAATCCAAGACTTTGCATAGTTTTAGAGTTCAGAACAGCATGCCTATGCTTGTGCAGATGCTTCCCTCCTTTCCTTTCTGAATGTCTGAGAACTCCAGGCAGAGACATCTCCCTATTTACACATTGATTAAACACCCTTCTTACCGGCCATACAATTTCATTTGGTAGTTCGTTCTGTATGATACAGTAAAGATTATTTAGATCATCCTAAAGAATGCCATCAACATTTTTTAAAACTGTGTCAAATGGTCATTCAGAATTGGACTTATACAGATTTTTCTTGAGCTACTGTACACGACAGGGCCTCTTAGCTCTTTGTGATTATGCCTCTGTACCACAGCTGACTGTGCAAGATCCATCGCAGCCAGGTTTACAGCCCTTCTCCTTTCTCTGCTTACTCCTAATGCCCTGCTTTAAGTTCTCACTCGTTAAGAGGAACTGGTCTCATTTCCCAGCACTTTCTTTACATCTGCCTAGAACTAAAGTTTCAGCATGTCTCTATTTTCAGTCTCCACACTCAGATCTTTGTGCTCCTCAGTTTTGTAAACAGCACTAAAACCATAGGCATCCCAGCACTTGTCTTTCTCAAATCCCAGCCTCAATTTTATGCCCACCTTTGCCTGCCTTACAACTGAACAAAACTCATTTGTGATTACTCCGTGCAGGCTGATCTCCAAAATTTGTACCTCTTGTTGGTTCACCAACGATTTGATATCAAGACCGAATTCCCATCACATCCAGGACCATCTCAGCTCTGCCTTTTGTTTTTCTGAAATATTTCTGAGAAATTAAACACTTCCATTATTGCACAACTAGAAATTGTACTTATTTTCCCTACAAGTTAATAGGTTATTACACCACTTGACACTGCATCCGACTCCACCATCCTCTCTGGTATCTTTCACAAACATTTCCTCCCAGAAATCCCCTCATTCCTTCCTCTGTTTGCCTCAAGACTGACTGGCTGTTCCTCACTGAGGCTCCATCATCTACTACTGGTAGTCTTTCCCCTTTACATGCCATTTAGCTCTATTTTCCTGCACTGGCTGATTTCTCCATCCCCCTTCCTCACATTCACATTCTATTTATTAACCTCCTCATAAAAGGGTCTCCAATTTAGAGATGATGCTCCTCTTGAGCATCAGCTATCTGCAACTTGCCAGACTTATGACGAGCCTCAGTCTCCTCAATAATCTCTCAAAATTCAATTGGAAACCCCAGGACTTTCTTTGATTGTGTTTCTACTCAGAGTTTTCTGTCCACGAGGTTTATTAAGTGCTCTTCCATACCAGCTGCACAATTTGATAAATCCTATACCCTGTAGGCTTGTTTGCCCATGACATGTTTTCATATTCAGTATTCAGCTGCAATTTCAATCTTCCTTATCCCCACCAGAAAAAGAGAGGGAGATGCCCCTGTTACTTACACAGACACTAAAAAACTCATAAACTCTTGCGTACAAATATTTGCCGTCTTGTACTACTTGTTGGACTTCCAGCGAACACAGTCTGGTGGGTTTTTAAAGCTCTGCCCCTCAGCCAGCTCCCTAACAAATATAACCCAGGACTGTGGGCAGGAAAGGAAATTTTGCCTGCCAGCAAAAAGATTCCTACAATGTACCCAGGAAAGACCCCCGAGACTACCAACTGCTACAGGTTAATGTCACCGTGCTACATAAAAATTCTGCTGCACACACAGCCTCTGTACAAAGCCTCCTTCCTAATGCTCTGCTCCCTGTTTTCCGTTGGGTAGTTGGATTGAAACATCTTTCCGCTCCTTCTGTTAAAGCATTCTGGATTTTTGGGGAAGGATCATGACCCAAGGTGAGACCTTGGTGTCAGCCATGCCCAGTGGCCATTAACACGACAGGGGGGAAGACTTGGCCTAAAGATTCCAGTGCCCTAAGGAACCAGCACTGTTGTCTTGTCAAGTCTCTGCACACAGAGCTGGATTAACTCTGGAGATTAACACACTCGATCATCTCCTGAATATTTACACTTTATTTCATCTAATACCAAGTATGAATTTTGTAACTAGCTATTGCATATTAGCCTGTTCCATTTTCGTGATTTATGGTGCTCGTCTCTTGGCATCCACCTCAGAACATAAATCTCATTTCTTTTTGGCAATGATTTTTATATGCTGGTTGATTTATGTGCAACTCAGTGGTCATGCAGCATCTCTAACTGTAAAAGATGTTCTCTAATCAATTTAAGACGCATCATCTTTCTCATCTCAGAGCTTTAAAAATATATAATATATTGAAAACCTATTCACAGTAGTCCTCAAAGACTGCACTTTAAACCCTTGTTTTCCGTAGCCCAATAATACAGGAGCACATCTTGCAGAAATACACCTTACAAACAGTCAAATGCAATCGTCAGACTCCTAGTGTTAAAAGTAGAACCATTTTTGTCCTAATTTTTAGCACAAAGAATTACTACTAATGAAATTCAGTGTTCCTGAGGCACAAATGAAAGGTAACACCTAATGGCAACTATTTCCATCATCCCTTAGTTATTCAGAATGTTTTTATCTGTTGCCATTGTTGTTATTCCACGAACACAATTACTTTTAGAATTACAGTTGTTAGTGAAGTCTGTAAGACAAAATGAACCATACCTATCAAAGATTATTATGATAGTCAGTGCTGCTATCTAAAATTTTTCACAAAAGAATTGGATACCATAAAAAGTAAACTTACCTTCACTAAGTGTTTTTAATTTTGAAAGTATTACTTATCAAATTTCCAGAATATATCATTACAACATTAATTTTTGACAAGCTTTATCTTTTTTTTTTTTAAAGTTTCTTTAAAAGTGTTGTAAAACCAAACAAAAAAAATCTGTTAAAAAAATGCAACTTCTTAAGTAACAAGTTTTTAAGTTATGGTATTTGTGGAAATATAAAAAAAGCTCAGAAATTAGGATGCAGTAACATATACAAGATCAACAGTTTTCACAGAATCATCTTTCTTTTAAAGAAGTTTTATATCCCCAAAGAAATAGAGTTACAAATATTATTTGTCAGTCCTGTCAACTAATACATGGATGGAAGCTCTGCAAATTCCTTCTAGATACATCAGTGCTATTAAAAACCTAAATCAACAAGCATAGAAGCCCAAGGAAAATAAGGATAAAGTCAGTTCTCCCATTTATTATTACCATTAATTAGAATAAAAATAATTGCATTCATATTGATCTGTAGCTACTGGATGAGAAATACAGATTCGTTGACACAAATGATCCCCTCAGATCATTAAAAGCCCTCTTCCAGGCCGGGAGAAGAAACGACAGCCACTACCCCATGTAACACCGTCTCAATTTAGCACAATGCTGCTATATATAATTATAAGTCTCTTGGGGGTTTTGTCTGCATCGCTTCGGTTCACAAACCTTCCCCTGCTTCAGGCCAAACCATCACAGAGATGTCTCCTCCTTGGGCTCACTGCTCTGCCTGGACCCAGACCCAGCCAGAGCAGAGCACTTGCTCCCCTGCCTGGGACCAGGACCAGAGGCAAACGCCGAGAGCCGAGCACAGAAGCAGAGCCCAACCTGGGCAATAACTCCTGCACCTGGAAGCTGCAGCCCAGCCATAACCCCTTTAGCACCATGCACAGATTGTCTGCTTGGAAAAGCCCAGGAAACCCCAGCCCCTGAGCTCAGAGAGTTAATATCCTTCACCTACATGAACCTACCTCTCCCTCCCACAAGTAATTTTAACCGTGTGGCTTTCAGCTTAGTCAGGGCACCTTAAAAAGCCAAACCCTCCAGTCCAACCCAAGTATCTTGCGAGCCAGTGTGTGGTTCCCCATGCACTGCTTTGTGCAGCTCGCTGAAGGCCTCCAGGGCCAAGGACTGAGCAGGGCTCTCTCTCCAGCTCATTTTCAGCTCTTGTTCCCACATAAATGTCTGGCGGTTTTAAAAATAAGATACTCACGTTTTATGGCCGTGACCAGGCATTTGATTTTCACAAGGGAAATAATACAGAAATGATGATAAATTGTCCAATAATTCCTCCAGTAGGAATACAAGGAGAGAAGACACTGAAGAATTTAAAACTGGAAGCAGGAGATACAATTTAACAGGACAATGGTTTTGTTCTGGAAGAGTGTGTATGAAATGTTACTGCTCCCTTTTTTTTTTTTAGGGTTCATTCTGCTGGGAATATTTGTTCACTGTGACCATGATTTGTGAAATTCTTTGTGAACACTGCTGTAGTTTTCTATTGCTCAGTGTGGCGTGCTAGGGAAAACATGGATCGCAAGCTTGCAGTGCAACTGTAGAATTAAATATTTGCTTATTTACCGTGCCCTTTAATCACCCTGTGAATCTTAGCAGTCTGCTGCAGTACTTGCCAAGGGTCATACTCTGAGAAATCATCACACAAGTGATGGAAGAATAGAAAAGGTGTACCATACCCTCTTACGTCTTTGCGTTCAGGATACAACAATTATCCCAGCTCCTCCGGACCTTGTTAACAGCTCACACAGGCGGTAAAGCTGTCTGTGTGTACACATATTGCAGAACATGCATAACGCCACATAGTCATGGCTTTCCTTGTAAAGGAAACAAATAGTAAGCCCTCAACTGAAACATTATTTTCCTTCTTGGTTTGAGAACAAAACACTACTAAACTCCAGCTGAACTGAACTTTCTTAGCTAGCATCTGACTGTGCCTCATGGCATTTAAGTATAATGAGAGAAGGACAGTCATAAAACACTATATGAAAATTTTGGATATAATGACATTAAAGTCAAAGCTCCCACTTAACTTCAGAAGGGCCAGAATTTTATCCTGAATCTAGAGATGCTGACATGAACACAATGTCCCCCCCCAAACAAAAATAAAAAAATACAGATAACTAGAACTAGTTGATTTATAGTACTCAAAATGAATATAATCAATGCCTCCAGATGAAAGCAGAATGATTTATACCAAGATATCCAATAGAGACAAGACACAGGTGTCAGGAAAGCTTCAGAAAAGTTCAGCAATCATCTTTACAACACTGCTTTTTATTCCTGTTGTGCTGCTTAAAGGTACATAGAAGTTTGCTGCTTTGCAAATACAGGTTTCAATTCCTGCATTCATAACCAGTTTGAAACATCCCAGTAAGAGCTGTTTTCCATGGTTCTGCATACTGCTAAGAGAATGAATTTAAAGAAATACTGCAAATGGCTTAAGTTGGCATTGATTTCACCCCATCGTATATGTGCAAACAGCTCCAAAACAAATACAACAAATAAAAAACTGGACAGAACTGGAACATCATTTGTCCACAAGGCAAGACTCATTTCAAGATAAAGGAAATAAGGTACTGCGGCATCAGGAGAAAGACTGCTCATCCTTTAAGTCACCCAAACATTTAATTCCTTACATTCTCATCTGCCTTAACGGAGGACACACAAAAGATGTTGACTGCACTCTCACAAATTCTTCCTCCCCAAATGCTGAATGCCACCCCCCACACACACACACTGAAATACAGTTTTGTTTTAAACCTGTTCTTGCATATGCAACAGGGAAAGGGGGCTGGGGAACTCACATTTCATTGAAGCTGAAGAGAAATTGAGGATGAGTGGCCTGTTTGAGCCATGTTAGAGAAAAAACACCCTCTGATCTTTTGTATTCTTATAGTTATGCAAGTTCTTCAGGAATATTCTAAATTGTTACTCAAATTTAATGTCTTGGTGCAATTTAGCACCAAACACACCTCCATTATACATGCAGAGCCCATAGTTCATTACTGAAAGAACTCATTTATCTCAGAAATAGAGACACTACAACAACTTACTACCTGGTGTGAACTTTTCTGCCGGGTACTTACCTGCACAAAACCAAGCAGACATTCCTTAGCGGCCCTTCTCTTAATCACTTACACACGGTAGTTTAGGCTTTTGTAGGTGGACACTATGCCTCTCTGCCATGTGTCACAAATACATCATGAGTAACGCTGCAGTGATGCTATGACAACAGGTGTAAGAAACTATTACGGACACCTTAACTCTTGATTTTGTCTTGGGCCCAAGAGACATTACTCTTAGTAAAAATCCTGACATTTCATATTTACAATGTAAAGTGGCGAATCAGTTCTTCTGTGTTGTCATTAACATGCAATATCATTTCATTATAAGTTACAAGTATAAAAGAGACCAAAATGAGGCTGCTGCTAGAAATACCTATTGAATGATTGATGTTCTTGCTGGTTTTTCAGGTCCATTGTCTGGTGTTTTGGTGCACTGCAGTGCAGTCATTTCTAACTCAAAAGCTCTGTGCAGGGGATTTAGGAAGATAAGACAGACTGCAAACGGTCTAAAAAACCCTGAGAAATTTGGGACAACTTCATTGTGAACAAACTTCTATTCATCCACCGAGTGTAATGCAGTGAGTGACAGCTTATACAGAACTTGGCAGGCTTCACAGAATGAGAAATAAAAGCAAACTTTTAGCCTGTGATAAGCTTTATGACAGGGCAGTAAAATCTTAATTGAGATACACTGAACCATACAAAGAAGCTTCTATAATACAATACAGGTTTAAATGAATAGGCATAGTCAGAAGAAGATGAAAGAAACTTCATTTAATGATATATCCTCTAATATTTTTATAGTATTATTCTAATTCTTGCATTTGCTGTTTATCTTACCTATTCTTGGCATTTATACTATGCATAAGCAGATAAACTCTCATATTTCCTCTTATTCTTGTAATTACTTTGACAAGCTTTAATTGCACTAGTCATTTTTAATTCCCCTTTTCAGAGGAACACATAGTACAGCCTTAAAACTTGTATCATCTTGCCCATAAAGTTGTGCCACCCCAAACACAATTCTAAGCCTACTGAAATCTAGCAGATGTTTAGCTCATTACATCACACCAAGTGTGGGAATAGCTCTTAACATAGTTCTGTCTCATTGCACTCTCACTACAGGATTTGGTATGACAGAATGATTTTTGCAGAAATTAAGTCAGCTGTAACTATAGAACTAGAGATATTCAAGGTGAAATCAATAGACTTCAGGGCAGCTCACGTGTTCACGCAGGCCTACCACCAGAAAGTCACGTTGCAATTAAAGGATTCATAAAGGAAGCAGAAATAAATATCTGATGGCAGAGATTTATTTTATATTCTTTTTTGCACCATCATAACAAGGCAGTTGAGAAGACATGAATGATCTGTTGAACTTCAGTCTCTCTCAATAGGCTCCACATGATTTGGACTGCATGAAATATTACCCACATAAAAGGCTGCATGAGGTAAAGGTTTTTAACTCAAACTAGCAGCCTTTCTGTACCTAAAAACCCTATCTCCAATCCCAAATCCAGCCCAAGTTTTGCATTTATCTAGAAAGTCTTTATAACACAGATCTAAACCTGCGGTCCAGATTGACAAGCAACAGACCTACAGTCGGACCAGATCCCCATCCCTGACCGCCAGCAATGCTTGTCACAGCCCAAGAACCCTAGAAGCACTAGGTTCCTTTTACTAGAAGCCCTAGCTCCCTTTTAGACCCATCAGTATATTCATCTCAGACTCTGCCAGTTCGTATCCCGTCCTTACTCCTAACCCACCGATTCGGCCAACCACAGAAACCTAAACAATTCTTGAAGGCACCTGCCCTATATCTATCCCAACAATCTCTGGTCCTTCAGCACTTTTGATCTTCAGCTCTGTCCCCTGCTCTTAAATCATTTTTTCTTATGCATATTCCTGACCATGTTCCATACTTTGAGCCCATATTTGTATTAGCCACCCATTTCACAAGTGCTAGATTTTTTTCTGAGATAAAAGGAAATTCAGTCAAGGTTGTTCGTGGTGTCTCACTGTCTGTTAAGTCATGTTAATAGTTGCATGAAGTACTATTTTAGAATCACATTGATACAGTACCTGGTCACCATTTGAAACAAATAGAGCAACCGCTATATTCTAAAAGCTACCTGTCAGGCTACCACTGCCTAATCAGTAAGCCTAAGGCAAGGATATTGGTCCTCCCGAGACTGACCACAGCCTGGACTGATGCCCGTCATTCTGTTTGGTTACCTTGACTACAGCCCCTTTCTGTCAAATAGTCCGTAAAGTCAGGAGTTCACTTTGCAAACACATAATCCCAACCTTTTGCTGGGGGTATTGCTGAGCCTCTTTCATCAGACACTGATAAAAGTTCACATGAATAGAAGCTTTCTTGATTCTTTCATTGTAGCTCCGATTTCTCCATTGAAATTTGAGCTTTAAGAATAAGACAAGCCACTTCCTCCTCACTGTGTTTTGCTGTATATGATTGCTTTGACATCTACAAATTATAAAACCCCCACATTTCTGATACATTTTTCAATTCGGTGAATTACCTTTGTAACTGGTTGCCATGTGGTGCACGCACACACGCCAGTACTTAAATAGGGTCCAAGTGGAACATCTTTCTCTTGAAGACTTCACTGAAGACTCTTCAAAATTTAAAATCATTAATACTTTCTCTCGGTTATGTTCATGTAAACCACTGACATTACCCAGGGACAGCAATAAGGTGAAGATGTACCTACCATGGATGAAAAGAGCCCATTCATCGCTTGAAAAACTTCTGACTTCCAAATATCTGCCTTTGACCTCAAAGTAGTTTTGTATTTAATTTTGGAAGGAAAAGAGAAGAGGAAGGATTGAAAACCCAGAGACATGGTCTCACCTTTTCATCTGAAACTGTTTCATTGATTTCAACAGATTTATTGCACTCAGTGTCACCTGGTAACAGCGGTATTTAATTCTTAGGGTTTTACTTCCATTTTAGCATGGCCATAGTTTTAAAGAGATGGATACTGGCGAAGAGAAACAGACTGAAAAGGAAGGAGAGTGTAAAACTGTTTCCATGGCAACTCCTCAGATAACAGTAACAGTCTACCTAGCCTAGAGGGATAGGTAAGCGAGACTAAAATATGTATGTAAAATAAATACTGTCAAGGTTCTTCTTCAGTTTAAATAGATACATTTGAATTCAGGTACTGCCTGAAAAATCACAGATATTATGAACCCTATATGTCCAATTTCAACAGTAAGAGAACATGTTTAACACTGTACAGAACAATTTAGGTGAGAAAACCCCAAGATCTTTCCATGGAAAAAAAACATCACTGTATCTTCCCTAGGCAAGTTACACAGGCTTTGGCTAATTTAAAAGTCCACTAAAGTGTCAATGAAATGGATCTCCATATATCTTGCATTCTGTTTCATCATGTAAATGGTTGACCTAAAAGGTCTAGACAATTACTTCGCCATTGCCAGTAAGAAAACAGATGCTGGCTTCACACACTGACACCCTTTGCCCTAGGGCTGTGAGAAAGCCCTCTGGTGGTTGCAAGAAATTGCACAGCAGAAGAGGACCAGTGGCACAGCTGGCAAAGCCAGGCCAAGCAAAAAAAAAAAAAACTTGGAAAACACTGAGGAAAGAAAGGTGTTAGAGGAGAGAGTCAGATAGCATTAGAAGGACATTTTAAAAAAATAGGGAATGCTTGTGGGAAAAAAAGCTCAGAAGTCATAGCAGCTAGCACCAGGAGAATACCATTCCCATCCTCAGGGACTGCTCAAGGTCCCACACCCAGAGATGGGAACCCTGGAGTAGAGGCAACTGCCCCAGCTGCACAGCAGGACGGCTCAGGAAACAGATTCTGGACTGCAGAAACTTTAGTCCAATGTGTGCAGGCAAAGTAACACCAATCAGTTTTCTTACCACATGTTGCAAATTACTCCATGAGCAGCCTGGCTGTTCTGCAGCAAGGCTGTGGCTACAACTCCATCTCTGCCTAAAACACTCCTCTGCTCAGGCAGCAATTAGGAATCCAATTAGAACACTGAAATCCTCTACAAGTCTTCGCTGCAACTTAAGTGATTCCTTTTGTCTTCGAGGGGGAAGGAATAATAGTCATTTATCTCCCATCTCATGTCTTGAGAACCACCTGCTGTTCTCATTACTCTTCTCTCATTTCTTTCAAACTCTTTCTTGAAGCATGGTGCCTAGAGCTGAAGGCAAGATTCCAACTGAGCCTTCACCAGCACCGAGGTGAGCAGAATAATTACATCTGACACTCCTCCTACAACCTTCTGCAATGATATTTGCCTTTTTGCAACTGCGTCATGTAGCTGGCACACACCTGAGTAGCCAAAGACTTGTGATACATACGTATTTGATTTCCAAAAATAGAGCCTAACTTTCTTTCCAGTTTAGCCTCTGTTCTGATGCCATCCTTCAGAGTGTTTGATAACCCTCTTCTTCATTTTGAGCCATAACAAATATTGTTGTAACTGCATTTGCTGCTCCATTAGCCAGGTTGCTAAAGGAAAATGCTGTCCAGAACTGAGTACACGACAGATCTGGTCTGCCCCAACTCCAGAAGCCCTCCCACCACTTTCACAGTAAGCCACTGCACACCACTCAGGCTCATGAACAACTTAAAAAAACATCTTTTTAGTGTGTGTGTGAGCACGTGTTAAGGCAATAACCTCCAGGCCTGCTCACCTATCTGGCTTATGGCATTTGGGAGTGGTAGAAAAAAAACTTTACCTAAAAATACTTCAAAGCACTCAGCTATACCAAAGGTACTGCTTCCACCCTGTTGGGAGTTCAGCTGATGTACTACATTTACATTGTGTGTCAAGGTAAGGCTCCTGATTGTCTTAAGCTCAGAATCCTTCAGAAATCAAAATTTGACTGACTGTTCTACTGTGCACTAGTTCTTTCACAGTTTTTCACTGTAAAGGTAATTGCTGTGCTCATTTTTCTCCCCTCCTTTGGGATATCATTCATGAAATCTTGTGGATAGCCTCAAATAGTTGAGAGATCACTTCAGTTGACTCCTTACTTACTCTAAACCAAGCCTTTTAACTAGAAAACACAAAACTTATTCTTTCCCTCCATTGGCCTACACATCTATCCCCTTATTAAAATTAATTTCAGTAAGCATCTGATCACAATTAACTGTTTGGTAAAGACAGAAACAAAGGCGGCATTGACTACTCCAGTCCTGTTTCATCCATTATTCTCTCATTTTCTCTCTTCCCCCATTCAGCAGGGAATCTGTGTTTTCCTTTTTTTTCCTCTCCCCTCCTTATTCCTAATACATTCATAAAACCCACTTGGGTTGTCTTTTACATCCCTTGCCAAGCAAAACACACAGGACTCGTCCCAGTAACATGACTGAGACACATAACTGGGTAGTTCTCATTTTAATCCATAAAACCTCTTGAGACACATCCCGAATGCTCGTTCTCTGTTATGCTATTGATATCAGCTGTGGATCAGCTCGATTCAAGTAGATTCCAAAGGAAGAACGGTTCATCAGACACCAAATTCCCCCCCACACACACGGAATCCACTGCAGAGAGCTGTCAAAGGAGACATTTGCACCACGTGCCCAGTGTCACTCCAACCTGCACCTTGTTTGTAAAAAGTCAAAGCTCAGACTTAACCATTCCCTTCCTTGCACTTCAAAACCCACCATGGTCTCTAGAATAAGTGCGGTGAGTGACTCTACCACAACTCTTCACGGACTGAAAGAGTACTTAAACAGCTATTTCAGGGTTAGTCTTTTAAGTTCTTGCCTAGGACAACAGTGAACTTCCTTCAAGTTTTTCCACCACTTATCTACTACCACAGGGCTTCTTATTTGTATGCAGCTCCCTCTTCGTGAATTGTCAAATAACTGCTTAAACAGTTTTAAAAGAATAGTTAGTTCTCTGCAGAGTTGTAAATAAATTATCATTGGCAAGCATCTGGAAATTAATCTATACCTGTCCATCCAAGAGATAGAGACGTAACATTTACTGACAGCTAGAGAAAGGCTGATGGTATTAAAGTGGGAGCTACTTAAAGTAATGCAAGGGAAAAAAATATATATATATTTTTTTGCTCTTTTCCTCCTCCTCCTTTCCTCACCTTGCTCCCCTGGTGACTTAGTGTAATTTGCTAGCAGCCCATCTTCTCCAACCCGGCTGCAGAACTGGTGCCCTTTTGAACTCAGCCAGCAATCTCATCTGAAACACCTACAGCAGGAAGCGTGACAAACGCCGAGTAGCAGAACGCTAACAGCGCTTATCAAATACTTACATCTCCCCCTGTAAACTTCTGTCATGGGCATTCTGCATTCCGTGTCTGTTCAAACAGACAACCTGAAACGGTGATGCGATTCCTCATAGAAAAAGCCCTTTTTGGCAGGTCCTGCAGACAAGATTTAAAGGCTATGAAGGTGTCTCATTTGAAATGTGAATGCTCTCAAAGATCACCCCTGTATTCAAGGCCAGGCTGGATGGGGCTTTGGGCAACCTGGTCTGGTGGGAGGTGTCCCTGCCCATGGCAGGGGGTTGGAATGAGATGGTTTTTAAGGTCTCTTCCAACCCAAACCATTCTGTGATATTCATGCCTGAAGTAGGTTTTAAGGGTGTGGAGGAACACTACTAAAAAGAGTAATTAAATTCGTACAATTTTGATTTTTTTTTTTCATATTAACATATACCTAGAAATTCTTTGGCAATAAAATATTGTGCAGTCAAGAATACAAATAATGCTCTTCTTTATGGAGGCCTCATTTTGCCTCCATTTGTGCCTTGCTCACTCTGATTCTTCCACGCTTCACAAGCGGTAATTACTAGACTACAGAAGAATTACACTTGAAAGCTTTGTTCTAGTAGCATTAAGCCTGATTTAGTATTCCAGAAACAAAAACCAACCTCAAAATGAACAGAAAAGTAGGCAGGACATTACCTTTTTATACTAGTAAATAGTAACTGAACACAATGTGCTATGAAAAGTCTTATACGTAAATCCTGTGCAACAAAATGCAGCAGTCTATCAGTGTGTGCACCTGAACTACTTCTGAATCGTCTCACACAAGCCTGAGTTGGCAGCACAGCTATGTTAGCATGATGCCCTGCCTGCGTTATTTATCCCAAGTCAAACTATCATATGCAACTGCAATCCAGGCAGCTACATTGCTTCTGGGATCAAGCTAGCTCAAAAACTACACTGCGCCATGTAGACATACACAGAGCGGTGGCAAAAGTGCAGTTTGAATGAATAAACTGTGCCATTTTTCAACTAAGTGACTTAATGGATGCAGCACTTCAAATCTGTTCCCATGGCAATGTAGAGACAGCAATGGAAATACAGGCAAGTTTCCTCTTATACTCCCAGTACAAGGAGCAGAACAAAAACCTTTTCTCCATTTGAATGAACAAAAGCAGGAGCATTTTCCAGTGCAAACATGTAAGCCAAAATCTTTCCCATGTCCCAGCCACAGTAAAATTCATGAATAAACAGAAAAGACTTGCCAACAAGGTCAAAAAGTTGGGTTTTGCTTTGTCGGACCAACAGGGGTTAGGGTTGATTCACAGAGAACATCCTGCCCCCATTCCTCCTGAACTAAAAATCAAAGCACTTTTGGAAGAAGAGTCCCAGATGTTCTTTCAAGAGGGTGAATAAAGGCAGAGACAGCCTGTAAGGTAGCCTCGGCTTTGCTGATTAGTCATCAGTTTCCATTGTGTTTGGAAACAGACAACTAGTGCAGTACAGGAAGCAAAGAGAGACACCACACACACATAGCAGAGATCACCCGGAGTATCTTTGTGGTGTATGTCAAAAAACAGCAAACTTCAAACAGTTCTCCTGGTTACCCCTGCTACCTTAGAAGTCTGCAGCCTCCCATCACTCCCAAACAGAAGGTACCTCTCGGGCTGCTAACTTCATTAACAGAGGGGATTTAAGATATATCCCTTTCACCACATTGTCCTGCTCTCTTGCATCATCTCAGTGTAGTCTGGCAATCTTCAGAAACGCTGGTTTTCAGGCAGGCGCTGAGAAAGCCCAGAGGCTGAACCATTGCACCGTGACTCAATTGAAAAATCATGGATCTGTGTACCAAGCTCATGGTCTATCGGTCTATCATTACCACCTATTAACAGTATTTGCATTCTAATTGTACCTAAAGACACCAGTCAGCACCAAGAACTCCGTTCTGACAGACATTTTATACTTAAATCTGACTCGTCAGATTTAACGCAGATCTGATACACAGCGCACACAAGCAGCACAACAAACGCTCCCGCATACTGAAGAACTACGCAAGAAAGCAATCCCTTTGCACACTTTCTAAGCCCAAACACATGAAAAACTAACACAGAGAGAACCTCGCTAAAGGGCTTGTAGCAGTAATGATACGTTTGCAGGAAGATACCGTAACTTCTTCCGCTGAAACTCCTGTACTCTGGCCTTCTTCAGATCCTGAGTTTATCAGGAACCTGACCAAAGAACACAGACATTTTATTGCATTTTCCTGAAGGAAACACAGAGATTCAAACAGAAACAGGCCAAGTCTCAGAATAAGCATCCTGACCCTTAATGCTATGAAAAAATATTGTCATAGCATCCATCATTTACTGCCTATCCGAAAGGCCTAGGCCAAGTTCTCCTGTTTTCATTGTAGATTCCAGGTAAACAGTTTCTCCCCTGACCCCTCCTCATGTGGTCCTAATGGATTTGTCATTAGGAGCTTAGTTTAGGCTGCACAGTGTAAATCTGGAAAAGGAAAGTGAGAGCAGAGACTTCTGAGAGCAGCCCTCCAGTATAAATACCGTTCTCATTACATTGTCTGTCCACTGAAAAGTCCTTTGTCTGCCGTCCTTCTTTTCTCCTCCTGAGCACTAGTAATGAAGCACCAATACGCAGTAACACAGATCCTCTCCGCGAACACAGCGTTGTCCCTGTGCCCTGAAATCCAGGACACTGACTGGCAGCTGTGTTCCACCTCGTACCTCATGATACGGAGCTGAGCACTAAGAAGTGCAGGGCTCCACCAGAGGAGATGCAGGCTTCCCACTACCCTGCCTTTTAATTAAATAATAAACAGGATTAAATGGAACTCAATTCCCTGGGAAACTCCCACCCACTCCACGGGAGCGCATCACTTGCCAGCAGCCAGCACTGTACGCACATCTCTTTTTATTAATAAATGCTCCTCCACTGCAGACTGCGTGCTTCTGCCTCTGTCTCCCTGTCACTCTCAACATGTGGCTCTTCTAATCTCTTGCCTTTAAACACTCCAAAGCCCATCATCAGGGTATTCTGGAAGAATTAGGATGGGATGTCTTTGCACATGTAAGCTGCGATATATTCAAACATTCACAATACAGTCTTGAATTTAACCCGATGGATGTTGCACAGCACTTGTTGTTAATATTTATGAGAATTATTTTCTTTATAGAGGGCTCAGGGGCAGCTTCTCTTTGCTGAGTGCAGCGTGCCAGTCCGCACTCCTCAGCCACAAGGAGTGCTCTTTGTACCCACAGTGCACCCTGAGCATTGAGCGATTGGGATGTTAATTTTGCATCTCATCCAGTGGTATGAGATGAACGCAGTCTGGAGACACATTTTATTTGGTTTCTCGCAAAAAGTCCTGATAGTTTTGTGCCACTTCACCCCTGGTGTAATGTTAGCTGAGTCAGTGGAACTTCGCTGGCCCGGCTCTGATTTATATATATGCTGTACAGCCTGCTGCAGTAATTTCAGAACAAGAATATCACAGTGACCTTGACACGCCTTCTGTTCGCTGTTGTTTTTAGCAGTTTTAATGAATACATCTTTCCTGAGCAAAGGATCAAGATGTGGTCCCTCAGATTACCCACATGGATGATGGCTTCCAAATTCATTTTAAAATCGCAGTGAAAGGATTTAAGAGTTATTACAAACAATTCAGAGATGGTGCCTGCTGAAAGCCTGATTATGCTCCCAGCCATCATTTTTCAGACAGAGGGAAATCTGTTAAAGTAAATCTCCAATTAGGATTCTTGTGTTCTTTTAAATTAATGTTTCATTTCAATTTTGTTGCCTAGTTCCTCCTGTCATTTGCTAAGGAATACATGTGCTGAAATCATCCCTTTGATGAGGCTTGGACAAGAAGCTTAGTGTGCTTTGATGTGGAAAAGGAAAATGGGTCCTCTTTTTCTATGGAACTAGCTTGCAGATCAGCTTGCTGTAGTTAATGCAGGGTGAGCCCAATTTTTATTTTTATTTTTTTTCAACCAGTAAAGCAGGCAGGAAGAAGCAGCTTATTCAAACACTAATGAGCAATCAGGTGAGGACAAGAACTTCCATAGTTACCCAAGTTTCCATTATTCTCCTTATCCTTCAGAGCACCACGAAGCAGTGGAGGAACCACATTTAGACCAGGAACTCCTCAGGACAAAGCCGTGCCACACGGACATCAGAACTACGCACTTGTAGCATCGCTCCTTGTATGTGCAACCTTTGCACCTCTTGGCCAGCAAGAAGCAGAACTGAATCAGAGCAAAAAAACCATTTTTGGATTTGTTATTCTCACTACTGTGCTCCCACAAGAAAAGGAGGGCATCCAGAGGCACTCATAACCTAACGTGCCCCAACTATACGGACATAGGGAGCAGTGTTTGACCACAGAAGAAATGCAGCCAAGTAAGGCTGTAAATGGACTTTGGTGTGCGAACAGAAGAGGTTCAATGGTACGGCCACAATCTTCCCCTATAAATACATGTCTCTTGGTTTCATCTTTAGAAGACGCAGAAGCAAGGATACAAATTGCCCCAAAGCCAAGAATAGAAGTACTGTTGATGTGAGCGTAAGATGGGTCAAGCCTAGACTCTGCTGACGGACAAGACACCCTGCTTTCGTAAACTGAAAGTGTGAATATGTCAAACTACATTAGCATGCTGAAAACTAAAATAAATTTGTCTACCTTGTTACCTTCTATAACTGTTAATCAAGAATAAAAGCAGGTAGTTGCTATGAGACCCATGGCTTTGTATATTGCAACCTCCCTGCATCTAAAATATTAGCAATAACATCACGCTGCTGTAGCTGATTTCCTATACAGCAGGATGCTTCAATGTGAAAGTCACATTAAAAATGGATTGGATTAGATTAGACGTGCTAAGTGCCTTGTGCAAAGTGCAGCATGCCTTCAGCTTTCCTTTGTCTTTGAGCAGTCCATGAGAGCACCAAGCACTTCACAAGAGCTGGTCAGTGATGACAGGCACGTCTCCTCTGCATTTCAGCACTTTCCCACATACATACCATATCAGCGAAAGGAATAACTTCTCTTGAAGCTATTATGTGCTAAATCATACATAACACTTAAAAGGTTTTTTACGCTGTTAATTTTAGAATGAGAAATACCCAGTTCTGCTAAGTTTTGTGGCTTCCTTGTACTAAATGACGTGCAGCAGAGAGAAGGCTGCCATTTCAGCTTATGCTGTTGGGAAATTTTTGATTCTTTTTGAGCAAGTTTCTTGCAGGTCAGTTCCATGTATGAAGGAGGTTGAGAATTAACAATGTTAATAGAAATGTGCATTAATCAACCAGTTCATTTTAAAAAAGATGCTCTTAGTCAGCAAAAAGTGTCATAGTGAAGGATATATTGCCACCCTGATTCCACAAGCCACCTGCAGCTCATCAGGAAGCTATAAAGTAAATTCTTCAAAGAGAAACTAACAATCTTCTGACCCAAAAATAATGAAGAAGAAAAAAAAAAAGAACTGCAAAAAGAAAAACAAAAATCCATTCCCTCCATTGTGAGTCAGCTCTGGTGAAAAGAAAAATAAACTGTAGCAGTTACATTTTGGGAGATGTCATGTTCCTACTTCTATATTCCTTTCCATTTCTTTGATCTAAAAAATCTCAGCCGCTGGGGGCTGAACCAATCCAGGAGATTTACATGGCTTCTCTGTTCACTCCTGGGTGCTTATCACATTTTCTACTGCAGGCACTTTTTAACAATTCTTTTTAATTTCCATTTGGAAAATACAGACGCTATTACAGCACATAAGACTGTCTTTCTTATACCTCCACTGACCTCAGGATTAGGGAACGGTGAAGCTGTTCCCAGCTGTGCCACCTGCACTCATGCAAATCACTTGGGTACCGTACACCTCTCTCACACAAGCGAACATCACTTCTTATGCCATATTTCATTGCTGAAAATGTTCCAAGTTGCTAATGCCACGCTTTGATTAGCCAAACTCTGTGCTGAAGACAGCTCCTTTTCTGACAGAAGCATCACTGCTCCTACCCAGAGACTGACACGCTGTCACCGCAACGCGCGTAATTCCTCTGCAGCAGGAAAGATACAGTGACCTGCAAAAAGAGGGAGCCTGCACCACTAACAGAGGGCTAAAATCTGAGTTCTTTGCCTATCATTAAATGCTGCTCCCTGGGCAAACACTCCTAGGCAAGTAGCAAGAGGGCAGTAGCTGCCGTGCAGGAAACTCAGCCCCGCAGCCATGCCCTGTCCTTCCTTGCCAAGCAACCCGTGAAGGAACATCTTAAATCCCGGGGAAGCAAATCATGACATGACAATCTTTTATGTGCTGGTAGATGCATAATGCAGAGATGTGCGAGGGAAAGCTGTCAGTAGGAGGAAGCCTAAGCGTACATGCAGCACAAAGCCTGTATTTTACCTATCTGGAATCTAAAAATCCATTCCAAAGCACTATCAGACACAACTTCTGAATGTGACAAATGAGTTCTGGTACACATTTTAACCTGACATATTGCTGCTTCCTACATGTACACAGAGACCCCTAGCTGCAATTCAGCTTAGTACAAGTACACGCCTAACACCATTTATTATGATTTTAAGTGAATAGTCACATTTCATTTCCAGCAACCATCACACTAAGCTGCACAACTAAACAGCGTCACTTACCCTATACAGCATACCTGGCAAGTGCTCACAGATTTCCAGTGGCAAAATTGGTCAGTCATATCTGCAGTTTCCCACCAAAACTTCTTGGTGGAAGGGTAGCTAAAACATATGTTATTCCCTACAGAAGTAACCAGAACAGCCTGTCTCTGAGCACTACAAGATCTACCTCAAAACCCTGTGAAAACTGATGCGTCATCTGATGTTTTTTGGTTCTGACAAGACACACCAGGAAGCCCTTTAAAAGCTGGTCAGAGGACCTTTTATGCTTAGACAAAGTGCTGACTCCCCCTGCTTTCACGTTACCCCCTTACAAGCAGACCCCCCAGGACGGCCGCACGTAGCTCTGAGAGTGCAGCAGGCACCGACCTGAGGCCAGGACTCCGCGCGGAGCTGCCAGACAAGCCCGACCGTGCAGGAGCCCAGCTGCGTGCACCAGCTGCCAGCTCAAACACCAGATGTGCCTGGGCACACAGGTCCCAACGTGCTCTAACCACCCGCCTCCAGAGGGCTGCCCTGACACTAGACCCCAAAAGTGCCAGATGTGGCCAGAGCTGGGCCAGGTCTGGTTTGGGGACAGATGGCTCATCTGCTTCTTGTTCCAGCTTAACTCTGCGTTCACACCTCAAAGCACCGCTAAGATTGCCCCTTTTCTCTGTGCTCTCGGAATAACATCTGATGCTGTCCCTCTTCCCCCGACACAAACAGGTACTGTAACTGATTCAGCAAGGAAGCAAAGTACTTGTTTTTACACTTCCATTTGCATAAACAGATTTGTGTAAAGCCCAAGAAATATGTGATCCCACAGAGGTGATACGCGCTTCCTTATTTCTCCAGCTGAAAGAAAAGAAGATTTAAAACCACTTACAGCTTCACGGGATCAGCACATTTAGCAGGAGAGCTGCTTCCATCTGCTGACTCACATAGCAACAATGAGCTTTTGGCCAGGTGTGCTGAACCCTACTGGATCGATGCAGAGGGGAAAAAGGCAAACTTGTTTGAGTACTCCATCCTCTAATGTACACAGAGAGATGCCAAGACGACCTGTGTACGTTCTACAAGGGGAAGTCAAACTAATTGTATGTTATGTTGCCTCTTCCTATCCATCCTGCTTTCTCTCATATACGCTCAAGCTATTAGGATGCCAGCAAATAAAACTTGAGGGAGAAACAGAAGGCTGAGACCCCTTACACCTTGCTTCCAGATTTTCTGCCACTTCAATCAGCTAAATTCAATCAACTTGGTAAAATAACTTTTGGAGAAGATCAATCAAATGATCAGCTAAAGTAGTAGCTCCCTGTTTGAATGCAAGTATTGACAAGCAGAGTTCTTAAGCAAAAAAATATTGAAAAACATGTAGAAAAGGTAAATGAGATTTTCCTTGAGCGGGCTACTGAAGTGAAAGAGATGCAGAAAACAGGCAGGGAATGGGAGACTGTAGCCCTTTTCCTGCACCCTAAAGGTGATCATATTCATTTTTTGCCCTAACATAAGATTAACACACGCAGATCTCAGTATCACAGCAAACCCTGCCGCATTTCCCACAGTAAGCAGGGCCTGTGGGGAGGGCAGCAGCCCCTGGACAAGACACATACCTGCTGTGTATCCCACGCGACTGCTCTTGCTGCCTCGAGTCACCTTCCGCTTGGAGAGGCGCAGCTCTCTACCACTCACATATAAGGACAACTGAGGAGCCAGGAGGAAAACAGCAACACCTTGTAAGGCCCAAAAGCCACACTAGGTTCTCCCACACCACTCCAGTTAGGGGAAGGAGGAATACCTACCTCTCCCAAGGCAGCTCTGAGCTAACCCTAAACGAGCTAGTGCTGGGACCTGAAGAGCCACAGCTGCAGCCAGCTTGTGCTGAGGCTGATGAGCCTCCTGATCCCTGCCCACCAACTCCGTGCAGAAACCAGCTGGGCTGCGTAGATATGCCTACAAGACAGATGTGAGTTGGAATGGGATGGTACACCAAGAAGGTCTTGCCATATATTGCTACCAAAAAACATTCAGAAACACGTTGCTGTACAACACAGTACCAAAGAGCTCTGCTTTGGACATTCGTGGCTGGGAAATGCTCTCCTAAAAACAAATAAATGCCACAGTAAAGGTTGACTCACCTGGTTCACGTGCATCCCACAGCCATTTCTGTGGCCCACAGCTTGCCATACACCACTTGGGGCTGATTAACAACCTCATGTACATGGGAACAACCCGACCCAATCATCTCCAGTAAAGTTTTCTAATTATGCCAGTTAGCAAGCAGCTAACTCCTCCTGCTGCTCGTTGAAAAGAAAGGAATTTTCCTGTATGGGAACACATTGGAAGAAGAAATGCCGCATTAAGGGCAATGGTAAGATGCATTTGCATTTCAAAGGAGGCAAATTTGGCTTCCTAAACTCTAGAGTATCATGAGAGAGATTTCTTACTAGCTCTGTTGGTCATTAACAAGAAGCAACTCATCTGACACACCTGTCTATAAAAGAGAAGGATCGTGGAAGTGCCTGAGTCACTGAAAACAAAGCATTTTCAGATCTGCAAATGATAAGTGCTTTGGCACAAAAGTAGATATGCAGGACAGAGTTATTCATCATTCCTGCCTGCTAATAAGACAGCTTCCTAGACACCTAGGCAATTTCTGAAAACAGTTTCAACAATTTTGATTAATACCTATTGGGTGGCATTATTGCTTTCCTTGCTGAAAAGAAAAAAATACATTTTAAAACCATTTGTGATTGAGCTGTATTAGAACAGCTCTTAAAACAAGGCATTTCTTAGTTTCAATCCAGCCTCCAAAACAAAAGCTCTCATCAGATCAGATAAAGTGGGTGGGCACGTTTAGGCTAATGCATAACTTTGCATGTAACTTGAAAAACACACGGGCTGATATATAAGGATGAGAGGGCTGTGAGATGGCACATCTTCCCCCACAGCTAACAGAGAGAGACTTGGAGCTCTTGTAAATTCTTTAATGCAGAAGTTAAATATGAAAATCACGTGTAAGCAGAGTGACACGAGGTCTGGGGAAGCAGCCGACAATTGCTAGAAATTCATTGCAGAGCATATGAATTTTGACCTTCCCTTTACAACCAAACAGGTTATGAGCAAAGGCCAAGTACTTGCCATTCTACTTTTTTTCTCCTTTTAGGTTACAAATCTTAATGTTATCTCAATATGCGTTACAAAATCATGCACCTCATTAGGAATAACAAGGCAGGCAAACACTGAACAGCCACTTTTAAGACCTTGCAGTGTTGCTTACACTGCGAGGAAGAGCACCAGGACACAGGTACAAACGAGCTCCGAAGTAAGGGTGCAGTCACTATGGAGATGCAGCTTATTAGCACGTGATCTGTAGAATACTAAAATGTATGTGAAGAACTAATAAACAAATATGACAATTCTTTACGCCGCAGTTTTGCGCTGATGCTGTCTTCCCTCTTAACTCCCCGGCCTTTTGCTGCCACCTCCCGGGCTGCTGCTCGTGCGCGGCGGGGTCCCGCACAGCCCCAGGGTCCAGCTCTGTTCAGCAGGCTGGCCCTTTTTGATAACTTCATGTGATTGTGCACATCCTGGTGTACGTACTGCATGATACAGACCATATCATATTGCAGTAGGAAGTATAAATATCACTCCCATGCGGCAGGGCTCATTAGGGAGCGTAAAGCCTGTTGTGACATCATTTATCTTCTAGCTTTACTCGCAGAGAGTGCGTGTTTGCGGAGGAGCTGTCCTGTAACAGCTGAGACGGCAGCACGAAGCCAGGCCTACCTTGTACTTCCAGACGCCCCAGTCTTGCTCTAAGTAGAGCCTGAGGTATGCACGCTCCCAAGCAGGTCTGCGTACCTGTGCTGGGAGCACGACCCAGCCGCCTGCCAGGAGCAGAGATCCTCACATTCAGATGTTCCAGGGCTGCCTGCTGCCATAAATGAAACTGGAACAGTTTAGGTGCAGGAAAACACGGGGCCTAATCCAGCTGGGAAAGCAGCGCCAAAATCCCTCAGGTAGAAATACACTGACAATGAATCGCTCTCTTATCCTTCGTCTGGATTATTTAACAAGTGAAGAATGGGCACTACAGGCTATTTTTCACCCAGCCAATGCTTTTTCTCATGCATGCAAATCAGCACACAGGAGATTTTGGGCCCATTTTTCACTTAGAAGGGAGCTAGAAGAGTATAAATTCATCTCAGTCCTTCACGCTTCCCCTGTTCACAACTGGTCATAACTTTCATTTATTGTTTGTGCTATCCTTTAAAACTAATCACACTTTGCTTTTTCATCTTGCCACTCCAGTGTGTTCTGCTATTGCATGAGGAATGACAGCAGTTTTCTAAGAGGCTCACAAGCAACTCGGGGGAATAATGTCCTTAGGCGCCCTCTGACTGGCTTGCAGCCCTGGCACCCTGCACCTCTACATTAACCCCATGTAAGCAAACAGGAGCTCTGACAGTTTCAGGGTAAGGGAAAGGAGACTTGTCTTCAGTTTCCGTTATCTTTAGGTGTATACTAAACCAAAGAAGCAAAGGATTTTCCTAGACACCAAAAGAATAGAAATATAAAAATCTGGGATTTTGGGGATTGAAAGAGTTTGGGATTGAGAGAGCTAAAATAAAAGAATGCAAATTTACTACAAAGAGCAGCAAAACACTGAGAAGTTTCTATTCAACTAATTTTCAAGTTTCTAACAGTAAATTTTTATTTCATTAAAAGAAAATTGCTCCAAACCACTTTTTTTTTTTTCAGACTATCCTTACATATTTCAGATCAGAGCAGAGCTGCAGCACCACCCTGACGGCACTTCGAGGGATCAGTACTTTCAGCATCCACCCTCCTCTCTGGGCGAGATTCCTGTGAAACTGCAGCTCCCACAGCTTGCCTGAGAAAAATCTCATGGATACGGCGGCCGTGAGCGTGGTGGGAAGAGAGATCTGCCATCTGCTTCTAGGAACAGCAGATGAGGTGGATGTGCAGAGGCTGATGACAGACCACAGTCCTGGTCAGTCTGTCCCTGCACTCTCACCGCTTGTCTGATGCCCTCTGACTGCAGCCATGGCCAACACCCTCACCTCACGCATCTTTGATGTCACAGAGCCTTGCTGTCTCCTTTTTTGTAGGCTGACTGGGCTCCTAATGGCAATTTTGCTAGGGTAAGGCACAGATCAGGGCTGAAATGAAGCATTTTGCAACATTCAGAACAACAACAAGGAAAAAAAGAGAAGAGACAAAGGAGGAGTTCCAACTTTTTAAATTCAATTTATAGAAGAGCAGAAAGGGTTAAAATGAGAGGTTCTCTCCTGTGCATCTCGTTGGTGAAAGAGGGATTCAGAATTAAGTGAATGCTTTCTAGAAAGATTTTAAAAGGCATTTTCTGTCAAAAGAAATGTTTGATGTGTTCCATCTTTTGCTGTTAGGGCACACATAAAGGAAAGGCTTGGATAAAATTGTGTCAGAATTGCAATGCTGGAACAAAGGAAGGGCTCTCTGTAAAGAAAAATAAACAGCACCTGCACTGTTAGAAAAGTCTCTATTGCTTCCTGGTGCTGTACTGGGGCACGACTGGCCAACCAGCCTGGAAGGTGGCATCATCTCCTTACACAAGGCACCAGGACTGACCTCAGTTAGGTGACTCAGCTGAGGTTTCCAGTTAGCCGTGGGACCTGCCACCTTGGTGTGAGTTCAGGTGGCTTTGTACCCAAGAAACAAAAAGGTGATAGTAGTCCCCTTGTAGTAAGGTCTGTGTTAATTTTTGGCACTTCATCAGAGACACCTTCAAAATTAGTCCAAACAAGCTCATAGAGAATCACCAGACTCCTGTGGCTAGGCCAGCTGGTCATGCTCACTACGAAGTGCATTGCTCATTTTAGGGCTCTAGTTCCTGAGCTGCCACACAAATTTTGCACCCCTCTTATTGCTGTGAATATTCTTAACATCCAAAAGAGTCAATATGGAAGTGCTGGAACACAAGTACTAGATAGCTGAGAAGAGCAAAGAGACGTGTTTAAGAGTACACGAGCTCCCATAGGTTAGCATTCTGTCAGTTTTGTTTGAGATATTCAGAGAAGCCAAATGCAAAGTCTGAATCAGTTTCACGATGACTTCCCTGCCAGAAGAGGTGGAATTCACTGTGAATGCATTACCAAAAAAGAAGCACAATTGTTTCAAATGCCAGATTTTTCAAATAATATGTAACTTCTGAAGCCTCATCTGAAGTGAATAACTCAAGCTGAGCCAGGTCATGCCCAGAGGATCCCAGTATTTTGCCATAAGGAACAGCACGCGTCACAATCATTTTATTTCCTGCAAATCCACGTGCTAGCAGAAAATTAAATCAAAAGACCTCTGTACATAATGGATCTTTTTACTTATTTTACCCACAGTGTTCTCTATTGCATCTCTGCTCTCTACTTACCCGAGGAGTACAGCATGTTCACATGGCACAGAGCAGAACAACACCTTCTCCAGAAGCCAGCACACTCTCAGAGGCAGAGGACCAAGGCAATACCAAAACTGGGCTACCCACCATAACGCAGCGCCTCACCTGCAGCTTTTAAGAGGTGCACGCACCTATGCCTGAACATGGAGAAACAAGCTTTGTCGTAGGCCTTGGACAGCTTCACAGCTCTTTGGTCAGGCTTGCAAAAAGAGGCACCTGGTTCTACAACGTGCCCCAGGGGCTAGCTATTGTCTGCTCTTTCATTACAGCTCCTTCACAAAAGCCTCAGTCCACCAAAGTTGCCTTCAAGTTTTGCCAGGGATGTTCCGAGGGCAAAAAGCTCCCTTTTTTTTTTGCAACACTTCTAGACTGAGACTCGTCCCTTCTGCTGGATGAACAGCCTCACTTGGGAGTGAACTGGCTGGGGAGCCTCAGGAAGGAGAGAACCTTGCAGCTGCATTCAACAAAGGGGTTACGGCTGGGAACTTCAGCCTGATTTGGAACAGAATGCATTTGTCTTTGATCCAAAACCACCGGTGTGGTGTCACCTAGCATGTCCACACAAGGTTTTTCTGCCGCAGAGTGATTTAACAGATCTATCTTAGAGCCTGTCCATTAGGTAGGAAACCTGGACCAGCTAACTGCTCTCTGGAATACTGCCTCTCCTTGCATTTCATTTAGCTAGAAGAAAACTAGATACGATGAAAAAAAAGTTTTAGAATAACTGAAGAAATCCTAAAATTATCATTCAGTGGTTGTATGGTGTCTCACGTTATTTTAAATCAGGACTGACTGGGGTCGATCCTGCTAAAAACTAAACATTCAGATCTAAGTATAATTTTTGTTAAGCCTAGCCCAGTACACGAGTGAACAGGAGCCACTGCTCTAATCCGTGCTTCCTTCAAGCTAGGTGGCAACTGGTTCCAAGCTTCTCCTACAACTCCCTAACGTTGGATGGGGTCTCCAGAGCGAGGAACTGATTTCAGAACCAGCAAAGCATTCCTGGGAGTGGAATCTCTTTAGGCACTGATGTGACTTCATAACATTTATATTGAAATACTGTGATGAGAGAGAAGAGGAAGAGTTAAATTGGCACCTTGTTGGGAAAGGCACCCATAAATTCCCCAGTGATTGCTCTCACAGCTGAACTAAACAGGGAAAGACAATTAATTGGCAAGGGGCACAAGGTGCCAGCAAGATTATGACTAATGTGACAGACAGACAGTTACAGCAGCTCCAGCACTCAGAAAGACTCCAGATTTCCAGATAATATTGTGAAAAAACTCTTCAGAAAGCACAGAGGTACTGAGCACTGGAATAAGAACGCGTGTACTGATAACATGCCTCTACAATACCTGTCTCCATCGAAAAATTGACCATTTCTAATAGTCACATCTAATAGTCACATAATAGAAGAATCTGAGGTCCTGGGGCATCACATTTGTCATGTTTTCCTATCACAGGGGCAAGTGATTGCTGCTTCTGGCAAGAAACCCCTGCATTTGTGGTCTCTTCCTCTTCTCTGTTTTAGTACAGACTACAAATGGTTAAAAGGAACCAGCTTTTCTTTGAACTGGAAGAGAACAGTGGTTCATAGATTCAGAAGCAACAGAGGGGTATTTAAAGAAATGACAGACTTTGATCTGAGAGCACTTCCTGACTAATACCGCAGACAGACTAATACACATTATCATCAAACACATAGGTATGCTGATAAGTACGTGTGACTGAGCTTGCAATCACTACATCTTTTGTGTAATCATGCAAGCGTACCCCAGTGCTATTCCACAGATAAATTTTCAATGAAGGAAACACAGTCTAATGATATATGTTTGGCATAAAAGAAGCTAGATCAAAGACGGGTGTCAAAGCTGCAATCTTTTCATGACTGGAGGGAGGAAATGTCAGGATGGCCTGAACAGTGCACAGTTTTTAGTCCTGTACATCCTCCTGCTCCAAACCTAGATGGACAATAGTAGTCCTTCTGGAGTATCTTGCTCCAAAACAAACCCAACATCCCAAAGCATTCAAATTAGTGTTTCACAAAGCTCTGAGAAGCACGTCAATACAACAGCATTACAGACAACTGAGGCCCACAGAGATCCTGGCCATGCCTGGACTAGGATGGAAGAGCCTGATATTCTCTGTTCTCATTTTCTTATTAGAGAGCTGGCAAGTGATGTCATCTAGATTTGCAGCGATTTATTGACTGTTTCCAATCTTATCTAAATGAATAACCCCAAAGAAATTTTGCAGACAAGTTTGCAGGCAGAGCAATACCTCGGCTGTTGAGATCAGCGTTTTTCAGTGGCAGAAGATTACAATGTAAGGAATGTCCAACCAGCTCTAAGTCACTGCATTAGCGCTGATACCAAACTATGATAAGATCAGTATTGCTGGCAACTCGCGCTCTGCACTGGAACCTCAGTTTGAGGAAATGAGTTATCTGATTTGAACCAGCACCAGTTACAGAGGTGCTCCTCTTCAGCATCTTCCGACCCCAGAAGCTACTGAGGGAGGTATCTATGGGTTGTTTACCTTCCAGAGAGGTGGCAGCACCAGTTAGACCCTTATTCTGGAACACAGGAAATTTAGGCTCAAATCCCTGTTTAATCACAGATTCTTGAATGACCTAGTAAAATCCATTTAGTTCCTCAGTGCCTTGGTTCTGCTACCAGGCAATGTCCTGTCACAGAAGAGGTGTTCGGGTACGCAGAACATAGGTGTGGTGGAATGAGATGGGTGACACAGGCAGCCAGGATGAGGAGTGATATTCCTCCAACATGCATTTCTGCAGAGTACAGGCTGTTGCATTTTTTCCTCTCAGATTTTACCAGCACTAAAGCCTTTTATGACATCGAGCTCTTCACTGTATATGAAGCAGATCATGTGAAACAAGCACCCCTTGCGAGGCAGCCCATCCTTCAAACACTCTGCAGAGGCATCCAGCCCCATCTGCAAATGTATTTTCCCAATGAACAACTGCAGGGTGATAAGGATTAGCAAAGAAATGGTTCCCTTCCAGTAGCTTTCAACCCCATGCACTGTTTTGGCCACATACTAGCATCATTTAATTGGGAAAACAACAGACAAGCCTGGCCATTTTTAAGCCAGCCATGTCTACTGCAGTGTGTCACCAGTAGCCTCAGTCAAGCTAAGACCAAGACTTAAAAACCAACTAAAACCAAGACTGGGTTTTCCATTGGTCTAATGCTACACTCATTATACAAAGCCACCTCTTGTCTGCGTATACTGGTTTCCACATTTTAAATGAACAAGATGTCTAAAAGTGCCAGCTACTGCATAGAAAATGAGATTGGGGGATATATCACAGCTGCTTCTCTCGTTATCTAATGCACCCAAGATTTGAGTTTGATTCTGGTGCACTGAAATATAGATATAATAGGCATCAGATTTTTTTAGTAGGGGTGATACCCTTCAAAATATTTTAAAGTATACAAATAGAAAGCAAATGGAAAGCAAATGGGCATCTTTTTCTACTCAGAAAGAAAAGCTTACTGCAACACTGTTAGAAGGAAGAGTACCCAAGAGAGTTCATTTCCTCCTTCCTCCCACTCTTCATAAGTGGTTCCTAAAATAGATTTTCCTTCCTATAAGCAATCTGGAACTTTAATGGAAGATACTTTAACAGAAGGTAACGCTTTCATTCATGCATTACTGGGAGATTGTAAACCCAGGACACCTTTGCTCCGTGCCTCAAATATTAGCATGCCACTTCAGAAACAGCAAAACACAGACAGATCAAACAGTAGGCTGTTCAGTCACCCAAAACCAAAGGGCTGTTGCCCACAACATCTAGGATTTTGTACTCCTAGCAACTAAACAACTGTTAGTTTTCGCTGTTATAAAACAGAAAGCTTCCAAATGCAACAATATTTAAGAACTCATTTAAAAACAATGCAACTCCATCAGTACGGCCAGACCTCTCCAAAGGCTACATACAAAGACAGAACTCCTTTTCAAAATCTTCAGCTAACGAATCCATCTGGAAAGTCCAGCTTTTCTTTGGCTCTGAGTTTTGCTGGCCATTTCAAAAAGAGGTGACTGAAAGAATCTCATTACTGTAAGAAATCCCCAACGCTGGAGCACATCCGATTTGTTTGATATTCCACATACTGCACTAATGAGCTGAAGACACGTCGTAAGCTTCTACCCTTGCTAAAGTGTAAGAGGTTTGCTTCAACAAAGAGCACGCTGCATTCTCTTGCATGATAAGTAGCATCTTTCTTTTAATCTTCTTTAATTAATATCTGTCAGCTAATTTTTAATTTGCCTGTATAATATGACCAATGGGCAGATGATTCATGAACTGATACAGCATTTCAAAAACTCTTTCATCAGTAGTCTGCATTCTTAATTATTTTGAAACTTTTGTGTTTGTCAAAACCCACAGTGCATTATCCTAATTTGTATTATGCCTGGAGGTTTCAGTGAAGTAAGAGCCCAGAGAAAGTAAATGAAGTTTTGATGGAGCCTGAGAAATTGTTGTGAATACATCTTTCTCTTTCACTTGCTTTGTTCTCTTGTGTTTCACAAACATACCTGTCTAAAGAAACATGGATTTGGCATCGTGCCTATGGATTGAACTTGTGTGGATAACCCTAAGTGGCTGGAAATGTAATTGGACAGAATCTATATATACCTTTTATATACCTTAAATAAGGCAAGATTTTAGTTTACTAAAGAGGGATTTTACTTGCTGAAATACAGAAAAGCTTTCTCAAGAATGAGGAGCACAACATCCCTTTTTTCAAGCACTAATTCATGAAATGTCTAGGGCTCTGTGCAAAGCAAACACTCAGGGCTCCCCTGCCCTACGCAGCTCAGCACTGAGCTTGTGCAAGAGGGCTAACTGCAAGGTAGACAGAACATGACTTTCATTTGATGCTAGTCCCAGATCTCAATTCTGCACACACAATTTACATTAAACAAGTATTAGATAAAAAATAAATAAGCCTCAGAGCAGAGACCAGGCACAGGAGCTTCCCGTTCCAGCCAAGCACCTTGAACACCAGGCACCACAATTATTTTCATCTCTGTTTGATCTCCTCTTGGCCCCAGGAATGCTGCACAATGACCCACTTTTAGACTGGGCACAAGAGATTTCTCCCTCCATTTACATCCCCATGCTGGGAGGCTCTTTGGTGAAAAAGAAAAGGGAATTTGCAGCCATTCAGGTCACCGGCAGCTACACTCAGGAGCAGGCTGTGTACTTTGGAGCATCAGCTCTCAAAGTGTCTGCCTCAGATGCCATAACCTCCCTAAGCAAGGGGAAATATCTGAGATATAGATAGCACTTAGCATTTCCCTTGAACTAATCCATTCAGCACACATCTGAGATACCACGCTGAATTACACCTTTGTTTTGGCAGCCATCCCCATCTCCCTTGTTTTTCATAACACTTCTCATTCCCAAACATGCAGTATGCCTCCAGATCATTATGCTGCTTCCATAGCTTTGAAAGGCTGTAAGCCAGTCCTCAGGAGCTGTGACATCCACAGGGCATGAGATCCAAAGGGGAAGAGGCCTGCACAGATCTGTGTGTTGCCCCTGACCTGAATATCCAAATTATGAAACCTACTTCCAATAAAGAATGAACCGACAAAGCACAACTGAAAAGCACTCTCAGGACAATGGTTCTGTTTTCAGGTGCATCTGTATTCTCTTAAAATGGAGCAATCACAAGCTGCTTCAATCCATTTTAATCCATCTTTTGTCCCCGAAATAGAAACGTTGAGAAACCAAGGAAACTAGCTAGCAAGGTTGTCCAGACGGAGTAACTCAAGTATGTAAATGACCAAAAAAAAAAAAAAAAGAGTCTCAAGAGAAAGCAAAACTTGGCTAAATAGACATCCCAATGTAAAACGTGTCTAAGTAGAGAGTTTGTAAAGGGATGGGAAGGGCGTTCATTTGCAAAGAGCAAATTCATAGCAAATTCATTTCACCTTCATAGGTGAAAGGTACAGAAATATACCCAGAAGAGTTTAGCTGAACCTTACAACGAAAATTGAGCTGACTCTTTAGTTCCTGAGTAGAGAAAGGCTAAAGAGGCAAGAAGTGAGGTCTTTAGCCACTCAAAATGTTGTGGAGTCAAAAGATAACTTAGGTCTGGCCTAGCAGTTAAATACAGATTTTCTTCTGTTTTTAACAGAGATGATTACATTTGTGGGGATAATAGTAGGGCACCTCATAGCAGTGAAGCATTAACCACACCCTAGGAACTACCAAATTTTGGAAAATCACAACAAAACCGAAAATAAAGGGTAAATAGTCTCCATCCAAAGAGGTACAAAGATCACCAGTCTGTCAGATAGCGTATCTGTCTTTTAATTTGACGGTGATATGCTATGATCCAGAGCAAAAAACACTGTGTGTATTTTTAAAAGTAGGGAGTGGTAAAAGAGAAATAACATTTTGCAAGGCTTTAGTACCATTAGTGGAGAAATAAGCAAACCTAGGAGCGGGAGGTAAATTAAAACTGTGATGAAATGCCACATGGTTTTATCAAGCTAGATGGTGGTAGCCTGTAGCATCTCTGTTCAATAAGAGAATTGTTTCCTTATACAAGTTCAACGATTGGAACTAATCTCTATAGACTTAAACCAGGCATTTCCTTCAGTGCCTCTAGGCAGATTATTAACGTGGAAAAAGTGGAGATTAAGAGAATAACTATTAAGTAGGTAAGAAGTGGAGATTGTAATTGTTTACACCACTGGGAGAAAAAGGAGCATCCTCCTGGTATCAGTGCAGTGCTCAGCCCTGCTTATATTTTAATAAAAATCTTGGTCCAAGAAAAAGGTGATCCAAAAAGGTGTGTGGTCCTAAAGTTGCAGGTGACACAGAATAGGAAGGCAGTGCTAATTACTCAGAATGCGTCCTCACGCATGCCGAAAGAATTGCACAGCCTCATGAGTCTGAGATGGGCAGAAATTCAACACTGCAATTCCCCAGCCTGCTGCATCCACCCTGCCGGGCATCCAGCCAGGGACAGCGGGAGAAGGAGGCATCGAGAGTCCAGAAACGGGGAGCAGCAGTGCCCGGGCCAAGTCCTTGGCTCCAGGTCACGGACCTCTTGCCACAGTGGCACGAAGTGGAGCTGGCTGGAGGCCCGAAATGAGGCCAGAAGTGCACACCTGCATTTAACTAACTAGTCACTAGATGTCGCTGAAAAATGTCTCAAAAGGCAGAGAGGGAAAAATACCTGTCTGTAAGCATGGCCAACACCTTTACCAGCTCCCAAGTATGACCATGCTCCCTCCGTGCCGAGCAGCAGGCCACCCCGAAGCCTTGGCCAGAAGGGAGAATCAGTTCCCGTGTCTGAGCATCACTGACAAGTTTCGGCGCTGAGCACCACGGGTGCTGATGCAGATCTCGGGCTTGGCAGAAGTTCAGCGCCCTCGATAGGGCCAGTGGGACCCAAAGCGGCCTGGCCAAGGTGGTTTGTGAGTGTTGTATGAAATGCTGGAGTTTATACGGGCTGTACTAACTGTTCCTTTTCACTCTCCACTTACAGCATTTCCTTCTCGGCCCTTTTGCCAAGGCCATCTCCTTTTAAGCACAAAAAAGCCACTGTTGGTACTGGATGGTTTAAAACACCAAGTCGGTGCCCCACCACAGACACTCCGTAGCTGGTACAAGGCAGCCATCTGTGCCATGTGGCCCTCAGGGGACGTACAGCAATTCAACTTTCTTGCTCCCTGACAGCATGCTGGATAACCCGTAGTGCAAAAAAAGCAAAATGTTATTGCTACCATGTTTACAGCTCTATCTACTGCTTTTACTCTACATTATGAGACAGAAGGTTTGGTTTCTATCTTGATTCTGAATGTGACTCCCATGCTATTCTCTTTTTAAATTTGTGTGTGTGTGTGTGTCTGTGTGGAACTGATCCAGTGGGAGAGGGCAATAATTTGTTGTGGTTTGGTCTTTTGTTGTTGTTGCTCTTTGTTTTCACTCTAAGAGAGCTAAAAGGAAGCTTGCGTTTTTATTTTTTTGTTGATTTTTTTTTTTCTGATAAAAAGAAAAAATGATCAGACTTTGGCTCCCTTACTTTATATGAAATAGTCATCGATGGCTTGCTGGTGTAAACGCATACCAGACAGAAATTCAGTCCTCCATGGCTCTATCCCCCACAGAGCATTTAACCACTGTCTGTGTAACACCAGAGCCACTTATCTGTCTTTTTTTGCTTCTAATGAATTTATAACATACAATGCCTTCCTGTACATCACTCCCCTTTCTGTAGAGGCTATGAATTACTGCTTGTTCTTCCTCACAAACCTGTTCTTCCTCTGCTCCTACCTACAGAGGCAGAGGCTTGGTCCTTATGAAAATCCATCTATTTCTCCCTCCCATCTCATGCATGCCATCCACTAAATGTAACAGCTGCTAGTTTCTCTGCCAGTCTTTCCTCCTTGTTGAGTGCTCTCATCCAGCTGCTGAAGTTCCCAGAAATACTCCACTCAACGCTGTCAGCACGAGTCCAACACCTGGATACACTGAGGCTGATGCTCCTTTCGCAGCAGCAAGACCTCGGGGTAAACCTGCAGCCTGACTGTGAAATTCCCACTGGTCTCAAGAAGACTAGGGTTTCTTCCAGACTTATATCAATGGAGAAGAGAGGAACTAGGGATTCCTTTTGTGGATCTAGCTGTCTATATCACTATAAAAAAAAAAAAAAAAAAAAAAAAAAAAAACTATTTTTGACTAGTCAATTTTGATCTAGCTGCTCATTCATAACAGTTGTAATGAATGAAAGACTTTGTGATTCCTGCTCTATAACTGTTTTTGACAAGTCTCATGATGTTATGAAACCCAGTTTATTTATTTCTATGATCCTCTTCTCTATATAAATTCAAATGTAATGACTTGAACTTTAAGCACTTTTATGCAATTTTAATTTTTAATGTACATCTTAATATCATTTTCCCCTGCTCTTTCCTAACTCATTTAAAAATACCATTAAAAATCACATGAGCTTGCAGTGGTGGTATCAAGCAGAACAGTGGGAAAGGTGGCATTATGTCTCTCAAAAAATGAATTAGATTTGTACTGGAGGAGCATTTTACCTTCAGTGAAATTGAATTCCAACATATGAACGGAAACTGTGAGAAGTCTGCCTGTGTAAGGGCCTCAGAACTGATCTCAGCACTTGAAAAAAATAAGTGACAACTCACAAAGTGTTTCTTAGTTCCTATTATATATGCAAAAAACGTTTAAAAAATACATTTTAGAAGACTTCACAAACAATCTGAATTGCAAACCTTTTGATTGAGTTCAGCGGGTTGTGCCTTTGCAATTCATAGGCATTAAGAGATACAGTCTCCAAAATACAAATAAAATTTACAGGAAGTATATTTGTCTCCAGTACATAGATAGGGAGATCAGACATAAGACTGGAGTGCCTAATTTAAGCACCGTGGCTGGTGGCTTAGTTTTGGTGTCAGGACACACCACAGATTGTACAGAAAGTCTGACTGACAGTTGAGGAAAACTGGCAGCCTAAAACACTTGTTCTTTTGAACTGTATGTCACAACACCCCATGCAGCCTTGTATGTTAAGCAGAATTCCACTCTTCAGCGCAGTCCCTCCACAGAAGCTTGTGAACAGTTACCTTTAGGACCAGAGTCCTACCTTTTTGCCAGCACCATTCATCAGATCTTCAGGGCTAGCACATCAAGCTAAATTCTGTTTTGCCTTACATATTTTCAGTAGAATCACCGATGGTGCTTGAGTTAGGGAAAAAAAAGTGTGACAGTTTTCAATCCTGCGGTGAGTAGGTAGTGCTCATTGTCGAGGGGAGAGTAGAGAAGGAGCACATAACTATCTACAGAAGAAACCTTCAGATTGTAAGACAGAGGGATCGTAATGGGACAACTTTCATGGGGTCACTGATCAGCATTTGGTCCCCTGGAACTAAATCAATTAGATTGTTTAAAGGGAAGCATGTTACGGCACTGAAAAAAAAAATCATAAGCATTTAATTAAATATCTACAGAAAGAAATCTATGGTTAGTTTGGAGGATGCAACTGATTTACTAATGGGAGGTTTTAAGACCTAAGCAGTGCAGCTGTATTTCCTCCCAAAGCAGAAAACAGAGCAGGTTGAAAAAGAAAGGTTCTGTTACCCACAAACTTTTAGGATGAATTTGTTTTCTGAAACACGATTGCAGTCCCCTGGGACTAAAATCAAGAGTTTTCAAGGATGGATATTTGGCAGTAACTTTGTTTAAGAAATAATACAAAACACATTTCAGATATGAAATATGCTATCTGCTGCCAGTAGCATTGTGTTACTGGCTACTTAGAACTGGGTTCTCAAGCTTCCCAATGCAAATCTGGAGATGTCTGGAAAAACTGTCTGCTCGGATTCTCAGGGTTGCCAAGCCTGAAGTAGTTTAGCTGGCAAGTTTGCCTGAGAGCTACCGATCTTGGACAATGTAGGGCTCACTGTCATTGTGCCAGTAAACTTCACTGTGATTTGGTGGAATGAAAACTCTTGCCATCTATTAAGCAGAGGAAGAGGTAAACAAGAATCTGTAAGGAAGGGTTACATGTGGTGTCAAAACATATGAAAATAAATACTTGTTCTCTCAGGGTAACCTGAGGGCAGAAGGGAGGGATCACTTATGGTTCCCATCTGAATATAAACCATTGGAAAGAGACAGAGAGAAGAGGGGGGGAAAAAGAAGGAAGAAACAAAAGAGAATTTTAATTTCTTCCTTTATTGGTCTAAAGACCAAACTTTTCAAGTCTTTTACCATACCGTTTAAAAAAGACTGGAGTTGTTACAAGTAGCAGAGCATATCCCTGTGGGTTCAGCCCTGCTGCGATGGAAGGTGATAGATGTAACAGCACATGATCTGTGAACACGCAGCATGTCTGTGCAGACACGTGCACATAGTGAAGGATTAGGGCTGACTATGTACATCAAATTGTATGAATTTAAAAGAGATGGAGGGCTTTGTATTTTTCATCTGACCAGGGCCTGAACTTGCTGTTTGTAACATGCAGAGCTTTTATGGAAACTTACCTGCAATTAAACCTGTTGTTGAAAGGCTTAGAAATATCTGGAGAATACTAATAAAATAAACAAACAAAAAAAAAACACACAATTGTCTAAATTAGCTGAGAGTCTAACATAAAAAATAAATTTTGTCCTGTTGGTAGGTGAAAAGCAAAGAATATCTTCTCTTTTTCATATTTTTAGCTTTCCAGTCAGGATTCCAAATGGAAATATTTATTTGTGTCTTACATTCTTATTTTTAATTAACAACTATTATTATCTACCTCGGTCTATAGCTTCAGGATGTACATGGCTTCCACAAGAACTTCTTAGTAAATCCGCAGTGAAACACTCAAATTCAGGTCTTTGTGTAGCAGCCTCCTATTACAACTACAGTCTAGCACTTAACAATTACAAGTGGAGCAAAGCAGAAAAAAAGAAAAAAGAAAAAAAAGAAAAAAAGAAAAAAGAAAAAAAGAAAAAAAGAAAAAAAGAAAAAAAGAAAAAAAGAAAAAAAGAAAAAAAGAAAAAAAAAAGCCAAGATGTCTGTAAGAGGTGTAGACTCCTCCTTCTAGACACCATTCCAGCAGCTGATCCTCCCTGCCTTGCCACATTGCAGGAAATCTCTGCAGCAAACTGCATATACTGACTCTCCAACAGAAGCTGCTACATACCCCTGAGTAAGATGCTGCTACAATTGTTGTTAATGTGTCAGTGATAAATATATAATCCTATGCCAATGTTTGTTTTTATAAAAGATAATAATAACACGCAGCTGCCATCCAATCTACAAATATGGAAAGGACTGGAAATAGCTCCTGAGTCACGATGAGCTTGTTTGTCATGAGAGGGGACTGGGTATCACTTAATTTCTTTGATTCATGTCTCCCACAACACACACGTGTACATGCAAACGTACTCTTACCTCGCTCCTCTTACTATTAACTTTCTTCTAAAGGTATTACACTTGGCTGACTTACAACACTGAATTCACAGGTCAGATTGACACACGTAAGAGCTAAGGATAGATCAGTGTTAGCCAGAAGGATCTAGCTTTGAATATTGTGAAGGAGATTAGATAATTTCAGAGTCCAGGCATCCTTACAGGAGATGGCAAGGCAAGCTTACCTTTAAATAAGTCCACCCATGACAAGAACAATTCACAATACTGACCATTCCCTGCTTCCCAGATACAAACACTTGTACAGCATGGGGCAACAAAGCTGGGAGTGAGCGGGGAAGCAAATACATTTTCCTTAGAAGTCTACAGTAAAGCCCGTACACAAAAATGAAATGATTAAAACCTGACAGTACAATCATATCCCGCATTAATTTCCCAAGCAGAATTTTGGTCCTGAAAAAGGGAAAAATAGGATGATACCATGCCATCCATTCAGAGACATTTTGTGCTGGGTAAATTACATGATATTCAGAGCCCAAAGTGGTCAGGGGCAACCTGGAACTCCAAGGTATGCAGCCAGGGATTACTTACCTCAACTTATTATGAAGATGTAGCAATATGGGTACACTGTTTTCTGACAACTTGAGCCACAGATGTCTTTCATACTTGGACGTATGTATTGATTTTAGCTACACAGGTGTTCCCCAAGGACTTCTGACGGGTGATTTAAGATCAGGAACATTGTGAAGGTATGCTGCTCCTCTCTGAATCAATTCTTAGAGTCTTGATAAGCTGATAAATGCATTTTGTTGCTTTTTGTGTTTTGTTACTAGTGCTTTCTCATAACTGGTTCTCAAAGCTTACTTTTTTCAGACTGCTCCTTTGATATTCTGTAATGCCATAGACTGTCTTTGAAGAGTGAGCAATAATTGAGAGCTTAAAAAGACAGGTAAAAGTTATAAAGTCATAAAACTCTATTTGATTCCTCCTTCAGTCTGTTTTCTGAAAGTGTGCTGAATTTTAATGGTGAAGAGATCTTGTGGGTTTTGAATGAAAGATTCTTCTTCCTCTCAAGCCATGGTTTCTACTGCACTATCCTCATTGATATTTCATTGCCTTCAGGATGCCAGGATGTCTATAGAATTTTTTTCCAAGTCTCTTATCAACAGTGTTTTGTGACATTTGGCCCAAAAAACGTGTACCTACTCTCCCGGGTTTCCTTTTCAAATGCATTGTGTAAATCAATTCTACATGGAGCTACAGTCATTGTGATACAAAAGGTACACCAAGACACATTTTTTGCAAATAGGCATTGTATTGTTTTTCATTTCACTTCTTGTTCCTGGCAGTTGCATATAGGAGCTTCCCATAAACTGAGTACATTTCTCTTCTTCTTTTCCCAAGGTGTGACTGAGCCATGAATAATTGATGCTTCTGTGAAGAAAAATGGTGAGAAGAAAATGAAAAGAACTTTCTTAATCATGGTGCACAGTTTCAAGTTCCACCAGCCCATTAACTCAAAATAAACTACTATGCATGCTGTCTGCTCACTGTCTGCACAGTGACATTTACCAGGAGAGAGGCAGACAAGAAATAGTCAGTGATGAGATTTTTACAGACCAGAATAGTGACACTGTAATCTTGCTCTTTCCCACCTTGTCCCCATTGCCCCCTTTTCCAACCTCTATGTCCTTTTCAAGACACATCTAAAATGACTCTCAGAAGTGCCCATGTGTTCAAAACCAAAATACAGGTATTAGATTTCACTTGACATTAGAAGAGGAAGATAAAGGGGAAGAGAGAAAAGGAAAAGGAGAGAAGGGGAAGAGGAAAAAAAAAGAAAAAGAAAAATAGAAATAGAAAAAGAGAAAAAGAGAAAAAGAGAAAGAGAGAAAAAGAGAAAAAGAGGAAAAGAGGAAAAGAGAAAGAGAAAAAGAGAAAAAGAGAAAAAGAGAAAAAGAGAAAAAGAAAAAGAGAAAAAAGAAATAGAGAAAGAAAAAGAAATAGAGAAAGAAATAGAGAATGGAAAAGGAAAAGGAAAAGGAAAAGGAAAAGGAAAAGGAAAAGGAAAAGGAAAAGGAAAAGGAAAAGGAAAAGCAGTTTAAGCATTTTCTAGTTCCAGGACATGTGGCAGAAAAAACATTACTGTTACTAAGCTCATTTCTGTAGTCAACAGATGGTCTTGGAAATTGTTTTGCTGTTTTTTGTTTGTTACAGAAGAAAAAAAAAAAACTGGAAGTAGTTTCAAAAGATTGTATCCAAAAGGCATTGTGCCAATTTAAACTTAAAGCAGCATTTCTGACGTAGCTGAAAACAACTTTTACAGTTGTGAGTAGGTGTAAATATTACAGGACATTTGTAAGTACACATGAGCTCTGCCTCCAAATGAGAAGCAACAAGAAAACATCTGATGTTATCACCCCAGTATACTTCATGCAGCCAATCAGTGACAGCAGCCCACATGTGCTGAGGCCAGAGATGCTTTGATAAATCAAAAAATTTGCAGCATCGTAGGAGCCATCAGCACAGCAAAATAGACTTCTTGGAGGCATGTGGTTATACATCTTCCTGAATGGAAAAAAAAAAAAAAAAAGTGAAAAGCAGAAAAAAACTTGCCTGGAAAAGCTGATTAACAACTGCTAGTTATGTATCATACAAATGGAAGCAAGAGCTCTTTAAATGGAAACTTAGAGAGTTACCACAGCATTTGAGTAATTACTGTCATGCCCTTTTATCAACTACTGTTATGGTTTGGGCTGGAACAGAGATAATTTTCTTTGTAGAGGCTCACACAATGCTGCATTTTGAATTTTTGATGAAAACAGCAGTGATAACATGGCAATGTTTCAGTTGCTGCAGAGCAGGGCTCACCCAGAGCCAAGGACTGCTCAGCTCCTCGTGCTGCCCTGCCAGCCAGGGGCTCGGGGTGCCCCAGGGGCTGGGAGGGGACACGGCCAGGACAGCTGGCCCAGGCTGCCCAAAGGGACATCCCATAACATGGGGCGTCATGCTCAGCGATAACACTGGGGTAAAGAAGGAGGAATGGAGGGATGTTTGGAGTGAGGGCGTTTGTCTTCCCAAGAAACCATTCCATGTAATGAGTTCCTGGGGGTGGCTGAATGTGGCTGCTGATGGGACGCGGTGAATGGGCTCCTTGTTTTGCATTGCTTGCACACGCAGCTTTTGCCTTACCAACCATCTGTATCTCGCCCCATGAGCTCTTGCACTTTTACCTTTCCGACTCTCTTCCCCATCCCACCTGGGGAGAGTGAGCGAGTGGCTGGGTGGTGCTGAGCTGCCTGCTGGGCTGTGTCACAACAACTCTCTTGGTGTCTTGTTTTAGGAAAACGATCCATATTTAACACTGCTTCTGACCCTGGTCACATCCAGACCTACCTAGTAACTGCTGATTCATTCACAGTAGCTCCTTGCAATTATCACAACAGAGACTGGGAAAAGATAGGTATAAATGGCACTAAAACTAAATAACCACAGAGTATTTCATCCATGCATTCTCCATCTGCTGCCTCCATTTATGGATAATAATGCCATTTGCAGACAACAGCAGCAAAACTTTTCTCCAGGGATTTATTTATATCCCTATATTTCCTGGATTATGTATTTCCTGGATTATGGTTTGTACTTTCTAGTGTAATAAGTGCCCCAGAGAAACACTAAGTGCAGCAATTAAGAGGAGAGTTCATTTTCCTGCCCAAGTAATCCCTGCCTCCTAAGCCATCAATAGAAGGAATGCCTTAATACCACACTGCACTGGGAGCTGAACTCATGCTTCTCAAGCCACCACTACTAACAGAGGATAGCAGAACTGCAGGCTTGTTTACTCAAATGAAAACATTTAAGTAACTCACCTGATCTATGCCCACAGGCTGGTGAAAGGGAGGACATTGCTTCTGTGTTTTAGTAGCTTTGATAATTTCAAATTATGCCCCGAGGCTATTAAGGTGTACTAACAGAAAGAGATGGTGAGTTGAAAGGTGAGGTTATTGACGTGCCTTCCCTGGGAAAAAACTTGAGGCAAAACTGAAATGGTAGTCTGCTTCTTTGTAATTTTTCCTGTATTATTTAGCATAGATAGAATACACTCGGTGATGGCCTGTGCTTCTCACGTAGATTATCCATCTTCCACTGTCATGTGTCCTAACTTACAAGTCCCCACTGCCTAGGCTGAATAATAAGATACCTACAACAGCAGCTGAAGCAAAATAAAAGCAAGCAACAAACAAGAGAGCTTTTATCTCCTTTCATTCTTATTTTTCCCTCTCCTTTTAACATCCAGCAGGCCACAAAATGAATGACAAGGATTAAATTATTTGGCTGCCAGATTATCTCAGTGGCAGTTCTTAGCCGAATATCCATGCGAGTCATTGAGAGGTCATGATATGAGCGAGTGAATCAGACTCTGCAGGGTCACTGCACATCTCCCCGTGTTACCTGCTCTCTGATAGAAAAAAGATTCAAAAAGAAAGATAACTCATCTAAATGAATTCTAAATATTGAATGAAATAAAAGCCAATAGATGGGGATTTTGGTTCTCTAACAAATCCAAACTCAAAGGAACAGGAATTCTGCAGATGGCCTACATAAAAACTCCCAACATGCTTGCACCTGCCCATCCTTTAAGGTACATTTACTTTCTGTAAAACAAAGACGTATCTCACCAACGGGAAATATGAAATCCTAATGTGCACAAATTAAAATTCCAAAGCTACCATGTTGTCCTCAGAAACAATGATTTAAATTTGCAATGATTTAAAATTGTTCATTTTTCTGATGAGATCCCATTGTTTCTTTGTTGCATTTATTTCCTCATTAGATTAAAAGGTGTTTGGGAAGGAGAATGTGTTTTACCTGCACAGTGCTTTGCACAATGAAATATTTATCTCCAAATGGAGATTCCAGGCTTTATTACTACATGAATAATATATGTAACTTGAGTTATGACCTCCCAAAGACCCGTTTACAAGTCAATCTTTCTGTCTGTTCACCATTGTGTTTCATGGCTATGGCCACTGATAATATTTTATTTTAGGATGAAGCCTGTACTTTTAATAACCTCACCTTGTCTACATATCTGTTAACCCATCTATCACCCCTTGCAAAAGTACACCACTTATTTAAACTAAACTACTTCTTTTAAAACAAACAAACAAACAAACAAAAACCTTCTCTGTTCGCTCAAGAAAAGCAGGCACTAGCAGCTTAACCTAATAAGCAAGTTACCCCAGTGAATGACTCATTGACATCCATATGTCTGACTTCATATAACAGCAGAAGAATTTGCTTTCATCGTAGGCAATTGCCTGGTGGGGAAAGCCAGCAGATGAGAAATTGCAGATTCCCATGACAAGGACATGCAAAGACACCACCTCCTATATTCCTCAGACACAAACTCTATCTTTTACAAGCATCTTAATAGAAGAGGAAAAAGGTTCTATTAAAATCTGCCTTGCTAAATTTATAGAGAGGAGAAAGAACTGAGACGACAAACACCATTTGCTTGCCTAGTCACTCCTAAGTATTCCCTGATTCCTCCATACAGCTGAAGAGCAGATCATTTCTAAAGATATTCGAAGTGCTACTTGGCTATGACCTTAGCCCAGACATGCTGCCCGTTCCGCAACGCTCGCTCTCATGCTGAAGATGTGTAGCATCGACTGCCCTCTTAAAGGCATTCAGCAAAAATAACTGAACTTCGTACACAGATGTAATGCAGTAAGTCAAGAGCATTTGTGTTTAGTCACCTTGGATTTTTAAGTATTTTTAGGTTAATGCCTCTCTACACTTGTGTGTATGGCGCTTTCAGGAAATTACTAAGCAGTGGTGCTATGGGGAAAAGCCTACTACATAAAAATAAATAAATAAATAAATAAGTTCTTCAGGCACGGTGCGCTTGTCTTGTGCTTTCTAAGATGGACTGCACCTTCCAAGGAAAGCTGTGACTGAAACACTTCATGGAAAAGCTGCAGGTACCTTCTGGGTAACATGGACCTCGCATCTCCCCGTGTGTCTCAGACTCTTTTATTTAAGCCTGTTGATTAGGCTAAAAGTTTCCAAATGCCAAGTTCTAAAGGTACGGCTCACTCCCCAGCAGTGAAAAATTGAACGTTGAGTTACAACAATTACAATTGCCATTTCTAGGACTGGTGAGTGATGAGTGGTTTCATTACAGATAAAACGTTGACAGCGCGACAGCGCTCTGTGAGACAGTATAAATACCTTCCCTACAGCTGATACGGTGTGCTCACCTGCTCCTGGCAGCCGGAAGAAACTATCAATACCCATGACAAGATACTAGAATGGACTTCCCAAATTAACAAATTCAGTCCCTGCTATCAGCCACACAGTCCCCTTCATTAACTGATTGAAGAATATCCCCAAAACTAGCTGGGAAGAGCTCAGTCATATGGCTACTATTACTGGAGTCTTCTCAGCTGTTGTCATTGTGAACAGGTAACCTCTCGGTTCGTAGCAGACATTTTTGTCTTATCTGCCTAAATTAGGACTTTCCGTTCTGCAACACTAAATTGAAACCCATTTCTACAAGCAAGGTAAGATAGCTCTTCTCAACCGTTTGTAAGTCTCTTTGGGGAGTGCAATCTTTTCCATCCTTGGGGAATCACTTTATCCTTCAGTTCTTAGCAAAAATCTGAAATAAAAGTGGTTGCCACCTCAACAGAGGAGCTTTCTTATTATTCCTTCTCCAGAATTATATTTCTTCCTTTAGCATAACCTCCCTTTAATACTAATTGTACTCCTTCAAGCCATTCCTAAAGTGTATTTATAATTCCTACATTAATACCAGTTCTAAAATTATCTAAAAGGTAAGCTTCAATGGTATGTAAGAGGTACATAAATATACTGTGCATTTGCTCAAGCTTCTTCCTGGTTGGCAACAATTTATTATTATTTTCTTATTATACAGTAATACTGCTTTTTCCAGAAGACAATGCCAGAACCCAAATGATAAAAATGATGGTTTCACCATATGGGCTGCTATGAAGAAAATTAACTGTGTCACAGCCAGACCCAGCACACTTCCAAATCCACAACCAAAGCTTTCAAACTGCAAAGAGAAGGAACTCCGTTTGCTTTCATTTGGCTAAAAGAATCTTGCTTTCCAGAGCAGTTGTCATACTAATTTGTATGCTGTGTATGCCTTCAAGGACAGCACATCAGCGCTGCCAGCATGTAAAAGAAAAACAGGACAGTTTGTCAAGGGTTAATTAGTCAGAGTTTTTATAAATCAAAAGTACATTTTGCAAGATTCACAATGGTCAGGATGAGTCTTAGAAACATAGAAAGCAAAACAAATTGTGGCTGTCAAGCAAAATTTAATCTTCTATATTTCGAAGAGACATTGCTTGGCTTACAAAACCAAGACAGATAATGACCAGCAGGGACATGGCAGTCCATGGATGCGGGGCCTAATGAAACCATTAACCCGCACGGAATAGTGCCACGCTGATCCAGCAGTACTTCCCAGATTTATCATGGCTTGGGGGAATCTTTCACATTTCAAGATAAAGAATACTTTTTTAAAAAAATTTTATTTATTTTTTTTTGTATGGCCGACAAGGCTGCTCAGTTAGAAGGAGCTAATGGCAGTAATATGATTTTAGAGAACCCCCAGGAGCTCAGGAAGTTGTTTCATATCTTAGTTAATGCCAGACGGCTGAGTAGTAAGGGAACAAACCAGGGATCCCAAATAAGCAGCAATTAAGGGTTTGGTCTAGACTGTAAGACTGGAAATATAACCTGCATCAGTGTTATCTTTTAGTATAACTGATTCATTAGCAGAAGATGGATTTTTAAAATAAAATTACCATAGTAAGTCATATTCTGGCACGTACATCTTTATACATAGAGCCTAAAAGACATAGAGGCAGAGGGCTTGCTGCTGTCATCTCTAAGCAAGGTACCTATCGGCATAGTGCAGTCTGGGGAGAATGATGCAGTCTTCCCGCTACTTCGTTTTTTTCCTATTTTTTACTTTTCTTCTTTACTCGGTCTTGTACCATTTATTTCTATAGATTACTCAGTTCAGGCACTTAAAAAATATGTTTTCACAAGCTTAAACCCAGTATTTTTTACAAAAGAAACTCTGCCTATAAATTGTTTTTTAATGAAGTTAGGAGAGCTTATGCTTTCAAGTCTACTTGATACACAATCTCAAAAAAAGAATAGGAAGGATTTTCTTCTCAAAACTTTCCGCGAAGCATTAAGTTTGAAAGCAGGTGTTTCAATCCACTTTCTTTCTCCACTTAGAACTGTTTTTGTTTAAAGCAAAAGCATTCATGACACAGACGTACAGCAGTTCGTGGAGGAGTATTCACACTCCGCTGCTCAAACCCAGCTGTAGGAAGACTCACTCACTTTCCCCACCTTTCCCCGCAGCATGCTTACTTCGGCACAGCCCCCCCAGCAGCACTCCCCTGTCCCTACCCACCTGGCACGGTGCTCACCTGCCTCACAGCACCAGTGGAACCAATTTATGCAAGGGAGCTTCCCTCTGCAGAAGGGAGAAGAGTGGTTTGAGAAAGCAGCTGTCCAGGTACAGACCCAGCTACAACGGGGCCCAGACAAGGGCATGGAACTGGACTGCAGAAAGGCAAGCTTGTTGCTGAGGTATAAAGAATTTGTTTCTTGTTTTCACCTAGTCTAATTTCATGCATTTTTTTTTGTCTATTCTTACAGATATAAATACAGAAAATGCACATGCATCTGCATGTGTGTATGTGTATTAATCATTTTTACTAATAGGTACTTTAAAATGGGACAAACTCTTGCTATAGAAGATGACCGCACAAAATTTAGGCGTTACACAGGTTTTTAGTAAAAACAGTTAAAAAAAATAGAAACCATTAACAGAATTCAGATTAGTAAACACAAATTGTCAATGTTTAATTGACAACTTGTACCATCTCTCCTCTTAACAGAGCTTGAAACAGGTTTATACTGCTTGACTTTTCCTTCGTTTTTACATTTACAAAAATACTTCATAGCATATCTATAACATTTTATAGCATATACTCAGACAAGATATTCACTCATTCTTTAATAACTGATAATTTAAGGTTTATGGAAATGTGAGTGCCACATACCCCCATAACACAAGAAAACACTAAAACAATGTATTTGTTGAGATAATGAGGCAGGATAACAAACAAACAAACAAAGAAGACACTACTGCTGTAGCTGGTTTTACTTTTAAAGCACTCCACTAGATGTCTTTGGGCAAATTACTTTTACAGTTGTTTAACCCAGTGGACAGCTCAGGGAATTGTTTCTCGTGGCTTCTAACAGAACTCTACATTTCTTTATTTGACTTCTGCTATTGCCATGGGTTGCATTAGACATCTGGGGAAAACAGTTAACTACCCCACCCCACCACACCAAAAAAAAAAAATTTATAAATAAATAAATAAATAAAAGCTCTTTGACACTGAGGTCAGGGAATAAAAAGCTACACTGACGGATCAAACCTACCACAATGAAGAAGGCGTATCTGGAAAGTAAAAAGGAGGAGCCACTCATTCTTCCCAGGGCAGTATCATTTTCCTGTGTGAATACTTACGCATAGCTCACGTTATTCATGCAAACATGTCCACGAGGGTCAATGGGAGCACAGCGAGCAGGATGTGTAATGGCATTTCCTTGGAACCAACAGGGACCAGGAACTCTGCTGTGCTAGATATTGTTTATACACATTGAAAGGTCTTCTGGCTTCTACTGTCTAAACTATAAAAAGCTAAGGTAAGAGGAAGAGAGGAACAGAGGCACAGTGCAATTAACGCTGTGGTGAGCAGGATGCGTAAAACACCCGACTTCGGGTGTATGAACATTAGTTTCTAACTGCCCAAGTGTCTAAGTTTTTTGCTGGACCAGGGTCAAACTAATTTGACAAAGGTCACGTATAGAGCTTCAGTGGAAGAGTTAAGCATTAAATTCCATTATTCTACAATCCAAGCTACATCAGTATTCAGCCCCAGCCAATTAATCCTGTTATCCCAAATCCAGGCAATAACATGCTATGCACATTTACTTCTGTAACAGCGGTTTTACTGTATTGTGGTAAAGTGATAAAACAGATTAGGAATAATGAAAAGACCTAATAACACAATAAAAGACTTTTTTTTCCCCTAAATTTAAATGACGGAAAAATCCTCGAAAGAATAAAAGCAATTAGGTCAGATTCCTTGATAGTAGTAAGATATTATTCATGTACCTACACCACTTATGGTGTGTAAAGCCATCCATTTAAAAATAAATATTGTATTACCACCTCACCTCATTTACTATCATTTTAAACGTACTTGCTTGTAAAGAATATGATAATATTCTTCATGTCAGAAGAGAGCTATATATTTTTTTTTTCTTTAATCAAGCCAAATACCTGCCAGAACAAGTTTAAATCAAATCCTCCTCCTTCAGCACTATTTCAGTACGTACTCTTTCCCAGAACAGGCAGTTGCATGTTGCGTTTATGAAGTCACTGAAGTCGTGGTTGGACGTGACAGGAAGTAGCATGAACTATTTGATCAAAGCAACTAAAATGCAAGAGGAAATAACGGACTGCCACATCAGACGGGAGGTATCTGATGGAAACCTCTTGTAACAAATTAAAACACCTTTGGTCTCTGAAAAGTGAGTAGCAGGTAATGCCCTAAATAAGATTCACTATTCATCAGTCCATGTATTCACAACGTGTTTCAGGCATTTATTTTTCTGGTTGAAGAGACTCTCTTCATTCCTTCTCAAATCAAGGAGTTAGCACGAGCTGTGAATCCTTAAGGAATGCGGTATCTGATGCTAGATTTATTTTGCTCTGTTTAAAATTCAAATGGATCACTTTTGAAGTAAAATCAGCTACAACAGTGATGTCTTTTGTTTCGATTAATTTCCTCGATTTGAAATGCTGGAGCTGGATTTGACTCCACACATCAGTGTAAGTAGGAAATCAGACACCCAAACAAGGATGCGGAGTCTTTCGCTTTTTGTTGGAGGGGAGACTATTACACAAAATGTATGTTTTTATCCAGATAGTACAATACAGCTGATGCAAATCCTATGGAGCCCTTGCTAAACTCTGTTCTGAGAGCTGACAGGACCTTACCGCATCCAGCATCCCACAGAAGAGCTCAGCTCTTCAAACAGAGAAGTCACCGACAAGTACATTTTTGCAAACAATTGTATTCCAACTGCACAGACCCTCACCAGTTCTTCCTCAGAGAAAAGCAGCCATGTCCACCAGACTCTGCCTACGTGGCCAATTTTCACACTTAGCTACATGCATTTTCCTCAGGAAATACATGATTAAGGACATGCCGATCAATATTTCTGTATTCTAAATTTGTTTTTCTATGAAGAACAGACAATTGTTACCAACTGCACAACCGCAGCTCATCTGTGAATTACTCCAACCCCAAACAGTTTCTCAGTTTAAATTTTGTCTCCCTATAATAGCTGCCTTATCTTTATTTCATATAGCAGTGCTTTTAGTATAACTAAGCAAATAAAAATAAATAACAGAACCCCAGCGGTTCCGGTAAATTGTTCTCCGTAAATGGCTGCCACGCATTGCTTCAGCTCCGCAGTGGTGGCTCACTGCATCCCGACAGCTGAAAACTGCTCCTTTAGAAATCTCTTTCCACATGCCTTAGCCTTCACTCACCAATAGCTTCATTTTTTATCTTTTCAATATAGACACTGACAGGTCACATGTACCAGAACACAAAGAGTTGTCATGGCAGATCAGACTACTGGTCCATCAGGCTTCCTATTCTGTCTTTACTATATCTCAGAGGAAGGTGCAAATCCTCCTAATGTAATAAGCAATTATGCAATGGTACCCATAAGGGCAACATTTCTTTTCCACTTTGACAATCAGCTTATACCCAGAAGCAAAAGATGCTATTATCCTTTAAATAGTTTCCTAGGTTGTGCATAACAGATTCCCTTCCCTTATGATCGATACTCAACAGGACATGGTCACAGTTAATAGGCTCAAAATCTAATTTGGCCAAAAAAAGAACGAGACTAAAAAGCCAGATTAACAGTACAACTGTTTTTCAAAATTAAGATTGAAAAAAAAATAGAGAAGAAGCTGGATTCTGTGGCATTATCTTTCTTAAAGTTTTGTGTGCAAGCTGTCCAATGATTGTAGATTCACATGTGACTCACGAGGAAGACAAAACAAATTTTAGCATCATGTGTCAGGAGCCACTTGGAACAGTCACGGAGTTCGTGACCTGGATTTATTTGCTGTCCTGCAGTAAACTCTGAATGCTAGCCTTTAATGACAGCAATTGTTTATATAGAGATACTGCTTTTATTCATGTTTCCTGGTGGTATTTTGCATGTCAGTAATTGCTCCCCTGAAAAGGACCGTCCAAAAGAGTAGCAGTAATGTATTATTGAAAGGAATCAAAGCCTATAATCCCATTATTCTGTGATTCCAGTACTTCTGGACCTACTGCTCAACAATCTGTTGAACTTGGAAAAACTCAGTTTCCGCAATTTCCAGTCTACTTTGTAATTACTCTTCATAATTTGTAACAGATTATGCAGAATGTCCCACAGAGATCAGCAAACCATCTGAACTCTGTAACTCTGACAAAAATCGAGATGTGAGTCAGATGACTGTGAGTTCAGATTTCCTTTCTATTAATGGGTAGTCATTTTTCCATTCTTCGGAACCCTTATTTTAATCCCAAATCTGACATCTTTTCCCATGAAGGGAGTCAGCTATTAACCCTGGCTGGTGTTTAGACTCAATCAGCGGGAAGGAAGACCGGCAGAACTAGAAAAATGAGAAAGAATATCCAGAAAACAGGAAAAAAGTAACTTGTACAGAGTGAGAAAGAAAAAAGAACTGTGCTTTCAGAGACAAACTAGCAGCCTACTGAAGGCTATTAGTTTTGTAATTTATACTAAAACATGTTATTTCCCAAAACATTTGAAAGATCAAAAAATACAGGAGAGGAATTGTTTTGAGTTCTGTAAATGGAAACAACTGGAATTACATGAAGCTAAGAAAAGAAGGACTTAATGAGAAAACAGTAAATACAGCTGTTAGATTCCCTAGTATCAGTAAGATATGAAGAGAGTGTAGGAATTTGGAAAGTTCTTAAAAACAGCTTAAAAAAAATAATCAGCAAATACACTGTGTGGGAGAAGGTGATTCCACATTCGCAGCAGGACAGACAAGCCCTGACTGGTCTTTTCTGTGTATAACTGTTGTAAGTCTGTACATGCAAGGAACAGAACAGGAGAATGAAACAGTTTCTGACTTTTTTGAATAAGCACGTATAAATGAGTACATCTATATGCGCGTACATAAACGAGTACATATAATTTCTAGGGAAGCAAATATAAAATAAACATTTGAAATATGTTCATTGGGTTCTCTGTGGTACGTATGTAATTTTAAAACAAAAATGCCATCTAAAAGGGAAATATCCACAGGTTTCTACATTTACAGGAGTACATATTATTTGTCTAGAGTTTGCCATTAAATTAGTCTCTATTTTAGCAGCTGTTTTCATTTTTGCCGGAAGGGTTTCTGGGGGGATTTGCAGTGATAGGGAAATCTAGGAATGTTGGTATAAAATAGACAATTAAAAGTTGTGTGGGTGGTTTCAGAAGTGACTCCAGTTTTTAAGCATCTTTACAGTGAAAGGGCAACGTGGAGCTTTCCAGAAAATAGCCAAGCACCTAAGCCTATGGGCTAGAACTGTGGTCGCTTCCCAAGTTCTTTCTGAAGGAAAAGTGGTTTGAACCTTGCTTTGCACCTGCCCCAGGCATCTGCAGTTCCACTTGCTGAGCTGACAGGATAGCTCTGGTGATTCCTACACTATTGGTACCATCCTCACTCATCAACCCCAGCTTCAGCAGGCTGGTTAGATTTTACCAAAGTAAACATTTGACCTACCTGATTTGACATACTCAGCCTGCAATGTTTTTTAGGGGATAATTAATGGTAAATCACCAGTATATGCAAAAAACTTTCTTTCCTGCTAGCATCTTATACCTCATTAATCTACCTCCTGTAATATTTATATACATAAAAAGATGACATTTCTCTGAACTCTGACTCTCCTGATTGAATGCTTGCCTTTGTCACTTGTCAACAACTCTAATTCCTAGTGACTTTGAAAAGCAAGTCTTCAAACTACTAACTTTTATATTATTTAGCCAGATTTATTTAAACTGCAGGAACGTCCTAAATCACCTGCTACCCCACAAACTACATAGGCAACCCATAGATAGACACATTTTCCTGCTTGCTAAGATCTCTTGGTCTTCTACCATGTACAAACATGAGACTGCTGAGGGTCAGTGGGTGATAACCTGCAACTCTGTCGCCTCTCCCCAGCTTGGGCTGATGGAGTCTGTATCAAAAGACTCTGTCTGATGGTCTTTCTCTTGCAACAAATCACAAAAGATGTTTAGAAATTTGACGCTGAAATGATATCTCAGTTATAAATCTGGCTAGAATTCAGTTCTGCAGTTTTAGATGAAGCCACCCAATCTTTCCTTGTGTCTCATGCCTCTCAGGTATATTGCGTCTAAGGACATAAAATTGCCTATGAGAAATATATTTTAGAATGCCTAAGGAAGGAAACCAGAGAGTGGAGAGTCAGTTGAAGCCAGGGACCCAACTTGATTACGAATACGTCAAAATTCCAGAATCTCAGTCATACGAGAAAACTCAAAAGCTGGGCTGCATCTAGCAATGGGCTGTATCTCCAGGGATAACCAAGTATGTCTAAATGCTTCCTATGCATGGGAATTGGTGTGTGTCAAAGACCAGAGTGACATCAGAACTGGATTTGGAGATTCTTCCTGAATTTTGCTTGTGACTGTTGATTTTTCTATAATAATGGCAAAGAGTAAGAAAAAGAAATAAAGATACAGGCCTATTTCAGTATCTGGACAATCCACAGAATACCTGAAATCCAGGAAAAAATAAAGTTTCCCATCTTCTAGTATATTTTTCACGTAGAAATAATGTCCATTACAGTGGACAAGCTGCTGTAAGTTCATTGCATTGCTTTCCCAGATTCCTTCTGGCTGCAGTTGCTTTTATCACATTTATAAGTCCTGAATGGCCTGGGAGCTTATTACATTAGAAAGCTAAGTAAAAACTTCCACTTGATGACTGGTTTTATTGGCCATCTACAACACAGAATTTCTTCCAAAGGTGGCAGCTCCCAGCAACAGCAGAAATGATGGTTGAGGACAGAACACAGAAGGAAACTGAGTTTTTTGAATGATTTAAAGTTGGAGGACACAGACAAAGAAAAGTTTTAGAAAACTGGAAATTTCTGGATACTGTCTTGTTCTTGGAAGATGAAGTTAGACTCGTTACTTAAAGAAGAGCTCCCCCCACTTCTTGTGTCCCAATTGATACTCACCCCTGAGATTTTTCCTGTTAAAGCATCTCTTTTATCAAATAAGTAGCAATTCACTCTTTTGTGATCCAGAATAATGTGAATTTTACAGCTGCAGAAAGCAAACATAACCGATTCCAGCTTTGAATTTTGAACTGTCTATCTCACAATGTCTATATATTGCTATAGAGCAGACCTGGGTGAAATAGTGAAGATGTATTGTTATTTTCCAGCCCCCCCCCTTTTTTTTTTTAGAAAAGGAATACATTTTTGAGTAAGTAAAAACTCTCCCAGGTTCCAGCTAGAGTCCTTTCTATTCAAATGGACTGTCTGACAAAGGAATATTTTCCCTTAATGGATGGAAGCCTCTGCTTTCTGACTCCATACTGCAAGACTTCTCTTATGCTGGCATATACATAAGGTCAAATGACTTGGTGCATGTCTAGTGGCTGCATTTACCATTAAGTAGCTTATTATTTTAAGAGACCTTGTACAGAATTCTTCCTTTCTCGTAATAATTTCACTTTAAATATGTTTTTTGTCATGCATGACATGTCCTTGTTCAAGAAAAGTATCTCAGAGAAAGCAGTCTGTCTGTTAAGGTTAAGATACTTTACAGTCAGCATAATCCATTTCCATAAAGTCCACTGTATTATGCAAAAAAGTCCATAAAGTCCACTCTCTGCAAAAAAGAAATGATCCTTTTTTAAAAGATCTTCAGCCTCAGTATCGTAATAACACATAAAAATAACGAGTCTTGGGAGCCTAAGGTAAGAGATGGAAGGACAGAGAAGATGTGATATTTCTGCTAGTAAGTAGTGAAGACAATTTAAATTTGATAGAATTTATCAAATTCTTGCAAGAGCCAGTTTAGGAACTCCATTGTATTTTGTCAATTCTAAATACGCTGAGTGAATATTGACGTTGGGCTAAACTTTGCGTAGTCAAGCACCACATTCAGAAAACTGTAAAACTAAGGGTGTTTTTTCTCTTTTTGCAATGGGAATCCTTTGCATAGACTTTCAGTTTCCAGGAGCGTCCAGTAACTGCACGAGGAGACTCAGAGGTCACTGACATTCCAGGTGGATGAGCACTCCTCCAAGACTTTTGCAGTGCTTGAAAGACTGTGCCTATATTTTCTGTTGTACAAACTTGGTGGGACCACAGATCGCATAATGTCAGCATTCCAGAGAACTGCAAGCATCTAAAAGATTCTCACTGATGTCAGATGAAAATTTTCAAGCTGAAACTTTAAATCACCTTTAAGGAGATGCCATTTAGGATAACCTACAGAACTGAGTTATTATTTAGGAACTAAACTCCACAAATGCTTTCATTTAGCACCAACAACTGCAAGTATATGCTCGGTATTGTCCAGACCTTAGCCAACCTGAATGTTTTCGTTATTAATAACACCAAATAACAACATAAATATACCTCAGCTCGGTATTCATAGACCACAGGACTCTTAACCTTTCAGATTTCCAAATTAAAGCAAAGGGTACCTACCAGATCCACTTCACTAGCAGAAACCCTACATGTAAGCTCTCATATGTGGCAGTTCTCCAGTCAAGAATTCTGTCTTTTTTGACCATCTCAAAATTAACAGACAAGACCTACTGTAAATAATTTCCTGGTGCTTAAAAATATTCCAGGATTTCAGACGTGGGGTGAATTACAGTGAATCAGTACCCTACATAAAATTTCCTTTTTTTTGGGGGGCTGACAGGAAGAGTGTTCAAAGCTGTTGATCTAAATCTCACAGTTTGAGTTTGTTTCTAATAATAACAGAAGCTTCATCTATCTCCTGTTGAGTCTGTTTTGTCACAGTTCATAAACTGTTGAAAACTGTTTCCTGTTTGTGAAGTTTTAGAATCAGTTCTTTCTCGGCTTTATAAAGCAGTCCCCAGTTTAATGTTTTCTATAAATCAAATGCCTCCCACTTTCAAACTTTAATTACCAAAATAGTGACAACAGCTCCCTTTTAAGTAGATAGAAAGAAAACTAAATCTATTTTTAACACCCTGGTTTAACAGTTCCCATAAGTGAAATGTCACCTGGCTACTTGAGAGAGAAAAGATGCCAATTTCAGTGACTGCCTACGTGATCTGTTTTCTTCACCCCTGTGTGGTAATGCATTTAGCATTAGTGAAAAGTGAACTTTTAAGGTATGTTTCTGAATCTGTATATCCTTTTGAGTTTCAAATAAATAAGTTAATAAAATATTTTAAAGAAAAAAATCACTTAAGAACAACCACACATATGTACAACAGTACTACCCAGATTGTGAAATTTATAGGAAATATGACATTTCCTGTACATGTCTTTTAAAGTACTAGGCCTGATTCTGAAATCTCAAATAGCATCCTAGTTCATATTGTAAAACCAGAATCAAAATTAAGGTTTATTTGGCTCCTAGTATTTGTTTTGGATACGAACAACATCAGAAATGCAGAAACAATTAATAATGTAAGGCTGAAAACCAATCAGTTTCATGATTTTGTTTTGGCATTGATCCAGAGTCCTTGGTTACACTAGCGATAGTGCAGCAGAGATGCAATTAGATTGTCTGTATTCCAAATTCATCTCTCCAATACACTGCTTGCAACCACACCAAGGGTGCACATTAGTTTAAAAATAAGTAAATAAATTTGTACATGAGACAGTTCTATGAGGTGCAGTACTATATCACCAAATTATTGGGGCTATACTGGGGACAAAGAGGTGTGGATATATAAAAAGTTCAGCTGGGACACAGCACCGTAACAATGCCAGAATATTCGTTACAACCATTACCTTGAAATTGCTCCAGTTCACCATTCAAAATAAGACAGGTGCTGCATGGGAACTGAGGAAAGCATGAAAGAGACATCAAATCTACAGGTTGTTGTGACTTACTGAGTTAGAGGCATTCTGCACCTTGAGGAGGTTGAACTTCAGTGTAAAGGCAAAGCATTCTGCCCTGTTCAGGTCGTTTCTGTTAAGGTGAAGCAAACAGTCCTTAGAAAAGATTCCGCAGATCAGTCAGCAAATAAGAATGTAGCAGCAGCTGCGCTCAGCCAGATGAAGGCCCATCTGCTCCCTGTCACAAAGAAAGAACAGGAGGAGACACTTTGGTAGGCAGAGGAAGGGACAGGACAAATACAGAATGATGCCCCCCAGGGAACATCTTCCCAGCTTCCTAACAGTCACAGATTTAGAGGCTTCTTTGAAGTCATTACCTAATTAGCAGCAGCTAAAGGATCTCTTATCCTTGAACTATGCAGTACTTTTTTGAACCTATTTAAATTTTTGGCCTCCAGAAAATCCTGAAGATTCTACAATTTAACTTGTATTTTGCCTGGACGAGAATTTCATGTTGTTTGCTTGAAATCCACTACTAAAAATTCTACGGGTATCACAGGTTCCTTTGCTGTGGAAAACACTGAACAATTCTGCCCCATTCATGTATGTATGATTTGTGATTTCATAATCTTGCTGTATTTAATCTCTATGACCTCTTTCTCAAGTCTCTAGTCAGCTTAGTCTCTTCTCATATGATGTAATTCAAAGTCTCTGATCACTCTTACCATCATTTCCTGCTTTACTGTATCCTTTTTGAGGTAGGGGAAGAGAACTGCCAGGGGGAAACAAATCTGAGTGTACCACGGATCTGTACAGACATAGGAGTGTTTTATTTTGTTTACAGATCTTTTCTTAATAATTCCCCAAATTCTGTTCTTTTGATCACTTGAACATGAGCTGATATTTTCTGAGACTCTTCAAAATAATCTCATAATCTCATTCCTGTTTAGCAACATCAAACATCCATTTGGTTATATAGGCTGTCACTTTTCTGTGTAACTTTGCATTTATCATGCAAAGCAATATCAACACTAAATTATATCTGCTGTTCTATTTTCTTGTCACGTAGTATCACTGTATCCTGCAACATTTTGCAATCAGCTTTAGATTTTATTATCATGAGCAATTTTATATCATCTGCAGTTGTCACCTCGATATTCCTTCCCTTTTCAGATCACTTACAAACTTGCGAAAAAAGCAAGGTCACAAAACAAGGTACTGAGGGATTCCAAAGATAAATTTCCTCCACAGTGACAAATGACCCTATATTCCTAATTCTATTTTTGTTTTCTTTTTTTTTCTCTACTCCTATTTTTTAAGCCTCCTATGACAAATCCCATGACAATTTAATTTCTTTAAGTCAGTACGCATTTGGCTTAAGATTTTGTTTAAAAGTTGGCTGATACCTGAACAGATATCACCCCAATCAGAGAGATGGTTACCGACTCCTTAAAATAGCAAACAAACCTGGGAGCTTATTGTTTACCTCCAAAGAAGAGCATCATGTATAGATATTAATCTATTATACATATGCCACCTGTATATATCCTATGCATACTTCCAGCCAATCCATCAGGGACAGAAGTCAGGCTAAGCTATCCATTTCCAATTTTCAGAGTAACTACAGCACTCTCTGAAACTGGTGCCTCTGATAATTACGAAAAGAAGCTGCTTAGGCAATGTACCAGAGATAAATGCTCAGAAACTTCCTACCTTAATTCCTTTAAAACACTTGGATGAATACCATCTAGCCCTAGTACTGTTAATTTCATTAATTCAATCTAAAAACTTTTGTATTGATTTTTTTCAGTTTGAGACGATTGCTCCACAAAGATGATACTGGAATGAAAATTTCCCAAATGACTGCCTTGATAGCAAACACCAATACAAATAACCCACCCAAGTTTTCTACTGTGTCCTTACCGCCTTTGTTTTTTCTCAGTTTTACTCCATTTCTGCCTTGACCGTGTATCTGTCGCACAGTCCCTCTGGCAAATCTCCTTGAGCGGCCAGTGACTTGTTTGCTCAGTAAAATCTTTAATTCCTCCGGGTCCAATGACGTCTCTAAAATAAATCACGGTGCAATTTCAGTTTGCATTCAAATGAGAACACAGAGTATCTCTTGCACCTTGAGAAGTCATTCAAACCTGTGCAAGGTGGATGTAAAATATGACCATTCTTACTAATTACTATGAAGAGCACAAGACACTGGAGAATCAATCAGATCTATCAGATTTAGACTGTGCCTATGAATATTTTCAATTACAAGCCACTTTGCACTGAAATGCCACTGTGATCTCTGAAAAAAATCTCAATTTTCCTGCAAACACGGAGCTGCTTAATATACTTTTTGCACACATTACATACCGATTGGAAACATCTGTTTTGGTACCTAAAAGCACTGGTTTATTTCCTGTTTGATGACTTAATGCAAAGTTAATGGAAATGTTTGTACAAATACAATTTATATTTACAATGTCTGTGGTAATGGGAAGATCTGTTGGAATACTGATCAGTTTTCTGGTGACAGAACATCATATAACCTAGTTATTACATTTATGAACAAGGGACAGAAGAAAACCTTCAAAGGCGAGGGTCAAATAATAATTAATGGGTTTGGTCTTTTGTGATGGGCAGAGTTTATAATACCTTTAAAAATATGATTTTTTCATATCCATAAAAATTTGGTGGGAGGATACAGCTCAAATCTAACTGCAAAATCTTAACTGCTTTAAAAACAGGGGCTTTACCTGAATGTGGGCAAAGGACAGGAACATTTCCCATTTCCTACTCTTTCGATATTTAATCAGAGTTAAATCGAGGTTATCCTTTAGCAACCTTGAATTGTGAATGAGGAATGAAAGAGAGGGTGATTCTTCAAGATTTCAGTTTGTGATCAGAATACTAGTCGTGTTGAATATGAAAAATACAGAGCTTCAGAATTATTTTGCATTGTACTTCAAAAAAAAGTCTGAAACATAGATGAGGCCCTAAGAAAGGTGCAATCAGACAAAAAAAAGCAAGATACATTCTTGAATAAGACCACACAAGTTTTCTGATCTCCAGCATAGAGGTTGGAGTTATTTTGTGGTAAATGCATTTGTATGAGTAAAGCTGAGGGAGACCTCAGAAAGCTTTAAAAGCTTATGTTGGAAGCCTCAGGACACAGCTACTGTGCTTGACAATGAAGAGAGAAACATGCTTTTCAGGAAGGTCTTTCATTTTCTCTTTGTTTCAAACTTCAGTCAGTTTTTCCTTCTTCTTTCTCCTCTTCTTCTTTTTCATTCTATTGAAGTCACATTCAACATTATTAACACAGCACTTGGCCTACCAGCAGAGCCCACCTGGTATCTGCAAAACTAACAGCTAACGTGTGGGGTTTATAAAAGAAGGCAAGAAACCCTGCACAGAAGGTATGGAGACCTTCCAGAGTCCAAACAATAGGACTCTGAAGGAGATGCAGATCATAATGTAGGTTCTCTCTAGTTCCATCCCAAGTGCTTTATTGCTTTGTTCATCCCAGAAATATAAAGTGATGTAACACTGTGCCCATCTACCTGAAACACGCATGGGCTTTCAACCAGAACCAAGGCAGGAACATTAGAGGTAGAAGAAAGATTTCTATATAGGAACATATTTTGTATATGTATATTCTCTAATAATAGGTATTTTATAATTTTGCTATTAGGAAAGGAAAACCAAATTTTACAATGACATATACGCGTTGCAATATTGTTATACCTTGCCTCTTGTTATACTTTATACTCTTGTTATGAGTCAAATGCTGACTTGAAGCAATTCTGGAGTTAGCACTGGTAAATTCTGTGCATTTACATTTTAGGTTATCAACCGCTGCTGTTCCATAATCAGAATTTCCCAAAAATCAGTACAGAGAAGTGCAAAAGAATTGGTCTCATAATGTAAACATTCCTTAAATTGTCCCTTCAACGTCTTTTAAGGATTACTTCTGTCCTTTTGTGTTGAGTTCACAGTTAACAAGCAGAACTTCATAAATATGTGACTTTTTAACATAGACTGAGCCCTCTGCCAATCTGAGGCTGTGACACGGCCTACAATCACACAAGGGACTTTTAAAGTTATCTACTTATGGCATAGCTATACCCGTGACTTTCAGATACAAAATCAAGCGGGAGAACAGCGTCAGTAGGTGATGTATAGAACACCTCTACCAGAACATCATTTTTTCCTGTATTAATGGGACAGGCCTCAGAGTAAGATGAAAGACCTCCATGAACAAGAGGTATAGCCAAGACCCTCAATCCCAGCCTTATGCAAAGTTCCCACACACGCAACAGACTTACAGATTTATCTTCTTCGACCACCAAATGTGGCCTCCCAGGATGTGCTGCAGATGTACTTGTGGTGACACTGAGGAAGCACGTGCAGAGTTATGTGGCTGAGTGTGACAGCCCCTGGGAAGCATGTTTCCTGGCTAATCCTTGAACACGTAGGTGCCCTTCGGAGGCACCCTAAATTCCCGTGTAGCACTTCCACGTGGTTCCTCCCAGCACCCAGAGGTGGTGGGGGATTACCAGGCAGCATTCTGGAGGTGGAGAGAACTCCTGACTCAGTGATGCAAACAGGCAAGATGAGATGCCAGCATCAGGGCCCTGATTGCATTAATTGGCCCTAATGGTCCTAATCAGCCTCTCCTTGTGCTTTCACCCCCCCCCACACACACACACTCTTCTATAGGCAAAGAGTGAGCAAGCGTATGGGCGAAGATTTAACCGCGACTTTCTTGCTGAGTGTAGAACAGGCCTGAGAAAGCTAAATCTCCATAAGCGGTGACCTACTTGTTACACACTGTAATGAGGAATAAACAGGTAAATGCCAGCTTATGGCTGGGTTCTCTTAACGCTTTAATGCTGCAGGGATCTCTGCTCTGTCTTCCCTTGGCCTCTTGTCCGCTGTGCTCCGAGGAGCTGTCCTTTCCTCAGAGCATGTTCCCTGGACAGGGAGCACCCTCAGCCGTGCAGTTCTCACTTCCTTAATGGATGTGCTTGGCTTGCTCATCTCTGCCAGGTTTCTCCATTTAGCCATGTCAGACACAAACGCTGTAAAATCGCCGTAACTTCCTAACCTTGTATGCGGGATCACTTCAGCGAGCTATTAGCTAATAACTCCTACTTCTGCCTTTGGACAGGGCTCTGCTGAGAGACTTGTGTTGTTATTTTCTGGGTATGTCACTTCAGCAATAGATCACATCAAACTCAAAAGTGACTGATGAGCGTTACATCACCTCCTTTGTGTGCGCATCCGAAACCACAAGCCTCCGATGAGCGGAAAACAACTGAGGCGCGGTTCCCAGCGCCCTCCCAGCCGCTTTGCCCCCCTGTGCCAGCAGCCTGCCCACAACCTCCGCCCCTCACGGCGGACCCGTGAGGATTCCTCCCCCCGGGGCAGGAGGCAGGAGGGCGGCTGGAGGAGCGGGGACGCCCGCCAGGGGTCCCCCGCCGCCCGCAGCCGCCCCCTGACGGAGCGCCGGGCGCTGAGGGGCGGCGCGTTCCCGCCCTCCTCCTCCTCCTCCCTGCCGCCTCCCAGCCGGGCTCGCACTTTGCACACGCTCCCTTGCCGTGCCTTCAGCCTGTCATAGGCGCGGGCGGGCGTGCGCGCGCGCATTCCCCCCCCCCCCCCTCGTTTCCCTCCCCTCTCCTTAGGGCCGCGCCGCTCTCCTCCTCCTCTTCCTCCTCCTCCTCCCCCCTCTCCCTCCGCGCGCGGCACTTTGCAGACGCTCCCTGCGCCCTCCTGCAGGCGGCCCGGCCGCCCCTCAGGCCGCGGGCCCATGGGCGCCGCGCCCCGCCCGCCGCGGGGGGCTGCGCTCGGGCGAGGCGCTGAGGTGAGGTGAGGCGAGGCGGGAGGGGGGACGCCTCGCGGCTCCCCCGCCGGGGCCTTGGGGGGCGGCGGGGCTCGGCTGGGAGAGCTGGTGGGGGGGGGCGCGGGGGTCGTGGGGTGTGAGGGGGGAACGGGGGAAGATGGCCCCCGGGGGCGGCGGTGACGCCCGGTTCTTCTCCTCAGGGTGCCCGCTGCTTCTCCTCAGGGCGCCCGCTGCTCCTCGCCCGCGGCCGGTGAAGTTTGGGTCGAGGCTGGGCACATCAGCCCCTCAGAGCCGCGGTGAGGCGGGTACGTGGTATGCCCTTTATGCTGAAGGCTCGCTGCTGGGATCCGTGCCGTTGGGGTACCCGCTCCTGTTTCCCTCAACGGCTCTGCCGCCCGTCCCCGTGAAGTAGTGCGGTGGCTTTCCCCACAGCGTGACTCGCTGCCCTCGCTGCGGGCACGGAGGGTGGTTCGGTGCGAGCTCTGTACCCCTGCGAGCAGCCTCCTGTGTGGCAAACCCAGCGGGGCGGAGGGGATGGCAGCCGCCGTGCCGGCCCCGCGTCCCCCTGGGCAGCTGGCTGCAGGGGCAGCAAGGCTGCGCCTCCGCTCCCGGATCGATGGGCTGCTCGCGGCTCTTCCCAAATAGTTTTGCCGTTTCGTAAAGGACTGACGATCTCCCTTAATAGGAGGAACCGGTTAGTTCTTGCTGTTTGTTATTGGAGCCATTTTGCCTGGGGACACTCGGTCCAATTTAGTCTGAATGGGTGATTTACCTTTCTCTTTCTTCATCTCGTGTAATGACTGGGTTCTTCATGAGAAATTTTGCTTACTGTGGGACCCACGGTTCACATAGTTACTGGTGGCTGTGCCAAGCCTAATAGTCGTAAAAAATCTATCACGTTTTTTTTTCTGGTGTTTTTATTGCATATAAGGCAACTTGCAGTACTGCCTTCTGCTCTGTACCTGTACAGGAGAATATAGAGAATAGTTTAGTCTTTAGCAGAGCAGTATGTGTATTGAAAGGACTGTCTACTCACCTTAATGTAAGGTATATAGACTGTTTTCTCTTTCTCCTATGTAGAATATGGATTTATTTTCTATGAGCAAATAAGGATTAAACAATATAGGCGTCCCTTTTCTGGGTGGTAAATCCGTCTTGCTGTCTAAGAAGAAGCCAGCTTGTACAGCCTGGACTGAAAAGATGCTAAAAAACCAAGTGGCTGAATACTGAGTGTAAGAAGATCAGGCTGCTTAAGCTCCAGGAACTAAACTGCCTAAAACTCAGGAAGTGGCCAGCAACACTGAGTGCAGATCATCTAAAATCCTTAATCTGCTTCGTGATGTAGAATCTGGCAAAATAATGAGGTGCTCTGGATTCCTGAAATGATTTGGATTAACAACAATTGATCTCCAGTTTGTCATCTCCTTCCAACCAATTTCCCTTCCCTTGATTTAAACAAAAAACAAACAAAAAGTTATACCATCAACTTCTATACTTGAGGTAATATGAAGAATTTTAGTAGCACCATTCATTTCAGTCTGAATTTATTTATTTTTACAAGGTTATGTTTCTGGCATTATATTCTGCTGTCATCTAACAAGTTCACTTCGCTATTTTAATAGAACTTGCTTATTGTGCAAGTTTCCTCCCTATCTTGGCTCTCAAATTTTATTAAAATTCAGAGGTGGTTGACATTAAGTGCCCTGCACTGATGTAGTAACTTGATTATTAGCTGTGTGGTAGGTGTTTTGAAGGCTTTTGTGAACACGGCGTTCATATTTTGAGCAGGTTGAATTCTAAAGAAGATTGCCTTGGTGTTTCATGAGAGAATTTGGTTTTATTGATATGAGAAGGGACTGATAAGGGAGATAGAGCAGCAAACGTTACTTTATGGTTACTTGCTGACATTGACATAGTCTACTGAACAGATGGGGGAAAGAAATCTGATATGATAAATATCAAAAAAGCCAGGTTCTGGTAGTATTTTCATTTACGTCATGTTATTCCAAAAGTGCCTGCTGAACTCGCTTGCTTAGCCGCGTTTGGAACCAGAGCAGTGCTCCTGCAGTCACTTGGTAATGAAACGCAGGAGTAGCTGCTGAAGGAGATGAACATGCTGCACAGTGCTAATTAGCTGCGAATCTGATGAGGGGAAACTCTTCCACGAACCAAGCAGTTTTGCTATTACTGTGTCTTCAATTTAAGAAATTTCTTAAGTGGTTGGAGTGGTATAATACCATCCTTTAATCTCTGCTTTTGCAGAGTTAGTATTTACACGTCTCTGCATTTCATATACCGTAGGCACTTAAACAAAAAGCAAAAAACCTTTTTGTCTGCAATGCTTCAGAAGGAAAAGTAGACTTTTGTATTTGCCTCTGTGTGTATGCGCACACATACTCAAACCCCTCTGATTTTCTTGTTTTAGCCTCCTGTTACTGGTATACATTATTGAATCTGTGAAGGTTTCACTGTGTCTCACTTGAATTTCTTGAACAGCCCGGATGAATATGACGGCATGTAACTTCTGTGAGAACTAAGTTTTTGTTCAGATCGTGTTCTGGTAGTGGCTTGGTTTCCCTCACTTGTGACTCCATCTTCTTTTGTCAGTTTCTTGTGTTTTTTTTTTTTTTCATGTGCATTGGTAACAGTTACTGTGATCCAGAGCCACAGAAGGAAGGTGAGTAAGGTTTTCTAGGAACATTTATTAGTTCTGTGAAGGGTTTTGGTTATTGACATAGGAGCTCTAGTTGGACAGTGTTTGAGGAGGAACAGCCGTGATTAGAACTAGTGACACAAGTGCTAGCACCACCTCTCGGATGTGTGGCAGCTGCTTTTTGTGACCATGCAGGCTTTCATCAAGGTGGATAGCCTCACTCTTCTGGTCAAGCTGGGATGATAGTTGAGCTGTCTCGAGACAAATTGGCAGAGTTTTGTTCTCGCCTTGCAACAAAAAGAAGTCTTGTTGGTTTTAATCAGGTGGTTCCTTCAAGCCCACGATGCATGCACTCAAGCCAGGATGTTGCTTCTGCCAGGAACTTCTGCTAAAAATGTGGCGCTTTTGTGTGTCTGTGGCAGCTTGTGTACTAGGGAGACCCAAAGGAAAGAATGGAGAAGACAAAATTAGTTCGGGGGACAAGGATTCCCTCTTTGAATGCTTCAAGTAGCAAAGTCTATGATTCAAAGTAGCAAAGTCCTTTTCATGAGGAAAGCTTAAGTCAATGGTGTGATTCATTTGATTTATTATTTATGGTTTGTATGAGCTAAGAATCCTGTGATCCTTGCCCTTCTTTGAGTCTCACAAGGTCCTGTTATTCCTATTAGCGAAGCATATTTCTTCATACATCCCACAGGCATTCCAAACTGTTTAACCTTGATTATTAGTCCAGCTCACTGGTGTTTGTCTTACTGCTTTTTCTTTCCTGATAGAAGACTGTAGTATTTGAAAGTTATCAACCACTTCTTTTGACCTCATCCTTTAGACAAAAGGGTTTACGTAGGTTACAAGTAGTAGGCAGATTGTTTTAGTGACTGTTGTTATTTTTTTCCTTACAAAAAAAGGAAGGAGATTTATACTGTTAGGGAAAAAAAAACTGATTTCACTTTTATCAATCGCTGGTCTTGTATCCTGGAGTTTGTTGCATTTCTTAGTGTCCAAGTTTTTTGTTTCATTTTCCCCATACAATGTATTCCTTTTGGTTACATTTCCTGAGAACAGTTTTGTAACTAGAATGTCTTAAGTCAGAGATGGGGGTGAGGAAGGTTGTTGCTGCTTGCTTTCTGTTGCCTGTTAAGGTTGTATTCCCTGCTTCCCAAAGAATCAGGTGAGCCACATGAGCGCTCTTGACTGTTGCACAGCAGTTTACATAACCTCTTTTGAGGTCCTATCGAAACATTTTCAGAAAGCTACTAATGAAGTGGTCATTGAAGGTACAAGCTGCAGCGAATTACAAATCCTGCTGTATTCTGTGATCTGGAGGTTTATCGGATGTGTTACGTGTCAAGATATGAACGCTTTGGATTCCAGCACGTTATGTGGTAGTCGTCTGTAACGTGTGAGTGGAGTGGAGTCACCCACTCCTACAGAAGACCTCCAACAGTGCAAAGCTGTATGTGTGGATTCACTCAGGCAGTGGTTCTCTTGGGCTTAAAATGCTCTCTCTTATCCTTCTCCTCTTTGTCACCTCCCTGCTCTCTCCATATGTCTGTTCCCTTGCTGCAAAGATCTGTTCTGTTCTCCTTCTCTCCCCATCGCTATGTCTGACAGAATGAAAACAAATCTCTATGAGTTACTTCGTGGCCGTTGTTGGAAGTTGCCCTTGAACTCTGCAGAGTGTGGCTGTAATACGCATGTGGTATACCTGGAAGATGATCCCAAGTATTAGGGACCCAATGTAGTCAAACTTCAATTTTTCTCTGCTGTTATGACCTATTTTGTAAGAAGAACTTTGTGGCTTGACTGTAGATGGTCTATTTGAAATGTTTCATTGGTGATGTAAAACTTGCCAAGGTGGGATGCATGAAGGAGTTAGGCATGTTTTTTTTAACTTGTTTAATAAATTTGCACCTGATATGGTATTCGTAGCAAAAATCTTTGAACAAATCATTTACTTCTTAAAATGCTTTCATGTAATTTCAATGAGTCTGTCTTGATAGGTCCTGTTCAAGACACTGTGTGCATTGATTTAATTTCCCATGTTGTAGACTAAGAAGAGTGAAAATGCTAGCCTGAAGTTCGTGTTAATAAAGTTTTTGCCAGCCCATTACTCCTCTTGTTCTATTCTGAAACACGGTGACGTGACTGCCTTAAATGCAGAGTGACGCTGTTTGCATGACCAAACTGTAGAGCCCAAGTCCCACACTGCTGCAGTCCGCTGTTGTGTGAAGGCTATTTCTGCGTAACAGAAATGCTTCCACTTCTAGGGCTTCTCGAGCGTTACTCCAAGTAATGGGAACCATCAAATAGTTTTATTTTCCTGAAGTTGGTTTGAATCGCCCATTTCTACCTAGATTCAGTTAAAGATTTCTGGTTTTAATAACTAAAATACCAATAAATATAGAGAACATAGAATCTGTTGAGGAACATTAAGCAAACATCAGCATCCATATCTTCATCTTGTCAGGATGAGTTTTCTTTCTGTTTTGCTTCTGGTATGAATTGCACATTAAAATGAACACACATACCCACACCTTTCCTAAAAAGAACAGAGCATTATCTTGCTGTGTCTTTGTTTGTCTACCTGATCTTGGAATTTGAGCCACCTGGCAAGGAGTCTTCTCCTTGGGAAAAAAAAAGAGGAATGAAGCAGCCATGTATTTCATGTCTAGAAAAATCCAGAAATACTCTTAACACTGAAATTTTTATACTTATTTTGCAAACACCTGTGATAAAGGAGCTTGGCAGCAGTGTTCTCCGTACGTGATAATTTACTGGATGTGGATACAAACTTTTCTATCCGATTAACACACTGTAAAACCAAAATCAAGCGAAGAAACAGCTCTGAAACCCCCTCCTGAAACACAGAGTCCTGACAAAAATGTATTTGGCTAGTGGTAGGCACACGGTGCGTTCTGCGATGATTCCGGCAGGAGGAGGGGCTGCAAAATGAGCGGGCTGTTCCTTGGGCAGCAAGGAGATGTTTAAAACACAAGTAGGCAAGCAGGCCAAGCAAGGTACCTTTTTGGTGCTTGGAGAGGGGAGGTCTTAGAGATACAAGTTCCCTTACAAGTAAAGGACAGGAGCAGAAAAGCGACTTTCTCAGTCTCTGTGTGTTGGTGGAATTTCAGGTGGGAAGTTAAAATATGTACCTCTGTTGGAGGGGTGGTGGAAACAGGTCTAGAGAGCTGAGGAAAGAGTCTGGAAAAAAAGATTTAGAGGACTGAACAAAATGACTTGTTTGAGAGAGGCTTTTGAAGGGCTCAAACTGAAAGTTTAGTTTCTAGGCTTAGAAATCGGGTGTGAACTTTAAACAGACATAAAGATAAATTAGAAAAGGGGGTTCTTTCTCCTTAGGGTTTAATTAAGAGTTGTCACTCCTGTATTTTGGTAGGATTTTGTCACTAAGATCAGTATCTGCATTTCCTGATCTGGCAGAACAGGAAAATGATGTAGAACGCTCTGTATAGGAAAAGGAATAATAATAATAATAAAAAGATTTCTCAGTCTGTACCTCTCAGACTTCAGCATGGGTTGTACTGGATATTTGACCAGATTATTACAGCTGCATCATTTCAATCAGTTTCTCGGCACTTTGTTTTGCTTTGCAAGATCTTAAGATGAACAGTTTCCCTCCCTGTATTTTCCTTCATGAAATGCAGTTTCTCAGCCAACACTATTGATCCTCCAGGAGCACGGAGAAATGTAGCATCGCTCTGTTGACACTTAAGGCCTATACATGTTAGGCAGCTACTTTTCTTTTTACTACAGTGGAAAATAAAAGCATACAGGAGGAGAAAGCTTAAGTAGAAAAATAAAGTGAAAGCATTTGCAGCTATTTTACTATATATAAAATCAACCAGTTCTGAATATTTAGACAAATTTTAAGAGCCTGTGATCAAATTAAATGATTTTTATGGTTTTACTTTAAAACAGTAGGTTTTAATGGTTCTAATAGCCATTTTCTTAGATACTAATTGAGTTTATTGGTAAACCAGTTCCAGAAATAATCTTTGCCTCAATATCGTACCTCCTCTTGAAAGAGGAATACAAACTGTCCTCCTTCCTGCTAGGTAGTAGTAGTTCTTGTTGGAATACTTTTCCAGATTTTTTTGAGTAGTTTGGCAGTTACGTTTGAGAAATGGGATGATCAGTAAAACGAGAACTTCTGCGTTCCTTGTAATGATGTAAAAAATGAAACTGGGTCGCACACGTAACAAAGCAAATTGACATGTTAATTCTGAGCCTAGATCTCAGTGCTTTGAGACTTCTGGGGATGCTTACTGCCCCCGCTTTATGGCACTAGTTGTTAAATATTGTGAAATCTTTGTTTGAATCTCTTCGCTGCCTCTCCTTAGGGCTGTCTGGAGAACCTGATAGGACTATGCATGATTCCTTTGAGCAGCAGGCTGCAGTGACTCTCACCTCACCAGTTTTAGCCAAATTCTCACCAGGTAAGTTAAGGAGGGAGCGAGGAGGATTTTCAGACTGGAAGATGACTGAGGTTTTGGCTTCCCTGCTGGCTTCCATCGAGGCTTGCTAGCAGCTGAGATGGAGCTCCCTGGAAGTAGTGCTCACCTACTGATGGTCTGGAAGTTCAGCACGATCTGTGCAGGATCTGTTGCCACTGGTGGGTCACCAGCGGTGATTCAGTGTGTCCCTGGCCTGGACGAAGGGATTTTCATCACGCTGTAGCGAGAGGCCAAGTGCAGCGGGTGAAGTGCCATCCTGATGTAAAAGGCGTGTTGCCGCTTACTTTAGCTCTTGAGTAGATGCTATTTAAACCTCTGGCTTTGTTTATTGAAACTAGGACAATGAGGCCCGAGTGTGCTCTTAAAGTTTCCTTTGAGGTCTGTAGTGGCTGATTTAAAAATAAAAATCAGCTTGTAACAGGTTTAGCTTCTGTTCAGCTTGTATTAAAGTCCTTGTACCTTGATACGTTTCCTGCCATAGTAGCTTTCGTGTGTCCCAGTTCCATGGCTTGCACGCTGTGTAATGGTACAGAAGAATGGCAATATTGTGTAAGCTACTTAAAACATGTCTAAGAGCACTTCCTTGCGTGCTGAGACCTTGGTATGCATGTGGCCACATCTACAGCAAAGAAAGCAGCGAGCCTTATCGAGCAAAAAATAGTCTTTTAAGAAAACTGCATCAGCTGTTCCCTGTCTGTCTTTGCCTTTTACCAGTGTCAGCTGGGGAAGGAGCTCCGGAGGTGGTGAAGCTGCTGCTGCTTTCAGTGGCAGTGCTGGCTTCGGCTGTTTCAACATCAGCCTAATTTAGAAAAGTGTGGTTTTATTCCTTAAAATGCTGTGTTAATGGGGTTAATATGGGTTAAAGCTCCCTCCAGTAGGCCAGGTGGCCCCAGTTTTATTTAACAAAGTAACAGCCTTTTCCCTTTCCCGAAATGCTCTGTGGAAGTACTATCAACGTACGTGTTTGTGCTTATTCTAATTAGGACAAAAATATCCTGCTCACTACATAAACTTCTGATATTCAAATCAGATTTCGTGCTATTGGTTTTGGATGTGTGTTATGCGAAGAGGATTTTTTTTTTTAACAAAGGCAGACTCTTGCCCTTCCACAAGCTACAGAGTATTTTTAAATATGCCACCCACCTCACTCTTTAAATAACTAAAATTTGGCATTTTATTAGAAAGGCTGCTGATGCAACATTGTAGTTTGGCAGAAATTACTCCAGGAACCCGACAGCGCTCAGTATTTCCACCTTGCATATTGTAGGGGGATCAGGCCTAATTGCTAAGGATAAAAATGTAACCTGTCTATAAAAATACAGGTGAAGAACATTTTCATTGTTTATTCTGTACTGACCTCCTCTGTCATCCTCGCATTTGACAAATGGAAGAAGAAATTTGTCAAACGGTATTACCAAACTGTCTTTCTTTTTTTCCCCTTCTGCTGTTTTCTCATTTGGCTTGCCTGTGTGGCTGACTGTACTGTTGATGGTTGTCCAGCTGTTATTGTGTTAAGGTTTTCATTTCCTTATTTGATATTTAAGAAATTTTTAGACAGTACACCAGTGTTTGAGCTGTAAAACTGATTTAGGAAAAAAATAAACAGGGAGAAGTGTTAGAAATTCTTCAGAACATTGTGTAAGAGGTTTCAGGGTTTTGGTCATACCTTCCTTTTCATCTGGGCTTGTGTCTTTCTCCTTCCTTCCCTGTTTTGTGTAATTTGAAGCATGTTTTCTTTGTCACTGCTACTGATCTGTTGCTATTAGCACTGCCTCTTGTGTGTGTTCCACACCTTAAAGAGACTGAGGGGCTAATGGTGTTGTGCTCTCTTTTCATTTGGCATTCAGAAGAAATGCGGGCAACATATGTATTTCTGTCTGCTCAGCCTGGCTGCTTCTCCACTGGCAGCAGCCTTCAGCTAGAGTGTGAAGATCTTAGTGAATATAACTTCTTATTCAGCACATGTGTCAAAATTCAGCTATTTCTCAATGTTAAGTCAAAACAATCGTGCATGTTGTTTTTTGTTGTCTTTTTGCTTGGTTGTGTGTTTTTTTTTTGTTAAGCTGGATTTCTGTTGTGTGTGAGAAGTGTTTGAGTGTCCTCTGCAGTGCTCTGAAAGAGGCAAAATCTCTTTTTCAGTACAGACTTCTGATGCCTTTTGCCTCTTTTCCCCAAACATCATATCTTCAAGGCTGAGGTTTCACCCTATGACTTGACATACTTTCATACACTCAACGTTTAAGCTTTACTTTGCACGTTCCTTCCCATCTTCCAGTTCTTTATCATGTCTGTGTAACCTGTTTCCTTATTAAATATTTTAAAAAATATTTACTGAACTGGGCTAAAACAGATCTCGTCCTTCCCCATCCGATCAACAAACCTGGATGGATTCTTCATCTGTAAAATTAAGTAGAAATTCATGAAGTCTGAGAGGTATGGTTGTAGCTACGCTGAATCTTTGTTATAGTCAGCTGATAATAGATATGAGACGAACGTTTCTATTAGATTGCCTACCAACTAATTCTCAAGCCAGCTGATTTCAAAGATGGCTTGCATGTCTTCAGAAGGCCAGTTGATCTTTTATCTATTTCTTTGTCACATCGATAACTCTTTCACGCAGTTCCTCTTCCTTTTTTTTCTGATGTGGCTTTTTTCAACTGACCTCAAGCAACTGTCTGAAATGAGTCATTTTACTGAAGATCAGACTCTGCCCATGTTGCACAAGCTTTGAATCTACAGAAAATCAATGTAGCATGTTGAAGAGGTGAGTGATCGCTAAGTGTCCCGTAGTTTGTCAGGATCTGCAGATTTTTTTTCCCTGGGGGGTTACTGGCACCAGAATTGATTTCTATATTTTGCTGTTGTAATCACATCCCGGGCTTTGTTATTGCATGGTCAGGCATTGGGATGGGTTGCCCAGGGAAGTGGTGGAGTCACTGTCCTGGGGGTGTTCAAGGAGAGGTTGGACGTGGTGCTTAGGGACACGTCTTAGTGGGTGACATTGGTAGTAGGGTGATGGTTGGACCAGATGATCCTGGAGGTCTTTTCCAACCTTAATGATTCTGTGATTCTATTCTAAATGTCTATATAAGCATCTCTTCGAAGCCTGTCATCGTATCTTAAAAAAAAAAAAAAAAGCTGGCTGAGCAGGAGAAACAAATGTGATGTTATGCATATTATAGAGAAAATGTGACCTTACTACTTCAGGTTGCCTCAGCGGCCTGTTAGAACATTGGAAAGCTGAGCCAAGCAAGACATCAAATGAATCTAAATTTCTGAACTTAGCTTTTTTAATATTATCTTCTGAAATTTCTGTGTAAGTCTGTTAGCTTTCCACAGAAAGCTTACGCTTCTGTTATACTTCTGCAAGTGGGCTTTTTTGAGACCCACTTTGCAGTGATTCTCTCCATTTCATTGTATGCAGATTTTAGATACATGATGTGGAATTGAGTGTCATAGCAGCTAGATGCCTATAGCCATGAAGCGGTGTTGTATTTATTTATTTTCATTTTTTAGCTAAGCAGAAGAAAAATACTTCTAGTTCTAAAGAATCTTACAGAACGATAGGTGGAGAGTCTGGTGGTGGTGAAGCTGTTGTCAAGGAATTGTTGAAAAAACTGGTAGAGTTCTTCTTTAAGGTAAAACAAACTTGCATATGGAGAGCAGGAGCAGTGCAGTTAATGGAGGAGAGGTTAGGGGTTAAATGAAACCTTACCTATGGGAAAACAAGTTTAGTTGCTTGACTACCTTGAAAATCAGATATTTTCTGAGGTTTAAAGAATAAATAAAAAACACTCAAAAGCCATATGCCGAAATAACTGTTCCACTTCTTAGTATTAAATAATAATTGGGGATTTAAATAATGCTACAAGACTATAGAGATGACTTCCAAAGCACTCTTCACGCTTAAGCCTCAAGTCATGTGTTGGGTCCAAATCGTGGGGTGCATCTTTTCCCAGCGTTAGAACAGCAGCCTAATAGCTGCTGGAATAAAGCCTGGAAGCTCTTGACTGATACAAAGCTGTAGGAAGGAATATCGTAACCTCCTGAAGCACGGAGGGAAATGATACTGAATAAATATAGTATAAAATAAATAATAAATATAGCCTGTCTTTTTGTCAGGCTGTTAGTATGATCAGTTCTTCTCTTTAAGACCATCCCTAATGAACATGAGCGACTGACTTCTGCGGGGTTTCGTTTTGCTGCCCCTGATCAGAGGTACTGTTACACCCTGCACTCACGTGGCTCGACTATAGGTTTATCTGCCTTCTGCAGTGCGACGCAGGTGTGAGTCAGTAGGCTAAGGTACAACTTGGTGGTAGGATAGCCTGTCTTGGGTCCTTGTGCTTGTAGCTTACAAAGCAAATGGATTGCTCTGGATGTTAAAAATGTGCTAAAATGTATTAGATAGTTTTCTGCAAGTTCTGCCAAATCCTGGCAGTTACTAAGGTAAATCTATATAGCCTGGTTATACAGGGTTTAAAAGAGTAAGGCTTCCTGTACCCACTTAGCCTTTAAAGATGCATTTGGCAGCATATTCCCCCAGCGAGTAGAAAGGAATGAATATTTTCATAATATTAGAAAATATGTTCCTCTGTGTCCCTGCCTTATCATCTTCGCTAGCTATGACTAACCAGTAAAGAAATTCATTCAGCTGTGGTTGCGTCAGCGAAGTGGCCTCTTCCCCTCTGCCACTACTACAGGACTGTTTGAAGACCATTTAAATTCTGCTCAGAGCTCTAGGTGATCTTTTTTGGCAGCCTTATGTATGCTTTTACATTAAGTGCTAGGTTGCAATAATTTTTAAAAGGGTTGTCTGAAAGTGGATGTTTTTGTGTGTATTTATAGATGGTATTTGTCTTAGAGATGCGGATTTATTCCGTACCCTGTGCCTTTAGCTCATTGACAGGACCTTGGTTCTAGGAAGGTATGTCATACTTGGATTTTACAACAGGCTGAGAGAGTGGATGCTGAACCTGCCCCTGAGGTCCAGAAGAAAATCAGCAAGTAGAAGTAATTCCAGTGGGTTTGCATCTTTGATACTGGGTGCCTTTAAGAGCTCATTCCCATATTCTCCACCTAATGTTTAATTAGATACATGGCAAATAAATGTTGTCCTTGCTGCTAATGAACGTTCCTTTTGAGGCAAGCCTACTACCACCATATTTGTCCTGGAAAGTCTCCTAGCTTTCTCTTGTTACGTCAAAATACACTCCCCACCCCCGCCACCCACTGTGGCTATTCTAGAGTTGAACATTACTGCCTCTTGAATTTCCTTTTGGACTCTGGAAGCAGTTTGGTTTAGGACAGTGAACAGGTTTGTAGAAGTAACATGTCCTGCTGTAGATGTTGCCAGGAGTTTAGAAAGCAGCCACAGTGGAAAGATGTTTTCTACATTATATCCACAGCAGCTCATCTGCTGTCGATAGCTCCACTTGTCGTAACCAGAGAGATTTTTAGAGCATTTTTTAAGGTTCTGCTAGTTGTGTGTGTTTTTTTTTTTTTTTAAAGCAGTTTCATTTGATAATAATGCTGTAGTTCACAGAAAAGTGTTCTCTAAGAACTGACTTGTGTTCTAAGCACTGGAGGGAGAAAAGCTCAATTTGCCTGCCTGAGAGCATGCCAAAGAGCTCTCATGGTGGAATTCCTGGTCTGGTGAAATCAAAGAGGAGGGCAACAGGTATAAAACATGCCCGTAGATCACACAATCTTCGTATGGTTCAGCCAAGTGCAAAATTACCTCACCAGATTTGTTTCAGTTGCTTTGAATTGATTTGAAAAGGTGGAGAGGGGCAGAATTCCTTAAACTGAAATTGTTCAAGATAACTGCGGTGGGCAGGAGAGGAAAATAACCCTCTGGTGTCACTCAGCGTGAAAAGCATAAGCTTAAATTCACGTCAAGGCAAATGTAATGCTATTTTATAGTTGTATAAGGCTGTTTAAAATGGTTATCAGTGTAGGGGAAAACATGTCTTCATTTTCTAGGCTCTTTTTTTTAACGTGCCAAATAAGTGTGTTTTTTTTCCTCCTCCCCTTCCCACACTAGAAGGAACACTTTTTCCTCTGGGGACAGAGATAGGATGAAGCTAAATATATCACTTGTCGGCTGTTCTCCATCACGTTGCTTCAGTGGTTATTATTTGTTTGAGTTTTACCTTCAGAGATTCTGCCTGATATTTGGTGACATGCATAATGAATAGAGACACAGCAATTTAAAATTCATTCTTTATTGCACTTTGGTTTTAGTTTACAAAGTGCTATAAAAATGAAAGGGATTTTGTAAGCATTAATCCAGGCACTTGGGGAAATTTCACCTCAATTTGTGTGACGAGGAAAGAAAACAGCATAAGTCTCTGCTTGCAAGTTGTTGGTCTTTTTGTTGCTGTTTTGTTTTCTAGTTTCAATGCTATGTAGGAAGGTTACTTTTCTTTTCTTTCAAAGCATCACCCTTTCCGTGAGGGTGAGGAAGCTGGCTGGGTTTGAGGGCCATGACCTGTGGCCTAGCTGTGCATTTTTGGTTGGTGTTCGTTCTTGCTGAAGCACCAGCTCGAAGAGCCTAAAGGCCAGGCTGAGGAGAACAATGCACGTCTCCGCAGAAGGAAGCCTGGGAGACAGCAGCTGGAGAAGAGATTTCAGATAGAAAGAGAGTGGCTTCTTCAGCAGTCCATTAGTGCTCAGAGGTACAAAACAAAGTCTATGTGTACCTAGGTGTGCTTTAAACATCTAAAAATGTAGACATCAAAAACTTGTTCCTTAAAGTCTTTTTATATACTGTGTTTACTGTGTTTTGGCTAACTGGGGAAAGGACTGAAACATTCCCTTTCTCATTCATGGTGGGAACCAAGCAACGATGAGGAATAAGTTTCATACTGCTGTAAACGGTATTCTAACTCTGGCTTTTCTTTTGATACTCTTGACTCAGAATCGGCATAACCAGTTGCCAGCAATGGCAGCTTTGTCCTGAAAGCCAAGCTTGGAAGTTCTACTGGTTGCGATCATTTACTCCGACTTTCCAGTCTGCACCTAAATCCTGTTAATCCAGCTCCTAGTTCATCCAGTATTTTATCCTTTGTAGGAGCTGACAGTAGAAATTGTTAGTTCATGCTGAAAATGCACGTTGGCAAATAAACAGGTAGCTGTTACAACACACATCACAGGAGCATCTCCTCAAGCTTTATGCAGAGCCTTTGATCAAGAACTTGCTAGGGAGACACGGTGGCAGTATGCTGACCCGGAGAGGACAACAGAGTGGTGGCAGAAGGTATTCTTGCGATCTCGATTGAAGGGCCAATTCATACTCTCTGAGCTAGTGTAATCAAAATAGCCAGACCAGCTTTGTAGTTCAAATAGCAAATGACTTCTTACCCACTTTATTTTGACTGAAATGTCTAGGGGATGCTCATTCAGGTTAATTCCTTGGGCAGATGTGAGGAGGCAACGACTCCTGCTTGGAGAGAAAGTAGGGTTTCTGCTGGCAGGGGTGGATCTGGCGGAGGTCACGCCTCCCTGGCCTCAGCCTGTCACATCCAGAAATGTAAGCAGGGCATACTGAATTCCATGGTCCTCGTGATTTCCATTCAGCAAATCCTGTAACTGTTTTCCTCTTCACTCTCTCCACTGCTTCAACTTCACTGTGATAGCTTCTGTTGCCAAAAAGGGCTGCTGGTAAGCACGTGAGCGTGCTTTCTATTTTCTAAATTATTTTTCCTGATGTTTAGGAAGAGATTAAAAAGTTGCTCATTCTATATTGGGAAGCAGCATTAGGAAGTAAGAACAAAAGATACGAAATCTTGAATGAGTTGCAAGCAGTAATGGTTCCTGAATATTTGCTGTGTTGTAGGATACTGATGGGCATGGAGAGAGAGGAAGAGGAAGGGATAAAAGCAGGGACTGGTCTGAGCTCAGGAGGGCCGGCTCTCTTTGTGGTCAGCACAGAGCGCGATGCTTTTGAGGCTGCTGCTTGGAATCATTCCCCCACAGGCGAAGAGTGGCCAAGCTGAACAGCTCTTCATTATGAAAAGATACAATTTCTCCTTTTTGTTTTCACTAGCACCTGACCCATCTGTCGGACAGCTTGGTTTGCACAACAAGCCGAAAGCTTGTGTAAGAGAGAGGCTCCTTTTGTTTTTGTGATCTGAACAGCTCATCAAGGGATCTGTTGATTTGGCACCTCTCATCCAAAGGAGGGTGAGGAAGTGAGCATCCGGAGCAGTGGGATGAGGGGCGTGAAGCAGGGCTGCCCCTTCTTCCTCCTCTTTTGCCCCATGTGCACTTGATGTTCATTTGAAAACAGCAGACACGGTAGTCTTGGTAAACCTTTATACCTTGCTAGGTATAAAGGCAGTAACTAAACAGTAAGGGGGTTCTGTGGCAAAAAAATTTCTCAGTTGTTTCGGTAATGTCACCGCAGCCTCACTCCTGATGCTGCAGAATGTTTGTGTAAAAATGCTTCAAACATAAGGAATAGCCAGCATTTTTGTTTTGAGGCTGTTCTCGAGAAGAATGCACTTAAAAAGGACTTCTGACTGAGAATGCCCTGCCACACCTGGGGCAGTGTCAGAGTTCAGTGCCAAGCCTATTGATGCTTCCTTTCGTGGGTCACATCTGGGTGCTTTGTGTTTTGGCACGCAGTCAAAAACCGCTTTAGCCCTTTACAGGGATTAAACATTGCTCTCAGACACTGTAACTCAAAAGACTGTGTCCAGTGTATGGTGTGAAATTAATCAAAAGGAAAGAAAATTAATGACCTGCTGTGGTGCCATCCATCAGGATATCACTCAGCAGGTGTGAAATTAACTTGCCTTGACTGTGGATTAAATTTAACGGCATGACGTGAAGCTACAGAAACCGTTTCTGTTATTACTAGGAAGCAAGCAAGCTTTTTTTTTAAAGATTCCAGATTAATGAACTGCTTACGCCATACAGTGGATAGTCCTGTGATCATTTAACAGCATGAATTTAGATTATGTTCCCTAAGAAGATCACGTATTACTGTATCAGTAAAAATTGTTAAAGGCAGGCCACAGAAATGCGTTTTTAATTTCTATAATTACTGTGCGCCAGATGGTGGGTGCATACTTGTTTCCAGTGTACTATTCCGGCTCAAATATAAGCAGTTGTGATCTTTATTTACAATTAATCAGATTTTAACCTAGGTGATTTGAAATCGTATTGTGACTACGACGAGTTCCGAAGAAACACACAGAAGAAATGTCTCTACTGCTTGTTATAGTTGCAAAAAAGCCTTTCTTTTTTTCCAGATCCTAATTCTGAGGATAGCAAAACTACTCACTAATTTTAACTGTCTGCCAACTATTTTGGAATGAATATCTAATATTAGATTATCTACTTAAAGGATTTGATAAATCCTAGTTAGTTTGTTACATATATATGTAGTTCTTTGAGAAGTAATAATGAACTGCAGTTCCCCTACCGAAGGTCCCAACCCTCAGAATATACCCCTGCTGCTGAGGCTTGACTTTTTATCAGTTGCTCTGAAAGAGCAGTACTACAGAGATGTAAAATACATTACAGTTTATTAACTGCTCAAGATGAATGACGAAGATGAAGGAAATGTGCTTCCCAGTTTAAAGATCCTGCCAGCTATTTTCTTTCTGTCCCTTCCTGCTTCCTTACATGTGTGCACTTTTTCTCTGCAGTTGCCCTGTATTTTTAATGTGGCATTTATTACCAGTGCGAAGGCTCCCTTTGACTTCTGCATTCTTCATGGATTTTTGTTGAAAATGCCTTGAACATCCTCCTTTAAAAAGGTTCAGTCACCTCACCTCTTTCAGAACTCCTGATGTTTGTGCCCTCGGCAGAAAAGTAGTCATTTATGTGTTTTTATGTGTTTTTTTCATTCCTTCACACCCTCCTCACCCCTCCCCAAATGAGTTCTGACTCCCCATTTCCAAGAATTAAGGAAGTTGCCTATTTGTGATTAGAAAGACTGAGTTGGGACTTGCATGGTATTTTTCTTGGAGGTATATCAGCCCCACTTCTATGGGGGCTCCACTTTATCTTCAGGTTGGAAGTTCACAGTGTATGGCCATGTGCTCGACTATTTGGTCTTTATAAGTTGACTTGTTGGACCTCTTATTAAAGAACATCTGTGGTTCATAAAAACACAACATTTTTGTTTAAATATTATTGATCAGAGAGCTGTTGGAATAGTGAAGGTCTAGGTAAAGCTTCACCGTTGTGGTGCCAGAGCTCTGTGGATTCTGTGTCAAAAGACAAGGCAAGTCTGACGTTAGCATTAGTAACAAGATTTTGGTTCATAACAAGCATGATATAACCACAAAAAAAACATTAGGGTTGTCCAACTCGGTGGTCGTGTCACTGGCAGCCCTTTCTTCAAGGGTAAATCACGAGCAGTACCTGCAGGATCTGTGCTGTCCTGCAACCTGAACAAAGAGCTCTGTAAAAAAAAAAAAAAAAAAAAAATCCTTTTGTTGAACGTTAATTTGGGTTGAACTGCCAAGATATTTTATGAGTATCTTCTCCTCTTTGAAGAGAAACGTCAGTCTTGGTACCCGTTTCAGAATGAGTTGAACAAGTGATGGAGGCCTAATGCTTTTTTATCTTTATAAACATTAACAATTCAGGTCAAGCGTTTAACCGAGAATAAAGGCTAGATGATTACTGGAACAGTTATTTCAGCTGGACCTTTGGGCTGTTTTCTTTCTTGCATTAGAGAGTGAAAATCTTGATATGCATGCCTAAAGAGACTTGCTCTGTAGGCCGAGATTGTAACGTGGTGCTCTTGCAAACTTGCTTGTGTTGAAGGAAACGCTGGAATATTGTGCCCAACTGCTGCCTGCAGTCTGGCATTTAGATTACCGGGTTTGTTTAATGTACTCCTGCCCTTCTCTTGCTGATGGCTTTTATAGCTGCCTAAGCTTTTATGATGAATTTGTAGCCCCTGGGGAGGTAGGGAGAGGAGAACAGATAAGTTTAACTCTTTCTATGGAACTTGTTTAGGTTTTGAAGGCAAGTGGAAGGTAAAGCAGGAGTCCTCTTCGCAGCTAGGGCAGCAAGGCAGTTGGTTTGTTTTTGTCCTGGGAAACTGTGCTTGCCAGCAAGAAGTCCTCACGTCTGTTTTCCATGATAGGCTGTGAGTTGGGTCTGTGGAAGCTCTTTATTGTATTTTGCCTTCAAGCTGAGCTTGTGTTGGCTGCTTTTGCTATTTGCTTTATCTCTGCATATCTATTACATCCCATCAGGAGGGAGCATATGAAGCTAATGGAGCTATTAGGGTGTCTTCACAGCAGTGCTTTTTTTTTAAAATGCAGCTCTACTAGATTTTGGGATGAAGAGAACTCAGTAGATTTTTCTGTATTGTCTGTTACAGAAATATGCAAAACTGTTTTGTCAGCATGCTTGGAGTTGAGCAGTGTGGTGCTATCTGCCTGTGAGCATGGGCTCCTGAGAACGTATTCCCATTTCTCTGATTTACTGAGGAGTGCTGTTGAAATGAGTAGACATCGTCCCCTGCACGCAAGCAGAACCAATGGAGGAAAAGAAAAAAAACCACAAACCTGCTGTTGAATGTGGTTTGCACAATATTGACCCAACTAGGGGAAGGGGGCCTGTCTCTTTGGGTTGCACCCAGTGTCTCCAGGGCATTTGTTCATCTCCCAGGTTATGCTGACAATGCTCTTGAGTTTCTGGTGGGCTCAGAGCACGTGAGTGAAGGGAGCTTTTGTCTGCTAGCGAAGATGTTGGCTGTAGCCAGTGGTTGAATCATTGGGTAGGGTTTTTTGTGGATCTGTGTGAGGAGTGAAGGCTTTGTTTGGCTTTTCTCATGACATTCTCTGTATTTTCTCAAGCTGCAGTCAATAAATGTCCCTTCCCAAAGGAACTGCCAGTCTGTAGACTTGTGATTGTTATTCTAAGTCAGCCATGGAAACGTGTTTTGTAACAAGTCAAAAATATGATATTTAATAAGATACTAATTCTTCGTGGCAAAAATATAGAGTTGTTTAATCAGCACTCAGACCACTTCTTTAGCCCTCTAGTTCATTATGTCTCCAGTAGGTTTATGCCACTGATTCATATAGCTCATTACTGCTCATAAATGTCACTGTAAAATTACTTAAAATAAGAGTGTTAGTGTCTTGCTGTCATTAGTTCTACAGCTGGTTTGGTTGTGGTGATAAGTTGGTAGATAAAGTGTGAATTTTATAGTTGAAGATGTCAGGACTTGGAGAGCTTGCTGCTCCTCGTCACGGAAAGAGACACGCCTGCAGAGCTAAAAGCTGCAGTTGAAACTTCTTTCTGGTCGTATCTACTGCCTACCTCTTTTGTCAGCCATATGAGTCAATGTCCTGCACAAAGTTTAAAAGCAATAAATGCAATGGTAAAAACTATAAATTAAGTCACTGTACTTCTGGGAACATGGTATCAATGAGAGGCTTTCACTGAACCTGTGTGTTCTCCGAGTAAATGGCAGGCAGTCAAGGTCTGGAGCATAACAGCATAGGCTGAAGTGGCCACTTCTTGAATAGTGCAGGTGATGATTTCCAGATGCAAATTATAATAATTTGCTCAAATACTTTACATGTAGGTGAGATCCTGTAATCTGCATCTCAGAAGGCTGTTGACATTGTGAGAAGGAAACTAGAAGCAGTACAGGAAAAGATTGTGTCAATCACTTGACCGATTGATAAGATGATAAAAGGTCTCAATAGCAAGTTGTGATAAGAAACAGATAACGTGTCTGTTGGTGACACTTGAAGATTTTGTTGTTCTTTTTGATGATGTTGGCAAATTCCAATTCAGCTGAGCAGGACAAGTCCTGGGGGCTAGAAGTTCAAATTGATTTATTTTAATAGATTCAGGGGCCAAATATGTTGATATCTACAGTATCATGAGCTCTACTTGTGACAGCTGTCAGTAATTTTTGCGTGGCTTCATATGAACAGATTTCAAAGATTGGAGGTTATGATGATGTTTGTTTTATTGTGTATGTAGTAAATAAATTACAGGGCTGTACAGGAATAGCAGGCCAGTGCTAGAGTCGAACTACATAATATGTCTCATGTTCCAGGGTGCAGTTCATCAGTGGGAAGAGATTATAGATGTGCAGAATTAAAATGGGAACATCCCTGGTATTACTGGAACTGACGTGGGTAGGGTGTGTCAATCTGCTAGAAACTAGTGAGGCACTGAATTTGGCCAGGAAGGGACTTGTATTGTCAGACTGCAGTGGCACAAGTACTGCAACCTGAGCCCAGATCATTTTCTGGAAACCCTAAAGCAGTCTGCTAGATATCTTTGTTTGTTTGCTTGACAGGGATGTGCACGTAGATATAGAGGAATATGTCTCAAGTGACTGAAGATGAACTTCTTTTTATGCTTTTTTTTAATGAACTGTAATGTTAACCAAAAGCGACATTCCAGTTTAGTCTCTGTTCAAAGAAAGATCTGGTTTTAATAATTTATGTGGAAGCTCTATGAAAGATTTAAAATGTGACAGCTCTGAAATAAGGAGATTGATGCTGCTCCGGTGTGATCTGATTTGGATTCTGACCTAATTTCTTTTAGTGACTGGTATAAAACTTGGTGGGGTACATGAATTTATGACTTTGGGAGATTACTGGCTGATATTTTTAGGCTACCAGCTAATCCTGTTTAGGAGTAGGATTCTCATCTGAAAACTGACAGGTCTTTAAATTCTTCCTATTTTGCTTTATGATGACAAATGGAAAGAGTACAGAAAAAGCAAAGGATTGATTGCCTATTTCCAAGCGCCTTGTGCTGTGGCGCTCTCATCTAGATAAGGATTCTCTGCGTGCATGTGTTTAAGAAGTGATGTTTTTCTTTTATGATTGAACAGAATGAAAATCTTGTATTGAAGCTGTTAATTTTGTACATACTCCAGAGGGGGTATGGAAAAGCATTGCACACACACCGAAGATGTTTCGAGTCTTTCCTTCTGGATTTTTCTCATGTTGCCTTGTAGCTGTTTGCATAGCAGCCATACTGTAGATAAACTAACAAATGCAAATTCCCTGTTCTGTTTGCTTAGTCAGAAGCTGTGTTCCATATATAAACACATCTTCCAGATGTTTTCTTCTTGTTAGCAGTTGCTTTCTTGCGCTTGTTGCCTATGGCAGAGGCAACCTTGCTCTTTAATTCCAGTCTTAGGGTGGGGTTGTCATCTGCTATGTCTGTTAATTTGATAAGTTAGTATATGAAGCATTTTGTCACTAGTTTCTACAGATTGAGTCCACAGTGCTTACTATGGAATCCTATGGATGAGTCCACCCATGTGATTTTTTTTTATTAAACATCATAAAAATTGAGAAGAAGCAGGAAAAGAAAGGGCATCTCAGATGCTGGAGTGTTATATCCAGGTTTGTATTGTCTTGTAGCTCTTCTGTTTCCTTTTAGTTGTACGCGTTGATGGGAAGGGAAGTCAAAGTTAAGTGGAAAAATGGGAATTTGGACTGAAAATAGAATGTGTATGAATAGTACTAGGTTGTACTGAAAATATTGTAACTCGCTATATTGCTGCTATCCCAGTTAGAACCGAAGGTGTTACTTGCAGAGAGTGGGCCCAGCTGGAAGGCTTTATGGAGTGCCACAGCTTCCGACTGAGTATCTGTGTGCTCTACCGCATGTAGAGTTGTGCATGTAAGTAATGAAGTGAGAGTCCGACAGTTTTGACGAGGTAGTGTGATTTTTATGTGGAGAAGGATTGTTCAGTTAGAGCTAAGACAGTGAGCAAGGCTTTCAGGATCGCCTACAGGTGAGGTTCTTGCTGTGAGCTACTTTTGAGCCTGTATTTCATGGCAGTGGCTCTTGCTGACAGTGTCCTGCTTTTTGACTGCCTCGAGTTGTTAAAGGATAATTAAAGCGTATTCAACACCTGTTTAATACTGTTATTGTCATATGAGCAATAGCTGTGCCATAATTTAATTTGGCTCTAATTGAACTGTGGTGCTTTTGTTGCCAGTTGAACTTGCTGATATAAATGAGTCCTGCCCTTTTTAGTGAAAGGGGAAACATTGGACCAATCTTGATTTAGTTAATTTTCAACTACCACCACCCCTCGCTCTGAACTGCTGCCTGTCAAGGACCCTTGCAATACATACTTTGTGTACTGAAACCTCTTGCATTGCCACAGAAAACTCCCATCGTGGCTTGGTGAGGCCTTCATTTCAGTGGCAATGGGGGTTGAAGTGAAAGGGGGGGGAGTAGGAGGGTGTCGCATCTATATGGGCGATGCCATGCCTTGCAAGACATCCCTGAGTCCTAGCACACACAGCTATAGCCAAGCCTGTGTCTCCGCGGAGCAGAGAAGGCTGCAGTTCTGTGGGGAGTGTTAACAGTGAAAGAGAGCAGCTAACTCTCAAGAGGTCTCCCACGCAAGTCAAGACAAATTCTGCAGTTCTGCAGCACAATGTAGTTCTTATCATTTTTTTCTTTCCTTCTTTTGCCTTCCATACCAACTTTCGAGAGTTATTTTGGTGCTTTCAGGGAAGAAACTGATTCAGCTACCACTCATCAACCAGATGTTTGGGTGTATGAAACACTTCTCACTGAGGCTTTCTGCGCTTCCTTCAGAACTACCTTAAATATTGTCCTTCCTCCATTTGTACTTCCCCGTCTTCTTTTTACCTCCTCTTTCCTCTGCAGTTTCTGTATATCACTCGTGGTTTTTATTTGCCTCCACAATATCAGAGTAAATAATATCAGGTATTTGCAGAACTTGATTAATTTATGAAACTAAGGCTGCTTTTTGTTTGTTGTGTTCAGTGCAGATGTTGAACCCCATCTTACCTGCTAGGCAAGGGCTGATTGTGCACGTGGTGTGGAGGAGCGTTCAGTCTAAAGAGAAAAAGCACAAGGTGTGGTGTGGAGACACAGTATGTCCAAAGCTCGAAAGAGCCACTGAAAGTGTCACACGTTCCCAGCTAACCGTGGGAATGGCTCGCAGGTGACGGGAACAAACATCAGTTCCAGTCTGAAGGGGGCCTCAAGTTGTCTGGCCACAGAATCCACCCCATAACAACTCTTCTGAGTGCAATGAAGTGACATAGTCATTAAAAAGCTAACCAACAAGTTATGGTAATACTAAAAGGGAGGGATTGTGCTGAGAATTGGTCTGCTTTGCTTAGAATTTTTGCTGGCAAGTGGCATTGACACAGCAAGATGTTAAGGTGACTTGGAAAGATGGGAAAATGAGGATGGAAGTAGCTTGGGCTATCCCATTTTAAAAGATACCATAAAGAGCATCCAGTGCTCTAAGTGCTTTTTGTACGTTCAGTACATACCAGTATGTTTGACTGCTGTTACAAACCTTGTAGTATTTATGTGCACCGTTTGATGGCCTTAACTCCTAAAATAATTAAATTAATCCCTTTCTAAGCCAAATAAAAACTGTACAGCAGTGGACAAAAACATGTGATACAAATCTAAACTCAGAACACAGATTTGTTTTATTTGGTGTAATGACTGTGTGTCCTGTGGGATTTATGTAATGATTTTTAAGTGGCTCGCTGTATCAGGAGACCAAGGCAATTAGGTACTTAGAAGGGGCAAAGGGAGAAATGTCAATTGCTCTTTTAAAGACTGGGCAGCAACTCCTACACTGTCAAGAAATGATCTTGCTTTTACATAAATTGCCACTGAACAGCTGTCTGTGTTCAGTGGGATGAATGAGCTTTAAAGAAGTTTAAGAGAGTTAATTTCTTATTCTTTTGAATACAATAAAAGAAAATTCAAGACTTGCTCAGTCACTTTGCAAGGATATAATGATAGGTGAGAAGCAGGCATGGCAGTAGGGGTTGAAGATGCTGTACGTATCAAGCATAATGCTGTAAACAAACAGAAAGCAAGGGCTGCTGTTTTGGGGTCATGCTTTTTCTTCTCCTGCTGCAGGAAAGTACATTGCTAATGATCTTGTATAAACTGAGCCTGAAGTGCATTCAGTGGTGGGCTTTTCATCTCAAGTGTTGTCAGTGTAATCATGCCACGTATTGTTTTTATTTTGCTAAATGAAACGCTCTATTTTCATTACTTAACTAAAAAAGAAACAAGAATGCATGAGTAGAGATGGCTTTTATAGTAGTCTTTATTTTCTCAGTACTGTAAGCAAACGCACTTTAAGTTGAGAAGCATCATTAAGCTGGATTTCTGAATGATGGAAATTATTCCTTAAGTTGTCCAGTGCTGTGATTTATTTATTTTTTTTAATGGTGCAGTTCTTTTCCTTAGGCCAACCTCAAACCGTATGGGACTGAGTCTGTTACTTGATACCAGCTGTGTGTTTCCTTTTTCTTTCCTCCTGTCCCTGAACACCCAGCATTGATAATTCCCCCTATTCAAGATCAAGTGGAATACTGGAAAAGTAACATTGATTTTGGATGCTATAGGAATCAACTCTGTATATACATAATTCCTTGTAAGTAATCCAAAATAAATCTGTATGCCTTCAAAATAAGGTTTTGCTCTTCTGGGCAGCCTTCTAGTTTTGCTTTCTCTCCTTTGGTGGAATGCACGGAAGGAGTTGAGGATAACTTTGGTACAGCAGGGTTATAGGAAGCCACGCTACTGATGTCACGGCCCAGCAGAGTAAGGCTGGCTCGCTGTGCTCACAGCGCGTTGGCTGAAGCTCAGAGGAGAGCGCCAGTGTGCTCTGACTGCTCGTGCTGGCCTGTAGGGCTGCACTGCCCTACTCGTCGGGGCCGATGGCAGCAAGGAGTGCCCCGCCACTGCCTACCAATACATCATTGCTAGTTAGTGCTCTGAGCACGCAGCCTGGAGCCATGTCGAAACAATGTGGGTAGCACTGTCCTCTTAGAGTAGTTGGGAGCTCTCGCATTTATGTTGAAGTGAAAATAGCCTCCTCCACCTGGCATGCCAGGCAATCCTTGTCCTACTCAAACCATCTCTGTTTGTTGGCGTCTCTGAAGAAAGCCAATCTCTGCACAGCTCCGCTGAGGCTCACTGGAACACGCAGCCCCAGCCCTCAGAGGTAAACCAGTCAGAGCACTTCCCAGGAGCAGGAAACATTCTCCTGCTTCCACCACTCACAAAATCTGCTTCAGTTTACAAAGCATAATGTTTTTTTTTTTTTCTTTTCAAGTTTGTCCTCGAATCTTTTTCTTCCTACCTTCACTGCAACCTGTGTTTGTCAGATCCCTTGGGGCTGTCATTGTCATTGTGTGGCATCAGCTGTGCAATGCTAATGAGCTTCAAGAAAACAGAAACAGCAGTCTGTGCCTGGTGCAACCCCTGCAAGATCTCTATCAGTCTTGTCGTGTTTTCAGGAAGGCCATGTTTCTTGATAATGTTAACTTTGTGAAAACAGCAACAATTTCTACAGCAGAGGCAGCTTACCAGCATTTTGGCAAAGAAGTCCTGGCTATGTGTTACTGAACTCACTTAGAGTCTGCAGCTCTTGAAGTTATAGCACAATTAGGTCTTCAGGTTTGAGTGAATGACCCCCACAAACTTTAACTGGTGACAGAAATCTGCAGCGTCTCTGAAATGTGCTGCCCCATCTGCCCTTGGGTTAAATGAATCCTGTCCTAAAAGGTGGATCCGGCCTACCTATGAGCCACAGTTTTATTCCATCTGTTACTATGAATGTTCTGGAGACGATGCCAAGAAAGAAGTTACTAAATATAAGTACTCTTTCTGGGACTGTCCAGTCCTTGAACTGATCAAATTTTTCCCAAATACCAAAATTAACCAGCTTTTGACTACCCTCTCAAAACACAAGGGGTAGGAAATGTCTTCCTTTGACCTTCATCACCTATATATTTCCTTTGTTCTTATTCTTTTTCACTCATCTGGAATGTCTGTATTAGAGCTATTCTTGTATTCATGTGCATTCATATGTATATATTGAATATGCTATGAAGGTATTTAAATTCATAACTTAAGATATTTTATAGTCACATAAATTATACTTAATCTGCTATAAAACTGATACAACATAAACAGCGTGGCAGTAAACTATAATTTCTCATTATCGGGCTAATTGGTAAAATATAGGTCACCTTAATTTTCCAATATTTAAGCAAATCATGAGAAGTAGATGAAAACTTTTCATTCTCAGTTCTCAAATTTCCAGAAAAGGTTTCTTATTTTTGTGAATTCTTGATTTCCAGTTGTGATTTAGGTTGACTTTCAAACAGTAGCAAATATATACCAAATCCTAAATAAATTCTTTTTTCTTTTTTTTTCTTTTAATATTGAAAAAACCTGAAAAGAAGTCATTCTGGAACAAAATAAAAAGAAAAAGCTGGTGGTGAAAAATTCAGCCCTCCCTCCTACCCTTCTATAAATTGCTGTTAGTATTCCTGTCTCCACGTGTGAGCCCTAGGTCCAGGCTTGTGGTTTAAACTATAAACAGAGATGAGATACTTTTATACAAGAATAAAAGTGCACAGATGGAGATAATCAGAAGTGACTTAAATGTGTAGGCATTTCCCGAGGTGCCAAAAGCCCACAATGCCAAGATGATGTTGATGAGAGCTACAGGTGCGAAGTGTGCTCAGACACATCCTTAGAGGCTGGTTTCTAAAAGTTGTGCAGATACCTTTGGGAGCCTCATTAAGTGCAGTGGAAATTGTGCTTTTGGGTGTGTTCTTAAATCTCTTAGATGCCTCTTTGTATCTTTGAGATGTCTTTAACATTCTTGATTTTTGCTCCGCTGTTGACAGTAGCCGTAATTAAGGGGAGTTCTGTAGGGCTTGCCTTATAATTATTGGTTAATTATAAGAAATCCTGATGGTGTGGGCTAAAGAGTAGAGACAGAAACTTTCAAGGACAATACTTTGCATAAAACAAAGGATTTCTGTGGGATAATTGAACCTACATGATACATTAAAATTCAGGCAAAGAACTTTCTCTGCTTTAAAAGTTCTTAATAAATGAAAACTTCTTTTTCTTTAAAAGACAACAAACTTCCGTAGTTACACCTCTTTGAGACAAAAAATTCTTTGTAACAGGAAAAAAAAGTAGAATCTGTTAACAAATTCTTGGCGTTTTTAGTGACAGTCACCTGGCATGACTGTCTGACAAAAATGCTTATTTTTCTGCATGTGTGTTACTTGCACTTTCATACTTTTATAGTAATGGAAAACGTTGGCCTTGACAGAGATTCAGAATTTATTCTCATTTGTTAATAGTCATAATGATTAAATGTGGAGAATAACATGGCTTTTGTATTTAATAATAAAAACTGTAAATGAATATTTTTGGGGTAATGATATATTCTTACTTGTAATTCCTGTATTGAACAGTAAGCCTCCATTAAACTAAGAAGTCAGATTTCATGTTCTTGAAACCACGTTCTTCTCCCAAGCTGAATGTGGACACTACTTATTTATTTATTTTTATCTCCCCCATACTCTACTTTGCTGTGATGTCTACAGAAAAAAAACACAATAAGACCGCCCGTCTCATTGGCATGACTGCTTCCTGCTCGTTCCTTGTATTGCCAGTCCATCCGCTTGCACCCTCTGCATTTACACGGCTTGGCTGCTGGGGACAGGACCTGTCTTGTCCTTGGTGCTGTCAGATGACAAACCCAAGGCTCCTAATCCATATGGAGGATTTGCTGTAATGCGGTAACACTAGTCTGGAGGGGTGAGGCTAATGCTAAAAACCTTGCATGTACAATATGACGCATTCACCGGTGTATTCTGGTGAAATCCAGCCAGTTCTTGGCTAGGAAATAACAGTTGTGCGTCTTTCCTTTCTTTCCCTTCCACCTTTCGTTATGCTCTACAAGCTACACTGTTGTACAGTTTGATCCATTTACATATCTCAAATTTAGCTTTCCAGACAGAAATACACAGACATGAATTACAACTTGACATGAAAAATGTGGTCAAGCTCGTGGGGTTTTTGTGTTTCAGAGGAATTGGGACTTTTCACGACTTCAGAAATTTTCTTCTAAAAAAATGTTTGCACGTTCTTCATGCTTACAGCTACAAATAGCGCTATCACCAGCAGATGGTAGGTGGTAGGATCAACCTGGTTATTGTCTCACCTAATCATTTCCACCCTCTTAGGTGACATTTCAGTATTTATTCATCCTGGAAGCTGCCAATTTGTAAGATTTGAAATGTAATAGGGGAGAGCAGTGTGGTGGTTAGATAACTGTTTCTACTTGTCTCTCCGTTCTGTATACATATAGGGAGTTTTGTGCTGTGTCCTTTATCTTGTATGTTTGCTCCAAACCTTCTCAGTACCACATCTTTAACAATGCTGTTAGGCAAGCTGATTTCTCCCTTCTGCTTCCATCGGATGTTTAGATCAGGCGAATGGATTATCTGTTCCAACGCAACTTGTAACCAGCCGTGTCTTCCTACGGCCTTTATTATTCCTTTAGTTTCTTTTAATTCTTTTTTTTTTCATTGGGAGTGGTACATAAGATTACACGGTCCACTGAAACCTTGGTGTTGCCGCTTCTCCACGCGGCTTCAGTCAGCTCCTTTTGTTCATTGGTTGTGTTTTAGGCAGTCCCGTTTGATTTGCTCCTCTTGAAAAATTGCACAACAGGCACTTCATTTATCTTTCCAAACCTGATCGTCTGGAATTTGCTTGCCATGTTGAAATCGAAGGATTTCAGTGGAGGAGGAGAAGTAAGGAATGTTAGGGAATACATTTTTATTTAAAATAAATGGAATGCAGTGGGTGACCCTTTTTGTAGTTATGCAAATGTTCGCTTCAAAAATGAATTCTTGTCAAGGTTCTTGGGGGGAAAAAAAGTGGGATGTCGTGGTCCCTTTCTCTTTTATGAAAACTATTTGTTCTTGTTCTCTCAAAACTCTTTCCTTGGAGTTGACTACAGTGTGGAGAGCTTTTTGTTACTGTTTTTGCTGACACTTTCCTAAGGCTTGCTGGTTTGCATTTCAAATCTCCCTGATGTTTATTTGCTTGCAGTGTCTGCAATGTCACTTCAGTTATGCTCATGAATTTTTTTTAGGCATTTATCCTTCACCCACTGCTAACGTTAGATCTTGGGTAGTTTTGGTTCCTACCTTTGTCCTTCAAACTCATCTTTTTTTCTCCCTATTCCCTAAAAAGACTGAATTACCAACTAAAGTGGGGAAAATGCTATCTGACAGATTATCTTTTCATTATCGTGCAGTCTTGAATGTGGTTTGCTTCTGTACTTTTGCAAAACACATTTTACAAAAAGTCTTGTGTGGTTTTTTAGATCTCTGTGCACTTAGGTGAAAATTACTTCTCATGTTGTGCGTGTTTGTCAAAATACTCCTCGTGCTTTTTTCCCCCCCACTAAACTTCTTTTTCCAAAGTGATGAAAATGGTTCTGTTTGCTTGTTGATAGTTGCCTCAGAGAGAGCCTACCTTCGGTGGAGAATGAGATGCTTTTAGTTTTATATCTAGTGCATTATAATGCTTAAAAGCTAAATGATGAGAAATACCATTATGACTCTTTTTTAAAGAAACTGGTGTTATATTGGATTTTGTCTTTGTTTTGAGAGTGTAGAAAATTGGAGTAATAATTCTCTCCATCTCCTCAAAAGACTGAAATGTCTATTAAATTGGGAGAAAAAGCTTATCTGCTAGGTTATTTTTTCATTATCATGCAGAAAAACTGGGTTTTCATTCTGTTTTAATTGAAAACATCAAGGACCTAGGCCATAATGCAAGGGAAGCACGGTGCAGTTAGTAATAGGAAATAATTGAAGGGGTGCTGTGTGCAGACCGGTACTTGGAGGAAATCAGCAGGAGGAAATTTCAGGGCATCAGTTCCAAATTTTCCCATCGATGATATTTGCAATGTTTGCCTTCAACACTTCCTGTGCTTCCCTGTCCCTTTTGTGCCAACCTACAGCCAAGGGAAGGGGGCGGTGGGGAAGGTGGTCTAAGGCTGGAGGATTTCCTCCTTGTGGACGGGGGGAGAGATCACGAAGGAGCACGGGACGTGCTAGGAGAAGGATGGATGTGGTGCTCTTGAAGCACCCTGCCATGGAAGTGCCCAGCTTCAGGGGGTTTCTGTGTGATTTGTCCCCTAGCTGTTGAACCTGAGTGGAGCTGCAAGGGGATTTTTGTGGGCTTTTGTGTTCTGCATAACGTGTATGTCTTCCTCCTAGTACTGGGAAATCCAAGCCAATCAGGCTTGGTGGTCCACATTTTCTGCTCTACTGCAAAGTGAGGGAGGCCAACAAAGGACACTCTGCCTTTCTGTATTACCTAGATTGACACCGAGGTACAGAAAATATTTATTTGGGTGCACATACAGTCAGTTGCTCTGTTACTGACTGGGGCAGCTTATTGCAAGTGAAACTCTACCCGTGTGAGGGCCCAACAAGCCCTTCCTTCTTAACTTCAGTGACCTCTGCGTCGTGGTCATAAATCCCGAGGAGCTGCTGCAGTCAGTACCGGGCACGCTGCAAGCCAGCTGCAAGGATTGAGTTTGTATGCTGGAAAACAACTTCGGCTAATGACACACACATGTTTGGATAGAATATTTTCTCCTGGTCAAGCGGATGGAAGCTATCTCTGGTTTATAATCCTCTGTGTGTTTCCATTTGTTGATGAAGAAATGTCACGAGGAGACAGCTTTTGCTGCTTTGGGTTCCAAAGCAGAGCTGTGGCTGAAGGTCCGTGGGCAGCAGCCCTAACAAACAAGCCTTGTACTTTCAGCTGGTCCCACAAAACTTGTTGCATCTCTAAGCCAGGTGTTTGGTGGGTTGCTTTTTTGTTGGGTTTGGAGTTTGAAGTTCAGATGCAAAGGGGAAGAGGCAAGGGTGAGATATGTAAATCGTACTTGATAAAGAAATCGGAACAATCTGATACGCGCCAAAATGATCCTTTTCTCTGACAGGATGTGCTTCTTGGTTTGTGCTTATATAAAAGTGCAGAAAGGATGTTATGCAAATAAGTGTTTCTTAGCTTGACACTCACTACGCAGCCACCTGTTAAAACATAATGGTATGGATGAGTCCCAGTACGAGATATGAGCGCTTTGCTGCTTGTGGTGAAATATGTTTACTAACCAGAAAGCAGATTTTGTTAAAATGGATGTATATGAACTGTGAGAGTCGTGCATAGGATGGTGGTGTTCTAGTAACTGAAACAGCCCAGCCAGCTGACTCCTGTAGAAAATTTCACTTTGTACTTCTAAACCGCAAATGTGGGCAAGGCTGGGTTTAAAAGCACGTTATTTTTTGACTGTATTTAGATTTAACAGTATCAGAAGAACTCTTGACACTCTTGTGAGAACCCTTGACTAGTAGTCTGCACTCAGTATCACCAGACGTACCAAATTGTGTGTTGTCAGACCGGTGAGAGGGGTTCCTTCTCAGAAACCGTGGGGAACAGCTACTGGCAGTTGCTGAAGTCTCTAAAGGATGTTCAATAGTGCCTCTTCTGTCACCTGTGGTTAGATGTGTGGATATGCAGCGTTTCTGAGCATCTCTGCCTGCATAAGTCTGTGCATAAAGTGTTTTGAAGAGAGTGGCTGCTTTGGAACATTTGGAAGCACTGCTTACAGTTTTGAAAAACGTAAGTTTAGAGGAACTCTAAATTGTTACTTGACCGCATGGAAGGAGGTCATGTTCACCAGTTTAATTAATTACTGTGACACTAAACCTTGTGGTTTCTGAGATGTAAATGCTAATATGCAATTTGTACTAATTTTTTCATAATCCTGCATGTAAATCTTGAATATGTTCTTGCAGTGCCTCTAGCTCTATTTCCTACTGTTTGCATCCAGCATCACCTTGCTACCTGGGCAGTAACCTTAATGCAGACCCATGATGTCTCGTGAGAAGGTAATGTTGTGTCTTGGCCCTGGTGGCCATGGAGAGCTGTAGAAATACTTACACTTGTGAACGTACATACATGTAATGGAGCAGACCTTATTTACACACTAAGGACCAGATCCTCATGGTGTAAACTGACATCTGACCATATGAAATTTTTTTTAAGTTGATCCAGCAATACAGGTAGCAGTACTGAGGAACATTAATACTGAGGGAGTATCCCCTTATGTTGGAGAATTTATTTACAGAAGGTAATCACTGGCTGTGGCTTTCTCAGAAATGAGCAGGTCTGCCTATTCCTCGCTCAAGGTGAAAGCTCTGCCAACTTTTAAGTGTATCAGGAAGCACCAGTAACACCGTGAGCAAACTGTTTCCTTCATTGATATTTACCGACCCGTTTGTGTGTGGGACTTTATTAGTTATACATCAGTAGTTGCCCCTGTAATCTCCTTTTCATCTGTTGGCATCTCAGTCATAACGTTGATTTAATAACACTTAGTGGTTTGCTGTGTTTGCTTTTGTAGGTTTTGTTTTCTCCTGCGTCACCCAGTGTGTTCAGTTTGTTAAGCCCTTGTCTTTTCAGGTCACTTCTGCTAGTGCCTTTTCATCTGCTTATGGTATGTTTGGTTTACTTTGACTTGCACTGAAGTGTTTTGTTGCCTCATCTCCTCATTTGGAGCGTTTTTCTTTCTCCCTGTGTCACCTTTCACTTTCTTGACTAGCTTAATACTTCAGTCTTTATTGTAGTGATTTTTTTCTCAGATTTTCAAGGTTTTTTCCCTTTCTTACTCATGTTCTCTCTTTCTCCCTGTATCCGTTACTCTGTAATTGCATCGATTGCTGTGTCAATGAATTGCTGATGATATTTTCAAAGTCTTACTCATAATTAAAAGGAAGGTCTCACCTTCTCTTCTATTGCTCATATTATTATCTCTGACCTGTTATACTGAAAATGGGAATACAAAATTTATGCCCCTTTGATTTTTCTACTCTAATTTTCCACTGAAACAAGGCTCTTCCAGTCATCTAATTTTTCTCCCTCATAACTTCAGAATCAAATGGAATTACTGTGGGACTGCTTGTTACACTTGGTGCAAGTTTGTGTAAATTAGCAGCAGGCTGAGAAGACCCTTGCTAGCACCGCAAGGGAAGACATGGATTCCAAAGAGATGATGAAAAATACAGAAAACTTAAACTGCAACTTCATTTTTGAAGTATTTGCGTGTTGTTAGAATGGTTACCTGGCTGTAAAATGGCCAGTGTGTGATCTGGGCAGCTTCAGCATGCTGCAGGAATTCAGGTAACCCTTTTGATACAGTTGCAGCTCATTCAATCATAAGCTGAATTCTGGTTTGAAGCAGGTTCTGCCTTAATAAATCTGCAGCTATGAGCCATTTTGTAACCAAAATGTACGTGAGTAAAGACATAGCTTTTTGTATTCCTTTTTTGGCCTTTAAAGTTACTAAGTGTTTTGTTACTTGAGGGAGTAATTGCAGCTAATTGATTCATGAGTTTATTTTCTTGGCAATTCCTGTGGTGAATATCTATGGTATGAATGAGTTTGGTAGTTGAGAGTAGTTCAGGTTGTTTCCAAACAGGTTTGAACGAGAAGCTTTTAGAAGTGAAGTAATAACCCTGCTAAGAACACTGTGGCTTGTATCCTGGAGTACTCTGAGATTACAAATGGGATTCCCCTTTAGTGAAGATATTCCAGGAATGCACCAAATGTCCTCGAGCTGTTAGCGATTCCTCATTAAGAGGACTAGGTACAACCCACAGCACTGTCCCCCCCCCAGTATTAACACACACACGTGGTGTGGATGTCAGATCCTCTAAACCTATCGCTTTATTTTGCAGATCCACTCCTGTTCTGTTGTGGTACTTGCTAACGTAAATCGAGATTTTGACACCTGAGGTGTGATTTTGTCTGGTAAAGGCAGGCTTCAGGCTTTGCTTCCTGGTTCATTTCAGGATAACTTCAGTGAGGAAATGCCTTGTGTAAGTTCTAACTACGTTCTTTGAGGAGGAAGAGCAAATCCATGATGACTCTGAAATGAAAGCATTTGACACTGTAAATAATTAAATTTGCCAAGATATTAACATTTGCTTTGGAACTGCGCTGCAGAAGGAATAAAGGTTTGCTTTCAGCACTGCAAATGAAGCTACTCTTGCTACCAAACTTTGAATGAGGGTATTGACAACAGCCTCAGCAAAACATGCTTTGGAAAGGATGCCTTTCCAGTAAGTTAGATGATTTATAAAAAGCATTGAGGCTTTGAAGAAAGTTCATTACCCAAAGCATCATCGTGCTGTGGACCAGAACCATCAGGCAAAATAGCTTTCTCAAGTAATAATAGATGGTCACTATCCAAAGGACCTGAAAACTTGGGAGTGAGAGAGGCTAAAAAGATGCATTGTTAACGATGGGCTCTAAGCAACAAAGAGCCTTTCGGGTTCTGCATCTGTCCTTACGTACCAGGAGGTTCCCAAAATGCTCTGTTATGCAGAATAGCAGCTTAGAAACCTGTGTTGCTTGCTAGGACTTCTTAAAATTATTTCCTCGGTGTGTGCACTCGTATGTGTGTCCTCTCCCTCCCCCTTTCCCTGCCTGGCAGTAGTCTGAATTTGAGAGAGCAACAAAGCGATAATACAGATTTACTTGCCTTATGCTGCTTGACTGCGCTGGCTGTTTTCTACATTTAATTTTTTTTTCACTTAGTTCTGTAAGGGCCACAGCTGAAATATTCCTGAGTTTGCCAGTACAAGCTGTTCTACAGCTGTCTAGGGATGTTGGAAAAAGGGAGGCTGTTTTCCACCTACTTAAAATAGTTCCTAAGTTTTGTGCCCTACACAATACGAAGTAGAGCTCGTATTTTTGCAGAGGAAGCTTGTATAGTTCATTACATCTCACAGATAACTGGAAAACTCTGTCTTGTGTGACTGTAGGTTTCTAACTGGGCTTTTGGGATGTGTGCAGCCCTACACGTACGCCCCTTTAAACATTTTGATAGTGGGATTGCAATGTTTCTGGTATGACATTACAGTTTAACAAAAATCCAAGCTTTGTAGCCCTGGTGCTGTTGCTGACTGAGCAACACTACAGTCCCTCATCAGCTAGGATGGGATAGACTGCCTTTTAGTGCTAAGCACAGCTGATCCCTCTGCTCCAAATTGTTGTTACTTAGAAAGAGAAATAAGAACCATTAGCAGCTTTAATTTTGAGTGCTCATCTAATTGTGTCAGCAGTTGGTAAATACCAATGCTTATAAACAGGATATACACAGGAGGTATGGGGTATGTGTTCGAATGTTTTGCTGTTTTACTAACTTTGAAATGAGATTGCAGTTTGTGTCATATCTAATCTTTTCCCATAATAAAGGTCTTAAATACAGAAACCAGAGCAACGGAATAATCAACAGCACTGTTGCTTCCAAATGGGTGACTGTTAAAACTTTAATTCCATTAAATTCTGTGCTTTGGAGATGCAGCTCGTATTTTCAACCATTTGTCTAACCACATAAATTGGAATGTGTTCAAAATGCTTGCCAAGAACAAATCTGTAGGAAGAGATGTTATACTTTGACCCAGGTTCAACGTGTTCTAAAGCAACAAGAAATAAATATTTCTGAAGACTTATTTAATGTTCAGCTAGGGGAAAAAAAACAATCTATGATCTGATACGCACTTGCTCAATAGCACGCACATTAATTTCCTATGCGTTTCTTTCTACTTTTTCTCTATTTTAACTTGATTCTCCTGTCTTTTTGTCTTGGTGCGACCTTTATGGAAAGCTTGAATGTATAATCCTGTAGCTGCAATTTATTGAAACCCAATTTAATAAGAATGTCTTTCATGTTTTGATTATCCAGCATCCCCAGCCAATGATAAGAAATTGAAGTAAGTTAATTTTCTTAGAGATGTATTAATTCTTTAAGCATCTTCTGTAGTCTAAAACTTTTCCAATAAGATGTAGGAAGCATGAACATGTTTGGATCTTTCCTTAGATCTTGAACTTTCTCAGCTGTCTGCATGGGGTCCAGCACAGTTGCCAGAGTGTGTTGGCCATCAAGTTGACGAGAGATGGTAGTTGGGCATCCACATCGATGAGAGCTTTCTTGCTGAATACAAAGCACTTTTTGACTTTCCTCTGTGAGCTGGACAGGGCTGCTGTTGAGAGCTGCTTGTTTTTCTCTTGGACAGACCGCAAGAAGTGATGTAACAGGCTGAGTTGTGGTTAATAGCGGTGGGAGAGACTGGGGCCTGGAGTATCTGCCTGATGCGTGAAATGAGCTAACGGATTCAGTTTTTCTGTAATAAACATTAGTTCCCAGAGTGCGAAGTAATTTGGGTGCTTTGATTATCAGCTGAATTCAATTCCATTTTTCATTTAAAATATTTTCTGAATAAGTTCAAAGCAATTTTTGTTAGCTCCTCCAGCTTTAGTTGTACTCTCTGACTTAGGGAGGCAGGAGAGAATTCCCCGAGCCCAAGCTGCACACACAGGATTGCTGTGTAATAACCAAAGGCATTTTGCTCATACTCTTGGAGAATTTCCAGGTGATCTAAAAAGTGTGAGACCGTGTTTCTCAGCAAGTGCCAGCGTTCTGCCTCTCAGCAGTCATAATTCAACTGTAAGTTTGAGAATGGCGTACGAGGACGTCGCGTGTTAGGCTTGGACTGAGTTGGATGTCACCTTTGGGTAGATGCAAAGAGGGGAAGACAAAAAGGTATGTACTTGTGTCCACATCAGAAAATTTCTGGTCCGTGATTCCTTTTCCTTACATTCATTAAAATTAATGAAGTGACTTAAGGCTCATCTGTTGAGTTATGAGGGACTCTTGAAGGCAAGAAAATGTGACTCATGCATACTTTTTTGTTGATTTTAGGGATGTTTTCTAAGTCTTAAAATGACTGGGGCTCTCAGTCTCTTTTTTTAAGTTACTTCCTTCTAAATATAACAAAAAATAACTATTTCCTAATCTCTTGATCACCATGCTGACATCCCGAAATGTCATTTTTCAGTGAGAAAATTATATTTTGGGAATCTTGTTTTAATGCAATGACAAGATAAATGTTATTAATATACCCTGCAATTTGCCTGTAAATGGCTGCAAACATTTAAATTTATTTTGTTCAAGGTCAGGGATATTTCTGGTTTTCTGAAGTTTGAGGAAGTCTTCCTATTCCTAATCCTAAAATTAATTCAGGTTTTTGATCTCTAAGCACTGTTATTAAAAGATTGGGATAGGTTTTGGTTATGACCTTAAATTCGTTGTCTGGAATGTCTTTAGTCCGTAAGAATTATTTGAACCATAAGAATTTCAATCTGTAAGGATTTTCTTGTAGCCTTTTCTCCCTTTTTTAATCCATGTGGGTTAAAAACAATGGGATCACACAAAATTCCTTGTCACATCTTTCTTCCATGTAAACGCTTCAGTTCTGAGCTTCTTTGGTATTGATACTAAAGAAATTTTGATCTGTAGGTCAACTGTCCGAGCGGCATTTTTTCATTGGTTTGTTTATCAACTGTATTTTGGTGTAGTTCTCTTTGCTCTAGCCAGTCCATGCTCCAAACATGCCTAAACTGGTGTGCATCTTCACGTAAAACAAAAATGTTCTCTGATCTATTAAAAGTCCTTTGAGTTCTGTAAAGCCACAGCAGGTACAGTAAAATGTTGAATTAAGCAGTATAAGAAGATACGAAGTGTATCTTATTTATCAGAAAACGTTTGGAAAATCGTTTGTGCAATATAAAATATTTGTATAACTAGTTCTGAGAGGGTTTTAGGTAGGGTACTGGAGGATGGTACTTAGCAGTGAGTGCTAAATGTGAAACAGTAAAGAGTAGTGGTTGTGATAGTATGCATGCTGGCTGAAGCACATAGATTGATCCTTCCGCACAGCTTTGGGAAAAACAGACTTCTTGCATCCTGGAGAAAGTGTCCTGTATCCTTCTCTTCTATCTTGGCTCTGGTTTACTATGTGTATGCGGGGAGATTTGCCATTGTAATCACTTCTGTGTAAACATTCCTCTTTTTTTGTCTTTCCTCCCTGAAATACCAAGGTAAGCAAGCAACATGAGAAGAATGACAATTTATATTATGTAGGACTAAACTGCAGAAAATGATGTGCTTGGTAGAAAATTGGAAACATTTTGGAGTGCTCTGTGAAATCACAGGCCCACATGGGGAAATGCTGGTTGAGTTGCCACCCAAACTGTTTCTAAGTGGAGAAATTTATTTTTGAAAGTGCAGGCAAGCTGCTTGCTCAAGATGCAAATTTACTTTTTTATGGCATCTTATCAATTCCTCTCCTTCAACTTTCTGCCCACCACCTCCTGCCAATTTCTACTACACACACACACATATATATGCGTGAAAGCAAACATGCCCCCCCAGTCTAAAAAACAAACTCAGAGTATTTATACTCTTAATCTCCCTCAGTCCATCTGGCCTGCTTCTCCTGTTGTGCCCCGGTGTTGTTCTGCTTTTCTCACTTCATGGTGTTGCATCCCAAATTGCCGCTTCAGGAGCAGCGTGCGGTGCCCTTTCAGCTGTGGATGGTGGTGAGAGAGGAGAAGCAGTGACATCTGTCAGCTAGAAGGAAAGAACCAGCTGGCAGGAGCATTGCTGAAAATAAAGTTGAGCAGTAGGAAGACGAGCAAAACTCAGGCTCCATAGTTCAGACGAGGAAATGTTTTTATGCATTCTTTTATATACTAAGGAACTTAAATTGTACCCCTACTAAAAGCATGCGTAAACATCGGTTACTAGACAAGGCTGGGATAGTTGCATGAATTTTCAGCTACCTTTCCTTCCATGACATGTGGCGTCCTCTTTGAGGTATGTAGAGGATGTGTGCAACTTCAGCGAGCTGGAAACATTGCCTGGACCTTGCGTTTGCCTACTTGGGTTAACATTGCAGGCTTTGCTAGCGTGCTTCTGCTCCTTTCAGATCTTGTGAATCTTGTCTGTTACAGGACTGATCCCAGCTGAATGAGGAGGATTTATTTTTGAGGTGGTTTAAATGTATGACCTTAACAGTTGAAGTAAATTAAGTGATTAGTTGTTGGAATCAGCGGACTAAATGATCTGGCTGTTATCTGTCTTCTCGTCAGGGAAACCAGCAGGTTGGTGCTGGGAGTTAGTCTGATATCGGGCTTCTCCTGGAGTCTTGTCAAATGTTTTATTGCGGAACTTACCTCTTGGAAGAACAAACAAAAAGCAGCCGGTGGAAGCTCTCGGTGGGTCCTGAGGCTGCAGCTTTCTTCCTGTGCTTCTATGACCCCGCCAGGCTACGAGGGCAGCGTGCCGCCCTTAGCGGCGAAGCAGATGTGGAGTGAGCCTTTCGCTGTGCCTGCTGTCTGGCCCCTGCTTGGTGCCCTGAAGATGGTCAGCAACTAAAAGAAAAAAAAAAAAACATAAAAAAGTATGTGTGTGTGGATTCAGTTGTGGTGAGATTTGACTGGCTGGAGTTGAATATGAGGAAGAACAAAACAAAGCCATTCTTTATTAGTGTTGTGGGTTTTTTTTTTGATTTGCCTGGTATGTTTTTTCACTTTCACCCTGTTTTTCACACTTGACTTTTAGTTTTGGTACAGTAGGTGCACTCAGGAAGTCAGGAGGAGTCATCTTCCTAACAGTTTCCCATACAACTTCACAACTATGACATAGCCAGTTCCCAGAGGGCTGCTGGAAGTATTTCAAGAGTCGTCTTAGAGTGAGAGCACCTCTTTCTAAGGGAGGGGGTGCAGTCCCACGTTCTGCAGAGGCATGTACAAAACTGTTTCCAGATCCTCTTCAGGTACTGCCTACTGTTGTGCACTTTGGAGAACAGGCTAGGTCGGAGTAGTTAAGAGCATCAGCTCCTTTCAGGAAACTTTTAAAGGGGAGGTGGGGAATAGGGAAATAAGCTGCCACCTTAAGCTTGGCATTGGCTTACTTGATATGGGCAGAGAGATAACTAGTCAGCAGGCACGGCCAAAGTCCATGAGCAATTATGATGGGCACATGTGCATTTATAACTTCACCTGTGGCTCACTTCAGTCACTCATTAATTTCCTGCCAGAACAGCAGCGTGGGAACATCTCTGTGATATTTGTCTTTATGCGCTTCACCTATCCCTTGATGTCTTCTGACCGTTGTCTGTTTAGACGCCGTATAATGCGTCGTTATAAGTATGTGGCAGTCACTGTCCGTGTTGTAGTCATCAGCATCTATCAAAGCTAGGATTAAATGTACACCAAAGCCAGTGCAGGCGTGCAGCCCAGCCACGGAAGGAGCCTGACACCCAGAGTCTTGTCCTGTGTGCTCTGAAAGCCTTCCTGCCCACCAGCAGTGCTGTAACTTGATGAGCTGTGCAAATACTGCCTGATCATCTCGGTGCTACTCACTGGAATCGCTTTAAGGGCAGGAAAAATAGGGCTGGATGTGGGGAGTAGTTTCTCTGTTTTACTGGTATCGTAAGAGCTGATTTTTTTCTTTTATCACTTGAAATCGCAGAGACCGTTCTTCCAGCTGCCAATGTACGGTCATTCTTTCTTATGGAAAAGCTTTCATATTTCCTGACTGCCTTCTTACAATCTGGGGGTATGTTTAAGGCTCTTTTTCTGTTTGTTGATGAACAGAATAAAGAAGTCAACAGCTGTATTTAAGTAGGTGATGCTCATAGGTTAGACACATGTTTATAATCATCCTTGGTTTTCTTCTAGAACTTAAACAAAATTGTGGGATACCTACATATTTTTGTAATTGCTATTTTTAATGTTCTGTGTGTTTTTCCTAAACAACTGTTCAAAAAATATTTTTAGCACTTGTCTGTTAAAACAAGGGTGGTGGTAGCTTTACCTTCGTGTTCAATATTTCCTTTGTGGCATAAAACTGATAATTGGGAACAAAATATCGACTGTTGTAGCCACAGATCTTATTGCTATAGAGGACGCTGTCAATTCTTATCTGAAATTAAGTCACTGAGGGAATTCGTGTTGGATATTAGATATTTCATTTTAAAATTGCAATGTTGTTTTAAGCAACAATTCTCTGTATTTTTTTCACACCAGATATTGCAAGAGAATTAATAAAGCATTCAATTTTTAGTGAAATAACAGTATTCTACTTTTCAGTCAGCCCAAGAGTATCCCAAGACTATAGCAAAATAAACCAGAAGAAGTGAAACTTCCCTCTGCTGTTTCTTGAAAAATTCACTTAAGTTTATGAAGAGCAGCATTAATCCTTTGTAATCTTTTTCTGTGAACTCATGATTCATTTTTCTGCACCATTCTTCCTTAAGCAACAGATGGCTTCAAATTGTTCTTTTAGCAGCAAAGACGCACGGTACGGTTACTCCTCTTCTGCTTCTAGTTCTGTGTAACGCACTTCCACAGGCAGTGGTAATCAATAAACGCACGCAGAAGTCGTGGTGGAAGTCAGGTAGTCCAAGGGTATTCCTGTCCCTCTGCAGAGCTGCTAGCTGAACTGAAAGGGCAAGATCTAAAGGGAATTTTCACAAAAGCAGAGTACTGCTAGCAGGCATCTGTGTAATTATCCTATTAAATGAGAGTAACATCTGCATTATCTGTGCAAGTGCAGAATGGAAGGGAACATTGTTTTGTAATCCTGTCTGGGAGCATTATGAAGTTAAAAGGATCGCATTTTACCAAATCCATGTTTTAACACGATAGCTTACACTTAATTACCTTTTAATTACCTTTCTTCTCTTGTAGGGTTTTATGCTAAGGACCCTGCCTCTAGCCCTCATCACAGAGCTGTTCTTGCCTTTGGATAGCTTATGCCAGGTTTTATTTTTGAGTTTACCATGAAAAGATGGTCCTACTGTTTGTCTTGAAGGCAGTTAGCCAACTTTTTTCCTTAGTGTGGGAAAGGCTCTGAGAATATTAATTTTTATATACAAAAGATGTGTTGTAGCATTCAGAGGGACGTGTGTTGAATGTAGTTGCAAAGTGCAAACTCATCGGACTACGTTTTATGAATAAGGAGTAATGATGCATGGCAGAGGCCACACAGGAGCAAGAAGAGATTATTCCGGCCTTCTGACTCCTTGCAATGTAAGCCAGGAGAGTGGATTGGTTTAAATAATGTAGACTTCTTTTTTTTGCTCTTTACCCCTGAGGGAGTCTGATTTCCTGATCATCTATCTAGCCATATGCCATAGCTCTTGCCAGGAACTTCTAACAGTGTCAGTGCCAGCTAAAATTACTTGTTTTCTGAGAACTGAATTATGTTAAGAATTGTCTTAAATTGCTGCATTGGCAACATCACAAAGGTTTGTGTACACACACAGGGGGGAAAAAAATAAAAAATGTTAAAGCGGCCTTACCTTGAAATTCAGCTTGGAAACAGCTTCAAGCATTGAGTTTGATCCAGGTACTGAGAGGTGTTTTCCACCTGCTCAGGCGCATCACTTTCGTTGTTCTTTTTCCAGTGCTTTCCTTGGCTTGCTTGTGCTCTAATATAGTGCAATATTGATATGTACAAACTAAACGTTTACTGAAAAAAGCATGTTGTCTACTCTCATTTTGTACTAGTTACAATGTAGACCTAATAAAGCTGGTAAAAATTTCTAATATTTTGTGTTAACCTTGCTACTTTTCTTTCATCTTGCAGGATGGAACTGAGATACAGATATACGTTGACTAAGGAGTCAGAATAAGATTGAGTCCTGCTCTGTGATCTGTATATACCCGGACCATGAACTTGCTCTTTGGCTTCATGCTTTAGGAACCTTTGTAGTAACTCTGTGAGAAGCTGTTGGGAATCATGGCATTCTCTCCATGGAAGCTGTCCTCTCAGAAACTTGGCTTTTTTCTGGTGACTTTTGGTTTTATTTGGGGAATGATGCTTCTGCATTTTACTATTCAGCAGCAAACACAGCACGAAAGCAGTTCAGTCCTGCGTGAGCAAATTTTGGATCTCAGCAAAAGATACATCAAAGCATTAGCTGAAGAAAATAAAAATGTGGTTGATGGGCCTTATGTCGGAACAGTGACAGCATACGGTAAGCATGTGTCCTAGATTATGTGATAATCTGATAAAGGGTTTTTCTAAGTTGTCCAAACATTGTACTTCCTAATGCTGCTCAGTTGACAGTACTTCATGCTGTAGGTTTTCTGCACAGATGGAGAGAACGTTCTTTACTTGCAAGTTATGAAATGGGACAAAATTTAAATTTCCACTCACTTGGAAACGAAGTTATCAGCTAATTTTTTTAATTTTTTTTTTACTACATCCATCTAGTAACAGTGTCTGTTATGCCTCAGGTTATTTGTTAGAACTTGATTTAAAAAAATGTGTGGTTTTGCTGTTCTTGAGAACCTTGGGAAGCTTTTCAGTTTACATGTCAGTGATATAAAAAAATCCTTTTGGAAAAATAACTTGCCTCAGCGATAAAGCGGAGACCTGCAATGTTTATTTTTCCTCTTTTCCATTGCACTTCTGTGTCCAGTCAATTTACCTAACATTTAAGATTATGTATTAAGATTATGTATGTGGTCCAAGCTTAAATTTAAGCTTGAATATGTCATATTTACCTCAGGGTAGAGAACTTCCTTTCATGAGTTTCAGTGCTTTGTCTGGCAGTTATTTCTGCATGGTGGGTTGTAATGCTTCCCCTCCTCCATTTCATACTACATAGCAATTCAGTTTGTGTATGTGTGAAAGCATGAAAGAAAGAAATTCATGGTGCGTGTTACCAGAAAACGTTACGAAAAAAATATAATTTAATTTCAAGTGAGGTGAGGTCCCTTTTCAATCTGATACAGTCAGATTGATTTTTAAGCTCACTTTCTTTCCTACTTACCTGTGCGCTTTCAGACTATCTGGATACTTAATTGCTAGTTAGTCCATTTGTTTCTTTTTATATTTGTCTTAATATTCTGCTGTAGAAAATCATCTGTTTTTTGTAGGATTAAAAAAGAATGAAGGTTAGGGTGCAGCAGATCAAAGCTGCGCTTTTTTTCTCTTTGGTGCATATAATGAAAATATCATGCTGGGATGTCTTCTTGTTTCTGTCACCACTTTTCCTCTTTAAAAAAAAAAAGGGGGGGGGGGTAGTTTGTAAGACAGTGCTTTTCTGTAAGGCTGATATTGTCATCCCTGACACAGCTAACAATTATATTGCTTTGGTGCTTAAATAACAAGCATTCCCTATTCTTCAGTTCCTCAGTAATTTCTACTCATCTGTGACTTCGCTTTGATCCACACTGCTATTGTAATCTTATAGAGCAATACAAGCAAAATAGAGTGGTGCTAGATAAATATTTGGATTGAATATCTCCAAGCACATAGAGGTCCCTAAAGGATTCACAGAATCACGGAACAGATGAGGTTGGAAGGGACCTCTGGAGGTCACCTGGTCCCAGCCCCCTGTAGGGACCATCCAGCACCACATCCAGGTGGCTTCTGAAGACCTCCAAGGAGGGAAACTCCACAACCTCTCTGGGCAACCTCTGCCAGCGCTCTGTCACCTGCACAGTGCAGAAGTTCTTCCTGATGGAAGCTTTTGTGTTCTGGGTGGTGCCAGTTGCCTCTTGTCCAGGTGGGGCCTCACCAATGTTGACCAGAGGGGTAGGGTTGCCTCTTTTGACCTGCTGTTGAATTATTTGCATAGGTTTTTTTTTTTTTTTAAAAAAAAAAAAAGCCCTCTAATATATAACCATTATCAATGTCCCCTTATCTTGTAAGGTTGCTTGATTTTAGGTGAACTGAAGAAAATAAATAAATAAAGCAAAACAATATATTTCTCCAGAAGTTGAAGGGTAACTGCATGAATCCGTGCCCTAGCTAGGATATCCTTAAGCTAAGTTCCCCCTGCAATTTTTTGCCTGTGACTTTCATTTCCTGCTCCAAGTCCTGCTGTGGAATACATTGACTTGCTGCCAAATAGTGGTCAAGTTCCCCAGGAGAAGTTAACAGCATTTGAAGGTGGGAGAAATAACTCTGTAACACTTTTGTAAGTTACAGCTAAATCTTGTGGAGAAATTTCAAGGTCTACAGCTAAGAAGAATTTGCAGTTTAAAGACAAGTGTAGACAAGCGTTTTCAAATTAAGGAGCTTTGAAGGATGTAAAGTAATGGTAATATATGTATTTAAAATGCTAGTGGGAAAGGCGCAATGGTGAGCGAATGGCACCATATTAAATAATGCTACATTAAACTGAGTTAGATCGTTAGTCTGTCTTCCGTGGCGTACCAAACGATTTGTTGATAGCAACTTATCAGGTTAGCTGTTCAGAAATAAACCCATTAATGTCTAATGTTAGTGACAGTGGGTGCAAGTTGGTTCATTATTCCATGACAACTGCTCTTGCTGTTTGGCCTTTTTATTTCTTTTAATCCTCTGATTGCTATTAGCGAGCAGACTTCGTGATTCCTGTGATCAGGCTCTAACTTTGCTTGATTTGGCCGCTTTTACCCACTCAAAATGTTTTCAGTCACTCATTAATTTTGATTGCATAGCTTGTGTTCTTTCTTTCTTTTTCTTTCTACTGTATTACCGACTTGTCGGGTGGATCAAACGCTTTTAAAAAGTCGTATTCCAAATATAAATGAGTATTAGATTTTTATAACAGTAAACAGTTGTTTTACACAAATTATTTTGAATCTCTGCTTCCACCCTCCCCTTCTCAAACTGGCCTTCAATTGCTTTTTTGTTCTAGGAAGCAGTCTCTTATCTCCATGTTTCAGTATTAGGGTTAAAAGGGTTCAGTAGCAGGGTTAAAAGATTACAAGGTTTAGCTGTTCTTTGTCTTGATGCTCTGTATGTGCCTTTGTGTACTATGTTTCTTCCTCATTGTTTCCTGAATTTTTTGTACTACAATTTTTTCCTAGATTTTCCTTCTCTATACCATGTTTTTGTGGATGTTAAGTTCCTGCTCTACTTTCCCTTTCTTCTGCACACTATCCCATTAAGTGACTTCTGGGCTCTCACTGTGAATCATTTGATTTTCATAAATGCTTCTTTTATCCATTGCACTGCATCTATACTTAAAATTATAATAAGGCATGCTATTATTAGCACTTAAGATTCCATATTCTGATCTTTAGACTAAAGAAAACACAAAATCACAAAGAAAAATATATTCTTTATGGCTTCATGGAAGAAATATGACTCCTTTATATTAGAAGAGAAAAAAATATAAGCTTTCTAAATGCAGTAGCCTTCTCTTATTTACTCTCACATTTGCACAAGAATTGAGCTGTCCCTAAGAAAAACAATAAGGAGCACAAAATCTCTTATGGCAAAACTGCAGCTGGTACTAGGGCAGATGAATCCCTTCAGGTGTATGGAGGAATTTTCTATTGCAGATCGGAAAGCTGTTTGATTTTAAATTTGTGGAAAGCAGAAAGTGTATTGTACAATGTACATGTAATTATTTTATGTAATTAAATGGGAAAATAATGTAAATTCATACACCAAATTCTTTAATCATGAGACAAGTAAACGAACAAAGAACAGTACTTTTTCTTTCATCTTATTTGGCTTGTTGCCACTTTAATTATAGAGTGTAGTCTAATAGCGGTCTATTCCCCCCCCCGTTGCCCACAATTCTTTTAGCTTACAAACATGTCTGTGTTGCTTTAAGAAAACTGAACAAAAGAACTAGAAAAGAAAAAATAAATCAGGAAACATTTCCTTGGCCTTGGTTGTCGTATGATATGCAAACTCCTTCTGCTGTTTGTTGCTTTCCATGCAAAGTGAATTGCCATTTTTGATCCAACAGATAATGCAAACAGATAAGTAGAGACAATCGCCAACAGACTGAAGAAAAGAAATGGGTGATTTATTTTTTGTGTGTGTTTTGGGTATACAACGGAAAGGTTGGACTTCAACACTGTGTGCCAGTGCAGAACCTGATGGTGGCGGAATAGATGCAGGAGGAGGTTTTTATACTGGCCCAAAGCCGTCCCCTCTTTGGGGAGTGGAATTGTGGTTTCCAAGTGACTGAGAATCTAACAGAGCGTTAAATTCTGTTCCTCTGATGGCACTTGAATATGGATTAAGGTCTTGCTATTGGAGTAGTCGGGGAATATGGCAAGGACTTCCCTGCCAGATATCTCAATCAAGTCTAATGCCTGCTTTGCTTTTAAATTAAAGTACTTTGTCCGTGATTTCTCCTTTTTTCTTTTCTACTTGATGCTTAATAGCTCCAGCTGATTCTGGTAGATTGAATGAGCAGTTTTGCAAAATTGAAATGGTTTGTGCCCCATGTGTTTGTGCTGGAGTCAAGCTCTTCTGTTTTGCTTAAGGCATCCCAAAACCCACCAGCAGTTTGCAGGTACTGAATTAGAGGTGGGCAGCACGTGTTTGTGTGTCTATGCAAAGTTCCACCATAGTACCTGAAGGCAAGTGGTAGGTGCTTATAAGATGCAGCCATTCATTGTTATTTGAGCAACTTACTATTACTTGAGCTATTACAAAGCAAGTGTATATATATTTTTTTGCTCCTGTGTATATACCCACATGGGTGCACATTTCCCCCTTGAGTGTAGGATGCGTATATGAGTTGCAGTGTGCTTTATAAAACGCATAGGAAGGCCAGTTCCACATCCAGGGAAATTTACACCTGAGGCTCAACAAAGTAGGGAACATTAGTGTACAGAACTACTAATGATAAAGACTTGCACTGACTGTGTGTGTATTTCAGTCTCATTCTTGTCTCTATTTTTTGGTTCTGATAGTGTGCATTGCGTTATTAAACAATATAACTTCCATTTTCATTCATAGATTTGAAGAAAACGCTTGCTGTCTTGTTGGATAATATCTTGCAGCGCATTGGGAAGCTAGAGTCCAAGGTGGAAAATCTTGTACTGAATGGAACAGGAGCAAACTCTACCAACAATACTAGTACCACTCCTGCTCCCAGCTTAGGAGCAGTCGAAAAGCTTAATGTAGCAGGTGGGTATGGCAATGTATGTGGGCTGTTTAATCTGTATTTTCTCTCTCTATGCAATAATATGTTTTTTCAGTTACAGAAATTTGAAGTGTCTTAAACAAAATTCAGAAGTCTAGCCCATTTCAATAGCACTCTTAAGTCCACTGATCTTTTACAGGCTCAGAGGAAGACTTTCAGTGGTAACTTGGACGCACCAAGGAAAATAATATTCTCTGCCAAAGGGGTATAAGCTACTTTATTCACAGTAAATGTTTCATACTTTTAAATGTTTGTGCATTAGGAAGATGAAACTGGGCATATATTTTCTCGCTAAGCCTTATTACTTGGGTTGGTGCAAATATGTTCTGCATTTCTACCATATGCACTTGACTGGATGTTAATTAGAAGAAAACATGTGCGTTACTGGTTATGATGTAAAAATGTAATTCCCTGCTCTGGCTAATAGCTCTTATGATTTGACACACAGAGATGACCTACCCCGGTCCCTTCAGCTTTTATATTTTAAAAAGTCATTTGAAATCATTAGTTTTGTCTTTTGTCATAACTGCACGCTTAAATCTTGCCTGTGCTTGGTTTTCCTAGCAAAATAAATACTTCTGTTGAGAGGGTGTTTAAATATGGCAAAATGGAGCAGATGCAAGCTTTGTTAGGGTAATGCCTTTGACAAGAAGTCTGGGAGAGTGGTTGTGCAAGTGACGACACAGTTGCAGCATGCCAGCAGAGTTAGCGTCAGCTGCTCTGTCCCACCAGCATTTGCCCGTACTAAGATGTTAAGTCATCTTATGTCATGGTGAGAGAAGTCTTCTGTGTCTCATTTGCCACAAAATAAAAGCATGCTCATAGGCATGTAGTAAAGCCCTGTGCGTGCATTTTATACTACTGCTTATCTTGCACCAACTTTTTTTCTCCCGTGTCTCTGGTCTTGGTTAGACTGAAGACAGATTAGAAACAAGCAACTAAAGAGGTATGGCACTTGCAGACTAGTGACAGGGTGAACCATATCACTACCCCAAGGAATACAACACAACATCTTAGTCGCAGATGGAATGTGAGATAGGACAGGATTGGTACAGGTTCTGAGTTATATATAAAATGAAAAACGGACCTGTATATTTTGCTTTTGTAGTTGGACAAAAGAGAGACTTGATGCGGTTATTTTCAATAGATTTGCAGATAACTTGAAGAAGCAAACTTATGTTGTTGCTTACACGTTTGTAGGCAAAGGACCATTGTTCCTGCTTGACTATGATACATGACTAATCAGTGCTCAGGGTGAATGAATTTTGTTGTTGTTGTAGTTGGCCAGAGTTACAGTGTTAGTACTCGCAAGCAACCTTTAAGGAGCTTGGTAGTTTTCAGTTTGCTGAACCTATCTTGCTTTTTGCTGCCTGGGGCTTGATCTGTGGCAAAGAACACTATTTGTCTTACTAGAGCTTCAGGCTGTTTTTTTTTTTTTTTTATCTTTGACTCTTGATGCATTAAGTTTAAAATACATCCCCGAAGCAATTATAGTAAATAGCGATGATGGAAAAAACTTTAAGAAACAATATCTTAAGGTGTGATTAATATATTGTTCTGGTGTCTGTTTGGATGATGTTACTGCTCAGGTATCTCCAGGCTGGATAGAACCAATGGCTAGAATAGAGCTTGGGACTAACCCATGTGTATCTGCTGGTTAGTGTTTACTATTTGTCCATTTGAAGCAGTGAGTGGAATTCATCTCATCGGAGGCATTTCCAAATGGAAATGAAAAGTTTGTTTCTACTTCTGTCTTCATAGTAGTTTCCTGACAGTAACAGACTCTAGAAGCCATACAGTTACTGCTTTGAGGTCAAATATAAGTGTATTTTATGTTAGGAGTGAGTTGTTCAGAAAATAAGCTGGGTAAGTAAATGCTGTGATTACAATACCAGACACAGGGGTGGTTTTTTTGCTGTTGTGATTCAAGTGTGTCCTTTTTCCTTGTTATAGAGCAACTGAGATAATCTGCAAATTGTTGTAGAGAAGGGATTTTGTTACCCAATGGTTTGTCAGTTTATTGAAACTGAAACATGTATGCATACAAATACATGTGGTATTTCCATTGCTTTCTTTGTAATAGTTTATTCAGCTCTTAGCTGATGAAGTGATCACAAAATGCAGACACGATAGGATTACCATTTCTCTCTATCAGCTGTAATATTTTAATGCTGACTTTAGAGGAATTATGTTATTTGCTGCTAGTAATTTCAACTCTTTCCATGTGGACAACCATGCTAGGATGTTCCATAAATAACAAATTTGTGTTTAATATTGCTATTAATATTTTTAAAAGAGCACTTAAATTTGTTTTTGCAAATGTGTTTTTTTTTTTTTTTTTTACCTCAGTCACCACTTAAAACTCTGCAGTAAATTAAGCCTTTAAAGCCTCATTCATCAGCATAACAGTGCAGGCTTCTACCAGATTTTCCTAGAAGAGTGCTGCTTCCAGTAGAGCTACTTGATGCATTTATGATTTTTGTCACAATACGCTGAGACCTATAATCTGTGTAACCATGCCCCTTTACCTATGGTAAGGCTTCCTGGAATAAATGAAGCTTCATGCTCGCTTAAGCTGCACTTCTGTTCACAGTGACTGTAAAATCTTACTTTTGTCCTCCCTGACCTTTTACGAAGTTTCTTGTGTGTTATGTACTATCTGGTTAGCTACCTGTGATAAAATAAGATGCAATAGAAAGACAAGAAGCTGATTACATTGTAAATATTTGTCTGTTTTCATTGCTGATTATTACTGGTCACAAGCTCAAGAACAAAACATTTTTTTCTTATGAATTTAAGACTGACTACCATGGCAGACTAGACTTGTCAGTCTGAGCGCCTTGAGCTTTTGTCCATTACGTATTTTATGTAATGCTAACACTTTCATTAAGGAAAAAAAAGGGTACTTTTTATCTGCATACTAGGAAGAACAAAAAAATGATTAGTCAACACTTCTCTCAAAGTCTGCCTGTAAGTGGAGTCTCTGCATCGGTTACATTGCTGTAAACAGACAGCAGTTGTAAAAACAGTATCTATATGCTACAGGTAGTGGATGGTAATAATGCAGGAATCCTGGTTTAGTTCCAGAGTCCAATTACTGGAATAAATCCAGTTTGGTTTTATGATTTTTTCCGTCTGTAATAAACAGAACTGGCATGTGGCTGTGACTCAGATTTACGGATTGCAAAATTCCCTTTTGAGAGAGAAAAACACTGACACTTGGACCAGATCAGGATTTCTTTTTTTTTAATTTTTCACATCTATTGACATTGTATGAACAACCAGAATAATAGTATAGAAGAGAATATTTACCATATTAAAATGTATGAGTGTTTTCCTGTTCATGTGCACATTGGTTTTTAGCTCAGATGTGAGTTTGTGTCTGAGTATGCAAGTAATCCAGGTAGCAGTGAAGTTAATGTGTTTTGAGAAATGGCTGGCTGTTACACTTGCTGAACAAGCGGTTGGGAAATCAATTTGTTAAGAAAATGCTGATGTGTTTCTCAATGAGCTGAGGTCAGGGGATATTTAGTTTTGCCCAGTATACACGGTGATGGTAAAATATCTGCTGGTCCAGGAAAGCTCTTATGTATAATTAATGAACTTGCAAGGATACTTCTTCTAATGCACTACACATAAGCTAACACCACCTTTAGCTACTGCATTCCCTTGGTACTGAATCTATCACCCGTCCTTCTAAGGAAGAAAAATAATAACCTTACGTACTTTCTGATATTTTCTTATTCTTTTGTGGATATACGTATCCAGACTTTGAGAGTGGTCATTGCAGCTGCCTGAACAGACCTGCTGTGTGTTTGCTGGTGGGCAGCAGGTGCCTATAATTCTGTCAGCGTTCAGAAAGGGATCCACAACCTTTACAGCCTTGAAGGTATAGAAACAAATGAAAAATTTACTCTGAATCCTATGAATGAGGAAAAGACCTAATAATCAGTTTTGTAGCTGCTTTGAAAACAACTGTAACTACTGTTTGTCATCAGAAAGTCATTTAAAGGGCTACCAAAGGTCATCTTAAACTTTTATCAGTAACTTCTGTAGGTTATCTTGATAAGTAAAACAAAAAAGATGAAGTAAGACAGTTCGAGGAAAGAAAATACATCGGGAGAGTACCTGGATATCAGAGTTTAAAACCCCCAAGCCCCACAGCACAATGTCCAACAAACAGAATGGAGTCTGCCCTTGGAAAGCGTGAGCTATGAGCCACCGAGTCTTGGGATGTCCAGAGGGGTGTTGGACTGGGCAGTTTTACAACCTGGGGTATTGTGCAATAAAGGAATGAGCAATGCCTTCTGTGAAAGAGCCTGTCAGTGAAGGAAAAAGGAGGCACCGGCCTGGCAAATAGCAAAACTGCTTGGCAGATTTGACAAATGATCTATCTTTATTTTAGTAATAATACAGCCAGAAGTTGAATTAAGTCTGGCTAAACAGCACCCATCGTGGCTATTTCGCTCTTGTAACAGCCTAATAGAAATGTTTGTGGCTTCCTAAAAACAGTTTTGATCAATCCTTCAGCCTGTGCTTTGACCACAGTAGCATGAACAAGCAATTTATGTGATGGATATTACTTGGTACGGAGCCCATGACTTTTTCTTTCAGTAGAGTAGCCGCCTCGTTATCATAATGAAACCCACGATACGCTGCTGTTGGGAGATTACCTAACATAAGTAAAATGTAGTCTTTGAACAATATTTATAATTGTACTTTTGGGCAGAGGTGCAAACATCGTAGGAACATGACTCAGTGTTTGGAATTTAGAGGCTGTGTCAAATTAGTTATTCATTACTTTCCAAAAGTCTGTTTATCGCTTGTGCTTCTTATTCGGCAAGCCATGGAGAAATTTAGCTTTTTTTTTTGTTGTTCCACCTCTGGCTGTCAGGCCTGCTGTACAGCTGAGACAGCAGTGGTGAAATCTGCAGCAGTAGATATTAGAGTGGTGTGTACAGTTTTTGGCACATTAAATGATCTGAAGAAAATCCATCTGGATTATGCTCGTTCATGATAAGAAGGTGATAACAGTTGGTAGGAGGAAATGTTGAGGATTTAGCAAGAACTGGAGCTCGGCTGTCTCTGTAGTAGGTAAACTCAAACTTGTCTTTGATTCATTTTTCAGTTCACATTTAGAGACTAGAAATATCTTCCTCCTCAGACTCTCAGACAAATTACGTTGTTGATTTAGACGTAGAAATGTACAGTTTGTTCGTGTCCATATTTTGTTTAGGTTTTGTATTTGTACTGTGTTACTACACCTGGTTTCTTCCACTGAATTTAGTTTTTCAGAATCATTCATTGAGAAGTGTAAGAGCAAAAAAGCTTCTCTTTTCGTTTGGTTTGCATGAAAGGATAATGGAGTGCAAGATTTCTTTGTCACAAATACCTTTAATCCTGATCCCAAAGGAGTTGAGGATGGGACCTCTGCTAGAGGATAAGGTGAGCTGATGCACTGCCTAGGCGAGGTTGGAAAGCAAAGCTGTGAGGTCCCTTGGATAGCTTGAGTGGGTGCTCCTTTTTTTCCTCCCTGTTTAGATCCATGTGTAAAATTATAAGCATGCTCTTCTCTTCCTTCTCCCCTCCTCAAAAGCATCAAACAAGCTTGTTGATTTGATACTGACAATTTTCAAGTGCTTTTCCAGAACCTCCATTTGATTTATGAAAGAGTAAATTGTTAATAGTGATGCTTACAAGGCTTTAGCTGATTGGTTTCAGATGCAATGAAGTCCTTTTTTTCCTTCTGTCTCTCTCCCCTCTGTTTTCATTTGTCCAAGTTGTATTTGATGAAAAGCTTTTAAGAGTGTTCGTAGCAATCTTCTCTGGCTTTGTGGGAAGTAGTATTTTCTCGTATGCATAATAACATATTAATCTACACCTGGGGTGCAAAGCAGATAAGAGTTTTTGTCAGTCGTAAAACAGGATGCTCCGGGCCACTGCCAATAACAACATACTAGGTAAACCTTAAATTGCTGGTTTTAAGATGATAAAATAAAAACGGGAAAATGTGAAACCGTGGCACCTTCAGGCAGAGCTTCTCTACAGCACAGCTTCTGTTGCAGCTGAATTGTTGGATCCTTGTTACAGGCACAAGATGAGTTTCATTTAGGCAGTTTAGCTTCTAACACTAGGGCTTTTCTAAGATAAACCATTTATTTGTTTCCTGGTTGTGTGGAACGGTATTCCACTAAGCGTATTTCATCCAATAGGACAATCTCCTTGAACAAAAATGATCAAAGCGTGTATCCTGTTTCCTTTGAGTTTTTATTTTCTGATAAGCAGGGTGTGTGGGTTTTGTGTTGCAGGTTGTTTGTTTTTTTGGTTGGTTGGGCTTTTCTTTGTTTATTTTTGCCTGAAATCTTGCTGTGTACTTCAGGCAGCCATGGGAAAAAATTGATTTAAGTAAATTGAAGGAAACTTTCAGTACCTTGTTCTTTAAAACACTGCTAAACAATAGTGGTATTAATTATGAATATACTTGTTACAAAACATTTTTTTAAAGTAAAGATGTTGATTTTAAGGTAAGGACGAAGGTGCTCTGAGGCCATTGCCTTCACTGTATTTCAGTGCGTGTTCAGTAAAACTAGCATTGTGGTAAGTGTCACAGTCTTAACGTTTTAGATAGTATAATTGCACTGAAAGCTGTACCAGTGTGGTTGTTAGCAGTGTCATTTGCATTGAAAAATGTGACTTTGGAAGATTCTGTGTGCCTTTGATCTCATAAAAATGAGCAAATGACGGTTCATGTTCAATTTCCCCCCCTTGTATGTAGGTGCTACTTGGAGGACTCCTTCTGAGCCTGAGCCCAGTTCAGTACCAGCATGCTGCACGTAGCACTGCTCAGGGAGGGAGAGACTCTTGGTGTATCTGTTCTTAGCTTCCAGAGCATTTCTAGCTTATGCATTAGCATGTTCTGGTGTATAGGCTGATGAGATCTCTTTAAAGATGTTAAGACTAAAGTTGTTCAAGTCACTCATTTGGATGCAGACTTCAGTATTTACTTGTCATCCAAAAGATGTTGCGTGGATGCCTGTCAGCTAGCTGGCATCACCCGCGAATATGTAGCAAGGCAGACTGACAAGTCAGCTTTGGCAATGCTGCAAGCAGGCATTTTTATTTAATGTTGCTATGGTGAGAAGAACATTTGTCTTTGTATTCCCGTGTACTTCTTCCTGCAGAGTTTGGGGTGACATGCTGAAGACTTTGAGGTGGGAAGGAAGGCTCAGGTAACTTCGTGATAAGTTGATTTGTTTCCATGGCTCTTTCCAGTGAACTTTGTCCTGCGCAGGACAGACTTGTTGGTTTAGCAGTATGTGACGATGGTTTATCCTATAGTTATGTGCTTGCAGAGACAAACTTGATAAAAAGCTAAAGTATTGCATATTTTGAATTTCCAAAGCTGTCCTCCTGTCTTAAGAGGGCTACAGTAGGTTTCTCTTCAGTTAAAGTAGTACAAATGATATTAGCTATGGCCATGCCTTAAAAAAAAAAAACAAACTAGTCCTCATAAAACATCTGTGTATACTGGATGTTATTGGATGTAGGCTCTGCTGATACCAGGAGTCAAGATTACAGCTTGCTCAGGGCAACGCTTTGATTTGTATTTATTGTGCCTTCTCCATTGTATTCTTTTTCCACACTATATATAATAGCAAGTTTTTTTTCCCATTTTCCTGTCAGTTTGCCTCCTGCAAAGGCAATAGCTTGGAGCTGTAGAGAGCTGTGTGTTTTCAAGCCTCGCTGTTCCAGCACAGCATTATGACCATGCAGAAGACCACACGTGAACATTTTCCACTGCAGTGCTAAGCTGTATTAGTAATGCTGAAAGGGGCTGTTAGTGGTCCCCTGGGCTGCATTCTGATTAACCACTTGACTACTACTTGAATTCTCCTAACATCGCATTGATTTCAGTAGCATTAATGGAACACAGCAGCACAGCTGGTGTGAGGATGGACTAGCAGTAGAAAAGTTAATTTTCTCTAAATCATACCAATGCTTTGCTCCTAAAGTTTCTGAAATGTTAGTAGAAAGCGGTTTGTGCTCTGCATTTACAATCTTGTAACCTCAAGTTTATTTCTTTGAAAGTATTGATACTGCTTTCAGCTCACACTGCAAATTCTCTCTTTAAAGAAACCTTCCCAGCTGGAGAAGAAAAATGTGAATTAACTTGAGAATGTGTTAATTAGTAGGAGAAGGGAAGGGAGATCTTATACAAATGAAAATTGCCTTAACTAGAGTATTGCGTCTAACCTTGGATTCCAGATTTCAGAACAGAAATAGAAGCAGAAAGGGAAGGATTCCATAAATTAAAGTAAGAATAGTAAATTTATTTAATGATCAAAACCAGAAAGAGAGCAGGTAGAGAGAAAACGGGTGAATAGACTGATCAGATGATTACTCTGTCCTTTTAATATTAAGGAGGTTTCTGCTTTTATGAGATTTCCTGATAGGAAACACTGAGTTGAGCTATTATTTGTGCTGTACGTCTTCACAAGGTATTCTAATATGCTTCTTCACACTAGTCTGAAAATGGTCTTAGGGTATTTCTGCTCTTGTAAGAACAAAGAGTTGGTCCTTACCCAGCTAGATAGGCCCCTGGTGTCACAGTTTGCAGTTCAATGGGATTGGGGCGTCTTCATTTGCTTTAACCAAGAGTGCTATTTTGGAACTTTGGTAGGTATTCTGTTTGTCATAAAACAACAATCATTATTAAATAACTATGGAATTGCATCTTTTTTTTCTATTACTATTATTCAGCTTACTGTCTTTGTGGATTATTTCTAGACTTCCAAACCGTACTGAGAAAAACAAGCACAATTTTTGAGCCTATCACGAAGCACGTAATTTATTATACGGATATTTATTATTATAAGACATGCATATAGCAAAGGGACAAAATACATACGCAGCAGTTACTAAGCCTTATTTCTACTGTTTTGTTAGTGAGTAACTAGAGAGCAAACAAAAAATGAATGCCTCATCACAGATTATTCTTTGAGCCACACAGCTCGCTCTTGAGCTTCAGTAAAACAAACAAAACCCCTGATACAGAGTCTGATTGCGCGAGCATTAAAGACCTGTACTTGCAAACTGGTGTTTCAAGAGTTCAGTGTCAAAGGCAGGTGACTGGTACCAATCCGTCCTTAGTTGTACACAGCAACAACGGAGAAGCATCCTTTGTAGTGCAAGGTCAGGTGGCTCAGCTTCAAGCCGCCACGTCATTCATGCTAATGCGCCAGACTTTGCACTGAAATAACTGCTAGTTGTTCACAAGTTCAGTTCTGCCTGCTGTGCACTAGTGATCTCTGATGCAGAGCTGTTAGTCGTCAAACAGCCACAGACGTTGGTGAAGTGAACATATGGCTGCTTTCTGAGTGCCGAGATGGAGGTTTAGTTACATACCGAATGGCCCAGGACTGCACAAACAAAGCACTGCATTAAAAAAACATTTGTGTACTCCTAGGTTTATAACGTGCTCGCATCCATGTTTTCAATCTGTCAATGTAATATCGTATTAGGTAAATGTTTAATCTGTGCGTGATAGCAATCAAGAGGAAATAAATTGTGCTTGATGTCAAAAACACTTGGGCGTCTGTAGAATAGAAACAAATATCATGGACCTAACTTAAGAGAAAAAAGTGTTATCTGGTGTTCTGTGCTGACTTGACAGTTTGCATTTTTAACTCTTGGCATCAAGTTCTAAGTTTTGGCTGGAAGAAGATCTCAGAACTTGTATTTTAATTGCTATAAATCCTAATTAAGGATAAAAATCTGTATGGTTTCTTAAATACTTTTTTCTCACGAAAGCAGCATTAAAAATGTCTGGCTTAATGAAGTATTTTAGGTTTGGGGTTTTTCATCATCTCCCTACCAGGAAGAAGCTCTGTGCTCTTGACTTGTATTTTAAACTTGCTTTTTCACACTGGAAGACCAAGATGTGTAGGTCAGCGTCCCTAGGTTTCCGTTTGCTTCATGTGCTCTTTGTAAACCATATAAAAGGGTACGTTGCTAGTGTCTGTCTGAGGTGGTCGTGGCTGTCCGTGGGATACATATGATTTGTTCACCTCTGGACTTCTGTTGAAGGAGAGCGTGCTCTTGGTTAGCATGGATGGCAGCACCCTGGGAACAAAACAGTGAGCTGCTTCGGCAGTGCAGGCACATTCTGAGCTAGACGTGCATGAGGAAATGCTGTCCAGCCCATGCTTCCTCCACTGCTAGAGCTGCACAGCAGGGTGTGATGCGGGCAACCTGGGCTGTTAATTTGTAGCTATCAGCTCAGAGTTAAAGAGGCTGGCCACAGTGCCCTTGGCTTTCAATATTTTCCAAGGCTGTTTCCTCTGTCTTTGACTATGGTTCAGAGTAGATAATGCAGTAAGGGTGGGGAAAGGAGCCTTTCTGCTGCCCCCAGGTTAAAGCTGTGCCAGGCAGGCTCCAGCACACTCCTCACGCCTAGCTGGTAGTGAACTGGTTGAAATGTAATTCTTCACACAGGTTCTGATCGAGGAAGAAGGAGAAGTTGTGCGGGATGGTTCTCAATCTAGAACTCACACTAACAATGGCCAAGATGGAAGGGTACTGCTTTGGGGCAAACAGTGGTTGCCCAGATCCACCACTATTTTTCATAAGTGAATTCAGACTTGTGCATTTATTTCTCACGCTAATGTATGGAGACCAGTATGTTCAAGACAGGAAAAGTGATAATGTGCCCATCTATAAAAACTTGAGTGCAGAGATTGAGTTGATGCATGACAAAAGTGAACTATCTAGTCTACCGATGTTTATGTACCAAGAAAGAGTTCATTCTCTCTATCTTGTGTTTTTTCTCCTTCCTCCCATTCTCAGAAGTGTCACAAGATACCAATGCAAATCTAATACGGTGCGACAGACTTGGCACGCTAAACCTTTTTTGCTGAAAAATAAGGGATAATAGTTGTGTTTATTTACTACCCTGTGCTTAAAGAGACTTTAGAAGAAGAGATGGTTTGTTGCCTAGACGTTCAGTATTTTCAACCCTGAGTTCAGTACGATGTTGAAAGTTGAATTTTTCCTGCAGTTGAACTATATATCTGATATGTCATAGATTTAAAGTGTCTCTTATGTTTAGGGAAGATCTGGATTTAACATGTCTTATAAAAAGCTCAGTACTTATTTTGTATTCAGGCTTATGAGTTCCTAATGTAGTAATGGATAACATATCTAGCATAGAATACATTTGATTTCTTGAAATTCTCACAGAATTAGTTGACAAGTGAGGAGAGAACTTAAATCTAAGATCTAGGTGGTAGCTTTGTAAAAGTGCTTAGAATATCAACTACTTTCCTCAAACTGCTAAAGACAGAACCTGAATACTGGTGTGATGGATTACTTTGTATTCATGCAACACTGTTCTTTTGCAGTAGTGGAATTTTAATTTTCAGAATCCCTTTAAAAAAAGATTTATTCTGTAATTGTTCATTGTTACAAAGGATATGAATTGTTAAAACTAGAACAGTCCTTTTTTGAAAGAGGAACTCTTCTGTAAACAGAAATTAAAAAAAAACAACTCAATGCTGTTTTCTACCACCTGAAAAGGGAACGAGATAAGGGCCAGAGTTTAGACCACAAACTAATGTTTACCTAATGCCATTATACTAATTATCAATAACTGCCACAATTTTATCCATGCCTTTTTTTCGTTTAAGGTGCGTACTATTTGATCTTGAGCGCTTTCAGCGCGATACAGGTAGGAGGTCTGACTCCTGAACAGCAGAAAGTCCCAGTGTTATTTACCTTTACTGAGGCAATGTAGAACATGCGTTCAAGTTGTTGACGCCTGTTTGCATGCTCTGTACGTTTCTCCTTGGAGCAGAAATCAGAGCCATAGATGTCAGCAGTCTGGTCCACAAGAATCCCATACGGATAGGAACATCGGAGTATTTTGAAAGTGCTTATTGATTTGAAATTATAAAGTCATCTGAAAAACTGCTTAGCTTCAGTGTTATTGTCGGTGGCAGTACAGCTCGGTTTGTCAAATTGCTGCTGCTGCGGAGACTGCCAAATACATCATCTTCCAGGCATAATTCTTCTTTCCCCGTCCAGTCCATTTTGTAACACTTCACTCGCATTTCAAGTTTTATCTTTAAAAGAAACTATTTCCAAAAAAACTAAATAAATAAAAAGCAAAATATTCAGATAAATCATGAAAAGGCTTTTTTTTGTATACAGTAAAACCACAAAAGTATTCTAGCTTTTTTTCACGGATTTTGTCCATACTTTATTCTAATGCTGCAGCCTTTTTTTATTTTTTAACTGAGATTTCTAATTAGCATATTCTGGGTGAGGTTGTGCAATATAACTACTAAAATGCCATGGTGTGAAGTGTTGCTATGTTGATGGATGGTTGGCTTTAATGATCTTGGTTCTAGTCCATGGGAAAAGCCAGAAATGATGCAGGTATAATTTAGATAACTCCGGGAGGAACTAGCTAAATTAAAAAACTTATCCTCCACTGACTTTAGTGAGAATCTCTCCACCACATTAATCATTTTTCTTGCCTCAAAGGCCTGTGTTACTGGGTTCTTAGAAGAAAGTCCCATCCTGGAACGGGTGTGATAATGTCCTTTAAAGACTGCTCATTTTTCCTTGGCTTATGGTCTAGAAGAGTTTCTCTGTCTTACGTTCTTTAACATGCTGCAAAAGTTGAGAATTACAAGATACTAAAATAGTTAAATGTGTATACATTAGGAGACCATAATAGTTTTTTATGATGCAGTGTTACTCAGTTGTAAATTTAGATCACATTGCAATATTTAATTGGGTCAAGTATCTGGTGCCAAGCCTGCTGATCATGAGTATTTTATGAAATGATAACAGAATTGGAAAATCTAGAGTTCATTTCTAGAGTAATGTACATCTTACAAATGTTTGACAATTATAAACAAATTATTGCAGTTTAGTAGCTTTAAGCATGCTTTGATTAGGAAGCTGTTTTGCTTTTTATTATTTTCAGTATGGGTTAGCTTAATTTTTATTTAAGTCTTCATAGACTGCTTTGTGTATAATTCAGCACTTACTGCAAGTCAAAGTTGAAAGCTATGCAACCTTTTTCTATAATCAAAAAAGAGCACACTGAGTTTTAATGATATAACAAATGTTACACAGTAGGACTCTTCAGTCAGTCTGGATGCGGATTCATAAAAATAAAAGGAAGGATTCATTAGGCTGTCTGTCAGAACTGTAAAACAAAATTCAGTTATGGTCTCTGTTTCTCTTTAGATCTCATAAATGGAGCCCAAGAACAGTGTGAATTGCCTCCTATGGATGGTTTTCCTCACTGTGAAGGGAAAATAAAGGTAACTGTGAGCCGTTCTTAATCTTATTATGTGTGTTCTGTTAAAAACTGAACATATGTTGCAAGAAGTCACTACTCAGTGGTGTAATATAAGAGCAACTGGGTCAAAAAAGAGGGTATTTAGTGTCACTACAAAACTCCTCACCTTACCCTTTAATACTCCTGCAGAGAAACAAAGTGTCATCGTATTAAGACAGACATAAAATGCCACCTTATATTAAAATGCCATGTTATTTAATGAAATACGTTACTATTTGAATGCCATTTGGTTATTTAGACACCTTCTCCTTTTTAAAAAGCCCTTTGTTTTCTTCCCCATCATGAGTCATTGGACGTCCCCCCACCCAGGGCTGGGATTTTGTGTGCACCTCACTCCAGCCCTTTCTCTCTTTCAGCAAGACATTTATTTATACTTCTTTCCCCTCTTTGCCAACAGCTTTGTCCAGTTCTTCCCTTTCACCTTTTCTGTTTTAATGGATTCTGCCTCTTCTACTCACCAGCTAGGCACTTTATATTCCCTTCCTTCTTAGCATTGTTCTTTCAGCCCTGGGTGAGAACATAGGCTCCCTACAGAGGAGCTGTTCTGTTTCCAAGCAGAAGACTGTTGTCTTGCTCAGGGTGACTTTGGTCAATTTACCCAATAACTTCATTTGGATGGAAAGCTTTTAAAAAAAAAAAAATGAAATGATCAAGATCATTTGGTTTTTCTAAACCTGCTTCTATAAATAATCCTACTGCACTAAGTTTGCCACCAAAACTTTGGTTTTGGGGGTTCACAATTCGTTTTCTATAAATCCTGCATTTCACTAATAATGTAGTTGGAAAGACCAAATATTGAAAGTCATCAGACTTTGGTTGGAAAGGAAAAAGTAATAAACTTGCAGAGAGAGTTTTTTTTTGTTTTTGTTTTTTTCTCCAAACTACATTTCAAATGTAAAGAAACTGTATTAGTAGTTGGGATAAAAGTAAAATTGTTGAGTACTTTCATATAATTATCAAATACTAGGATTTATTTCTGAAAGTGAAGCTGGCGAAGTATACGTGAAATTTCCTTACCTTTTTTTCTCTAAATAAAATTCTTACACTATATTATTTAAAATAAGTACAATTGTATATAAATCTGTTTTGATCCATTTTGACAAATGGGCTGTGTGGTGGCTATGTAGTACGTCATTTGTATGTTAAAATAAGAAGTTAAATGAATTATTTATTTCTGCAGAATTGGTCGGTTCTTGGCAGAGTCAGATTACTGTCTTGGTAACTAAAATGGCCAGTTAAATTGCAGAGCGTGTGTAATGGGGTGCAATGAAAATTGGCTCCAGCCACACCCATACATATGAATCCTGATTATATTCTCCTTTTGGTATTTGCCTCTGCTTGCCTGGCTTACAGTTTGTGCAAACTGTACCCACACCTGGTATGTAGTTACTTCCCCAGCGGAGTTGAATGCTGAGATGTAGCGTGCTGCAAAATATTCATAAAACTCCCTTTTTGTTATTTGAGTTTTATCAGTTTGGATATAGTGGCTTGCAGCTTTCCTTTGTTATTCCTGACTTCAGTGTGAAATAGTGTGTTTCAGAGATATTCTGTGAGGCTTAAACGTAACCCTGTTTTTGTTCTGTTTCAGTGGATGAAAGATATGTGGCGATCGGATCCCTGTTACGCAAGTTACGGTGTAGATGGGTCCACGTGCTCCTTTTTTATTTACCTCAGTGAGGTCAGTAATCTTTTTATCTGCGTAAGGGGAAAATCATAGTGCCTCCCTAGCTTTTGGTAACTGTTCATGAAAAATGTGAACATTTTTCAAAACAAATAACTTTCTTCAGAAAAAATCTAGAAAGAGGAAAACATTATTAAAACAGAATTATTGAGAAGTGTTTTACTGTTTTTCTTCAGTCCACCAGGTGTTTCTAGCATGGAGAATTCTAATGTTTGTAACTGAAGTGATGTAAACAGCAACTGCTCAGTGAGTCCACACGAGTTACCCTATAAAACTGAAGTGTGGAGTTCAGTCATAGACCCTTGCCTCTGAATGCTTGCTGTTGTCTCCTGTGTAGCTCCTAAGGTAGCAGTAGATAGGAAATTTAGGGGGAGGTGTTTGGAGTGTGAAATTTAGAAAGTGGAATGCGGTAGTACATCCTCCTAGGAAGCATGCTCACTTCCTGCTTAAAGCCCGGTTTTGTACATGGCTGAATAAGGTGCTTGCCCTGGTGTTTTTGTAGTTTTTTTCCACAGATCTCCCACTTCCTGAATAATGCTTGTTTTCCTAGAAGAAATTCTGTCAAACAAGATTTAGTGCGAACTCCTAATCACTAGTCACTCTGTGTCACTAGTTTGTGGTGTGTATGCCAGAAATAAATAGTCAAATGTATTTGATGACTTGACCTCTTTCTTAATAGTAAAATTCTGATAACTTGTGGCAACTGATTTGGGCACAAGTTTTGATACCTAGTGGCTTCCTACTTGTAAAGAACTGAGAGAGCCAATGTGGCTGCGGAATTGTGAACTAATATTAATTACACAGTTTCTGCAGGATTCCAGGAGGAAGGGCTGGGTTTTTAAGTTCTGTATCAGAGATGAAAACAGTAAGTCTATTATATGAGTAACTCAGTTATAATGAAAGCAGATTCTGTTAAGTTACTCAGCTTGCTGCAGCTGAACTTTTCAGAGCACTGCTTTAAGCAGCATTAATAGTTAAATGTGTGTCCAAAACACACATCTGAAGAAATAAAAAATGCTGGGTTTTATCACAAATCTGACTCACTACATTGCTAGCGCTTCGTGTTGATTTATTTATGGGCTATAAAGCTGGTGTAGGAAAAGATCCAGTATGACTGTATTATTTATCCTGTTGTTTTTCATAAAAGCTGAAGGTACAGTTTCATAATCATCTGAAGTTGATATAAGTTTCTACTAAAAGATTGTTTTAGCATTAGTGGATTTATATTAGTGCAGTAGTACACTGTCAGCCAGCTGGTGCTTCATGTCTTTAATGCAAATGTATCTTAGAAATGAGAATACCTGTCAACTGAATGTGAGAATCTGGTATTCTTAAATGACATATTTATTATTTTGTGTTCCTGTTGAGTCACAGTATTTTCTGTGACAATCTTCTGTTTAATCATCAGCTTTGAAGACTCAGTTGATGCTGTTAGTTCTTTCATAATTGATCTTTCAGCTCAACCCCGTGGCAAAATGCGACTAGCTCTTGCTCCTAATGTGTCATATGTTTCAGAATGCAGATGTTCCTCATGCGGTTATACAGATAGCCACTTTCTACATGCATCAGTTACAGTACTGTGTTCTCCCCCTCCAAAACAGTGTGCTTCAGCTTGCCAGGAAGGCTGTTTATGAAATACTCCTTTGTTGACAAAAACAAACAACTTTCTTTTGTCTTTGAGGAGGGGATCCAGTTTTAAAGTGTAGTGATATATAAAGAATGTTAAGTACAGAATCTTTTTTATAAAATAATTTTTGAGGACTTTTGTTAGGTTCCTTATCAAATACTATTCCTAGTTAGTGAAATGCTATTTAGTGTAGTGTATCTTTTAAGAACGTAAGTGTATGTAGGAAGATGTCTTTGTAGGCACACAAACACTTGTTCCTTCACGTACAAATGAAGTTTACGAAGGTGTAGTGCCAGTTGTGGATTCTTACTGGCCCCAACCCTTCTTTCCTCACTACTTATTGCATGTGGTAGCTATTCAGCTGCAACAGTTAGGACCTGTAGTCTTGGATCAGGACCATATTGTATTATACTCGTATACAGTGCCAAATAGTACCTTCCTCAAATGAACTACTGAGCCTACAGGAACTAGTATAAGGGCGTTCTGATTTGCACCTGGAACTCTGTTACAGAAGCAGAAGTTGTATTTGAATTATTTTGTTCAGCTAAAACTTCAAGGCTTTTAGGGAAATTTTGAATCAAACTTTCAGGAGCAAGGAAAAGTTACCACTTACAACTACTCACTGCAGAGCTTTATTACTTGATAGCTTTAAATATTGTATCATGTAGTTAGTAAACATTAAACCTTCTGGATAAAAATATATGAATAAGTAACAGTTCAGTTATTCTTCTCTGAGTTCTTGACTTCTTGCTTTTAAGGTCACAGCTAGCAAGAAGTAGTATGAGAACTATTTTTATCTTGGTGGTGGACAAAATGTATCTTGTAATTGTTAAATGGTGTAAGAGGATTCATTCAGCTTGAGTTTTCAGAATGTTGTGGAATAAGCTAGTCTATTTGAAATAACTTTTAAGTTTCAAAAACTGCCTACCATGTGCATAAGAATGTATCAAATACTTTTATAAATATTATAGTTGTAAGACCTTTTACATTTTTCTGTCCATTCTTACAGTCTGGTCTGCTACCTGTAATATTTTGGAAGATTAGTAGTATTTCTCTAAAATTTAAGCCAAGATAACATAGATACATTAATTAAAGGACATGTTTTTCCAATATAAGGGTTGTGTCACTTCACAGAGGGCAAATGGTTGTTTGTTCAAGGGTGCAGGAAGTTGATTTTTTCTTTAGGAAGAAATGTAGAATTTGGGCAACTTCTTGTTTCCTCATGGAACAAAGATACAATTAGCACCATTGTCTGTGGGTATATTTGGGAACTTCAGACTAAGATCTTACACATTTTTTTGGAAGTTTTGTCCCCATGGCAGGATGTAAAACTAATATTGGCTGAGCATGTTATTAACCTTGAGTTTAAATTTGGCATTCTTAATCCTATGATTAATTCCATGATTAATGCCCAGCAGCAGAGGTTGAAAGCTTAAACGTTCGTGAATGCAAGCATGAAATGAAATTCTAATAACACTACAATGATGTGGATTTATGAGGTGTGTTGGCTGCTAAGGATAACTGGAAATGCTATTGCAAGAGTAATTTGTCAAAGTGGACAGGGATGAAGAGTTGACAGTTTATAGTAGGGTTGCACAGCTGAATGATAAATGTGCCTACAGAGCTCTCGAGTAAAATCTGCTGGTTTAAAACATCAAAATGTGTTAGGGTTCTGGCAGGATATTACTGTTAAGATTTTTTTTCACTTTAAGGTAACAATCTAGGAATAAAATGGTTATGTAAACATCTTCTGTTTGATAAGGCAATATTAAATTACATGTAGAATCACAGAATGGTTTGGCCTGGAAGGGACCTTAAAGCTCCTCCAGTTATATCCCTCTGCCATGGGCAGGGACACCTCCCACCAGCCCAGGTTGCCCAAAGCCCCATCCAGCCTGGCCTTGGGCACTGCTGGGGATGGGGCAGCCACAGCTTCTCTGGGCAGCCTGTGCCAGGGCCTCACCACCCTTATAGTGAAGAATTTCTTCCTGATATCCAGTGTAAGTCTCCCCTCTTTCAACTTAAAGTTTCATGGCCCCTCGTCCTATCACTACACCCCCTGACAACAAGTCCCTCTCCAGCTTTCCTGCAGGCCCCATGTAGGTACTGGCAGGCCACTGTAAGGTCTCCCTGGAGCCTTCTCTTCTCCAGGCTGAACAACTCCACCTCCCTCAGCCTGTCTCCATAGGAGAGGTGCTGTAGCCCTTGGACCATCCTTGTGTGTGTCTACTTTTGCTTGTAAAATCATCTCTGCAGTCTAGTGTGACAAGAACACATGCTCTTTCATACTTTTTCGGGATCTGATTTTTTCTCCTAAAGCAATTCTATTAGGATATTATATGTTAAACTCACCTCTCTCTTGTAAAGTGGTTTCAAACCTATAAACAGAGGAGCCCAGAATGTTACTTTTCATTGTGTAATATGGGTCAGAACCACAGAGAGAGACAGTAATTTGCCCATGGTTTATGCAAAGCCTTAGAAACACAGCTAGGAATAAAACTGTCCTACGCCCTGGTTATGTAGTCACTGTGTATCTGCAAAATAGAAACAGCACAGTGAAAATCCAAGTCGTCTTTTCTGCAGAGCCTGCACAAATGCAAGTATTAGCAGCTCTGCCTCCTCTGGTTTGCTTTTGACGGCGCTCCCGTAGGAGTACGAGTCATCGACAGCTAGCTTAACAGCTCTTCTCCGCTTCTCTTCTGGTGTCTTGGCTGCTTGAGCAGACTGGGAGGTGAGCATGGCAGCAGAGGGAAAGCAAGAAGGTGTCCAACGCGTTCAGGTTTAGTTTTTTTATTTAAAGCTGTATCCTGTACACACTTGCAGATAAAGCTGCAAGGATTTTGCACTTCTAACCAGCTGCTTTGCTGGAGGCACCAGGTCACTCCAGGTGGACGATGCACAACCGTGCAGTACTCTAATTGTGCTGGAGCCTTGGAAAGACTGGAGGAGAAATAAATGTCCTGAACAGCAAAACCAGACTTGTGTTTTCTGGAAGGACAGAGGAAGGCAGGGATTAGAAATGGCAAAAGTTGAAAAGGAAGTTAAGCTAACTCTAAGGTTTCTGAATAACTGTGGCCTGGTTTCCTTTTAACTGTGATACAAACTTATCCATTGAGAAGAGTTTTTCCTTTTAACCTTTTTTAGTTATGAAAAAGCCAGTTGGTTAACACTATGTCATTGGCACACTTAAAACTTTCATGGATGGCATTGCTTCTGGTGAGAAATGAGAGAGAATGAATTCTAGACAGCACAAAAACATGCTTCACTGCAAAATGCTAGTTTGCAGCTGACAAATGAAACCTCAGAAAATATCTTCTAGAAAATAAATTTGGCACAGTTTCCCAGCTTAATAACAACAAAAGGTGGAGGGATCTATTTGCTCCTTTTTTTCATCTAGACATTTGTTTCCTCAGAGGACTGCCTGCCACCCAGGAGCAGGACTGCTGCTGTGCCGGCTGGTGAGACAGTGGCTGTGGTGCAAGTTACTGCAGTCCAGGGAAGCTCCCTCTGTTTTGCTCTCTTGTGCTCCCTTGAGACTTGATGCTGGAGCTGGGCAGCTACCATGAAGATCCCAGGCTTTGGATCCCAAACTCACCTTTCAGGTGCAAGTGTAATGTTTGGTATTCTTCTTCAAAGTGGATCCAACGCTTCAAAAGACCAAAAAGCTGTTTCAGCAACACAGTCTTTGAAACTTCTGTAGTTTTTCATGTTTCCTAGAATACCACTGGAGAGAATTCTTATTTTTAGTTCTTTAGACTGATAGAAACAACGCTTTTTTTTACAGTAATATTTTTCTTTACTCTGTGAAGGAACTGAGCAGAACAATACAGACTGAAGGTGATTTTCAATGTGGATTTGTTCCCAGAATGCAGGCTCTAGTCTAAGGCGTGTTTTAGTGAAATAGTGAAAACATCTGGTAATTACAGTTATGCAGGTTCCTCAGATCCTTGTGGTTTTGCTAGTTTAATGCAGTTTGCTAGCTTCTGTGTGGAAGTCCCATTTCCCCAACTGCTGCTGCATGTGTTAGATAATCTCTAACAATGAGGTGAGTTAGCGATTTCCATTTCTTCAGCATAACGTAACATTGAACCAACTTCCTTAAATACCACACTATTACTTAAAAGAAAAAAAAAGACAAAAATAGCATTCTTGTCTGAAGTGTAAATTAGCAAAAGCTTGCACTAAACTTCTACAGTTCCTAAGAAATTAAAATGCTAATGATGTTCAGTACTTTGTCCCCAAATCATCCAGTAGCATATTGGCCTGGATTTGGGAGACTGGAGCTCAGTTATCTTTTCTACCTTGGGCACTTTTTAAACAGGGATTAGTATTCTTCTGTCTTGTTGGAGGATGCCAGTGTAAGAGAGGAATAAAATTGAACGCACGTTACTGAAGTTAGATAAGAGACCGTTTGGGGATTGCCTGTGGAAACAAACTCCCAACGCTACCTGTACGCGCTTCTCAATTTCACTGAACAAGCACGCAGTCATCTTACCACAGATTTTGTCCCATCTTCAAAATGATTACGTATCACTGAGCAAATGCTAAACACCATGTAGATGTTACAGCTTCTGGAGGAGCGGAGAAAGTCACCTTCCCAAAGGTAGCATTTCATTTGCCTCAAATGCCTAAATGGGTTTTCTAAGTGAACGTTGAGTTACCTTCTCTGCCTACCTGCATACTGTCCAATAAATTTCAAGATGCGCTGTCTTTCACCAGGTATTGCAGTGTTGTTTATTTCCTGCTCTTATTGACAGAAGATTCTTAATAGTAGCACTTCACTGTGGATTGAATTACACTGAGCAATAACTCTGCTCACCTGAATTGCAAACTGGCTTTAGTTTCCCTGTAGACGTGCCGCACCTTTCCTTCAGAAGAGTCCAAAATGAAGTTCATGCCAGGTGTTCAGCGAGTATCCTTCAGCTCCTGCTTTGTCCAGCTCCCACTAGTACTCTTTGAAAATATAATGGACTTCCTGAAGTTGTGGCTGTGGAGAGCCTCTGGCAGAGTACGCTTGCATTCAGTTTGGAAGGTGCTCAGACTGGCCTGTGCTACAGAGATTTGCTGGCTTTTTAGGAGTGTAATCAAGGTCCTTGCTCTGTAATATAGCTGAGCACTGCAATCCTAACATCTCTCCAGTCTCATTGCATTTCCAAGGAAGAATTATTGGAACAGATAAAAGCTGCAAAGCCTCTGAGATACTTTTCTGATTGTCTAGGTTTGTTTGGGGTTTTTGTTCTTTTTTCCGTGTTAACTCATTTTTCAGTAAGCTACGTAAAGGTAAATTCTCACTGTGGAAGGGGATTGTCTGGGACTAGAGGAGCTCTGTAATTCAGTTCAAGCAGCTCAGAGCACTTCCCACTAATATCTGGAATTGTGTAACAATTTTGGGCTTCTAAAGTAGCATGTAACCTAACCTTAGGGAGCTATCTACATATGCTCTAGACAGTGCTGTGTCTACTGTGATTCAGAACCAGGCAGGAGACACTAGGCTTCTCAGGTGGACTTAGTCTCTTGAGAATGATCAGAGGCTACCCAATACATTTGATTTGCATTGAATTCGACACTAGTTACAGGAGGCACAGCTGTTCTTATTCAGAAATATGACAGGAGAAAGATAAATATAGTCTGTTCTGAAAAACAGCTTAGCATTTATATTGCTCATCCAAAAAATGGGCAGTCTTCAAATCTGCACTTGCTGCTTCCCAACAATCTCCTGTAACTGCTGTTCTGTACTTTATCACATCCTTCCTACCCAATCATGCAGAACAGCAGAGCACTCAGTTGCTATGGAGAGAAGAAGCTAGAGGAAGAACTGATGCTAACCCAGGGAGAGAAAGGCTGTCCTGGAAAGCACGGAGAGACATCCCAATTCCTTCTTCAGGGATGAGCTTATGTATTTTTTCTTAAATGATCAAGTAAAATGCATAAAAAAGTCCAAGGGCAAGATCTGAACAAACATTGCTGCCGTCCTTCCTTTTGTTCAGACTTGTGGCTTTTGGCCATGTGGTTATCTGTAGCTAAACAAATACAAAGCTGCAGTGTCTGTACATTTCTGACAGATTTCATCTAGACACGCTTTAGTGATAAAATAATCGTTTGTCATCATTTCCCATGACAAGGAAAACATCCGTAACAGTAGGCAACAATACCATATTTGTAACTTCATACTTCAGCCTTATGCATGTGCTGTGTAGTCTTGCTACTTACAATCATATACATGTATGCAAATGTGTGTATGTATGAGTATCCACATCAATTTTTTGCTGTTGTACATGCCACTTGATCATAAAGATTCCTGGCCCAGGATGAGGTACGCTTTTATGCTGTTGCATTTCCTGCACACTTTTTTTCATTAGTTAGGTGGTACAGTCTAAAATTAACCAAGGCATTATTTTTCTTTTCATGTCCCACTGCAGCAGCTTCCAGAAGACGTTTTGCAACACACATCCTTAATTCAGCCCCTCACATTCCCCACCACCTTGCTGTCTCATCCCTCATAGCTTCAATGAAAGCTGATGGGTCCCGCAGAAAAACTTCCTTTGGGCACCGTGAGAGCAAGGGGAGAGAAGGAAGCTCCAAGCATTGGGTCTTTTCCCAGAGCAGGCAGTGCTGTTGGTGCTTCTGTATCGCATAAGGCCAAGGAGATTAAAGGCTTTCACTCAAACCAGTCTGAATGGTTTTAGTCCTTGCTCACCTTTCTTTATCACCACATTTATAGTTGGAGGTTACTGCTCCCTGAGGTAAAACACAAGTTCTGAGATAAAGATCCTTTCATAGTTACTGAAATGCGGAAGGATGCTCAGAGCACCTCCCTTTGTTTTCGGAGAAGTTGGCTTGGCAGTGGTTACTGGTCTGAAGCTGAGACGAACGACTGTGGGGCTTGCTCAGAAGTGATGAGTACAGTAGCTGTCTGTTCCAGACCGTATTTGGTCACATGAGGCAACCAAGGAAACTACCGAACCCTTTGAGGTTTCATTTTTAGTGAGAGGAATCCTTGTGCTATTCTTTGTGAACCCTGGGCAACCTGTTCCACTGCCCCACCAACCTTATAGTAAAGAATTTATTCCCAATGTCTGATCTAAACCTACCCTTTTTCACTTTAAAGCCATTACCCCTTGTCCTATCACTACACCCCTGACAAAGAGTCCCTCCCCAGCTTTCCTGAAGACCCCCTGTAGGTACTAGAAGGCTGCTATAAGGTCTTCCTGGAGCCTTCTCTTCTTTAGACTGAACAACCCCAACTCTTCCAGAACTCTTCCAGCCTTCCATTTCCTAGGAGGGGAGCTGCAACCCTCTGGTCATCCTCATGGCCCTTGTCTGGACTCGCTCTGACAGATCCTATTTCTTTACAAGATATTTGAGCAGTCTTTACTGAGGACTTTTGCCTCTATTACATTGCTGTAGACCTTAATTTTACACTGTGCCATCCAAAGTCATGGCTAACTGGAAGCTTTTTACTTGAAATGCACATGAAAATACAATTGGCATGTTTCCTGAGTAAAGCTGCAATTAAAATTTAGCAGCATGATAGTTCTTGTGTAGGTAACATCACATCAACAGGCTGTTACATTCTGCAGTCTAAGCCTGTCAGTGCTATTGTTCCCCTTTCCAGTAGTTTGAGAAAGGCTGCCTCTCGAGTCTTAGATAACTTGTGTAGTTGCCTAGGCTGAAATCCCCCTCTCTTCTGCCAAAGAGCATAAATCATTGATCATCCGTTGCTCGCACTGAACAGGGAAGCAAAAACCCGAAACAGAGAAATCTCTGTTCCCTCTGAAAACCTCGTCTTCGTTAGAAGTGTGATATTTCGTGAGTGCTGAGCACCTTTATAAGCACAGGTATTACGACTTGCATAGGTTTCTCTACTACAGCTTTTCACTTCTGCTTTCTTCGTTCTGCATCTGATGATATCTCTGTGTTCTGAAAGTAACTTCTGAGTAAGCTGCAGTGTGCGAGTGTTAAACCCTGCCGTGACTCTGATCACCTTCTGATTTCCCTCTCGCTTTCTCTTTGAACCACGACACAGTAATTCTAGTTCTTTCTTTAATTGCCTGCAAAATTCACTTTTGTTTTGATCAACACAACAGCATTTTGGCTGTTTTGGCCGTCATAATGCGTTCTTCCTGGAGGCGTGTGTGTGCCTCTGATGGTTATTGCTCAAAAGTACCTGAAATTCGCTATTGGGTTACACATGGCTTAGCGAGTGTGTCAGTCAGTATGTTGCTTCTCCATCCCCGCTTCCCCATGAGTCAAGTTAATACAGTGATTATCTTCTTTCCCCTCCCCCTGTATATCACGTTTTTGGTCTTAATCTTTGCTTTCTGGGTGCTCCTGTTAACTATTATCCCACATCTAACAGGTCTCACTTGCGAGCCACTGGCTTATCAAAATCAGCAAATCCTTTCCTTTTTCTATAAGAGAATGCCTCTGCATTCTTCCTACTGCATTCACGTACCAGTCCTGAAAATAACGAGGCAACCAGCATACTTTGAAGAGTATGTGTTTAAAAATCTTCTGGTGAGCCAAGTTGTGGGTTTTTTTTGTAGCTCTTGGTTTTTTGTTACTGTTTTCAGATTGAATTGACTAAACACCAATACGGAAAAAATGACTGTTAGACAAGTTGTGATATATCTTTGAGTCTACTCCTGCAATGTTTATCTGTGAGCTGTATTTCAGTAATTTGATTTAGATTAGAAGGAAAATGGAATATTACTAAAAGCACGAAGGTACTGTATTGTTCAGCATGACGCCCCATGGTGTGGGACGTCCCTCTGGGCAGCCTGGGCCAGCTGTCCTGGCTGTGTCCCCTCCCAGCCCCTGGGGCACCCCCAGCCCGAGCTGGCAGGGCAGCACGAGGAGCTGAGCGGTCCTTGGCTCTGGGTGAGCCCTGCTCTGCAGCAACTGAAACATTGCCATGTTATCACTGCTGTTTTCATCAAAAATCCAAAACACAGCATTGTGTGAGCCTCTATGAAGAAAATTAGCTCTGTCCCAGCTAAAACCCTGACAGAAGGAGAGAGAAATTGAGACTGTGCACAATTTTTAATACAACTCTTTTCTAGTAGCAATTCCACAGCTAAAGTTAAGACTGTTAATTGCTACAATTTCTAGTATCCTTCCAGAGCTGGAGTTCAATGAATAATCAGGTATTTCAAACAAGGTTGTTCATGTCATGGCTTTCAAACGTTGCATTAAATATGTTGGGTAGATGAATTCATAGCATTCAAATTAAAGCTTTTATATAATTTGTCAGAGAAAACTACGCTTGATACATTTCTTCTATTTAATGAGGTTGTGATATTTGGTAATTTATTATTTTCATGTGATTGGTCTTCTAGGCAATCATTCAGTACAGTCTTAAGGTATCAATCTCTAATTCTTCAGGCTTACAGGTCTGCGACTGGAGGGACCCTCCCTTTTTGCAATGCAGTTATGTTTCTGTTGTGCTTTCGTGGGTTTGCCTCCAACAGTGAAATTCCTTCTTCACAACAGTGAATGGGCTAATTATTTCACATGAGTTATACAGATTCCACAGAACAAGTGAGATTCCCATGGAAAGCACAGGCAGTTTCAGTGACTTGTATCCATTTGCTGTTTCTTCCCTACCTACTAGCCGTTGTTGTTTTTCTAGTAGACCGTAGTAGAAGTAGTGTATTTGCATGGATTGTTTCTCTCAGAATTATGGCTATTAGTACTTGTGGATGCCGTTACCTAAGTTATTATCCTATTACTTATCAAATAAGATTTTTTGTTAAATTCATCTTTCTTTCAATTTTTTGTCTAGATTTCTACAAGGTAGAACTCTGATCCTTGTTTTTTCTCAGTCTTTTTACAGAGATAGCCTAGGCAGATGGGAAATGTGTATATATAGAATATATATTTTGTAAGGTCTAGAAGCATAGAAAATTCACTGCTTTTTGAAAATATTTAGGAACTGCTCAGAAAAAGCATTTAGCAGCTGACCTCTGACTTGAAAGGGGTTTCTATCATGTATTCATTATCATGAATGAATATCTAAATGCTACTTTTAGTTGCAAATTTGCAAGGTTAAAGGAGAATTGAATTGCAAAAAGTCGTCTTAAGCTTTTCTTAGAAGGCAGGTTTTGCCTTGCAGTGACTTACTAATCAGCTGATGTCTTATTCAAACCATAGGAAAGTGCAATATAAAGGCAGTCAGAGTTTGGTAGGGCAGCTGAAAGTAAAATAATGATTTGTTTTAATTTGATTGTTTTGCAGGTTGAAAATTGGTGTCCTCGTTTACCTTGGAGAGCAAAAAATCCTAATGAAGAAACCGATCAAAAAACAGTGGTAAGAAAAGCATTAAAACACGAGTGTTCAGTAATTGTTCAATCAAAAGACCCTGGAAGCCTGTGCCGCATAAATGCTAGTAAGACTAGAATTTACTATTGTTATTCCTCAGCTCCTCAAAACTGAAGGACAGTATCCTTGACTATGTATATGTAGCTCATCACATATTTTCTCCAGTCATACTGCTGTCTTGGTGGCAGATTTCCACTAAAAACATTTAAGTGTTTTAGTTTATGTAATATTGTACACAGATACTGAGAAAATTTGCAAATCCATAGACTGTTCACCAGTATTAAGTGACCATATGTGAAACTATCTATTTTTATTATCCCATAAGTCTGGGCTTTATATAAAACAATGCTGTAACAGAAGAGGCCTATATACGTTTCAGTTTTGTAAGGTTTTGATTTTTTCCTTTAGAAATAACTCAGTGTGCAGTAGAGTTTTTAAACTGTTACAGCCTAATTATGTAGCACTTAGGTATTTTAAGATAATTATTGGGCCGCAAATGAACATCGCCTATAGAATTTTGGTGTAGAATGTCATACTTTGTAAAACCAATTGTTTTGCATTAGTCTGGCTTTAAAATGAATATTTCTTTTTAAAGGAATACTGTAGCAATGTTTCTGCCTTAATGTTATTATTATAAGAGACTTCCTTGTATTTTGAAGATTGACGATGATATCTGAATCCTCGGTGTAATTTTCTGAATTTATATCATGTCCTAGAGATACTTTAGCCTCCTTTTGCAAACACATGAACAAAACTAAATCTTCTACTGCAGAAATAAATACATTGTGAAACATTGCAAACATACTCTGGTGCTACCAAGTACTACTAATAAAAAGAACAGTAATTTATATGGCTTAGAAATGTCTATTTAAATAAAGAGATCTTAAATGCTTGAACTAAAATCATAGAATCATTCAGGTTGGAAAAGACCTCTAAGATCATATAGTCCAGCCTTTAACCTAGTACTAAATAAAGTCTACCTCTAAACCACGCTATTAAGTTCTACATCTACACATAGCTTGGAAACCTTCAGGGAAGGTGACTCAAGCACTTCTCTGGGCAGCCTATTCCAACGCCACCCAACCCTTTCAGTATAGAAATTTCCCCTAATATCCAACCTAAACCTCCCCTGGCACAACTTGATGCCATTTCCCCTCATCTTATCACTTGATGCATGGGAGAGGAGCCCAGTCCCCACCTCGCTACAACCTCTTTTAAGGTAATTGTAAAGTAAAATCTTGACTTTAGGATAAGAAGCATTATCTTTTTTTTTTTTTTTTTTTTTTTTTTTTTTTACAACAAATAATGTAAGGAACAATTCATGTTTGGGTAGTTTCATCACTTCTGGAAGGTACACAGTTTGAACAATAACATTTTTTTGTTTGTTTTAATGACTTAATTGAAGGCTGAAATTCGTATCAACTTTGATCCTCTCTACAAAATGATGTCAAGGCATGAGGAATTCAGGTGGATGATGTTACGCATTAGACGAATGGCTGATACCTGGATTGAAGCAATTAAATCACTTGCAGAAAAACAAAATTTGGAGAAGAGAAAACGAAAGAAGGTAAGTTAAAACACTTTTTACTCTTGCCACTTGCAATCATTTAGCCTTATTTAAGCTAAATTTTCCAAACGTAACTTTGGAGCAGAAATACCAATATATGTGTAAAAGGCTCACGTTTGTACATTTGTCTCTTTTCAAGGAGTATTTTGTTGTTTGAAATTATTTGTAAAATGTTTTTTTGCTTTACACATAGTTTTTATACATTCAGTAAGTCAGTCTTTGAATAAGTTTTCTAACATCTTTAATTTTGGATAAAAGAGAAGTTATGCAGAAGGTTCTAAAGAAACAAACTGTAAATTTACCACAAACTGATTACACTGGAATGTTTTACATAGTTGTAGAAAACAACAGTTGTATATCTCCTTTGTCCACAATTAAAATCTTACATGCCATCTTTCTGGTTTGGATTGGAGTAGACTTGAAGTTGATCGCCACTTTTGATTGGATCTCTTTTGACTTGTAGTGAGTCCAGTTTAAAGTCTGTGAGACTCTTGAAATCAAAAATTCTGTTTAATTTGAATTCTTATTTTTTTTAATTACCTCAGCCAGTTAAGATAAAACTGAAACTCTTAAACACAAAGGTTTCCCTTCCTGCCTTGTGCTTACTGGAGCCAATCCTGAGCAACAGTCACAGTTGTGTTCCTACCCCCTCTGAAGGCTGCCTGTCTGCAGCTCAGCTCCTTGCTTGCGATTCTCAGTCCCTGCAGGAGACCTGGGCTCCATATGGTGGCTCTCATGTTTGTCACCTATCACAGTCCTTGTGGAGGCTCACTCTGTCAAGGAGCAATGCTTTTCTTTCAAGCAGCAATGCAGGCTGTTTTATTAAAGAAATATAACATCTGAGAATACATAAACTCAAAAATAAACAGCAGCAGCACTGCCCTGTACAGTCAGTTTTGATGGAATGCTCTAGATTCTTTGCTTTTAAAAGTCCTTTAAGGTTGCTCTGCAAACATATGGTGATTTCATTTTAATGTGTCCAGTTCTCTTCTGGGAGCAGAGATTAGAACAAGATGTTTTTATGAATGTTGCTTTTTTTTTAAAGAGTGAAGGATAAGGTTTTCTAGTGTTTGGGGGTTTTATGCTTGGCACTATATGTATCAACACTCAAAGAGCGGTCCAGATATGTAATGAAGTGTTTGGAACTCAGCTTCTGTGCTTCATTAGAAAGGCAAGCACGGATTTCAAGGAACTTGAACAGAGAAAACTCTCCTCCAGTGGCAGTGCAGAGAAGAGGTTGATAAAGCATCCTGTCATTCTTACGCAATCTTTCCAAGTTCCTTAATGGCTCGTCCAAAAGAGCATACCCTTCCTGAATTAAACTGTCCTGTCGCATAAGCAAGTATATCCTACTTGAGAATATAAGTGGTTATTCAAACAAAAGAAATTAATGTGAACCACAACTTACTTTCTGTGCAGAATTACATGTTTTGTGAATAACACTTATTTAGGGGTTTTGTTACTGATCTGGTGGCATATCACAGTGCAAAAGAATATGGTAACATTCTTACGATTACTGTTCTAGAGATTTATTACAGAATTAAATTATTTACAGGGTCTCCAATTAGGGTGGAGGTGTTAGAGTTTTTGTTGTTGATGATTGTTTTTGTTTGTTTGGGCTTCCTAGTTTGGTTGGGTTTTTATGTGTGTCCGTAGTTGGAATTTGGGAGAGAGAAAATGCTGTGAAGAATACTAGTTGCACGTTTAATGTTTAACTAACATATAACTTTTCTTTTCAGATTCTTGTTCATCTGGGGCTTTTGACGAAGGAATCTGGATTCAAGATTGCTGAGAATGCATTTAGTGGTGGCCCACTTGGTGAATTAGTCCAGTGGAGTGATTTAATTACATCTCTCTACTTACTGGGCCATGACATCAGGATTTCAGCTTCTCTGGCAGAGCTCAAGGAGTAAGGAGATTACTTTCAATTTTAAAACTGGAATACAAAAAAAATAATAAAAATTGGAAATTGTAAACTCTTGAAGCTTCTATTAACAAAGTGTATAATTTCTTGAAGCATAAAATGAAAGTGATAATTCACTAAACAGACAATAAGATTATTTTCATGAGCTAAATATGTGCTATAAAAGGATAATGTGTTTTCATTGTAGCTTCAGGCTCCTGAGACTTCATAAATGAATGTTGTAAAATTCAGACTAAGCAGCTTATTCTTTAACATTCCAGGTGCTTTAACCAGCTACAGTAAAAAGTTTTACAGATTATCCTAATTCTGTGTCCTCTTCTTCAGTTTCTACTATTCTTCACTCAGTATCTGATTTTAAAATAGAGGTTTTAATCCTTTAAACAGATTACTTTTGATGTAGTTAATTGCTTATGTTAGGTCACATTGCTGCTTCACTCATCTTTGTCTTGCTTTGCATGAGATGTTCAGCATTAGGCATAATACAGCTATTTTAAGGTTGGGAACATACACCTTTTCTGTAGCTTTCATTTTTTTTTATAACATGACAGCATCGTTTTGTAGAGAGCTCTTGTATCATCAAGCTGCCAATAGAAGAAATTATTTCCAATCATTTCAAAACACTATTTTTAAACATTCAGACCGTATTATTTTTTTAAAGTGGATGGGATTTTTAGTAAAATTAGCATTTCACTGCATATGCAGCTCTTTAATAAATGCTGAGGATCTTTAACATTTGAATGTTTTTACACGGTTACTGATTTGGAAGAGATAAAACTAAGGCTTTTTTGGAAAGGTGAATTATTGGTATTAACTAATATTATAGCATGAATTTCAAGGTAGATCGGAAAGTCATGCTTTTCTATGTTCCTTCTTTTTCCATTTAGGATTATGAAGAAGGTTGTAGGTAACAGATCTGGCTGTCCTACCCAGGGAGATAAAGTTGTAGAACTCATTTACATTGATATTGTGGGACTCACTCAGTTTAAGAAAACCCTTGGTCCATCGTGGGTACATTACCAGTAAGTATAATACTCATTTGACCTCTAAACTGCTTTGTTGAAGAGCTTTTGTGGAATAACACACAAAAATACTAAAGTGGGTACATTTACATGAATCGGAATTTATTTAAAAGTAAAAATACAGTTATCTGTTCTCCTTAAGAATAAAGGAGCTATTACCTCTTTGTTGCATACCAAATGTAAGGCCCTCCCCAAATACGTATGGAATACTTGTTGCAGATTGAAGTGTTTTTAATCTTAATGAATTATATTGCTGAGTCATCATCTTTGTCTTTCTTTTCTTCTTTTCTTTATCCCCTCTCCCCCTCTCCCAAGTTTTGTTCTTTACATCTATTTGTAAATTAATAGATGGGCTGAAAGATTATTGAATTTTGCTGTTTAGTAGGAACAGAACATGCGTGTTTTGCTTGTCTGTGTTTGTCTCTGTACTGGATTGATGGTTGTAGGGATTTATCTATTTAAATTTTATTGTTTAACAACAATGTCATATTTTCTGTCCCATCCCTAAAGATGCTGGGGGCAGAATTGTCTTCATGAGTAAGTCTAAAGAATAAACCTGCTGGTAATTGCAGTTGCTGTTGCTTCTATAATCTATAAACATTTTTCCGTCAGGGATGGAAGATGGTTGTCACAAGAAATTACTTGGAATGGCCTTCTTATTGTCTGCGGTTTTAGAACCAGATTTCTTTTTGTCAATATCTTTAAATGAGCAAGCCTCACACATGTTGCATTGATATATATCAGCATGAAATAAAACCAAATCTAAATTACTGACTTTGATTTTTCTAGACCTAATCAAATCAGTTGTGTTTCATGATCTGTAAAGTCCAGTAAATCCTAGCTGAGGAAAGAAATTGAAAGGTTCTCTGAAGGCAGAAGACTTGTGTTTTTTTCTACTTCAGGATTGATAGAACATTGCATCTTTTCAGCATAATTTTAAATAAAAGTTCTGTGATTAACATTGCATATTAGATTACTCTTAATCTCTTTTTTAAAGTAGAGTAGTAAACAGATACTCTGGTTTTTAGGAGCCTGCTAATAAAGCTAATCCCATTTTCCACTGAGTTAGAGTTGGCTGTCTGTCTGCCAGATGTAACTGTCATTAGGCGATCACATACGGTATTGTGGTCGGGATAGAAAACCATACTTAGGAAATTACAACCAAAAGGGAAGAAGTATTTTAAATTTCTATTTGGCATATTCTGTAGCAAAGATGGTGGAAATACACCATGACATTGAGTTTATTAGATCAGCTCTTCAATTTTTCTTGCTTGTTTCATGAATCATTAAATCTTAAGCTGCCAATCTGTTTTTCATTGATTCCTAATTTGTGGTAATGACTGACTTTTTCTGTTTAAGGAGAGAAGAATTAAATTTCATTGTAAATACATCTGTTAGGTAGTATGAGATGTTTTTTAGCTATGCTTTTGAAGAAGAAAAAAAATCGCTAGTTCTCTTCCACAGCCAGCACTGTGTATCTGGGGATTGAACAGGACCTCATCAGGTCCATACCGTTGCAGATCAGATGTATTTATCTTTGTTGAGAGATTTTTGCCTAGTCTCTTAGAGAATACTCCAAAAGATGCCACAGTATTTCATACTATTAAACTTTTCTTTAAGGTATCTTTCTTGGCTTGGTTTCTTGCAACCTGCATGTTCCTGCTTATCCCCCATGGTTTTGGAAAATAAATTATTTCCTCCCTCTCTCTGCCAGCTCGTAGAATATTTTATATACTGTGCTTCCTTCAATTTGCCTTCTCCCCCCTGCCCCCCAATAAATAAATAAATTCAGGGGTTTGGATCACTCCTTATAATTCAGGTTTTCATTGTATTTGCCGGGGATCTCTGTAGTTACTTGATACTGTTCTTCAAGGTCAGTGCAGAAAACAGGGTCCGGAGCCTAGCAGAGACTACCAGAGGAGAAGAATTAATTCATAGTTTCAAGCAAGCTATCTCCTGTTCAACGATCCTGTTGCAACCTTTTTTCTTTCAGCATCATGATTTACCTCATAAAGTTTGTCATATAATAATATTTTTAAGTTAAGAGAGTAAGCCTGGTATAAAAGACCATATTTACATATTCTTGTTGAATTAATTCCAGTAAAACAAGCATATAGGTGATATATAAAGCTACCTCGTAGGCCTTGTTCTTCGCAAACTTTGCTTCCTCGCTCATTAGTATCTAATGTCAGCAGGAATGAAAAATTTCCTTTGTCTTGAAAGAGGTGTTTTGTTTTCTGCCGTATGGTTCAGCAGACGTGTGCTGGTCAGCTTAGTCTGTTTTGTGCAGACCAGACTCAAATATAAATAAAGTGTGTTTATTGACTTCGGATTGAAATAGAGCGGTAGAATTAACCTGTGCCTTCAGAAGAGTGTCTTCATAAGAGTGTGGTATGTAATCTTTGTGAGTGAACTTGGGCCCTGAGGAAGGTTTTGGCAATCTCAAATCAGGTTTCTAGGACTGGTAGCTCACAAGAACGACCTGCTGCGAGAGGTGAGTGCTTCTCAGCAGCTGAAATAGCGCTTCGTCCTTCTGAGGTCTGTAGCACCAATGACTCCTGGTAGTACGTGTTTGATCTGGGTTATAACTGTGCTGTAAATAGCAGGAATATATCAAAACAGATTTCATTTGTTGTGGGCACCTTATTGTCAAGCAGAATGCCTGGACAAGCTGCATTTTTCAGTTCTGAAGTTTGGGTATTTGAATGCAGTTTACATGCAATGATCAACATAAAAATTAGTGGCTTAATATAGATTGAGGGGTGCAGCTCATTGCTTTTCTTATCACCCGCATCCTCTGTACAGTGCAGATGAATCTGGTATTTTTTCATTTTTCTCCAGCCTCTCTAGCAATGACTCATTCCCATATGCCTAAAATCTAAATGGCTTTATTCTTGAAACAAATGAGCATGACAGGTATCCTGAAAAATGAGCAACATTCCTGCTGTTTACATGTTTTCTAGAATATATCTGTTTTAGGACGGATATTTTCTGACTAAGTTTTTACATTTTGAATTCAAGTACTGAGGAGCCTGAAAAATACATGTATCTGCAGAGCTTGCTGTAGGCAGACATGAGCTTGGCTGGGCATGAGCCAAAGCAGTCTGGAGTCTGTGTATGCATGCAGGCACGTTGCTGTGCCTGAGCTCAGCGCACCTACAGAGCTTCCGCACCAGAAATGGTGGGGTTTGGACCAGCTTGCTCCAAGGAAAATGTCTGCTGTCTGTCTGCAGCAACGTGCCCTTCATTTAGCAGTGCCTGCTGGCATCGGTGTTCGTTGCTGACAGTGATGGGTGCTGCTGGACAGCACTGCTCACCCAGACAAAGAGGATGTACAAGGAGAGAACAACTATAACCTCAGGTGGAAGAATGACCTGAATAAATACGTATAAATACTCCCACCAGGGCAGCCCAGTTAAGATTGTGCATATGCCCAATATTTATGGAAAAATGCTGACTTGAAAAATGGTGATAATTCTGGGTTACTTTTATCCTTTTTTTTGTAAACACAACATTTGTCACTTCTAATATATCAGAAGAAAGAAAACATCGATGTGGATGTTTCTATAGGCAGTTTGCTACCCACCAATCCTCATTTTAGAAGAACTCGTCTATGGTTTGTGGAAATCTTCTGTAGATGGGAAGAGTGCTTTCTGGCACACTCAATGTAAAATATACAGTGGTATCACACTAGTGTGTCAAAGGACAGTGCTCTATTCTATGGGAGTGATGTACCCCTTGTTTTTTCTCCTTTCGGTGTGAGAGAGATTTCAGACACAATTTATTTTAAATACCGTCAGCTTCAGTGAGTTACAAATACATATATAATCACTAGTTTTCAGTAGTTCCATTAGCTTCATAAAATTAGAAAAAGAAATGTTCAGTTCCTCGTTTTAAAGAGGAGATATGTCTGTTTCATTTTTAATTTAACGTCTCGTGAGTCAACCAACCGTGTCAATGAATAGGCAAATCAGTCTCAGACCAATTCTTTCTGCTGTGATCTTCTCTTATCTTTCTGACTTTCTTCATGCCCTAATACTATAAACACAGGTTTTGTTTTCCCTGCTTCATTGCTTCACTTACTTTCCATTGCATCATGTTTCCTGTACTACTGCTTCAGAGACCCCGTGTAAGTTGGACTTAGTGACACGATATCACTATAAATAATTGGTGCTTCCATACCTTACATCTGAATACAGGAAAACGAGAGGTAATGAAGCACATTGAGACATTTGCATGCAATGCACTGCTCCTTACATGTGTGATTTGACAAACTCCAGTAGTGTTGCAGGTTTTCAGTAGCTTTCACCCATTTTCTCATTCCCCTGCATTCGTGTACCTGGCCAAAAGCCGTACATTTGCTAAGAATCCTGTTTTAAGGCCTGCCAAGAAGTAAGAGGGCTTTTATTACTCAGTGATTCATCAGTGCAGAAGTTGTTTTGGTCTTGCTGGAGTATTTTGTATGATGCAGAGATAATTGCTACTGTTGTAAAATATTTTCATTGAGAACAGTTGACATAAAACACTGCACAGAAACTGATCTGTCAGCTTTGTTGTTTGGTGAATTACAATGTGTTGTATATTTTGACTTTTTTGCTTGAAAGATCTCTATGAAGATTGAAAAACAAAGTAAATTTGCCCCTTTTGTACTCTGAAATACAAAAGTGGCATTTCATGTTGTTTTGTTTGGTTTTGTTTTTTGCTTTTTCACAATTTAATGAATACTTCAGTGAAAAGAGTGACATATAAGTATGTAAGTGTGGTTTGGGGACTAAATTTTTTCACTTTTTAATGGTGAACTATATTTGGAGCTAAGTTCTGTTACCGTTTAAAGCCAAAAACTTGATGTTTTACTCATGAGAATGTATATGGGCTTGAGGCATGGGAAATTTTTTGAAGAGTGGGAAATACATTTTTAATAGTAACTTTCACCAGCTACCTCTGTTCTGTGCCACCTGTGAGGTTGTGTTTCTTTCTTAGTGACAAAGTGGGCCATGATAAGAGTTCTTCACGTCTTTACATCACAACCTAATGTGGCACATGGCCCTGCACGGCCTATATCAATCTTTTCCTCAGATTTTTTTTGTGGAGGGCTGAAGAACAGAAGGGTCAGCAGCTGTAGAGCCTTGTAACACAATTCATTTGCAGTAGAGCTAACGGTCAGTGTGACCACTACAAATAAAGTTCCTGTCCAAGCCATATCAAAATTTTACAAGGCTGCATTTTGGAAACACAAATCCTTGATCCTGTATGCCAGAATATGCCCCATCTTATATTGAGGGTGTTTTTTTTCAGCCTTTTATGTGCTGTGGATTCTTTTTTAAAATAATACAACTCATAATTTAAGTAGTTTTTATTTTTTCAAGGAGTTAATAGGACTTTTCAATAAAGAACCGTGTGAATCTCTTCTCCAGACTCTTTGTAATCCAATGCCAAGGTTTCTCTTAGTTGCAGAGCAGTTGTTGCAGACATTTGACTTTTGTATTATTTTTTCAAATGTCTCTAACAAAAAGTTTTACAAACAAACGGCCTGTCTGACTGCAAGTCTGCAAATTAAACTGTCTTCAGTGCTTCTCCAGTAGGTCTAACTGACCCAAAAGTCGGAATCTGGAGACTAAATAGAGTTGTCTAAAGACAAAATACTATTCTGCTCTGATCGTGGTATGTAGCCTTTGGCTGTTGCACTGGTTTTGTAGTAGTGGGTAAGAACATTAGGAAATAGATGAAGAATCCTCTCTTCTTCTGCCTAAATCCTACTTCAGAGCCCCAGGAATGTAGGTGACCGCAGTAGTGTTCCCATAAGCTGTACTTGGATGTTGAAGCATGAATTCATTTTCTGAGAACAAGGAAACCAAAACCAAGCTCCAGGGTTTCTATTTGAATGTGTGAAATGTCCTTCAACTTGCTGATTGTAATGCCTTTGAAATTGAAATGTACCTTCAGTTTATAAATCATTCACAGTTGCAAATACAAACAAAGCACATCTTAATTATAACTATGTACACATGCTTATATATACATATGCTTGTGTACCTGCAGTAAGTCTTTATTTTTTTTCTTTTAGGTGTATGCTAAGAGTTCTGGATTCCTTTGGAACTGAACCAGAGTTTAACCATGCCCATTATGCCCAGTCTAAAGGCCACAAGACACCATGGGGAAAGTGGAACCTTAATCCCCAGCAGTTCTATACGATGTTCCGTAAGTATGCCTGGGTTTATAAAGAAGTTGGGGTTTTAAAAAAGAATGCTGTTATTGAGAAGAATTTTTGTATTATTTAAAACAAGTTCATGGCTTAATAAAATGCATGTAAAAGGGCAGAATCCTAAGTGTAGAGTATGCAAATACTCTACCATACTGTCATACACAGGAAAAAAAGCACAATAGCAATGTAAGTAATGATAGGGAACCTTTTTCTTAGTGTACCTGTGGAAAGTGGTGGCTGGCATTTCCTACAAAAAAATTTTTGTCTCAGTTTTTGGAATGGATTTCTCAAGATTTTCACAGAACTTATTGTTATGTTGTGAGCATTTATCCTGAGATGAACTGATTCTCACTTTTCTCCCAGCAGAGTACAAAGCTATTGAAAAACAAGTAGTAGATGTCAGTATTGTTATAAATCTTTGAGGAATCTTTAAATATTCCCCACCATCACCCCAGAAAAAGGAATTCTCTATAAATTTTATCATATTAAATAATTACAGTGACCTATTCTAGCGCTAGTCTTTGACTTTATGGAACTCAGTTCTAGAATCAAAGGATCATTCTTTTGCATGTTGTAATATTTCAAGTTTGTTATCTCTGAAAAGCACAAAAAGATTCGCCGCTGCCAGCTAGCTTGAGGGTATGCGAGGCTTAGGAAAGAGGAAAGTGTATGCTGTTACTTGCAGGAGCTTCTCAGCTCAAGTCCATAAGGAAGTTCTGGGCAGTGACCAGCCTGACCTCTGGAGTTTGGTGATGGTTCTTATCTGAGGCCAAGACCAGGGATGTACGCTTTTTGTTCTAATCAGACTTTATAGTCATGTCTTTCAAACTTTCCCGCTCTTCACAGCAGAAGTATGCATACTGCTGTCTAGCTGACACGCTTTTGAATTTGGTTGCCTTGTAAAAATCTTTGAAGAGGCATATTTTGTCTGTTAACATTTGCCGTGCAAGTTTTTTCCATTCCCAGTTATGTAGAAGCAAGCAACCGAAGGCGTGGTGGGGAAATGGGACTTGGGAGTGGCTGCAGAGTTAGTGCCTGGACTTCAGCGAGCAGAGCTTGTTCCCTGTCCACATGACTTGCTAACATTTTTTGGTTTGTCATACATGGAAAACGAGCCAAAGGCTCAATTGTGCTGTATTTAAGTAAAACAGCTATTAGGAAATTTGATTGTGAGATCCTGCTCAAGATAGCACCAAGGGTGACGGTACACTTGAGGAAAGTAGTTGCATGAATACTTGTGGTACAGCTGTGTTTACTCCTCGATCCCACTCCAAGAAATGCAGAAAAAAGTAAATCTTCCCTATAGGGAAGATCTCTGTTATCTATGGCAGTACAGACTAATGTTGCATTCTATTGTTTGGAGCACGTCACTTCATAATACATTTTTGGAAGAGTGTTACTGTATTGGTATTTCAGTAGGTAACCATTTCTGGGTTTTAATACTGGAAACGACTGCTGTTTTGCTTTTGCAGGGAAAGTGCTAAAGAGATTGCAAGCAAACTCGTTCTGAGGCATGAGTGATTACAGTGCTATAGATTGTTTGAGGATTTTGTTTCTTTTTGTACTAGGTGCTGAAGCATCAGCATGTTTGGATATCTGAAGTTTATTTTTGTATTTTGTCCTCTGCTGCAGAGAGAGCAGCATCTTTATTGGGTTATGATTGAAAGTGCCTGTTATGAATCAGAAAAATTTTTACACCAGATTGGAACCCTGGACACCTTCCCAAGATCCCCAGACTCTATTATGTTTTGAGAACTCTGATTATAAGGGCAGAAAATTATTACTGAGCAAAAAGAAAGCCATATTCAAACCTGTGGCATATTACCAAATGCTTGAGCTTTCCAGAAGCATGAGTTTTTTTCCCTTTTTATGTTCTTTTTAAATTCTTTTATGCAAAATAGCAGCATTGGTACTTTTAAAAACTGCATGATCTTGTTTAAAAATCCATCTGAGTGCTTCCTGTCAATGATATTTAAGGCACTGAATTCCACCAGTTCTAAAACTTCAACAAAGGTTTATTTTTCAAGTGTGTACTGCCTTGCCTCTCCTTTGAATGCAGTCTCTTATCCAAAAATATGAAAGGATAGAAAAATGCCCCTTTTCAGGAATATTTGCAACATGCCATTCACTATGCTAAATGTTAAAAAGTCCTTGGGTTTAAGTGAGTGCCTAACTGTTGCTGAGACATTTTTTTGTGAAAGAAGAATAATTGTCACTTGAAAGATTAAATATAACAACAAAGGGAACCGTGTACTGCGTATGGTTTCTGTTCTGTTGTGTTTTCCTATTTGCTGGGTTTGAGGAATCAAAAGTAAAGCCTCATAATGGCAATAGAATTATTTTGTAGAACTCTGACTATGGGTTTAGCATTGTATGTCATGTGTCTGGGGGGGGTCTTTTTTTCCTCCCTCTTTTCCTCCTTTTTTCCGCATTTTTCCCCCTTTTCTTTGCAAAACACACTTACTAACAAGTTGTCAACTTGAACGAACAGAATTTAAAAGGTGAGACTTACAGAGAAGATCCAGGTTTTCATTGCAGTGCAGTTTTGTGTAGACATGTGGGGCTGTGCCACTTTTTAGGTAAGGTCCAAACCCCCTACATATTGCAGTATTTTTTATACAATAGGGATGAATTTTTACCTGAAGCCGTGAATATTGTAGTCCATCCATGCAATTAAATACCTTTTCACCAAACAAGCAAACAAAAGCAATAACTTAGCTGTAATGAGCCTACAGCTCTGTGCCTTTAAAGGAGGAGAGCAGCGCCTAGTATTGCTGGATGTCAGTGCTGAAGAAAGACCAACAGAGGCTAAAACTAATATAGAAAATTAAGACCAAATTTCATATCCTTTGCAATTAACACAACAGTTTTGATCATTTCAGTTGTCACTTTTCAATATTTAAACATAGATATATGTAGTGAATTAGGCAGTGAAATTTCTATTCTGATTTGCGTGGTGTGACTTTGTAGGCTAATACTTAATACAGATACGTAATAGGCAGCAAGCTGGATGGAGTGTTAGCTCTCCCAGTATAAGAGGTGAGCCCAGGAAATTCACTAAAATTTATCACATTGAGAAACATACAGCTTTGTTAACCAGCATAAATCCAGTGTTCTTTCAAATTGTTGGTGTTGCGTCTCTGGGATTGTCAAGCTCGATTCCTTCTGGTTCTCTTATCTCTAATAGTAAAGTAAAGCTGAACACACAAAGAATCGTTATCATTGGCCTAGGTCCAGCTGCAGAGTTTCATTGCAGGAAATGAGCCAGAAAATAACTGCTTACTTCAGTAAGCATATGCAGCAGGACTTAAAATTAATAAGAACTCTTCTCAATAATAAAGTAAGCAAATGTATGTGTGTGAACATAAAGAAGTGATGTGTTGTATATTATGTTCCTTATACCTACTTTTTTTTGTCAATACTTACGCTTTTGTAATGTTAATTAATGCTTTAAAGTTTTTTGAATATTCTCCATTTCTTACAGCTCACACTCCAGATAACAGCTTCCTTGGATTTGTGGTAGAGCAGCATCTGAATTCCAGTGACATCAAACACATTAACGACATCAAAAGGCAAAATCAGTCTCTCGTTTATGGCAAAGTGGATAATTTCTGGAAGGTGAGTTTTCCATACCTGATATGCTTGAGCAAATTTATTTTGATCAATATAACAATGCATAATTCTAAACTTAAATATTCCTTTTCTGTAAATCTGTTAAGTTCTTTTTTCTGAAAACAATCAAAGAATTCAGTTGAACAATTTGAAGTCTTTCTGATGAACACGATTGTATCAATCTAGACTGAGATGGATCATTTGTTATTTATGCACACTTTCCCAGTATAATAATTTTTTTATAGTCTTGATATCACAATAATTTTAGAAAATGCAGAAGCTATTACAAGTAATGTGAAATTGAAGGTGTCAGAGGCTTTGTAGACTTTAATCGTTTTCATAAACAAATGTCTTTCAATGATTTATTTTCATATATCTACAAACAAAAATGTGCTGTATTTTGCGCTAGAAGCTGTGTTGCACTGAAAACCGTAGAAGTGTGAAATCTCATTTTATCTCCTTGTAATAATATCAGATTTGTGTTTCTTTAATACTGCAATTGCTGCAATATCTCTTCCATCTGCAGAGGAGAGCTCCAGAATAACAGCGCTGAGGTTTGGTCATATTTTCACCAAGTATCATATGTTTGACTGTTAAGCTCACAGTGCCCTCTGCTTTTTGTCCACTGTCCTTTTCTGGAGCTCTTTTTTTCTAGGCTCACATACCTGGGAGTGTAAATTTTATGCAGCTTTCAAAGAAAAAGGATTACTCATTAATAACAGTATTTCTTTTGACTCACCTCTGTGTCCATATCCCCTGTATGCCTTAAGATCTTATATTTTAAGCTTCTTGTCAATTGAAAATGGCACTCATCAGTACGTGCTGTGTCATGCATAGGACCAAATGATACAACAGTGTGAGAGCATCTGTTTCTCACGTTTTCCTTCCTTTTCTCTTCCTTGGCATAAGAATGTCAATCTTACAGTTTTCTGACCCATAGGAACAATATTGTCTGGTAACTGTGACTATACAGAATATGTTCTTGAAAACATAGCTACAAGTGGTCCATCTGTGAGACAGCAAAAACAAGGGAAATGGGAGAATGTTAACAGGTTTTGTGCTAGGGAAAAGGTAGAGCTGAATGCTTCTTGGCTCCTCTGCTGAGAAAAATATGTACATTAGTTATGCTTGTTCAATTTCAATCTCTCAGGTTTAAATTTGATCTTACTGCCCTAAGCTATGTAATCTGTGTCTTAAAAGGAAATTTTGCTTAGCATCGTACTAAATACTGTGGCAGTTACACTTTTTGAGCTCATGGAATAGAATGGCTTGGTTTGTCCCCATTTGCCCTCTGTTCTTCTGCCTGCAGAATGCTGGTGCAGAGCTGGGTTCCTTTAATTCATGTCTCTTCTAGCTGAGGCTCATGTACTTTTAGTTCCTGATCTCATTATCAGTCTCTCAGGAACAGTTGCATGTAATAATCATCTATACTTCCTGACCTGATTTGTACTGCCTATCAGTACAACAACCTGTTGAGTACTGGTTGGATTTAAGGAACAAGGTATTGGCATAGTCACCAGCATTTGTTTTTTTCCCACAGATGTATATATCTTCTTCAGTTTATTCAGCCTGCATTAATTCAGAAATATGTATTAATAGATTACATGCCCAGAGGGAAGACTTGTGATTGTGTAGTCTGAGATTTGGTGTGACACAGAGGATATTCATGAGCTGATTAAGACAAGAATAGGACTTTTTTGGAAAAGAACATCCAATCTTGATTTTTAAATAGCACACAGTGGAAACCCCACTACTTCCTCTAGTAAATTCCTTAATTGCCTTCTCCCTCAAGACTATGCATTATTTCTAGTACAGATTTCCAAACTAATTTCCAGTTTTAATAGCAGGTATAGACTTTGTCTACTGGACTGATGTTTGTTCTGTTTCCCTGTAGAAATACATAGGTTGAGGTTAAAGCAACCCATAGTCATCTTCTGAAAAGCCTGTATGTGCTGAGCCACTGAGAACTTTGTGCTTTCTAATTCGTAAGTGTTCTCGCATGTCCCTTTTCGCTGAACCTTTTCAAGATTGTTCACATTCCTCTTGAAATGTGAGTATTGGCAAAGGGTGTGTGGGCCATAAGAGCCTTGAAGTCAGAAAGAAATACTACATGCATTATTATGCGCATACTCTTTTCACCATTGGGAACTCATGTTTAGATGACTTCTCAGCCAAAACCCTTGTATCTCTTACTTTAGAATTGCTTTTTCCAAGTCAGTGCTCCATTTCTGTAAGTAATGCCTGTCTTGTTTCTTCCAAAGAGGTATAACTTAATATTTGGCTGTATTAAAATGCTTACTGAGTGCTTGTTACATGAAGCACATCTTAACTGTAACTTGCAGACTGTAACAGCAGTCATGCCTATATGCACCAGTACGTGAAGTGCAGTCACCACAGATAGGCTTTGAATTGGTGACAATATGGGATGTCTTACATGGAGAGAGAAAATCCGGTTCTCGTCATCACCAAAAGGCCTGAACTAATCTTGTATCTGTAATTTATCTCATGTTTTCTTCATTTTCCCTGTGCAATGTTCTTTTCATCTGCCATCATGGCATATACTGAACCAGGCTAATCTATTTGTCCTGCTACCTTTCTTTATATTGAACATGGCCAATTAACAAAAAGTATAGTTTCCACTGAACACACGTCACTGCTGGTTCTGGTCAGTCATTGGAGAAGCACGGCGTGAAGGGGAGGGTGCTCTGATTCCCAGACTAAAGTGCTTTTTCAGAATATCGGTTGCAGATAACTTGTTAAATTTTAAACCAAAAATTGTTGAAAAGTTGAAATGGAACTGAGGACATCACATTGTCAGTTCAGAGTGAATTCTTTTCTTTTTTCTTCCCTGGGAGTGGGACTAGAATAGCTAACTGCCATCGTGGTTTCCTATAGCCGTGGACAAGGGTCCTTCTCTGCATCTAGCTAAGCGTGTAGAAGAAAGATCCCAAATTATTTGTCACTTCATATTTGCTAGAAATCCCCATACACCCATCACTGCTGCATGACTAGACAGAGCTGGAGAGGCTAGCTCAGACCACCTGCTTAAACTGGTGAACTAACCAGGTTATTGTAGCTAAAGAGAATTAGGGATTGCTTACAGACAACGGTCTGACTTGCCACCTCATTCAATGGGGTTAAACTCTGATATGAACATGATGAGTGGTGAAGGGAAAGAATACCATGATCTGTTCTGTCAGCTCTGCTGGATACAGAGAAATACATGAGCCCATGGCCTGAGACCAGTGGCGTTAGTCCCGTGTTGCAGTGGGGAAGTCTGGATATGTCTTGCTGGACGTCAAGAAGGATGCATGCTGCAGAGACTGTAAGAAATGTCTTCTTGTTTGCTTTCTTCTGACAAATAAATCAGTTTTAAGTGGATTGAGGATTACAAATAGATGGCTGTAAAGAATTTCACTACATTTCTAAATATTATTCTTAGAGGTAAGTTATCAAGTGCAACACTTACAAATTTTGAATGTTTGTAATCAACAGTTAGGGGTTTTGTGTGGACCCGGCAACACTATGGAGTAAAGAGAGACCTCTCTCTTCCTAAGTGTAAAAGAAGGAATAAAATGTGAGTGAAACCTCTAATTCTCTCCATTATGAGAATGTGATTTACAGAACATTTCAATTCAATTCAAAGGGCATGTTTGAAGCCTTTCATGTTGCCTTAGCTCCTTTTTAGGTCTAAGTCTCTTTGTTCTTCTTTCTGCAACTTCCCGTCATGCTATTCCAATACTTCTGCCTTCAATCCTAGAAAGAAGAGTCAAGATTCATGATTCATGCGTCTTACGCTTGTATCAGTCTCAGTTACATACTGCATAATCACTGGATTTTGGCTTATCTTGGGATTGACACTTGGGCGAATAAGCACCCAAATGTTTGGACCTCTAGACGCAACAGTATGCACTTAGGAAATATGTAAAGACCTGTCCCAGTAGTTCTTTCTTACCTGAATTGCATTTGTCAAATTTTATAAAAGCATTGCGTTCCGATTTTTTTCAGTGTTTGAAGGTGTGGAAAGGTTATACGAGCTGTTTTACATGCGTTTTGCAGCTTCAACTTTTGGCCTCTTAATCCACTTTGGGACTCTGAATCAAGATCTTGTGTAACGTAATGAGCCTGTAGCTCTGCATATGTGATGGCTAGTTTCATTCCTTGTGGAATTTACCATGTTCTGTGAGGTTACCCAAGTGGTCTAAAATTGTAAAGAATAATAATAATCTGTGATAACCCCAGACTGACAAAGTCATAGTAAAACTTCATGCCCTCTATCTACCACGTCAAGAAAGTGAAAGGAGTTCAGTTCTTCATGCATTGTATTTCTACTATGATTTTTTTGTCACATTAATAGTTCTTACATTTTCATCAACAAACTTAAAATTTCAGCCCTTCAGGACTGAAATTGCTATGTCTTGCTGTCAACATTGTCTTAGGGAAAGACTTATCAGACAGTTGTCATTTGATTTCTTTGATGAGAAGGGCTTTATGATGCTTTTAAAAGTAGATGGAAATAATTGATGTACAGTAATAACAGTTCTGCACTCAGTGATCAACAAAAATGTCTTTCCTGAATGGCAAGTTTATTTTAGCTGCTAAAAACTTGTTTCAGAAAAGGCTTGTATGACTCTTAGTCACCGCTACTCTTACATTTTGGTTCTGAGGAGAAATAATTGCCTCTTTTGTGATGTGATTATCTTTCATGCTGTAGGTCTAGATTTGTACTGCAGACACCAGATGTACAGTGAATAATGCAATCTGACCCAAACTGCAGAGAATGCTGATTTTGCATTACTAGCCAGCAGCCCATGATCTGTTCTCTTTAAATTACCTTTGGAAAAGTAAAAATCTGCAGTTTATTTTTATTCTTTAAGATAAAAGAACACTTGAATCCGCACTCAAGCAAGCAAACTCAGGAAATGGATTAACAGCAGAAGGAATGTTGGTATTTTGTTTGTTTGCAAATCGCATTCCTTGATTTATTTACTTATAGCCCTTGTATCTATAAATGCCATATTTATGCTCTCTCACTTTCTAAATATTAAAAACATGGAATTAGAATGTTTTGCTCACTTAAACCATACCTTTGTCCCCCAGAAGTGCTACTGTAAAATACAGCGTAGAAACCTATTCATTTCATCCTATACTGCTTTTCTTTCTTTTGCTATATTGCCTGTTTTGTAACAAGCAGGTGCTGGTATTTATATAGAGGACAGTACATAAATACAGTAGGAAGATTCACTTTGTTATAGATGATTTGGGAAATATTTTGGGATACACTCAAGGTCCATTATGTGTATCAAAGAATGTTTTCAGCAGAATTTAAGTGATGAATGTCACAGATGCTTCTCAGAATCCCACTGGATTTATATTGGCGGCATATACGAGCAGGAGACATGAAAATGTAATAATTGCATCAGTCCATGTTATGTTCATCTTTGAAAATGAGATAATGGGTAAGATAATAAAATGGCAGCATGGCCAGTTGAGATTAAAGATTTATCTAGTTTGGTATTCTGACTCCAGAAATAGCCAAGTCTTGATGTGTAAGAAAGAATGCAAACTCAAACACATTGCACAGCAACCCAAGACAAGTGCTTCATGGACTCCCTGGGCCAGAAGTTGTCTCTGTTCAAAAAGGAGAACCTTCAACAACCTTGGAGCCAAAAGTGCAGTTCCTCAGGAACTTTACAATCATTATATTGTAAAGACTAAATAATTTTAATGGCAAGTATTTTATTTTAGAACAACTAAATATTACATAACAGAGGTTTACAAATTTTGTCATAGCATTCATTGAAATAAGTGTAATTTTAGATAATTCTGGTTTTGTTTGTTCCAGTTGTTTGCTTCTCTTATTTTTCTTGAATTACTTAGAGTGCATTCATGTTACCAGTTCGTGTGACATGAGATAAGATGTGCAGCAAGTGCGTCACTGTTCTGACTGTTCATGCAGTGCGCAGGAAGGTCGTGTTGTCATTAATGCCTGTGCTTCATGGCTTTTTCTTTGCATTCAGAACACTGAAGCCAAACTCGCAGGCTTTGTTTGTAGTAAGCTCTAGACAGGCAGGATTTAGTTCTGCCTCTGACAACAGGCTGGTGCTTCGTCCTCGGAAGAAGAGGAGGCTACACCATTTATATTTCTCCTAAATATTTGCAAAGTTCCAAAATGGATTTTCTCTTAACAAAATACATGAGCTTCTCTACAGTTTCTAACTTTGTTACTTTATTTTACAAATAAAGGGAGAAACATCTCTTTCAGAGTAATTCAAACTTGAAGTAGAAGTGAAATAAAAGTAAACTTTTTTTTTTTAATAGTTTGTGTTAATTAACAATAAGAGCAACTGTGTCAAACAAGAAAGCACATTTGTCTCCATTTGTTGGCTATTTTATATAATACTTAGCCTGGGACATTGAATGGTGTGATCTTGGCATAGCCACCAGACCAGAGCAGTTCAGTAATGAGGCAGGCAGTTTATTTCTTCACAAACAGAATGCCAGCAGAGGAAGGTACAGCTAGAAGCCAGTCGTTTTGTGACATTGAATAACCTGTGTATTTGAATGTATATCACCAGTTCATTTGGTAAGGAAGTTTCAGGAAGCCATGATGTTCATTCTTTTAGGCCTGATGCCTTATTGTTCCTCCATGATTTGAAAAGACAGGGTTTTCCCAGTGTACTTGCCCTCTGAATGAACTTCAGTCAAATTGTTGGCCAGCTTTCACATGCATCTGTAGAAGAACAGTGTACAGAATTTACATGACAAAAATAGTGATTTGAAGTAGAGTTCTTAAACGCTCCCTTGCTGCCAAGAAGTACAGAAACTTGTTGCCTGATTTCAGAGTTATTACTAAGACTATGTGCAAATATTGAGGGAAAGTCTCTGATCTGTGCTGCATACTGGCTGTAAATACAGTCTTTAGCTAATTGCTTTTGGAATGGTAGTAGTCCTTAAAACTCAAAAACATATGGCATTGAAAATTAAAGTAATTCTTGTTTGCAAACTAGGGTGGTGTACTGTTTTCTTGTGGGTTTTTTGTTTTGATTATTGCAACAATATAGAACCGTTACTCTGGGTCTTTTCCAAAATGCTTTTAAAACTTTAGGTAATTGGGATATTTGGAGGTATCTTGTGATTCAGATCCCATGTACTTAGATAAGAACGTGTTTTCACTTGGCAAGAGTGCAGCTTACCAGGTGAAATTCACCCTTTTCTTCACAAAGATGATGAACAATAATGAATTTTGTTGCATCTGTGACTAAAGCAGAATGACAATTTGATATTTCTCTTTTTTTCCTCCTTTTAGGACGAGTATTGTTTAGGCAGTGCTAAGGATGCGGCTATGTGGTGACCTATTTTTGGTCCAGTTGGAAATTAATGGGACCTTCATATTTATTTATACATATACTATGAAACAAAAAAGCTGCAGTTTTCCTCCAAACTAGTAACAAAGAAAATTAATGATGTATGAAATATCAGATATTGTAGGACCCATGTAAAAAAAAAAAATATAAGAACCATCATGTAAGGAATCATGTAAAAAAAAATACAAGAATAAGAAGCTTCTTCCCTTTCTAGCTTCTGTGGTCCAAGAGACAAAACCAGCTCTGACTGAAGACTTATGCTTGAAATGTGTAAAATATTTTATTGTTGCTGTTGCAGGATAAAAAGGCTTATCTGGACGTCATTCACACCTATATGGAAGTCCATGGAACTGTTCATGGGACAAGCACAATGTATATTCCCGGCTACGTAAAAAACCACGGTATACTCAGTGGGCGGGATTTGCAGTTTCTGCTGAGGGAAACCAAGGTAAGTTTGTAAAGAAGGAGAAATGGCAAAAATAGCTAAAGATAGACAGTATCTGAAATACATGCATCTCACCTCCTACGATTGCGCTCCTAATTTTAAAGTACTGGAAAAATAAATGACCAATAAAAAGGAGATTTAACTGTCTTCTGTATGCTAAGAATACATTTTTCATCATGTCCATGTTTTGTGGATTGACAGCTGTTCCTAGAAAATTGGGACCACAACCTACAGTCTAAGAGAGATGCTTAACCAACCAGCTTGAAAAACATGGATAAACGCATTTTTCATTTTCCTAAATGTGGTATTCAGCTCAAGATTATCAGCTGAGAGTATAGTTTTAGATCTGTAATGTGAAAGTTAAGCATTATCCAAAAGACATGCAATAGAAATGGTTGCTCTGCCCTACCAATGACTTTAACCTAGACTAATCCTACTCTCTAGGGCAGAAAAGAAAAAAGGCAAGCGCTTCATACTTGATTCAGTTCCTTCCTCTGTCTTCCTCTGTTCCAGTTGTGCAGAGACAGAAAGAGAGAAAAAAAAGTGTGTGCTTTTTGTGGTATGCTTTGCCTGTGGCCCTGTAGTCAAGGGAGCTCAAGATAAAGGACAGTGTATACATTTAAATAAATAATTTTTTGTCCAGGAAATCAGAATGCTTTGTTGGATTTTCAGTGCCATTCCCATAATCTTTGTGGAACACTTTACAACGTTAAAATGCTTTAGTAGACTACCTTTAAGTAGAATGTTTAACTTTCAGTTGCTGAAATAAATGGGTCGTGTTTAAAATTAGCAAAAATATATGGAACTTACACTCCGTTGCTGATGGTTTCTTGCTGTGCACTTTTACTGAAAGAATCTATTAAATAACAAAAGAAAAAGCAAGTACTTCTCCAGTCTTCCCACACAACTGTAGAGATCTCCTTTTTGAAATATTTGGGAAAATGATGGTAATTTGACATCTCTGCATGACAGCTGTTGGCAAATTATGACTTTTTAAAGGCAACCACTGGGTGTATGTACTTGATGCATACAGATACACATAATGTTGCAGATTAAAAAGTCAACATTTACTTTCATCATAGATAATACTGAGATTACACAGCTTTCACCTTCATGGAGTCTGAAATCACTGTGTTAATCATAGTACTAACGTGGGTAGAATATTGACATAGTAATAACCCCAAGTACAAACAATGACTTCTTTCTGGAAAAAACTGCACTCTATTCACCAAAATAGTTAAATAAGCTAATGAGCTTCTTATTTAGTTGCTGAAGTCCAAATTTACAAAGAACAGTTCATAATACTAGTTATATTTGAGTACACTAGGATGCAACATAAAGACAATTTAGGACAAATCGAAGTTAATGCATGCTTTGCAGTTCACACAGGGTTTTATGACAGGAAGTGATGAGACTAGCTTTACTCCATGGTTTGACTAGTAATTGCAAGACTGAATGGAAGATACTAGCTTGTGACAGTGAAGTACTCCTGTGCTCAGTAAGTTCCTTATTCTTCACAAACTATATTTCTGTGAGAAGTGTGGATCCAAGCTGTAGTGTTTTCAGAGCCCTGCAGGCATTTTAATGATTTTCTGTACAATTGTTGTGTTGTTGGATTTTTTTTTTCTCCTAACATTGAGGAAAATTCTTTGAAAAATTACTGTTCTTTTTCTTTTAAACAAGTCACCCAGCTCAAGGAAGTTGCACCTGTCAACTTACTTTCCACTGCCTCATTTTGCCCTTAGACAGCAAAATACCAATAGGTAACAGTCATGATTCTTGATCGGAGCTTTGCAATCCCCAAATTTGGTCCCTAAAGTAGTTGGTACAGGACACAGTTATTCTCAAAAACATGCAGCTGCCGTTTTCTTCTAGAGTATGTTACAAAGCAATGTATTTCAGAATAAGTATGCTTTTCAAGCAGGAGGGGGCTGTTTGAGATTCATCATGGCTAGCTCAGCTGTGCAGTGCGTGACAAAAAGTGGAGATGCCAACAGTTCCTGATGAGAAGGTGGAAAGCCATTCATCACGTCAGAGGAAAATAGGGTAGGCAAGCTGGCAGCCTTCCTGCCAACTTAGCTGACTTCCAGCCAAGTGGGCAGCTGGAGGAGTTGGACCAGGCTGTCTTGGAAGAACCAGTACTGAATTGAAGAACGCTCCTCCTTTAGAGAAAGTTTCAGATGCAACTTTCTGCTTCCAGTCACTGTGAATTTTTGAGGGAATCCAGATTCTTCTATTAAATGAATTTTACATTTTCTGAATGGTGATTCATAAAAGCGGGACCAGTACCCTGTTGAGGCAGTTTGGGAAAATTCCTGCAGCAATGTTGGATAAGCTTAAATAGGAAAATGAACTTTTACTTTTTTTTATATTGCCTTTTAGGATGTAATATACTTTCTACTTTCACACACTTCACAAAAACAGTTGCATAGACGTTTAACTAGTGAATCTATTCTAAAGGAGTTTCAATCTCAAAAGGATCGACTTTTTCAGAAAGCATTTTATATTCTTGAGGAAAATATATTAAGGTAGTTAACAGTAGTCTTTGTTGCCCTTCTCTTTCTGTTGTTCGGAAGAAAATATATAAAGTAGTTCAGTAAGGAGGCATACAAAAGTGATGATAAACCCGCCAGCCCAACAGAATAAATTAAATGAAGTACACTAAAATTAAAAAGGGGAGAAGAAAAGATAAACACTCCTGTTTATGGAAGTATAGCACTCAGTCTCTGGAATATGAAATATTTCTCTTAAATGTTGAGCTATTCAGGCCTATACAGTTGCAACATCCATTCCTCATTTTATTCTTTTGCCCGTAAATGGGAGACTATTTCTTCAAGTACTCATTTTAATAATGGTCCAATCTGTTGCTGTAAATTTCGTGGATAAATTGCTTAGTGTCAACTGAAAGTCATTGGTTCGAAAGAATACAGATTTTTTTTAAATCTGCTTTTTCATGGGAGTGGTTGTAAAGCACTTGTCAAGTTGGATGTCATGTCAGGGAAGTTTCCATTGAGCTACTACACCATGAAGAGAATGCCAACATTGTAATCGGACAACTGGCGCCTCGGCCAATGTGGTGCTTGCTGGCCAGCTCCAGAGCCTGAGATTTCCTAACAGGGATTCAGTTCACTGCAAAGGCGGAAAAGGTTCCTGAGGAGCCTTTCTTAAGAAAACCAAGGTACTTCTGCTGAAAGGTTTCAACACCTGCTTTATTTATTTCACTTGGGCAAGTGAGACCCTGGTTTTGATTTATGCAGCCCTACAGTATGGCTGGGTAGCAGACCTTGCAGACAGGGAAGTGGTTTTAAAACATACACACAGAAGGCAAAAAACCAAAACCACCCTGATGCTAATGATCTTTTTACATCTGTATTTTTCTGCTGTTATCTCCCATAGATATACTTTTATAAACTCCTCCTGACAACCATCTTGTTATGTGGCATAAGCATACACCACCTGCTGTGGCATGTGCCCACTGAAAGCGCTGTGTTAATAATAACAGCGTGGCTTTCAAAAACATTTTAAAGTTCAGAAAAATGCTCACACAGAATGAAATGCTTTCAAGAACCAACCTACCAGTGGAGTACAAAGGAATTCCACTCTGCCTAGTAATTTGGCTCCAGCTAATAAAGCAAGGTGAGGGCTGTTTCTGAACGTCGTGTACCCACAGTTACGTTATCAACCTGGATTGCAATTTTTGCGTTATGGGTCTCCAGGTGCGGGGTGAAGGTGCCTGTCCTCTGTAGGCTGTGTTATCGGACGCAGCACCTGGTAAGAGAGCACCCTGGAAGCTGTGGTCAGGAGCCAGGAGCCTTATGTAGAGGGATCCTTATGTGGAGGCAGCAGAGGGCATTTATGTCACAAAACAGTGGAAACGCAGTCTGTTCCTAATCTGCCATTTCTCGGGGAGGGAGCCTTCTCTTCCACCCGGCCTTATCTGTACTGAGGATGGATGGTATTTCGCTGGTAGCTGAAAGTAGTTGTCCATTTTTAGTCTTTGTTGTTTCTACTGTATTTTTTTCCTTCTTTTTCAATTAGCGACTTGCAGCATTTCTATTACATACCTTTAGGAAGTACCTTGAGGGATTGTTTTAGCCTTTCAGGAAGTAACAAGTTGCATATAATTCAAAGGATTAGCAAATTAGAGCGTCATGCCAATGAGCTATAGAAAGGACCCGAGTTCTCTAATGCTTGCCTTTTGAATTCTAATGAATGTGGCTTTCTTGGGGCAATTAAGATAGTCCTCAGTTTTGATCTTTATCCTGTACAACAATACTTACCAGGGAACTTTAATAAGGCCAGTTTTCAGGAGCAGGGAGGAGATTCAGTTTGGGGATCTCAGCTGAGCTGATGAAGGTGATGTGATGGAGAATAATAGAAGACGTTGGAGGGCTGCAAGTAGGAGCTGGGGACTGTGAGCAGCAGCAACCTTGGACTCGGGGCCAGCAGGCAGCACAGACAGACCCAGCATCCTAGCCATGAGGAGCATCCTTCTTTATTTCTTCAAAGGTGTGGTGCTGCTTAGAAGTAAGGTTTGAAAATGGATGTGAAACAGGTGGCAGGCTATTTATTATAGATTAAGTGTTGACAGTGTGCTCTATGCTGTCAAAACATAAAAACATGTTTCTTTTCCCATGGAGCTTCCTCCTAAATAAACGGACCAGTCAGACACAAAACTGTTCAGCAGTGCACAGCAGTGGTTTATTAAAAAAGTGGAAGACAAAGCAAACAAACCAGCCTTCTCTACATAACAGGCAAACACAGGATCATGGGAGAATTGATGCTTCAGGTGGTTTTAATTGCTGGTTCTCATCTGGTTGTCTGCTTGAACTAGGGAGTAGTTAAAAATAATAATAATAATGACAATAATAACATCCTGTGTGCAGATTGTATGAAATGGTTTCATGTCTGTAATTCATTATTTTCAGGAAACTGGAATTCCTTTAAATTAAGCCTCTTGAGGTGAAAGTCAGTATGTAACTTTTTTTTCTGACGGAAAGGTAATATATCTTATGCCATATATAAAACCCAAATTTACATAATCTAGCTTTAGTGGAGCTAGGCTTTCAGATCTGTTTTTATCAGCCACTGGAGAGTTTCCTGCAAGATTTCTCAGCAAGATAGCTGAGAAACATTTTGCAAGTGGGTGACTTTTTTTTAACCTGAAAATTGGAAACTGAAAGACCAGTATTCAGTTCCGTGCAGTGAAAATTGCATGTTCTCAAACGAGGCGAGAGGTGTTAACTTTCTTTTTAGCCAGCCAACTTGGAATTTGAACTGTTGTCATGGGTCAGAGGAGTGAGGCTGCAGTGCCTGTGCCCAGCCTGACGTGCATCAATGCCACGGTTAGCTCCTGGAAGGGGCCTTCGGTTGTGAATATCCTGTTACTCGGATTCACTGCCGTGTTGCAGAAAACTTCATGTAGAATAGTATAATTTGAATGGTTCTAAGTTATTAATACTTGATTCTAATAGTTACGAAGATTCCCTTTTGTTTTGAAAAAATGGGCCGCTATATAAGTACATGCATGTACGTGAAGTCATTCAGCGGTGCTGAGAACTTGCTGATACCAGAGCTTTTCATCTCCCATTATCCGCAGACTTCCAAATAAAAATATTTAATTCAGGGGGTTTAATTATGCTAGGCCAAGAACAGGGTCAAGATCTTAATAAATGCTGTGCCACTGACAAAATATTACATTTCTTTGCGTTGAGGAAAAACACTGCCTTTTTGGAGCGCCTGTGATCTCAGCTGACAACAAGAAGAGCTTTGCGGTGCATTTTTTCTCCTTCCATTTGCCTTGGGGGCACTGAATCCACTCAAGCCTATGCAAGCCCTTGCTGACTAGTTACAGCGTCTTCAGCTGCTGTTTGCTGCCATCTACCGTTTTAATTAGACTTAATCAGTCTGGCAGGAGCACGGTCGTCCTGGCAAAGCCAGCAAGTTGGCTGATGTGGGGGAGAGGGGGAAGACAGTAGTGTAGCTGTTCAGGGAGGTTAGTGCTGTAAAACCTGGACCTGCAAGAGAGCCCAGCAGCTTCGTGTGAACACTGATCAAACCACCAAAGGACTTTTTTCCACACAAAAAAATGAAAAGGTCTGTTGTTGCCTCAACCACGTGAAAAAACACGTCAGCTCATTACAGAAGATTTTGGTCAGATGTTTGACAAGACATTCCAGTACTGCTTGGGTATGAGGGAGTGAGCCACTGGATCCCTCACGTTTTCTTCTTAATGTTACATTTTTTAGGCTTGTACATTTTGAATGTGTTATTGTTTCTTTTATGTTAGTTCTTAGCTTTTGATTTTTGTAAAGAACAAAGATTAAGATGGTCTATGTTTTCTGTTTTTCAGCTCTTTGTTGGTCTTGGATTTCCATATGAAGGTCCTGCTCCTTTAGAGGCTATTGCTAATGGATGTGCTTTTCTGAACTTAAGATTTAATCCACCAAAAAGTAGCAAAAACACAGAATTTTTCAAAGGCAAGCCTACACTCCGAGAGGTAAGCTTTGTTAATATTGGTAATTTCTTTGTGGAAAATTATTGTGGATTTCTTTTTAATACATAGTATAGGAAAAGTCGCATACATGTTCACCACTCATCACAAAAAGTGTACAACTGTCACTTTCCTTAGCCAATGATGGGATTGTCAGTCCTTATTTTTAAAGCATAATCAAAAATTTTCATTCACATACTGTTAAGCTTTACCTCTGTGTCTGTCTGTGCATTCTGCTAATGTTTGTTGAGAGACCATAAACAGGAATTTCATTAGGACACCTGATCTTCTGACCTGAACAGGTCACCATCTCTGGAGGCATTTGGAAGAGGTGTAGATGTGGTGCTTAGGGACATGGCCCAGTGGTAGACTTGGCAGTGCTAGGTTAATGGTTGGGCTTGGTCTTAGAGCAAGGACTTTTCCAACCTAGGTGGTTCTATGATTCTGTGTCCTGTGATGCTGATGCATCATTTGAAAGTTCTTTGTTTAGCTGAGGAAACATTACTGTGTACTTTTCAGGAATTGAATCGGTGTTTAAGTAAATTATAAAATAGCATTTCTGGGTTGTTGTATGTGTGGTTTTTTCCTTCAGAAAAGATCTGTTCAAGGCACTGTTGAGCGCTGGTATTAATGCTAACAACTCACTGCGTTTGTAGTTGAACACTGAATAAATTTGGAGAACTGACTCTTCAAGAGAACAGGAAAACCAAACCTCAAGGTTTCAAAACAGCCAGGGTGTTAAGACTCTGTTAAGGGAAAAACAATGCTAAGGAAGCCAGCCCCTCATCCTGGCAGGGATGTTCAGCATCAGATTTTTCTTCTTTGGTGTAGGTAAAATTTAGCCTACAACACAGAAATATTTACTAGTCATGTAGCCCTTTCTGACATGAACACTTTTACTTGTGGCCGTTCTTCAACAGTGTGTGTATGTATTTCCTTTCTGTGCCTGTCTAAAGGACAGCTCTGTGGTAACACTTGGTGATGTGAAGCATACACAGCAGTGTTCCCCAGGTGAAGTTGCACTTTGGCTTTATAAACTGTGCGCTTAGCAGCACCAGCTATCTGATGAGCATAAGACAGCTTGCCATTTAAAACCATGAACATAGGTTGCTTGCGATTTTGTGTGCCAGAGCTGTGGTTATCATTCATCTCATTACACACTCAGCAGGTACAGGACACTGAGTCCAAACTGACCCCTGCTCACAGTTCCCATTGCTAACGAAGGAGATCGCAGTAAGGAGAAGTCCTTTTAAACCTTCTCTTTCTCCTTGGCACCTTTCGAAGCTTTCCTTCCCTGAGTAGCTCAGCGGTGTGTCTCTTTTTCCAGTTGTTCTGTGCCCAGACACTGGAACCAGCCAGCCCCAGTAAATCATCAGGACCCACCCAGCCCAGCAGGAATCCTAGCGCAGGGAGCGCCGTGCTAAATCCTGCTGGCTTCTGTCGGCTCAAACTGAAATGCCGTGCGCCTGACCACACAGAAAAGTAATCCCTGTTGGCAGCTCTAGTGCAAAACAATATAATAAACGTTCACCACAAACGTGGCTCCGTTCACGTGCGTAGCTGATCTGTCGTAAGCGCAGCCTTCGCTGGAACTGGTTTCCACGGCTGCCTTTAGATCCTATCGCCTCTTACCCTGGTGCTGGTTCCTAGGAATTAAGGAAGTCCTTACAATACAATACCTCTGCCAGTGTTTTTAGGTATTAAAGGAAAACAAAAGCTTGTGTAATTCTGCAAATTAATTGATTATTCATAGACCAATTTGAAGATAAAGTCTGTATTTAGCACAGTGCAGGAACGATTGCGAGTCACTGTATCTCTTGTTCAGGTAGGATTTATTCGGTGGGTCTGGGGCAGGAGGCGGCCTGGTTCCCTTCTGCTCCCGAGATGGGGTCCTCTAGTGAAAACTCTGTATGAAAGCTGGGAAGGACCAAAAAAGGGGGAAATAAAACACTGTATGCTAAATCTAGTCGAAATATGTTTGGTGGGTGCGGTTTCTTTCCCTAGAGAAATCATTTTCTGCTTTTAGGAAGAAAAGAGACTTTCAGTTAGAAATTCCAAATGCATTTATGAGAACTCTTAGGGGCTTTTGCCATAGCCAGGAGAAGAATCTCCTGAACCCACGAAACATTACGCCTCAGCTCATTAAATCATTTCAGTATTAGGAAATAATACTTTCTGAGAGAGTAGGTGCAGAGTAACTCGTGCAATAGAACCTGTTGCTGGCTGTTCTCAGTATGTGAGCAGTGACTGGCCTGAGAAGCGCAGCTCTTCGTCGTCCAGGTCAGGTCTGGCTGAGGTGGTAGAGAAAGGGTGGTCTGAAGCCTAATGCCGAAAGCTTTGTGGAATTTACAGTGCTGTCTGTATTCATACTTTTAAAGGCACAATGGAGATGTTTCTTGTGATCCCGTGTATGATTGTAAGACTGGTTTCTTTTGTCCACAAACTAAATGCAATGGGCAAATTTGCAAATTTAGTTCCTTGCGTTCACTAAAGCAAGAGAGCAAGCATGGTGTATTTTTTTTTAGCATCGTGCATCAAGAGGCAGGTGTACAAAGTTGTCTATGACTAATCTATCCTGCAGTTTTCTCTTTGTGTTTATTTTAAAAATAGTTCTCTTCTGAGGCCAGTGTGAAACGTTCCCCTCTCTTCTGCAGCTTTTACTTCCCTTCAACGTGTTCACTTGTGTGTTCATTTTATTTGCGTGAACCTGTCACAAAATTTACTCAGTGCCGTCCTGCTAGTTCTGAAGTATCCAACAAGCAATCTCTGATAGCACTTTTGGCAGTTACCTACTTGACTATGTATTGAAATTGTTTTCTGACAAAGGGGTGAGCAAAAGGCAGTTAACACTTATTGAGGTCAGATCACGCTTGCAGTAGCAGCAGCGAGAGTCAGAGCTCATCCGAAGCGATAGAAATGGTCGTTTATACGCTGGTACTCATAGAAGCTTGCAATTGCTTGAAATTTGGGGAGATGGAGCAAGGAATACAGTCTGAAGCTGGGACAGGACAGGAATGACAGCTCTGGGAGGCAGTCACAGGCCACAAAAAAATCTGAAAGATAACTCAGAAGGAATGAAGTTGACTGCTCAGTTCTAGCAGAACCCTTGGGTTAGTCTAGCACATCTTATCTGTTAAGTCTGGTGAAGGGAGAGAGGGCAGGATATGTAATTTTTACCAATGTCATTTCTTCCTTTCAGTTAACATCTCAGCATCCCTATGCGGAAGTTTACATTGGGAAGCCCCATGTCTGGACTGTGGACATCAATGATCTTTCTGAAGTTGAGAGGGCTGTGAAATCAATTTTGAATCAAAAGGTGAGAAATATATTCTCGATTTGTAATCAACACCTGAGAGTGTATCATGGAACATACGTAGACTGCTTTGTAATGTTAGTCTAATTAGGGTGGTGCGCTTTGTAGGTTATTGGGGAAAAAATGTTGTCATTCCAACCCTACGGTATCTGGTTATCATGATTTTGTACTAGATAAGTCGGGTTTTAAAAAAAAAAAAAAAGTGAATTTGGAAAGAAATATGAATTTTGTATGTAATTTGTAAAGCAATACATATTTTCTGTACATTCAGTGAGGTTTCCTTGTTGATTCTTAGAGCAGTGCAGGCTCTCCAAGTACATGCTTAACTATTTTGACTGATTTTGTAGCAATAACATAACTGCCACTGAAGTGCCTACGTACTTGCAGCATGGGATTCTAATCAGGGCACTTTCAAAAGAAAAAAAGTTTGAAAAAAATGTTGACAGCATGTTCAAAGGTATCACATTCTTTTTTGTCTCAATGCTTTGGTTTTTCACTTCAACTCTAGAGCTGAAAATTAGTTAAAACAGGAGCTCTAGTGTATCCAGAAGGATCTCAGGGTAGTTTTATATCTATTACTTTGCAATAAACCCTGAAGTTCCAGCATTTGACATCTCCTTAAAGATAGTCACTGAGCAACTTTATAGCCATTACAACAGAGCAAAAATCAGCTCAAGCTGCTGATGACACTGTACAATTGTGGTTTGTTAAGGAGTATAGTTTCATTTCTTTTTGCTTCTATAATGTAGTATGTGGAATATGAGCTGCTACCACAGTCCAACATGAAGTAGATTTGAACAAAAAATCTCTAACCTTAACACACTGTTTCAACAGATTGACCCCTATTTGCCCTACGAATTTACGTGTGAGGGAATGCTTCAGAGGATGAACGCATTTATTGAAAGACAGGTATGAACTTCTATACTTTTATTGTGGGCGAATCTTGATGTTGGAAAGGGAAGACCCCCTCAGTCCTAAAGCTTCTTAATGCTGCTGCTGTCAAGTTGAAATGAACTTAACTGTGCAGTCTTTGGCTGGGCAGTTGCTTGCTCAGTTGAGGTTCCACTGGAGGTCTGCCGGTATGGGGACATTCACTTCTGTGGACTTGGCTTGTAAAGCTCCTACCAGGCACCACACCACTGGGATTTTTCATGTATGCAGAGGATGTCGAGCAATTAAGACAAAGTGCTGGCTACTAAAATATTCATTCTGCATTTCGGTTTGGCACTGGGTTCTGATTCGTCCATGAATGTCTGACTTGCCATATGCCATTGCAAAAACTGGATATACTTGTTTGTATTTCAGGATTTACAGGAGCTTTTAAAATTATTATATAACTGTATATACACATTTATACAAAGAACCTTCCTTCTTCTGGTATTGTATAGAAGCAGACATGCAAAGTAACTTTTCAGCATGTATGTGGCCGCTTTTACAGCTGGCATTGTTGGTGTGTACACACAAAAATACCTCTGGATCATGAAGCGTCACATAAATATAGAGATAATTTTGTGGTGTGTTTGCTTGGTCTCCTGCCAAAACCAGATCTGTTGCCAATGCCAACTTTTCCCTTTTGTCCTGGCTGCTGCAGGAGAGTGATAAGAATAACCTATATCTCTATTATGCCAATTAACTTCCAGAGTTTCTTTCAAAAGCACTGGATGGGCTCCCGTACCTTTATTTCTGAAGATGACAGTGTTACAGGCAGTAGTAAAGAATAACATGGCTTCAGATCAGAAGTTCAGTTAACGTAACGTAGCTACTTCCAACTTCCTGCCGATAAACACTTTGATGCTTTTTGCTGCTGTGCTGATGCCATAGCCTGTAGAAATACCTCTGCTGCTGTTGATCTTCGGAGTTAGCTGTAAATGAGATTTTTCGTCAATAAAGAAGAAATGGAGCTCCATACAATGAAGACAGAATCAATTTAGAGAGAGCATCTTTGGGGCAAAACTGTTTCTTTCCCCTCTACACTTCTCCTGAGGACTAAGCCCTGGCCTTTACTGCAAGGCCCTCAGAAATAAATACAGCAGTATCATTTTGTTCGTTGCTTTGACTAATAGTCAAAAACTGTTATTATTTCACAGCCACCAGGATACTCAAGTACCATTACTAGCTGTATGTACTTAGCACTGTGCCTGCCATGTCAGATGAAGCAAAAAAAAGTTAAGAATTTGTTTTAAAGAGTTTGGGGTTGAAGGCAGGCAGAACAACATCCTCCTTCGTCAGCAGCAACTTATTAAGCGGGCTAAGTGCCTCACCTTAAAATTGTGGTTATAGGTGGAACGAGTATAAACCCAACCTGTGGTGAACCTTAACCTCTGGTTTTGCATAGCATCTTTTCTTAATTTAACCCTTATGTGTGTAGGATTGCAGGGCAAGATAGACTGGGGTGAAGTTACCAGACTTAGGTTGCCTGCAGTGGCTGATAAGGAAACCAGACAGTGATAGCGAAGTGCAGCACGGCCGTGTGTGTGCTGCTACCTGCAGAGGCCATGTCCTGAGATGTGCTTACAGGCAGCGTGTGCTGGGGAAGCCTTCCCACCAAGCTGCGGACCAGAAATGGGAGGCTTGGCGTTTTCGCTAAGAAATATTAAAAACTGAAGTCCACAGCAAACGGTGAAGCCTCACAAGTGATTTCCCTGTCTGAATAACTTTGTCTTCTGCCCACAATAGCTGGCAATCCCATCCAGTGTTACAGTATTGGGTTGGATTTGGAACCCAGATAGATTCCTCCTGCATCTAATATTTAAATGTTGATTTATAAAAGTGCAGACTAAGCAGAGCACCGAAGTCCAAATAACAAAGCAACCTTCATGAGCAGCTTCATTAAAAAATACCATTGACCATCTGTTGTGAACCTGCTTTCTGTAGATGCTGTTAATATTATTCTGCCACAAGTACCCTCTAAAATTACTCGTTTTTTTTCAAATATGAAAGTTTATTCCTTTGCTATAGAATGCACTAAACCAAATAGATCAATGACACCTAATAATGAAAATGTGTATGACTGAAGAATTAATTCATTTGCAGTGTGACTTCATGAAAAATCAGTGTTTTCTCTGATCTTTTCCTTCTCAATTTATGCCTGAAGCATAAACTGACACTTATATTTAGGTGGTATACACACATATCATACTACTTTGCTTCATCAAAATGCTATTGTGCAGATAAAGCAGCTGTACAACCTAGTGGTTCACTTATTGTGGTTATGCGGAGTGTTTATGAGAATAATATTCACAGAATGTAGACTGATAAGGTCTAACTGTGAACATCTGCTACGTGCTATCAAATGTTTGACAAATGATTTAGGATATTAAATTTATGGTCAGACCTAGGGGTACAAAAGCCTCCGGCTTCAGCAGAGGAAATCTAAATGGAGAAAAATCAAAGAACTGATATTGAGAATTGGTAGGTGTTTGGGGGTCTTAGCTCCATTCAAATTTCAAGTAGCCTAGCCTTTCTAAGCCTTGGGTTGCAGTCTTGGACCTGTTCCTAGTTTTGTCAGGAGAAAGCAAACCCTGATGGAATGGGCCCAAACCTTTCGATGTCCTTTTGTTGAGAGCTGCCAAACGCTAAAGTGATGGCTGAGTATAAAGGAATGTTACATAAGGCCAGTGATTAATTTTTTATCTTTACTTTTTCACACTTTAAATGTCAAGACTGTAAAAACTTGTACTAGTTTTTGCTGGCAGATGTGTTTAGGTACTGTTTCTTCCTTCCCTCTTCTGCTGCACATGACGCTTGACTGCACATGTTAACTCACAGCCAGTTTTTCTCATTGCTGGGAGAGCACCTCGACCAGCACTTCCACCCAGAAGAGCAAACGGACTCTTTGAACCCTGGCTGCTTTATAGAAACCTTCAGTCTCTATGAGTTCAGCTTACTCAGTGCTGTGAGTCCCCTGACCCTTTCCAGAGCAGTCGCCACTTGAGGCATTTCCCACCTGCGGGGTAGCTGGCCTCTGCAACTTCCTCGTGGTGCTGGTGCTGCTGCCAGAACAGTTGTGCTAGCACTAGGCTAGTGAAACAGAAGTCACTGGGAGAGCCAAAATGGGTTGGATTTGTGAAATTAAAGAGAGGATCTACAATTGCTTATGATTAATTAAGCAAGTTACAGATGGAAAGAAGCTTCTTTGGGAAGCATGACCCCACCCTACCCCATTTCAACGAGCAATCAGAGGTGGTAATTCACTCATGCTAAAAATTCTTTTTGTTATGTTTCTGAGTGATTTTAGTACAACCAAGATAAACTGCAAAATGAGTGTTTGGGGTAATAATTGCTTATTTTACTAATGGGGAAATTGCTACCAAGGGACTGGATGCATCATAACAAGATATTGTCCGTCGCTGCAGGATTTCTGTCACGGGCAGGTGATGTGGCCCCCGTTAAGTGCCCTTCAAGTGAAAATCGCTGAACCTGGAAAATCCTGTAAGCAAGTTTGTCAGGAAAGCCAGCTCATCTGTGAGCCTTCCTTCTTCCAGCATCTTAACAAGGACAAAGCTCTGCTTAAGTAAGTACTTAAAGTACAAATACATTATTTGGTCTCTTTATGTTGCTCTGTTTTTTTGCCACATACGATGCTTGGTGTATGAGTTCTGTGAGAAGGGCAAGTGGGGGGAGAAGCGCTGTTGGTTTTGGCAGCAGCAACTTGTGAGGTCAGCAGTCAGTCCTTCACAGCAGTGGATGGATGGCAGAAGTTACTGCTGTGCTGCAAGCTGTTTCACCTAGTGTGTGTTTTTGCAGTGAGGAGTACAGCCCCGAGACAAGCATAGAGCCAAAAATTTACGTCTTTGCCTTCCTCCCTCCACCTCCTACCTGCATGCTCAGTACAGTGCCCTTCGACATTGTGTTGCCTGCATTAAGCAAAGGTGCTTGTGCTGCAGTATCACGGATGCTAAAAATGTGATTGTGTTTCAAGGGACTTGTAAAACCTGGGGTCCACTGCAGCCCTGGCTGAGCAGGTGCAAAGTTCCACAGCTTTGGCTGTAATGAGTAGTATCTGAAAAAACACAGTTCTAAAGGTACTTGATTTAGTCTGTAATAGAGTATTTTACTTTATTTTTAGTGAGTTTAGTACTGAACTCCCATAAAGTCCACTGACTTTGAACATGTGCTTCACTTTTTAGGCATAACATCGAGTGTCTCACCATCGAGTCTGTGAATGATATTCTGGTCCCCTCCTATGATGGCAGAAGGAAGCACTGCGTTTTCCAAGGTGACCTCTTACTGTTCAGCTGTGCTGGATCCCACCCAACCCATAGAAGAATCTGCCCGTGCAGGGACTATATTAAGGGACAGGTTGCGCTTTGTAAAGACTGCCTATAGCAGCAGAAGAGCTTCTTTTGAGTTGAGGACAAAATGTAAGTAGTTTTGAGAGGAGCTACTTATTACTTCCTGCACTTTTGTCCAGGTTTTTGGCTGCAGGCAGAGCTATCATTGCTGGGCAGAATTATCTACTAAGAGAGGAAGGATTCATAACAAACAGCTAACTGATCTTTTTTTTCTTATTAGAACATTTGCAGTGTAACTCTTCAAATTGCTTCATCTGTTTGCGAAGAGAAATGAGTTTCGTGTTCTACAGTGATTTGAAGATGACTGCACAGAATAGTTTGTAGAAAATTCCCACACCCATCAAACTTCCTTTTTGGTTCTTTGGGTGACGTGTTTTCTATTTTTTTTTAATGAGTTAGAACATCCCCGACCATGGTTAGCTAAAGGATGTCAACATCATTCCAGTAGAAAATTGAAAAAAAAGTGTGCTTGGGGGGTGGGTGCAGGGGAGGGAGGACTACAATTTATTATTAGGTGCACTGTTTTGGGTCCTGCTTCATCTCGAATGGCTATAAAGTGGCTTACTTCACAAGAATTTGGAATCACAAGATAGCTCTGTATCTGTTATTGGGTTATCTGGGCCCAGTTCTTTGTTTTTTTGTTTGTTCGTTTGTTTTTAACGTTGTATTCAACAAGGTATTGTCTGCACCACGGCTGCTGCACCACAGCAGTCTGAACAGCAAGCATCATGAGTGAGCAAACAGGCAGTTGCCAGAGCGTGACACATCTCGGTGACGCGACAACTGGCTAGGGTGGTGGCGTTCCTCGGTGTGGAACAGCTACAAGAACGTGCTGCCGTGTTACGAACGGACTCGTCCCAGTTTACTGGTCCTTTTAGAGAGTGACCCTTGGAATTTGCCCACGCTTCTGTTGTAGTCTGTCTCCTAGAAATACTGTGTGAAGCAAAAAGTATTCAGCATCTTTGGAGCAATATTATCGTTAGAGCCTCAGTTTGCTGCGCCTTCCAGTAGTTAAAGTGTCGCTGAATGACATAGAAAGGTTAAACTAAGCTAACTATAATTATTGTATGGTAGAAATGTAAAATGTTGTCATAACTAGCTAGGTTTTTAAACACAAACTTCTGAAGAACAAGAGGAGAACAACTGGTAAGAAAAGTACTGATCAATCTTGGGGGTTCTTTGATCATTTTTCTCTTTAGAGGGGAAGGTTTTCTTCTGCTTTTTGGTCTTTTGTTTTTAACAGGCACACCAGTTACAAAATGAGAAAAAAACAATTCAAGAGTTTGAATTAAAATCAAACTTGATTTGAAGCAGCGGGTTAAATCTTCTTTTCATAGAGGTGATTTTTTGTTATTTTCAGCAGAAGGTGGCATGCCTGACAGCACCATTTGTAGTCAGGAAGTGATACGCTAAGGTTAGTGAGAAACAACTCTGCAGTATGTCTCAAAAGCAGCCATAGTCTGCATGTTCAAAATTCGGATGTGCTCTCATCATATTGGAAAAAATCAAACCAGCATGATGGTCTTTTCATAAAGGTTAATATTAGCAGGTAATCATGAAAAGCACTAATGAAAAGCATAGAAACCTTAATTTTTCCTTTTCTGGATATATCTGGTCAGATTTTTCATGTAACTGGCATTCATTATCTGTGTGAGCATTCATGTATCTCCTCACCTACCAAAGACCAATCAAGGGAAACACCATGTAAGCTTGGATAAATTCTTCAGAGAACAGAGAAGTACCAACTGAAAGTTTCAGTCTGCAAGCAGTGTTGGCCTTCTTAAGTTTGTTTCCTGCCTCAGCACTCCTGAGGGTGTCACGCTGTACCACCCCTAACACTGCTGTGGACTACGGAGGACCTAAATCCTGAGCTTGCTGAGCATCCACAAAGCATCCCTGGGAGATGCTGAGCAGCAGCAATACCCCTGACTGGGTTGTGATGATGATAAAATCTGCTGTATTTTAGGGTAGTTTTCCAAACCCAGAGCAATGGGGTCCTTTAAGGGGAGGCAAACATTTTGTATGAAAAGAAAACAAACACAAACTAGTCTGAAAACTCATAACTGCTAGCATATCCCAGCACTTGCTGCAGTCAGCACAAATGTAGCCTGCAGTTGTTTTAATGCCCTCACAAAGCTGGGGGAGGAGGATTAGAAATGCCTCTGAGCAGGTGCAACAGTTCACTTTGTATTTATATAAAATATTCCCCAAATAACTGTGCATATTTGTGCAACTGGAAAATCCTGCGTATTAAAGGAAGTCCATGCTTCTACCTGGTGCTGAAAGTCCAGGCGACAGCTGAATTGGTCTTTTAGTTCAGACCGAGGTTCTTCAGGCAGGCATTTAATTCAGAAGGACATATCACAGAATCACATCAGAAACAAAGATGTGTGTGTGTGCACTTACGAATGCAAACCGCGTAGTTCTGGCTGTAGTGTAATTCCTTGCTGTAAATACCGATGTGCTTGATGCCCACTGCTGTATGGCCCACGTGGCATTCTGCTTTTTATTTTGCCTCTAAACTTTTATAGATGGGGAAGGTTTTGTTGTTATAAGATTTTCTGGTCTAGTGCTTTGCTCAATGGTAAGTCTGCATTTACCACAGCAGGGAGAGTCTATTATAAGCTCTGTTTTTTGTTGTTGTTGTTTTTTTACATGCTGTAGCACTATTTCTTTCTAATCTACTGAACTGAATAACTGCATACTGGCAAAAATGAAACAGCAAACACCAATGCCGCTTGCATTTCAGCCAGGGACAAAGTCTCTGAACTGGCTTGAGGATCAGTTGGGTCTGATCCTATTTCCACTGAAACCTATAGGGAATGAGTCCTTAATCCTAAAGAAAAAAGAATCGAGGCTTGTAATTTCATAGGCCCATATTATTCATTTTGAACGTAGTAGCTGGACCTCTATTTTCAGAAGAAATATTACTTTCATGAAATACAGCTTCAGTCTAAATTTCTGTAAAAGGAAAACGTCATACAAGAACTGTAAGTGGATAAACTTTGAAGTGCTGATACTGCACTGCCCCGTCCCCGAGCAGCGTTTGTTCGTGCATTGGTCCATAAGGGAATCCACCCACAGACAGGCACTCGGCAAATCCACGTGGGACTATTTAAAAGTTTGAATGATTTAGTAAAATGTGTAAAAAAATAAAATAAAATAAAATAAATCCACGTTTCAGGATAGAGGTCAGCCTTCTGTCCGCATTCCAGAACTATTTTCCTTCCTAACTAAAGGCTAAAGATGTAGTCCGAGTATTGCACTTAAGGGTATTAGAGCTGGGGCTGTGCTACTGGCTTCAGTCTGAGAGCTGAGCTTACAGCTTCCTTTGCTCCGAAATCAGGTTTTTGCATGACTTGCGTTTGAATATGTTGACCAGTGATCGATGGGAAAAAGTGTCAAAAGTTGCATAGAAAAACATTTTACAAGCTTTTAAACATATCTCTCATATCAAGACATTCTTTGTTTTAAAATTTTGTATTTTTGTATGTGACCTAGTTTTTTCAAAAGATCTTGTTCCTACGAGATTAGAAAACTTGAGAGATGCATTTACATATTTATTAAAATTAACATAAAATTATGGCTTGCCTTTGAAAGGTGAAGTTGGTAAATACACACTGTTTAAAAATGCCAATGTAAACCTCATTTATTTCATATATGCAAGTTGATTTGCACATGTATAAATAGAGTTGCTTTTTGCATTTTTTGCTTAGTTTCTTGGTTTCTTTTTGTACTTTATAGTTGCAGCTCTGTGTTTGTTTATATCAGATTGTTTCTCCTACAAATATTTAATGTTTATGTGCCTTTTTTTTTTAACTTTGGGGTTTGGATAGGTGTTTTGAATGTGGACACTGTCTGAACAAGTATAGTGGAACACTAATTGCAGGTAAAAGTGGTGCTTGATGAGCGTATACCTGTTAGCAGGATGAATTTTGAATGTTTTTACATAGCAGGGAAATTCGTTCTAAAAAAAATACAAGGTAAGGGTTAGTAAGATAAAAGAAACTGTAACATATTAATGATTCTTGCAAAAAGTTGGTTCTGAAAGCAAAATACCCGTTACTGAATACCTGTAATTTGCCAGGCGTGCTCCTGCTAGGATGGGATGTCTGTCTAATGGCCGGAGAGCAGACTAAAGCTGTTATATTCCCCAGGGAGACAATGCTAACAGAAAATACCTAGTAGGCATATCTGATTTGATCAACAGGAAGAGCTAAGATCTGCGTTCAAGTTTGCGAGGAGTTTGGTTTTTCAGATAAGGATGTCTGTAGGTGGAAATGCACAGGGTGAGCCAGGTGCCCCTACAGTCCTCTATGATACCTGAATTTATGAGTCTCAGTGGAGAGGGAGCTCCTTCTGGCTGTTCGTCTTACTGCAGATGATTTTCCTTTTAATGCTACTGCTTTGCTGTCAGAAAGGCATTTTGCCTAAGAGCTGCTGCCCAGGTCTCGGCAGAATGGGTCTGTTTGTGGACAGAGCTAGGATTCTGCGTGTTCCCCGTCCAGCTCCGCTCCCAAACACTTGTACCAGATCTCAAAATGTGCTTATTGACAACATTCAGCCTTGTTCAAAGTTTCTGTCAGCTGCAAATGAGGTTGTTAGGTACATCTTCTCTCCTTACCTGGTCACGCTGTTGCTGTCCTTTAAATCCTACTCGATGTCCTTGGTTTACCCTTTGAATGAAAAATGCTCTCCCCTCTGAAAAGTGAGTGGCCCCTCTGCGTTACAAAGATGATTTACAAGTTTGCTGCTCTCAACATAAACAAAATTCAAATTGCTTTCTTAAGTATATATTTTGCTCAAGGTACATTTCAGGACCAGATTTTGCTCCTAGGAAAATAAATTAAAGGGGATGAATCAGGCTGGGTGCAATCTCATCCAAGTCTAATTAACTTCATGACTCCCACTGGCTTCAGTGATAGTAGAACTCCTCCTTTAATTTCTCTGCAAATTAAAAAAAAAGCAGCTCTCCCTTTTTAATAAAGCACTCTGTCCTACAGCACAGAGACCAGACCAGACGCTCGCAGGTTACGCTGCACGCATTATCAGCAACCGGTTCTGCCTGTGCTGTGGCACCTGCCTTCGCCGGCTGGGTTGGTGTTACTTGTTCAGGAGTGTCACTTCAGGACTTGGCTGACTGTCTGTCCAGTCAATGTTTTGAAGTGCTGGGGGCAGTGGGGGGCAGTTTTTTTGTTGTTGCTGTTTTTAAAGAGTATTAGTTATCCATTTCCAGTTTTACAATCTTTTTTTCCAGGGGTGCTAACTTTTTTGGCATGGCTGTTCCTTTGTGATGTTTGCCCTACGGCTGCTATGCCTTCAGCTTTTGACTTGTGATTTCCATTTGTAGTTCTCCGTTGATCCCATCGTTTTAGGGACCACTGTAAAGTCAAGGAGAACAATGCACTGACAGATGCATGTTTCTCTTCAGGCTGAAAAGGCCTGGGACAGATACGGTTTCCTTTAGATATGCTTTAATACTGCTGTAAGTGTAACATCAAAACCTACTGTTTTACGGGCGGTGACTTAGATCTTGTCTTCACATTTTTAAACAGCTCTATAGTTTTTCTAAAGTTAGTTTGTAACTTCCAGATACTATATTTAAATGGAACATGTAAACAGCAAGCTCTGCGTATCGAGTGTGAAATGTTTACTGTAGGAATGTGTTGAAAATACCAGAGGCTGAACCTCAGATTTGAGGCATTGTTCGTGGTCTTTTTCCAGGGAAAAACAAAGTGCAATCATTGTCGAAGCATCTTGCTCTCATGGGAGTAATCCTTCACGTATTCACCTCATGAAAACCAGTAGTACGTTTTGATTCAGCAGGCCTCGCAACAGCACTAAGCCACCTGCTTATTAAAAGGGTAAATAAATCAGGCCCTCAAAGTATTGATAAAATGAGTCATAACCCCACGTCCCACACACACAGCGCTTAAAACGTGATCAGCTGTACCCAAATCAGAAACACCTTTCTCTGCTGGGCACTGGGGCGGGCATCTTGCACTGAGACTGCGTGTCCCTTTATCGAAGGCAGGTTTTGCATGGGAACAGCATCCCCCATGGTGCACGAGGGCTTGCAGAACCGATGCATCATGGACGCTGCTGTCTCCACGTTTCTCAGCAGGGGTAAAATGCACTGCTGCCTCCCTGTACCAGGAAAAGATGCCTGGATCCCAGTGTGCTGAGGTGCCTGCAGGAACCAGCCAGCCCTCGGGTGGCACAGCCTGCCTCGATCCCAGCAGCTGCAAAGGAGTTCGAAGTATCACATAGGTACACGATAAATCGAGTTAATCTGATCGATTGCTGTCTGAAGGCAGTTCATTTTAACAGGGTTATGCCCACAGCTAATTTGTTACAGTCATTAACAAGGCTGTAGCGATACAATGACAGTGAAAACCATTTTTAAGAAGCCCCGGTTTTATTTGGTTTTCACAAAGAAGTACAGCAGAGGAGGAGGAAATAGCAGTTTTACCAAAGGAAAAAAAAGAGTAAATATTTTGAGAAGGGTTACCCTGAAGATTCTAAGAGAGAGAAATGACAAAAATAGGGGAATATTCGCAAAGCTAATTTGACCTTAGAGAGGTTTGTCTCCTGCAGCTTGCTCGGCTGGCCACTGCAGGGTCAGCCTCCGGAGGGTAACGTGGGGCAGCTCTCTGGGCTCTGGTCTGATTCATCCCCTGGAGGAGTCTCTCCATGGGCAAAGGCTGTAAAATTCTGACTAATCCCTGTAGCACCATAAATGGGAGAAAACAAAAAAAAAAAAAAAAAAAAAACCTACTGAAATCTGTAAAAATACAAAGCTGCTTTTTTCAGACAGTAATTTGGAATCAGTGAGAGTTTTTAGGTGTCCGTGAGCTGGCTGGTACCACGTGTTCGGTTGGAATTCTCTCCTAAAATCTTGATTCTTTGTTGTATTTAAATGGTTGTGTTCCACTATATTATGTTCAAGCAGTTCGATTCCGAAAGAACAGAACACAGTGGTTCGCATACTGTCAAGTTACTGGGGTTCAGTAGGATGGGATTATTTTATTATTTTTTTTTAGAAAATTAAATGTCTGTACTTTAATGGCATAGAAAAATGCTTTGTTTTCACTGTTGTAGAAAAAAAACTAGGGAGAACTTTATTTTTCAATAAACTTTTTTCTTGTGTGATTTGGACTTACGATTGTTTTGTGCTTAAATGGGGAGCCCACGAGCTGCTTATTTCTGAAATGGCACCTGTGTATCCTGTTGTGGCCTGGCAATTCTGCTGCTGCTGGTGCTGGCCTACCTCTTGAGAAGCCAGCCATCGCGTGAGCCGTCCCACCTACCCACGTCCTGGTGATCGGAACAGGCAAGTAACCATCTTCTGGGTTTGGTTTGTTTAAATCTGTGTTGGATTTAAAAAGGCATAATATCAGGCTTCATTTCAGGAGGCAGGTCTGCCACTGCACTAGTTAGGCATTCTCAGTTTCCTAGAAATTTCAAGCACAAAAGGAAGATTTGGGAATTGCACGGTGAGACACTGACATGCAGTATGTACTTGTGTAGTACATTATTCCTTTCAAAAATAAAAGCTGTGTTGTGCTAACATGGCCTTACGGAGCGTTGTCTGTCAAGATCCAAGTTCAAACGCAAAGAGCTTGCGCTGCTTAAGAAACGCTTGTATATGGAACAAGCGATCAAGCAGGAAACTTCAGACCAGGCACCTGCATCACTTCAGTTCGCATCGCTCTGATGGCTGGGCTGGAGTTGCTGCAGCGGAGAGCAGCTGGTGGGTGCTGCAGCGACCTCCTGAGAGGTGCCAGGACTGTGTACGAGACGTAACTTGTGTCGTCAGGGACTGGGGCATGCAGCCTATGCACTTGATAGGTGCTGTAATAAAACGCCTGGGAGGTTATGAGCTGATATATATCAAAAAAGACATGCAATATAAATGTCTACAAAGTGAAGTTTCTTATGCTAAACTGTCAGTTTATTTCAGTTGCATCCATTCTGTTTCTGTCCAATTCGGTTTTTGTTCTCCCCGGTGAGCCTGAGTGAAAGGTCATCTCTTGTCAGCTTCTGCTGGGAACATTGAGAGGTTTCAGTGGAGCCATCCAGGCCTAATAGAAGAGTCTAAGAGGGGAGCACAGATTGTATTTGGTAGTAAAATGAATGGGGGGGGGGGGGGAAGTAAAAAATGAAGACCAGGAAGATGAGCTCTTTATGTTATAGGAATATCCATTTGTAAGACAATTGCTTCGTACTTTTTAAAACTACACTGGAGGGAAGCAACTGCTTAATCTGGTCACACAACTGAGTAATTGAAAGTTAGAATAGTACAGAAAGCTGTGACTATCACCTTGGGCTTGTCTTTTTCCCCTTTTTTCCTATTCTGATTAATGACACACACCAATAGTAATCAATAGCATTAATCAAGATGTCAAGCTGAAGCAAGAACGTGAAATGCCTGCAAGCTGGGAGAAGGCTTGTGACTTGGTTTTGGATATCCAGCTGCAGATCTTTTTGAGAGCTGGAATGAGGGATCTTAGTGCATCGTGACTAAATGTGATGGTTTTCTGCAGCAGGTTGCTAGCTGTGCTTCTGAAACAGCCTTACAGCACTCTTTCTGTGGGGTGAGGTATCTGAAGCTGGTGAGTGGCTCACCAGCCACTCCGTCCTATGGACATTTTCTTGGCCTACTTCACCTTAGGTTAAAATAGTTTAAAAAAAAATGGTTCTGTGTTGCTGTTCAACATACCTCAATTCCCAAATGTTTGTTAACATCAGAATCAATTAGCAGAGGACACTCCTCACTTAGTTTTGGTTATTTTGGAGAATGTTTTCTTTCCTGCTTCATGACCCTAATTGTTGTTCAGCTTTGACGTTATAAGGAGACATCTGTAAGATGGCAGTCAGATGTGTTGCAGTCACGTAACAGAAAAAAATGTATGAGCGCTGGAACTTGGAATAAAACCCACACGTGTTGCGCAGCTGTACTGGAAAGAAGATCAGTGGGGGAGATTAAATGCTAAGTGCTTTAACTCTTGCACATTTAGACTGGTTTCAGTCAAACTCCAGCTGGTAGAGAGCCCACAGATGGAAACATTTGCAGTGACTGCTCTCCTCACGCTGCTACTTTCCACTTCAGCATGCAGCAGGCCAGCTGACTGCCTAATGATGCTCCTAATTTATGGTTGTGCTTGTCGGGACTTGCACATTTTATTACTGTACTGATTGGGGGGATTGTATTTCACTGAACTCCTCATAGTAAATCTTTGTTGCCAAAAACTTCGGGATGTTTGCACTGAGCAGGCTCCGGGTGTGAAGTGTCACGTCACCAGAGCCCTCGGCCTGGGGGACCAAAGGTGTTGCTTTGTGCACAGCTGTGACAAGGGAACCTTCAAAGCAAAGTGTGCTGGACACAGACACTGGAATGGTAGCACCATCTCTTAAAGAAACTGTACCCACGGTGTGAGGCTTTGCTGTTCCAGCCGGTGATGTCTGGTGCTCACGTGATCAGTGCAGCAGAGCTCTGAAGCACTCAGTCGGAGAAGTCCCCTCTCAGTTTTGATTTCCCCCCTCCAGAGCAGGCAGGAGGCAACGTGACTTGCTCAGGACTGTGCTGTGGGGTCGGATTCTGCTTGATGGCTCCCTTACTCCTTGCAGTGCCCTGAGGTGAAGGGTGACGGTCCCGTGGGGCCCAGTCCCGTAAGGCCCGTGTCATTAAGATGTGTGAGTTCTGAAAAATATTAGAGTTGGTGGCAAGAGTATTAGCTGACAAAACGGGATGTGTCCTTGTTACTGGTAAATCAGACTTTAAACATCGTAGCCCTTCTGTAAAGGCTTTGTATAAAATGCCTTCTGCATCTGCTTTCCGTCGTGGTGGTGCCACTTCTGGGTGTGCGCGTGGTGTTAGGGTCTTCTCCTCTCGCATGCTGCTGGAGCAGCAGCTGTGCTGGCCCCAGTGGGCAGCCTGCAGTACCAAACAGGTAAGAGTCCCGAACTGCCCAGGGCTTCCTCAAACGCTCGGCTTGTGGCTGAACGGCAGAGGCCAGCATCCAGCTCCCGAGCGAGGGAGGAACAGCAGGCGACGTCCCTTGACTGTCTGCTGCATGGTTTGAATATGCTCCTGCTGCGTGACCCAGGCCCCCAGGAACGAGTTTCGGTGCGCTTCTCCAGCACAGTCACGGGTACTCGGTGAGCACGGTGGCAGGCTGGCTGGTGTGTGTGTGTGTGTGTGGTCACAGCACCGCTTGGTGGCAGGGCTCCCGCCAGAGCAGCAGCAGCCTCCTGGAAGCAGTGCTGAGAAACGAAGGGTGCTGCGAGCACAGCGAACCCACTCTCCGACTTGCACGTCCTGGATGGGGCAGCTGCAGAAACGCACCCCGGGGACACCTCTGGGCAGCAGCTCCGGTGCTTCCTTGCCTCTGTGGCTGCAGCAGGAGCTTGCTCATTTATGGCTTCCCTACAAAGCTGAAAGTGGACTAAATCAGTACAGGATGCTAACTTGGTGATTTCTGAGTTCCAAAAAAAAAAAAGGTAACTTGTAACTACAAAGGGAATGGGATCAATTTCCATTATCTAACAAGGGAGGTAGTCAAAATGTACCGCGTCCCTACCTGGCGTATGCAAGGCATGGCTTGGGGCTCAAGGCTGCAGCTGCTGTAATCCTTGCCGTGAGAGTTTTTGATAGCTTCCTTCTCTGCTGAACTACACGGCCAAATTCAAAGCCTCTGCTCAGATTCGTAGTCACTTTCAGGGATTAATTTGCAGCTCTGAGTTTGGGCAGGCTTTAGTGAGCATCAGTTTGCACTCCCTGTACTGGCCAGCGCTGTGTTTTGTCTGAACACAACTGTCTTCCTCACGTCCTTTGCACAACAGAGAGTATCTGGTAGCGCTGACAAGCTTCTGCAGCTTGTGATCACCAAGTGAAATACTATGTTGGGCAGTGCTGAGGTCCAGGTGATTCATCCTGAGCTACCTCAGCTTTTGAAAAGTCCACCTTCAGTTAGCACAGCTGAGCACTTGTTATATCATTAGCAAGAAAACAACTGGTGCAGACATTTACTAAAGAAAACTAATACAGAAAGTGTTACCTTCAGGTGCCCAGCTAGGTCAGGACATTTCAGTAAACTGGAGGAGCAGTGATTGTTGTTCCTTACGTAATGTACCAAAAGAAGTGGGTTTGACGCTAGCTGGCTTCATCAGCATGTATTTGTTCTCATCTCTGAGTATTGTTATTTCCTGCTCTTTTTCCTTTGAAGTCACACAAGTGTTTCAGTTATTTTCTTGTATTTACCTGCTAATATCAGAAGTGCTTTGAAGCACCTGAAAAGTTTCTGCAGTTGTGGATAGGATAGGACAGGATAGGACAGGATAGGACAGGATAGGATAGTTAGAAGGGACTTTCAAAGAGCCTGGAGTCCAACTGCCTGACCACTTTCTCACCAAAAGCATGTTACTGAGGGCATTACCCAGATGCCTCCTGACCACTGGCTGCGTTGGGACATTAACCTCACTAGGAAGCCTGTGTCACCGTCTGCCCACCCTCACGGTAAAGTTAATCTGGTAAGAAAAAAGATGAAGTTGTTTAACCTCACCTTTTCGAAGGCTATGTAGCTGGAGTCTGTACTTACAAAACATCCTCTAAGTAAGAGGCGTGAAACTTCATTTACTCAGCCTTTACCTTTGCTTCATGCAGGAACACAGCTGCATCGTCCTGTGCTCAGCATTTTAATAGGCTTCATTAACATTTGTGCTGGACACTGGTTTGAATGTCCTACATGCTTTCAGTGGTCTAGGACCATGTTGCCAAGCTTATATGAGGAGTTAAGTATCTTGCCACAACCAATTTTACCTTCTTGCTTCTCTTCTGAAGCAGCTGGTGCCGGGCTCTGCTAGAAACCTGCTGCTGTAGTGCACAGCCCTGTGGGGCAGCACTGTTAGTAGTTCCCAAGTGTCGTTCTAGTCTCCAGTGGGACTGGAGAAGTAACAAAGCCCCTGGAGAGGTGGAAAAGGGTAAACAGCGCAGATAGAACAAAAAAAAAAAAAAAAAAAAAAAACACGAAACGTAATACAGGTATGTTCAGGCTATGGGTCTATGATACTGATGCTGAAGATGCTTGACACAAGCAAGTTCATCAGCAGGGAAGTACCCGTTTCATGGCTCTCTTCAGGCAACTTGGAGTTAGAGAAGAAACACAATGGGAAAGCATCAGGACTAAGCAAAAGCATAACAAATTAGGACCTTGTGCATGAAGAAAGGCCTTTGGTATGTGCCATGTAGAAGTCCACCTTTTGTACAGTGACAAATCCTCTACAGTAGGTCCTTCTGGAGCTCTTGCTGAATGCATTTATAAAGGACCTCCTCTGTCCTGTCAAGTGTTGTACTTCCCGCTTACACTGAGTGACACGTGATGTCGTCTAACATCACCCAGTGACAGCCGGGCATAAGCAGCACCAGGATACTGATACTAACAATAGTATAAAGTTTGTTTACAAGCATTTATACAAACTTGATCGATCCAAGATACATGTAAACCAGCTATAGCAGCAGAACAAAATTCATTTTGCAGTAAAGCATTTTCTGTTGTGTTTCAAAAGGGAGGGAGGGTCACCTTCCCAGCGCTGCACACCTTATGTAGGCACTGTCAGGTCAGTGAAACCTCGGGGGTCTCTCCCTACACGTATCATTTGGTGTTTGCTTTTAATAAAGATCCTTGAGAACCTGGCTAAGGACTTGCTAAGTGACATATGATGGGAAATATGGTTTTAGATAACACAAGGTGCCAGTAAACAGAGTCCCCACTTTACTTCAGTCACTAAACAGACACTAAACTACTAATTGTAGGTCTACTGTCATTTACATAACCTATTGTAGAGTAGCTAGAAATGGGAATTTCTAGCTACTTGGCTACTTACCGTAGTCCTATTTCAACCTCTACAGTGGACTGTCTGCTATTTTTTATCCACCTTTGATAAACAGAAGCAACAATACTGTCTCTGTGTTGTGAAAGCCAACCTGAAATATATAAAATAAAGAGAAAATGGATATAGCCAGAGAATCCAGTTTAATAGGCTGCTATACAGGAAGACTTTGCTCTATGATACATTCTGGAAATAGTTTTCAAATGTTACTTTCAGGTACTGTATAAAATAGATACCAGTTTTATTGACTATACATCAAGATTCTTTGATAATTTAACCTGCTATTAAGTAATACATAAGACGTGTGATGGAAGGTGAGCAACACTTTACGGAACAATCTAAGTCTAATAAATAGATCTCTATCTCACCACCAGGTTGAGCCACTGCTGTGTCATTGTCAGACTACAGAGCAACCACAAAGTCACACACGCTGACACACCTGTGCAAAGTACAATAGAAGATGAGAATCCCATTCCTCAAGCAGCTCCTCTTCCTTGCAGGACTTTTTGGCTTTGGTCTGTACAGTAATACTGCGTGTGCTTGTTTGGTCCATGCAAAGCAATGGATGGTGTCTTGTTAGGAAGAAATAGAATTTAAATTGAGGAGGGAGAGTTTCAGTTAGTTTAGGATTAAAATGAAGTACCTCTCTGCTCACAGAAAGGTTTGCAACTGCTCTTTCTGTGGTCTATTTAAAAAGGGGTGGAAGAAGTAGCTACTTAAGTGTTTGAAGCAACACAGCTCTTGGTGTCCACTCTCTACACGGGGTACTCTGTTAGCCAAAGAGGTTAGCAAGGCTTGCACTTCTGTTACAGCACATGTGGAGGAAAATACAGGCTGGGGGAAAAAAACAGGATCTGAAACTGGCACTTCTTTACCCACAGGTTTATCACATCATTAAGAACACTTTCACTCTAGAATATACAACATGGCAGCTGGGTTAAAACTGCAAACTGCATGTTTTCTATTTTCACAGGAATCGATAGCATACTTGACAGAAAAATGCTGCTGTTTCGCTGAATTGCAAGCAGTGTGCACATATGCCGGTTTTACAGAGAGATTTCCCATTAAAACAAACTTTAACAAAAACAGACCACGGGAAACAAACCGCATAGTTAATAAAATACCATTGGCACCACTTGCCAAAATGCATGATGCTGTAGGTCTACAGTCCTTACAAAGAAGAGGGTGTGATCTTCACTCAAACATTTCGTAGTGGCGCGTTTGCCTTACGCGGGGTACCATGTCAATGAGCAGCCTGCAGGGGAGAGCACAGGAGCAGTTATGTAGAGACACAAAGGAAGGCCCTAGAACTGGGGGGCTTTATTTAATTATAAACACAATTTTATTTTATAAATAAAAGAGAACTCACACGTAGTAACCCTTATCTTGCTTTCTCCTGATCAGAATTAATTCCACCCCAAAACTGATTCTGCCCAAAAGGGAGTCTAAAACTTTATGGAGATGGTGTCGACTTTAGAAAGCTTGGACACACAGCTGCATTTGGAAACTGAAATGCACAGCAGCAGTCACTTCTGGCTAGGGAAGATGGGGCGTTAGTGGAAGAAGGCATGTTGTAGCCACCTGATTGCCACACGGCTGCTGTAAGGAGGTCTCTAACCACACAGAACTGCAGCAGTTTCAGCAACTGGAAAAACCAGGTCAGCTGCTAAAACAGAATTCAGTTTTATCCTTTGTTTACTTCATTATCCCTTACTGTGTCTTGGTGACACAATGGCTGAGCTGACTGTCGGGCAGAACGATGGCACGGATGTAGCATGAATTTCAGAGGCTGTATGTACGAAAGGTTTCCAACGCTGTTTGGTACATTTAAATATTTTGGTACTGATTTGCCACTGCAGTTTTCCAGAATAGCTAGCTTTGCAATTGAAGTAACAGCAATTATAGTGCTTTTCCAAGATTGGTATTTCCCATTAAAATGTTAATTAACTTTTTCCAAGTTTAAGGGGAAAAAAAGCACACAGCTTCCAGAGGGCTTACTGCAGCCTAGGGCTAGTTCTCAACAGTGGTGACTCCAATTAAATAGGTTGCTGCATCTCCCCCTTTGTCTTATGGCGGAAAGAGAGGAGATGAAACACAAAACCCTTAGATTCCATGCTGTCAAGGGAAATTGTGGCAGTAAAGGAGCATGTGGCAGAGCTTCACTTGATCTTACTTCATTTCTGATGTCACGAATCAAGAAATCATCTTACAATTTAGTGGAAACAATATTATTCGAAATACAACTGGCTAACCTTCAGTTCAGAAGTTGCTACAGGGTCAGACTAAGAAACAAATCAGAGGTAAGATCATTCTTTAAGCTTAGACATCTTACCTTAAAGCTATGGTTTCTCTGGAAAAAATAGTGCTTAGAAGTGTCTGTAAGAGTAGCATAGAGTGATCTTACCAATGATTTTTTTGTTTTGTTTTGTTTTTTTAATATTTCAAGGCCAAATCTCTAAATTCAGGTATAGAAAAGTCTCCCAAAAATTATTCCAGTTTCTCTTTAGGTTCTCTTCCTTCCTACTGAAGAGAGACAGACAGACAGACAGCCTTTTGTCCTTTTTCCTGCCCTGTGCTTCAAAATTGGCAGCTAGTCTAACAAAATCCAGTGACAGATTTTACAGGAATTACGTTGACATTTAAGAGCTATAGCTTTTTCCATTAAAAAGACAGCCCACCTGCAGTATATAGTGAAATACCTACTAGCAGGAGATACTCACTTGATCCCATAGGCAAATATTGTTAGTCCAATTAAAACTCCTATACTGCCATCCAGAAACCAGACAGAAGAATTGTGTTTAAAAACTTCTGCGCTAAGAAGGATGGAAAATCCCATTATTCCACCTACAAGAGAGTTGAAACCTAGACAGGAAGGGAGAAAAAGAGAGAATCAAATCTCAACAACCTCACATAAGGAGACAAGGTCACCTGTAGGGAGAAAAGCCGTGGTTGTAGTGGTACCACCAGATAGGGCGAGGACCCATGCACGAGGTGACCTGGGCATTTCTACACACCAAACTTCGAATATTTGGTGTCTGACCAGTGTTTTGTAAGACCTCTGTCACTTGTCAGTTCTGATTTAAAATATTTTACGTTAATTTCCCCATACTGTGTCTTGATTTAGTCGGTCCCAAACTTTTCGTTCTTTGTTGGGTTCCAAATGCTAGATACCTTGATGACAAATGAAAAAAACTAACTTGCAATAGTCTATGTTGTGTCATGAGTCAACTCCAGTCAGCTGCTGCTTATACTACTTACCCATTTTTTTCCAGTTCTCCATGTCTGCCAAGAACCACATGCATGGCACTTACTCCTGAATGTCTCCTTTGTCCCATATCCCATCCCTACCTAAGTTGTGTTAATTTTTTTCTGAAAGATGTAGCTAAGACTTGACCTTCTATAGCTGACATACTTGTGTAATCCATCCATATTTTAAGATGCACCAGATTCCTGTCAAGGGTATTTAAGTGCAAAGGAAACCCTGGCATGGAAAAGCACGTGTTACCTAGCAAGTCTGTGACAGAATGGGGAGAGAAAGGTTTCAGGCTCCCTGACCTGTGAGAAAAGGGTTTGGGGCTGTGTTTTTTGTTTGTTTGTTTGTTTTCCAACTGTGGTAGTGCATTCTGCAATAGGAATCTCGAAACTTGCACGTAAGTGCTTGATTACTGAATTAATTATACCAGTCTAGCTAAACCAATATTGACACAAAGCACTCGAATGAGATCCTTATCTTTTTTATTCCCAAGCAATATAACTTGTACTGCTTATACTTGTCAATGAAATATGGTGTGTGTAAATATATTAAGTATAAATTAACTATATATTTAAACTAGCGTTACTTCCCCTGCTCCAGCTTAAGTCAGATCCCATCAACATGATATGCAAAAGGCAGGAAATAGTAAGATATTTTCTTGCTATTATTGGCTGATGGTTCCAAATGATCTAAAAGCTACTTACAAAGGAAATTGTCCTCTCTTCCTGACTGTCATTCAGTCAAACCTTTCTTTGCTGGGGCGGCAGGAAATCAGGCTGCAGGTATGAGTCCCACGTTCTGTGCATAAAGCTTACTAGCACAGGACACAACAGGTGGCTAAATCTGGGAGGGAAATGGGTATCTAAAACCTACAGGAAAATTGGGTGACGCTGCCTGTCTGTCTCATTTCTGCACTTGTCCTTTGAGATGGTACAAAATTCAAGATAGGAAAGGGCTGCAGTAATTATCCAAAAGGCCATGAACTTTTGCTATACACAAACTGTACAAATAACATTTTGCCTTATCAGGACTAAAATATTAAGGCTTTAAAGAGCTAATCTTGTAAAGCCCTATTCTAAAACATTTTTTTTTCTAAGAATATATATCCTCAATAGAGGTTAACATGTATGACAGAGAATCTAAAGCTTTGGAAATAAACCTGTTTTTCAGGAAGAAGAATGTGTGCTTGGCTTACTCAAAACAGTTTGTGCTATACAGCCAGCGATCACAGGAGGTAAAATAGCAGGAAACAGAAAACACTAATAAAAGAAATGCAAGGGAGTGTTAAATCTGTCTCAGACACTGAATCACACTGTCTCCTCCTGATTGTTAATAAACCAAGTATACATGTAAATATTTTTCGTGAAAGAAGATATCTAACTACACATGGTAAGATCAGCCTCCTACATTTTCTAAAATAGTTGTAGAAAGAAGAAAATGGAGATAAAAAGCAGAATGATTCAATTGTATACTTCATTCCCTAATTTTTTAATCAAAGGATGAGCATGCTCCAGCTCAGAAACAATATAATTAGCACAAGGATGTAATTATGGGCAAAGTGATTTCTGTGTTATACAGGAGACCAATTCAGAGCTAAAGTTATACAGGAGTTTTTCAGCTAATGTTTTGTCTGAAAAAAAAGTTGATTGTTTAAAAAACAGGGCACCTTTTTTAAAGGGAGGGTTAGTCATTTGCCTGCTTAGAAATAGTTCTAAAACAGTCAACACATCTCACTTAAACTCTGACAGCAAAGGAAGCCAGACTCACTGGTCTAGTTCCCAGGATCCTTTCCATAATCCTTTTTGCAGGTTGCTAATCTTTTTGTTTCAAACAAAAAGGGGGTCTGTAGTAAGGAATAGGATCACTGAACAACACAGTCTATTGGGAGAGAATTACACATGCAGGGAGGCAGTAACTTGCTCCTACCCCCCTGCACTGCTGTTTTGATTTTTTTTTTTTTTGCTTCTTTTGTATTTATAATATAGGTACTCACAAAGTATTTATATAAGCAGGACAACATAAATTATAAATACTCGCGTTATCCCACATCACAAAAAAAAAATTAAGTAGATTTAAATTACTCATACTAAAGCAATTATATGTATCCACAGAAAAAACTCAAAATTGAGTTTCCTTAAAGTGAAATCTTAGCGGAGGAAAACAATTTATATCTTACGATCCCTGAATCACTAACACTACTGTGTATCCTTATGGAGCATTTCAGGCTGCTGCTGTCAAAACAGCAACAGTTGGGCACTACAAAGCTGCACCAACAGGCCAGTAGCAGTGAGGTCTTCCCAGCAGTGTCTGAGTTTCACCTCGTGACAAACTGGCAGGGGGTGGGACAATAGCCAAAGGCATTGTTTTCCATGTGATACCTTACAGGCTCTACAGAGCAAGTAGCAGGTAAAGAACCAGGGTGGCAAATTACATCTACAGGGGCAGTGTGCATGAAGGCTGATTGCTGCTGAAGGCAGGAAGGCGTTTTTCTGCTACATACGCACTGTAGGCGTGAGTTTGTTCACCAGGTGTAGGCAGCAAGGATGGATGTGACTTCACCAAAGCTATATAAATTGGTGTCGTAGCCCCACGCTGCAATCTAACCTCTGACACACACCTAATTAATAATATGCTCTCTATATATTATTGCTTACTATCTATCCATTAACTGTTTGACTTCCATCAGACAAACCCATTTCAGCTATGTCTTTACGTAAGATTCCAGTGGTACCACAGATTGTTCTGGTTTGGTTTTTTTTTTTTTTTTTTTTTTTTTTTTTTTTCCCCAGTGGCTTTCTCATTTTAATACTCTTCCAGAGTTGCCCTTGTGCGGGGGGTCACTAGTATCCCCCGTGTCTACAGCATTCCCTGGGGGAATCTGTAAGTGCAACAGGATCATCTCTGCACTCACCGTCAGTTATCAGCGCTCTGCTTGTAAGGACCTTTCCCAGCATAAATTTGATTACTGCCAAAACAGTGCAAAGGATGCCACTTAAAACGGAGACGCTATACAGAAAATCATCCTGAAAGAAAAGACATCAGGCATTAGTATATCTTCTGGTCCTGTCCTACATACTAAATGACAAATAGTACTAGTTAATATGCAATTACTTGCGCCACTGAAGTATACAACCTGAGAAAAAGATTTCCTGAGTTATGACTTTAATGACAGCCGGTGCTTATTCTGTTTATACTACTGTCAGTAATTGCTCTTGCAAACATAATTAATGATGGTCCCAAGCAACACAATTTGAATGGACCCAAACTCCTCAGATTCAGATTCTATGCCTGCTGGGCTGACTGCAGACTGCCCAGTAATCTGACGTCTAATGCAATCAAACACAAAGGCTCTGCATGCAGGATAAAAGACTGAGAGCAAAATCCCACTTACCGGATCTTTGTTGATTTTTTTTAATGTGAGAAATAATAATTTAATTCATTTCTGAGTCTGCAATTGCTTTGGTTATGTTTGGCTTCCCTCTTTCCTAAGGTAAAGTCTGGTCCAAGCTACAGCCATAGTATGAGTTTTGCTACTGATGTGCAAAATTGGGTTTAGCTCTTAGAAAACAAATTTTCACTGGGCTTTCATTTCAAAGCTACAGAAATATCCACATTACTTAATTTGAATACATAACATGAGCTCCCTAGGCTCCCCTGATGGAAAGCTGAGTGCCTATGTAGGGCAAATTTAATTATTGTTTAACATACATTCTCTAAGAGGTCGTCTGCAGGCGCCTACCTCTTTCCCCTGACTATTTTGTGTTCAGCTGGGGTGAGCAGAGCCACTCCTGGGTGCTGAAATACCGGCGCCACAGCCAGATGCCCAAAAGGGGTCCCTGTGCTTCCTCCCCAGTGAGGTCCATCAGCCCAGGGGCAATGCAGAAGCACTACCATGCCTGCCTGCCATCTAACCACAAAGCTTTGGAATAGATTAATTTATTACTCTTAATAGAAGCTTTAATTTAAGCTGTTGCAACATCAGTAGAGATAAAGAAAATAGCAAGAATATATATTTTTTTTTATCTGCAGGTCTAAGTGGGCCAGTGCCATTGGGACCCTGTTACCGATTAAAATACCCTGGCAAAAATCCCCGTTGATAGTAAACACTGTCATAATGATTCATCATCACCTCCATCCATTTTTGTTATTTCAGCAGCAATTCAACACCCAAAGAAATCAAAAAAGAGTTTTGAAAGCTGCTTAGGAAGATACTGGGAACTGGATTACTAATGTAATGTGCTCACATCCCCCAAAATAATTTATTCCGTATCTTTTCCTACAATTTTTTTAAGTTGTATTTTCCAAGTCTACTTCATTCTCTGTCAGCCATGAGCTCATTCTCTCTAGTCCTGGCACAGTATTGAACAGCAAGATGAAATGCACCAAGGGAAGGAGCACAAAACAGAAGAGGTTAGAACAAAGAACTAAAGCAACTGGGTAACGGTAAGAAAAAAGGCATTTGTGAAATTATTTTACCAAAATGACTGGAAGATATCCAGTCAGTTTTGGAGGGCTAAGGAAATACTGGGAATGTTTGCTTGGTGTCAGCCTCGCGAGTAAAGCTGGAAGCTTCCAGAAGATCTGAAACAACAACAAAGCTTCCAAGGGCTGGGTAAACTTTGCAAGAAACTCCTGTCAAGTTCATGCTTCTAAATGTTGTGCTTCTTTCTCAAAAATGTATATTTACCATGCCCAAAGATTTAATTTTGATAGTTTAACAAATTCTGATTAGTCTTGGGATTGTAATCTCATCTAAAATTTTATTAAATAGTTCATCTGATACTGCGTATGTGTAAGACTTCAGAATAACCTGAAGCAGAATGACATGCTCCCTCAACATAATGACCACAGAGTCTCTACCCTGAGCTAGCAGTCAGAGTACTGTTCTCATGCCATTAGGCAGAATACAACTTTTCTACAGATGAACAAGTTTGTTTTCACTTTCTTTGCAATAGTAAGCATGGCAAGCAAACCTGCTCACGATCCCCTCGAGTTTGAAGGACCTTTTTTTTTTTTTTTTCCCTACAGAATTTCAACCCAGCTGGTCACCAACTGATAGGAACTGCCTTTTATCAGTTATTGACCCTGAAAAATAATAGTATATACTGTCATCAAAATCAGTCTAACAAACAGATTTAGTGACAGCCAAGGCAACTTATATGTGATACAGGTTTCTGAATAAACTCATGGAGTGAATTTATGAATAGGCTTTTTATCAAGGTTTCAGGAACTAAAAAGTCTTCTTAAGTTGTTTTTTTTTTTAATAACAGAACACAAGCTCATTTTGTTGCTAATACTAAAGCGACTGGATCAATCATAGCTCCTTTGCAATCACAATGGACATAGAAAGGGAAGAAGGTAGAAAACCCTGCTCTTAATGTGAACACCTCAGTAATTTCTTGCTTTAGACTGTGCAGAATAGACTTTCAGAAGATTCTGTTATCTCTTTTCGTCTCTCTTAAGCAGTATTTAAATGATCGTCGCAGTTTTACACAACAGCCACAAGGAGGCGACCGATACTTCAGTACAAGGCGAGGAGACAAAACTGAAGGGAAAAAAAAAAAAAAAAAATCACCTACACTCACTTTCCTCAGTCCTTTTCCACGCTTGCTGGATCTCCAGGTACCCAGCTGGAAGAAGCAGCGTGAGGCTACATGCTGCTAGCAAGAAGGTTTTGTAGATGTAAGAGATCAGCTCAAAATCCACGGTGACGCCCAGCAGCTTGGCCGGCACCTAAGGCACGCAGGCCGAGCAGGTGAGGCAGCAAAAGGGCAGAAATCGGCTCAAAATGCTCCTTGGGGGCTACATACAGGATCAGAAGCTGGAAACAGTTTAGGAGAGCATCTGGCTGTGCTGGTACACCACCAGCCTGCAGGATGTGACCGCTACAAGGGGCTCCACAGATTACCTGATCCCTCAGGGCCGCCGGGTGACAGGACTTGGGGCTGGCACACCCCCCCTGCTGCAGCACCGCAGGGCCTGAAGAGTTAAGCATGTCATACTGTGGCTGTGAAATGCTTCCCATTAAACTAACCATCATTTGGAGAAACGAAGACGAGAGAAGCCATAACGGAGAGCCAAATTAATAAAATAAGCCTGGCCATCTGGCACCGTCTCCCTCAGGATCTTCCTTCAGTCATGCCCTCTCTGTAGCCCTTGCCTTAGCATCTGACGGTCATCAAGAGCACAAAGCAAATCTAGCCAGACTCACTACACACATTCCTGGTGTTATTTTAATTAAAGCAGCAGCAGCAAATTGGGACAGATGATAAAAATTTAAATTCTGATCATTTCCATATGATAAAGGCTTCTCAGCCTTGTAAATAAAGGTCTTTCCTTTTCCATTTCTTTTCATCATATTCCCTCATTACTATTACACTGTACATGAGACCTCAATTAATAGGCACACATTATCTGGCTAGATGGCTTCATGTATAAAACAGCAGTGTACATAAAGCTAGGCACTCATCCTGGGCCGCCATCTCATTACACAGCACTCTAACAGCTGCAATGTCCCAATTTAAGACTTTTTTTTAATGCAAGATTTTATGCCATGATAGTTTCCCAAAAAAGAAAGCTTTCCTAGGATGCTTTCTTTGCTCCTAAAAAAGGAATAATAGCAGTCCGCAGGCAGCTTTCCTGCACTTTATCCGAATGCATTGTCCCCACCAGTGCAGATGAGAACAGAGATCTTCAAAAACGTGACAACATTTCTGTCCCTGCTTTCAAGGATCTCACCAAAAGCAGCAGTCATCTTATGGCTTAAGGGAAATTTGTTGATGATGATGTTGTGACTTTGATCTCTTTCTGAACCTACTGTAAAAACTACAAAAAAAGCTGCAGGGGATGCTTCAGTGCTTGGCTTAGTAGGTGGAGATATTTTAACACAATTCCCAGCCTAGTAACTGAATTTTAGCTGATCTGTGCTCCTAGCCTTTTCCTAGAATGTCTTACTTGTTCTGACCCTAATAATTTACTCATATTTCATACCACATTATTTCTACCATTTTTTTTTTCCATCTGTCCTTCATTTACAAACCTTTCATTTCCTCTTTTGGGATGTAGAAATGTTCTCATTTCACTCTAAGTTTACAGCATTGAGTAAAAAGGTATTTATTGGCATGGGAGGAAGAAGGCCTTTCCAGTGTTCCTCACCAGTGGTGAGCCTCCTTCCCCTGTGAGCCTCCACCATCAGCCCCCACCATCGCAGCCGGGAGCTGCTGGTACCACTTCTTTGTCCCGCTCTGCCCTTCCCACAGAAGGTGACCTCTTACCATGTCCCACCTCTTCTCTGCTGAGTCTTGCCCAGGAAAGAAGGGTTTGAAGTAAAATGAGACATCTTGGCTGAGAAGGTAGGGACGTATTTCTGGAATGCTACAACTGCTGTTGGCAGAAGTGATGTTGTGACTAGCCCAAACCACGCTGGATTTGTGCTGCTAAATACTGATTTTCCCCATCCCTGCTGTTTCTCATATCCCCACGACGACCCTTTTTCAGTCCAGGACAGGTCACTAGCCCCTCCAGTGCCCACCAGGGCCTGCTGCCACCCTGTTTCCCGTCCCCACCTCCATGTACCCATGGCTGCCGCCTGCCTTCACCTCACCTGGGCATGCTGGCTGGCAGGGAGCACCTTACTTAACCGGATTTTGGTTTCCTCCCCTTAGAGATCTTCCCAATACAAACATTTTGTAAAAAAAAGTCCAAATCTCTACCGCACTTTCTCACAAGTAATAAATAGTTTATGTAATCAGTCTACAGGGAGCTTCTGGGAAGCCAGAGGGCCTACCTCACCAGCTAGCTTCAAAAGGGACAAGAGCTTTAATTGCTTTTCACTGTCAGAAAACAAACCGACAGCCCAGCGTCTGACTCAAGTAGCAGACTCTTCGCATGGAGATACAAAGATCTATTATTAGCTCCAAAACAAAATTCTTATGAATGTTTAAACTTGTATCCTTAGTGCTGAGGCACTGTGACAAAGCAATTCCACAGAGCAGAGCGCTGCTTCAGGACATGAATAAGGAAGGCACCGTGTGGTGAGAGCAGCTCGCAGGGGCACCGTGGCCCGGGACCGAGGGACTCTGAACACCAGGGCATTACCTAAGGCAACGCTGGGACTCCTGCAACAGGCCCTCGGGCCTCACAGATCACCCTTGCTTCACACTTTCCCAGAATTCCTCTATTTTGTGTTAGCACCAATCAGCTAGGAAACATAATTAAATGGTGTTTGTCCCCACACTCAGAAACGTCTCTTTAGTGAGACTGTCACTTCTCCAGGTATGGGGAGATTGAGGCCAGCAATCCCTGTCACATAACCTACCGCATGGCTAGCGGTCACCAACACTCACTTCATATCACCACAGCAAGACCTGAAAACAAGACTTCATCAATCACTTCAATTACCTAGTAAGCCACAATTTAGGAAAAAAGGTATCAACTACACATTTCTTCGTTGTATCTGCAACATTCTCACCAACATGTAACAACATGTGTGTTTTAGGGTTAAATTCATTGTTAAAGGCCAAAAAAAAGCTATCAAACTATACCTACTATTACTGTAACAATAACAAAACAGGATTCTGACATATAATTAATATATACAGTACTTTGATTTGAAATTATACACAATAAATTGTACGTATGTGAGAGACTAGAAGTTTATAGAGAAGTATGTATAAGGACACGTACATATAAACACAAGTAATTGCTATATTGCTATTGACCTATAATTCAGCTGTTGATGTTGTTAAATATAATATGTATTTATTATAAATGATTGAATTTGCAATTAAACTGAAACTCAAAATGCTACACTGTGTCACTCCAAGCTCCCTCTTCAACTTTAATCAATAATATATGATAGAATTACACGCGGCCTAATCTTACAAGGGATTTCATTTATAAAAGCATTGGAGGCGCCACATCAGATGTGCATCACGTCTTTTGTATACAAACTGATTACATTTTCCTTTTTGTTCTGCAGGAAATGTCAGAAATATGGCATGACGCTTGCTTACTCTTGCAAAAAAGTGTCCTTTGCCATACTAATGAGGACAAATGCCAAACTGCATTGACATTACATGTGTTATACTATTATCTAGGGAAACGCACGCAGTAACTGAATAGTAAATGGATATTGATTTACAACCCCAGGTGAAATTAAAAGAGTCACTCTCAGTGTTGCTGGGTTGGGCTTTTTTAGCCTTCTTAATAAACAAGAAATTGTCTGCAAATTCTTTTTTGGCAACAGCCAAGCTAAATCTCACCATTTTACACAACTCATATTTATTTTATTCAAGAATATATGGTGATTGACATGAGGAAGGTAAATAGGCAAATGAAAAAAGGTTGTTACCAGAGAGATGTCAAGAGTTAACACTAGTAAATCCAAACACAAAACAATGCTTGAAAACTATGCCTAATTTGAGTTTTAAATCCATTTCCCAATATACTAACAAAACATAAAGAAATTACTAAAATTTACCCAGAAATCTAAGCATAATGTCATCAATGTCATGGAATATGACATAACTCCTCCTTATTTGTAATGAAACGCGTGCATCAAATCCTCAGGGTTGGTACTTGGTATGGATATAGCTCTCTGAAACATCAATAAAGGAATGGCAATTCCTTTTCCTACTGGGAATTACCTTATTATGGCCAACACTGGCTGGAGAACAAATGCTGTGAGGAACAATACGGGTAATATTCTGAATCTGATAGCTATAAAAAAAATAGTAAATCACTTCTGAGCCATTAAGAAGTGATTCTATTTTAGCTTCAATACTCAACATTGTAGGAAAAAATATATAAATGAAATTATACAATCTGAGAATGATTCATTTAAAATTAAGTGGAAGGGTAAACAGAATGAAGGTTTTATATTCCAAATGCCAAATGTTGATTAACTTAATACGTTGGATGTAATGAAGAACTGCTAAAATTATCAGCAAGCTTAGTTCCAAATAAACCAGAAAGGAAGAGCAGCTGGCCTACTTCTTCTAACAATTCCAGCATGTGTATTAGGAACAAAGAAAAAGAGAAGGAAAAAAAAAAAAAAAAGAAGAAGAAAAAAAAAGGAACTGATGAGTGAAAACAAATTTCCTTAGGAGTCAAGGATATGAAACTGAAATAACAACTTAACAACTTTGGCATGTCATGCTGAAACAGACCCTACAAAAATAAAGCTTCACAGCTACATAAGAAATAAGGAAAGAAAAAAAAAATGGAATTTGTAGCTGTAATGTCACATCACTCTTTCCTGTGAAAAAAGTTTTTCAAGGATTTTGTGACCCTTCTGTATTTTTTCAAGTTTTCCAAGCGTACAGTAACTTGCACATAGCTATCCCTCATGACAACGATATTCACAGTGTTTGGGCAGATGCACTGTATAACCCCCGCCCCGGAAGTTCAAGACAGTGTTACACACTTAAGTGAGAGCTGAAGGCACTGCACAGGTTCTGTACAGCACATCTATACCCACTATTTTTCAGGAAATCTTAACTGAATATTTAAGCATCCTAGCTATATGATAAGAATAGGAGAGGAGCAGTATGATTTCTTTCAAAAACAACATGTTCCAAAACAAGTGTAAAATGTCATCACATCTCTAAATTCATAAAATATGAAAGCTTTAATTAAAAACATTTTCAGACAAATGAGAAAGGAGGTCACAGCTTGATAAAGAAAATGACTTGCGCATATGTGTTGATGCATGCACAAACTGCGTCTACATAGACACCCACGCAGATTTGTCTCCAAAGGAAAAGGAAGCATCTCTGCAAACTCAAGGCAAGGTTAGATGTCAGTCAGATCCTCCCTGGAAGGTACACAAAAGCTGTATGCTCATCATTTACAGCCCTGGATAACCGGGAAGGTCCCAGCTGATCACAGGTTAGCAAATGTGACTGCAATCTACAAGAAGGGCACGAAGGAGGATCCAGGGAGTTACAGGTCTGTCCATCTGACCTCAGTACAAGGGAAGGCTATGGAGCAGATCACCTGGAATGCCATCTCATGGCACACACGGGACAATCGAGTGGTTGGATACAGTTGGCATGGCTTTATGAAAGGTAGGCCCTGCCTGACTAACCCGATCTCCTGTGACAAGATGATCTGCTTAGCCTTCAACAAGGCTAGGGACGGGTGCTGCACTTGGGGCACACAACCTCATGCAGCCATGCAAGCTCAGGGAAGAGTGGCTGGGAAGCTGCCCAGCAGAAAAGGACCTGGAGGTGCCGGTCGGCCAACGTCTGAACATGAGTCAGAGGTATGCCAGGTGGCCAAGAAGGCCGATGCCATGCACGCCTGCATCAGAAAAAGGGTGGCCAGCAGGACCAGGGAAGGGATTGTCCCTCTGTACTCGGCCCTGGTGAGACTGCACCTTGAATAGTGGGGCAACAAGAATTTCTTCACAGAGAAGAAATTTCTTCAAGCATTGCAATGGGCTATCCAGAGAGCTGGTAAAGTGGCCATCCCTGGAGAGACACATGGATGTGGCACTGAGGGACATGGTTTAGTGATGGGACTTGGAAGGTCAGGTTGACAGTTGGACCTGATGATCTTGAAGCTCACTTTCAACCTAGATGGCTCTATGGTTCTGTTCTCTGGTGCTCAGTAAAAGTAGTTTCCAAAGCTTTCAAAATGTGATTGCCCTATATAGAGAGAATTTTTAGTTTCAGAGTATTTGTCACAATAAGTGTAGAAACACAGGAGGAATTGTACATCCATCCTCCGCCAGGGCAGTACTTCCGGTAAGTATGAAGGGAAATTCACCTGCAGGCACTTTTTGTTGTTCCTAAAATCATGTGTGAGAGAAAAACAATCCATTATGCTTCTCACTGCATCTATTCAATTTTAATGCTTTCCAGACCCTTTGGACAAACAGATCCCTTTAGCTGCAGTACTTCTACATCTACATTTTTATCGTCTACCCCCTAATTCATGACTTCATGGATTAATTAATTTAAAAACACAATAAACAGTATAATTCTATGGACCAGTTGTTAGAAAACACTGCTCTATGTCACAAATGCTGACAACACCAGCGGAAGGGATTATATTTCAAACCTCGAGGATTAATATATATCTCATTTACTTCAAAAGGAACTTTTTCCCATGATAGTAAAAAGTATATAATTAATACAAGTACAGAATTACATAGTACGTGAAAAAATTAATTCACTGGCCAACTCTCCTGATACAGGATGTCATTTTTCAGGGCAGGCTTCTTTTTAATTATTATATAAAGTAATATGCATAGGGAAAATCCTAAGCTTATCTAACAGCGACAATTCCTGAACTTGCTATTAACCGCAGCAGTTGGAATCTACAATTATGAAAGTTCTGCAAAAATATCAGTTCAGTGCTCAACAGTAATTTAGTAAAATGAACGTATTCTGTCAGTCTCTGGTGACTCCTAAACCCTGAATCCTGTAGGCTCTAGAGGCCTCCCCATCTAGAAATGGAGACAAAACTAAAAAGGAAGTCATGAAGAAAGTCAGCGGTGACCAAAGATAATGAACACCTCCCACATGAGGAAGGATTAAACAGAAAAGGATTCTACTGCTGTCAAAAGAGACTGGCGGAGCATACAATGGAGAAAGACTTACGACTGGGGTGGAGATGATTAACAGGGAAATGCTGTAACCATCATTTACCTCTTCCAGTAAAGGAATTATGGAGGCAACAAATGAAGTCACGATGTGGTAAATTCAAAAAAACACAATGGGAATATTTCTTCCTACAGTACCTAATTACAGCATCATGTGATGTTGTCAATACTAAAAACCTGAAGAGCTTTAAAAAGTGCTAATAGAAACTCCTAGAAGAACAAAGGCATCAGAAGCTAGCATCCCCATGACCATGGGGCTTGCTGAGATGCAGATGGCCAGAACCAGGACCACCAGGCACCTGCTGCTGTCAGGAACAGGACCAGGAGCCATGGCCACAGGGCCTTCAGCCCAACTCAGCATGGCCACTGTTGTGGTTGCATATAGAAAACACATGCATTACCAGCAGTCAAAATTCCGGACAAGCATGTATTATTAAAATGGACCATATTTTAAACCAATTAATCTATCTAGTCATTTATATCCTACCTTACAGGTGATTTCAAAGGCAAAGAGACTCGTTGGTATATCAAGCAAAGGAACTAAAAATAGAAATAGAGCATTTCTGTGTTTCCCAGGGTTTTAAAGTATTTGAAAAATTGCAAAAAACATTGTCTGTGCTGAAAGCATATACACTACGTATTATTTGTAATTACTTAACACAGAGGAAAAGGTAAAACAAATAAAAGCAGAAAAGAAAGGGAGAACCAGTATTAAAAAATGCAGAAAGTCAGTAGCTCTAATTGTCCTCTCTTCTACGCCAATGTACATTGGGAGTGTTGTAATTCAGTGTGTTTCAATGAAGCTACATTCAGCATGGAATAAAAGAGAATTCAGCTAGGTGAGTGAAAAATGCCTGACAGAGCTAAACTTGAGCTCCAGTCCTGCAAACTGAGCTGGAAATGCCATGAATATGTAAGCCTGTCATTCTCCTTTTGGTTGTCTGAATCCTGGTGAGCATTAGCAGACCTGCAACTGAAATCATCATATGAAATGACAAAAATATCACAGACTTCTGTTTCTAAATGTCCACATAAATAAAATAAAAGCTGTGTTCCAAACACTTGAAAAAGCATTCAAATGATTTCTTAGTCATGTGAATTCTTCATCCTTTCTAGCTAGCAGTATTTCCATGAAAGCCACTTGTTTGAGATCCATCCACTTCAAGGACAAAAGAATCTCTATTCTAAAGATCTCATAAATTCTTTTTAAGGAAATATCCTTCTCTCTGCATGCATATTAAGAACCGACAGAGAAGTAACCCATGTATTTTATATCCAACAAGAAATACAATGAACTTTGTGTAAGTGATCTAGAATGATTCAGAAGTGAGTAACTACACTTTTAGGTCTTTAATCATAGCATGTTACAATTCATTAATGGATACTTGATTGCTTGATCTGTTTCATTTGTTAAATTAAATTTGTCCACATCATATACTATTTTCTCCAAAATCTGCACAAATTAAGATGAACTCAGAAGTTATAACTGCTCCCAATTTGTAGCTTTGACAAAGTCACCGAAGTTTACCACAAATTAAGATGTAAAAAACAGACTTTAAAACCACACTTCTGGCTGTGATGCAGCCAGCCATGCTGCTCTGCACTAACGTTCTTGTTAATCTGGAATCCTACACAAATGGTAGAGCAACACGTTCAAAACCATTTCTGTCTTCAAGGCTGACATAATTCGTTTTGTGTTCAGCATCTGAACACCAAGTCAACATTTTCCAGTTGAGCTAAACCAGATTATCCCCTCAGACTGAAGTCACACATCTAAAATTTCACACGATGCTCTGAAAAGTACCCACACCTTCGATGACTTTTGCTTCAAGAAAAACAAATTAAGACAAACTGTATGAAAACATCGTGCAATTATGACTCAGATGTGAACACTTACACTGTAACCTACATCTTCTTAATCTGGTGAGGAGCTCTTCATGCTACTTTTATATCAGTTTGGGATACCGGTGGAGTTACACTGATCTTTCCTTCATCTTGATGTTCTATTCTTGCTCATGCCACTAGGATAACATCCCTGGCATCAGAGTAGCATGCTAATATGAAATCCCAATGATACAGAAATCGCCACCAGAAAATAGTTCATGTCATTATTTGATGCAGAACAGGTTAGTTCATTACTAAACAAAATGCCATAGCAGAAAATGTTATTTTTCCATACATGTCTAAGTTATATGATGTTACAGAAATTGGTTTTATTAGTGGTTAATTCACTGGTAGTCCAAGAAGTAGAAGATATCAGCCTGGATAAAAGTAGGTGAAGAAACTTCTTCCACTACTCATTTCATTTGAGCAGATTTCTGCTCTTCTAAGAAGCTAATGATATTGCCTAGGCAGCTGCAGATGAGCTGAGAACTCCCTTGACCAGCAAAGACCCAAACAGCTGGGAGGAATGACTACTTCTACTGAGATAGAGAGCACTGCATAACGCTAAGGGACAAAATCAGGGTCGGAGTTGGGCACAGCTGGAGCAAATCAAAAGGTTTTATTTGGAAGCAACATCCTTCTGCCCAAGTAGTTTTAATGTAGCAACTCTTAATACCTCACTGGCCATTACTTGCAGCAGTATCTTCACTACAGTGCTGTTCTCTCAGTCCCCCCTTTTTTCATTGTTATTCCTTGTTTATACAGAGATCTTTCACCTGTCAAGCAACCCTTACCTGCACCAGTTTCACAGTGACATGTACTGGCAGACTTTGAAACGAGAATCCTTGCCATGTCATTTAGGAGACACTGAACAGAAGTATCATCTTTTTTCATCCCTTGTTCTAACCTACTTTCCAGGGAGAATCTCAAGGTATGTAAAACCCTTTGTGTGCGCATGTGGCATTTACCCTGCCACTAGTCAGCCACAGTCTGTGCCCTGCCAGACACATCTTTCAAACTCCTGATATTACTGGAGCACATGCATGAGTGAGAGCAGTCAGTCGGATGTCACAAGAACAAAACTGTCCACTTATTCTGATATTGGGTCAAATGTAATCAGTATCCACCCTAACTTGTGCCTACTCAACATGGTTTTTAGGCCATCAAAGTCTGAATCCAAAATAGTCTGTGACATAAGGGATCTGTACAAATTATTCCTACAGGACACTTGAAACATAGTGGGATTTGCTCTCTGAGATCACCTTTCTCTAGAGTTCATATTTTATTCCTGCTGTAAATACATTTCAAAAATTAAAAGTTAAAATGTGAGGAAGTACTACATGTCTGAAATTCATACGTAACTTTAATGGTGCAAATAAGAGACATTTCTTCCTGTGTAAGAAACAGAACCCTCACCTGTAGATGACACCTGTAATGATGGAAGAGTGAGATATAGATGCCATACCTTTTAAACTTTTGTTCCTACTGCTGAAATTACTAGGGCATTTACCCACACTGAATTAGACTGAGCCATCTAAATTAATCTGATCTACATTACCATCAAGTCACCAAACGGGTCTTTTATTTTTTATCAAGGCTTCCCTTCTTATTTCTGCTTCACACAGTCAAGAGTATGTATTTATATTGAATTTTCTCACCAAATAGGAGTCAAACTGTAGCCAGATGCACTGTTTGGGTCGAGTCGAGTTAAGAGGTTGGCCTTCTTCAACTGGCTTTCGCTGCAGGATCTTCCCTCACCCTTACCAACATCTCCTTCAGCCTTATTGGCACAATGGCTCACTCTCTAACTCACTTCTGTCAAAATGTTTTGGTTGAATTGGAGAACTGACTAACAAAAGCATTTAAGCTAACCTACATCATTTTGACAGAACCAGGCTGGGGAGCAACTACATGTGCTGTTATGCTGGCAGAGCTGAGGAGGCAGTAAATTATGAAGAGTGGAAAAGAGGGAAAGTGAAATGCAAAGAAAACATGAATCACCTGTAGCCAAACGATGCACCTGGCTGCAATTCAGTAATGCATTAATTCATGGGCTGGGCTTTTGCAGTGCTACTCATGGCTGCCCAAACTTCACTAAACTACTGAAAATAACTTTCTGTAGTTGCCCAGCTTCTACTTAGAAGTTTCCATGAGCGTACCGTACCCAGTAGTCATCTGCAGTACTATCAGTGGGTAACAGGTTCAAATTCCATTTTGGCTCTTTTTCCAGCTCTGCCTCCATCTCCAGTCAAAAGCAAGGAGTTGAGGCTTCCCTCCAATGATAAGTAAATAACAGTACTTGTTGGGGAGAAGCCGAAAGACTGTATACAGACCAAATTTAATATGTATACAGACCAAACTTCATGAAGGCTGAATACAAAAGGTCCAAGTCAGGTTGTATATGCAATACCTGAACCAAAGCCTAATTGTGTTTGGGCACATTAGGAAGAGTCTTCTGGGAGTGGAACCGTTGCCAAATGGCTCTTCCAGTGATTTGGATGAGTAGAGCTCAGGGAAGTTAATAACCACTACTGGAAGGAAGCAAGCAGGACAGGACAGAGCAGAACTGAGAGAAAGGCTGCTGCAGAGAACTGCTTTATCGGTGGGCTGGCTTTCATAACCAAAAGAAAGTAGAGAGCAGGAGAAAAGCCCTTTGTGATGCTCCATGGTGAGCCAGTTGAAAAGCCAGCTCTTTCACCCAGCATGCTCCCCTCACCTGTTTCATTCTTGCTACTCGTACATGGCTCTGGAATTGGAGGCAAGAGCTGGAAAACAAAAAAATACAATCCAAAAATACATTTTTCCACATTAAAAATAAAATACTGAAGCTATTGGAGTACTAAACTGTGGAAAGATTCTCCTCTCAAAATTCTACATTTTTCTTTAAGCCCCGAGAGACTGCCTCACTTTAAGTGAACTCCTATTCCTGTATAAAAACCTGTATAAAAGTTTTAAGTGATTATGTTGAGAAAGATTTGGCCTGTAAAGGTAAATATGAAGAAGAGAAGATGGAGTCAAGCCTGTAAAAACCTATAATGACTAGACTCCATCACATAAGAAGAAAATACTGCTCGAAGACCAGGACCTGTACATGCAGCCAGGCAGGATCTGCACCTGCTACAGCTTCACCAAGTTCAACAGGGCTTGTTAAAAGGAGATGTTGACCTTTCTCAGTTTCACTGGCAATGTAAAGAGAACATTTTAAAGAACATGAATCACCTTACCACTTCTGGAAGCACCTTCTTCGCTAGATCGTGGATGGCTTTGATCACAATACATATAGATGATAGGAGGAATATGACACCCAAGATAACACAAGCTCTGTGGAGAAAAAAAAAAAAAAAAGGTTAAAAATTTGCTAAGAATATATTTGGAGTTTTCAACTCTCCTTCTGCTGATGGGTAACACACAACTAAATTTTAGTGATAAAAAATCTTATGTAGTTAGGGACTTGGATTAAAGAAGAGGAAAAAAAAAGAAAAAGAGGCATCTGGATCCTTCCCAGTTCTTAAAACTTGGATTGTATGTGAGAAGACAGAGTAGACCAGATGATGTTTCAGAGTATGAGTGAGGCAGAAAGACATGCCTCTTCTGCTCCTGATGACTTACCACACAGTCCTCTAGAGGTCTGTTTCTCTGTTCGTTTTTTTTTTTGTTGTTGTTGTTATTGTTTTGTATGGCATTAGAAATAAGCAAGGGAACTTCATCCTCTTTACCAAACCAGGGAAGATGTTTGGTAACAGTGGCGTAACTGGATGTGAAATCTCTGTTTACTCCCCAAATCTCCATAAATAAATTAATTAATTAAACACAACTATTAAAAAAATCCAGCAGGTTAGGTCACTAGGATCACTTCACAGGCTGTCCAGGGGTCTCTCGATACCTAAATGTCAGAAATAAGGAACAGAGCCTCACCAAATTAGGTGCTGTGTGGAATTAGACTTTTTAATCCTGCCCCACAATCTGGTTTTAGAAAAAGCAAACAAATGGGCCAAGTAACAGAATAATTGTTTTGGATGGGACACGGGCACAATGAGGGCTTACAAAGCAGGTAATGCAGACCCAGAACTTCAAAGTCACAGAGAAAATTCTTTGTTTTGTTCATAGGCTAATATTACTTTGAGATGGAGTTCCTCTCGCTTAGAAATACTACAGGACTTAAGGCTTTGATTTTCTCTACACAAACAGTAATGGCCAGTCTATTACAGTATTGACATATCCATAACTCCACTTTACAAGTAGCTCTTCATATACAATTCTATTAGAAAATAGCAAAATACCATAAACAGATACACAGCAAGAGCAATTTTACTGTTTGAAGCATTAAATATTTAAGAATTGAGTTCTATATGTACATTTTTTTTCTCCAGAAGTTCTATTTCCTTTCTGTGGTATTCATCGCTTGGTATTTAGCTGTTAGCTTGGTCTACGGGTGCTATAATTATTCCAGTAGCATGCTACTATTTTTACCAACTCAGACATCAGGCCATCTGGTGGTTGGCAGCATACGCAATGTTCACATCGAGCTCAATCTAGGGACTGCGGTTGGGCTGGTACTGCTGTGCCTACAACAGAAGATGCAGCTGCAGCAGTGGCACGGGCGAGGAGCTGGTCATTTAATTCCCTAACACAAGGAACACAGAACCACGCCGTGGACAATCCACATAATCCTGCAGGCAAGATCTCAGTGAAGAGGTTGCTCTCATGCAGAGGAGTACAGACAACAGAGGCCAGCATCCTTCCCACCAGGGTGGTACGCTCGACAAGGTACTGTGTCAGGTAGGCACAGCTCTGCTCCATCTATTTTAGGAGAGATGCTCAGCTCCTTATAGTCTTTGCAATAAACTGCAGCACAGCCCTCAGTCTTGTCCAACACAATGTGCTGCAAAAAGCCTGAAGAAAAGTTTTGAGACAGTTGTTACCCCACAGTCCTACCCCTAGATTTCAACAGGAGAACAAAAATTTGGTCCACAACCTGTGGCACAGAAAGAAACGTGCATTATGGATTCTCTGCAAACCTGCAACAATCATTAAATAGTCAAAGGGAAGGGAGGAAAGTTCATCTCCCCAAAAGAATGAGCAAAATAAAAAAATTAGAGGGCTTTCAGTTTTCCACAGTGTATTTGCAAGCAGATCCCAGTTCTGCAGTTGATTCCTTCTGAGATTTGCAGTTTCACCCTGTCCAAATGGATCACTGCAGACATCTGTCCAGAGCCTCTTGACCTAGTTTGGTCCAACTCAGAAATTTCCAGTACCACCTTTTACTACTTCTGTAATATTTAGCACTGTTGTAACCTACAAAGTTAATTAATTAATTCCTTCACTTGCTTAGCCAGTGACAGACAGAAACAAGATACATACACTTCATGCAAGAATTGCTGACATTTCATCTGAAAGCAACACTAAAAGAAAAACTTTTCTGTCGTTCCCAGCAGGCTTAAACCAACACAACCACAGATCCATCAGCTGGAAAGAATGGATTGAACTTGTTTGTGCCAATATTTTTTAATGCCAAGGGAATAGGCAAGAGAAGACAGTGAAACATCATCACCTCCCCTTGGCACATCTCCTATTCCCCGTACATATCTTCTGAGGAAGACAGGCAAGCAAACAGCAGACTAGCTGGCACAAGCTTCATGTGTCCAGGGAATCAGCACTTGCCCTGGCCATTGCCTGATTTGGTTCTCACTCCTGTTGAACTGTTTGTGCTTACCCTGATCTCTGTAAACTCTCCCACCACAAGCCTAACAGCAAACATTTTGCATCTTTGCTAATGCCAGCAGACAAATAATGACTTCAGCAATCTTGAGCTGCTTATCTTATTCTCCAGATCAGTTTTACTGTGTCAAAAGAAATCCCACGTACCTACTTAGCCAAAAATAGTTAAAAGAAGAAAGAAAAGAGAAATACATTAATAACAGTGACACGAGTATTAATAGCAGAGAGAAATGCAGTCTGAGGCTTGAATCAGCATTCAGTCATCATATTTAGCAAGCCTAGCATCTCCTTTACATTCTGGCTTTTGGAATCCACAGCCATGCAAAATTCATGAGCAATGGCATAGTACTTTAAGTGCTAAAATACATGTTTCTTGTCCTCTTGAGTGTATCAATTCATCTGCAAAACCACTAGAGCAAAACACTGCATTACTACTGAGCCTACTGAAGTAGCTTCTTTCAATCTCATTTGCCAGAAAAATAATTTCTATCTAGACTGCAAACTATGCAAAACACAAATAAAAATGCAGAATAAGAAACCTCCAAAATTAATTGAAATTTTAACTGTAGTAAATAATAAAAAATTATAATTGACTAGTATAAACTTGCTTTCTTTTCAAGCCATTAGACAACAAAAACTTTAATAAAAGCCTGCTAACTTTCACCTGCTAACAATTATTCAACAGCTTTGTAACCAAATAAAATGTTTTCAGCTGCACATGAAGGGTGTTAGTGCCAAGGTTGTAGGTAAATGCAATTTCATTAATAACATTCAATTAAATTGGATGAGCCAACTGGCATTTCTAAACAAGTTCACTTAGAAGTGACTATAAAAATTAATGAAAGAGGAGTTAGATAGAAGTGAGGTTTGACTGGAAGCCCCATAAAGATTTTCCAGATATCATGGGTTTCAAATCATAACACTCCTCAAAGTATCTCCCTACTTGACTTTAAAAACCTAAAATATTACAAGTACCATATTGAGTAGAAACAGAAAATAACGAGTGCATTGCCTGCAAAATTCACCATTAGCTATCAAAGAAATCTGTTCTTCAAATTTACGTGAATACCCTACTCTTACTTAAAAAGAAACATAAGTAGAAATTAAAAAAAAAAAAAAGTACTTATTTACAGCCATTTCTACCTAAGTTAAAATATGATCTTCCCACTGTATAATTACTACATCATCAGAGATATGCTATATCTATAATGCAAAATAATCGATTGCTACAGGTTTGGCAGGCTACAGAAAAGATCTAATAAAGAATGCATGAATCTGAAATTTCCTTCATTTCCGTGTAATATATTATTTCTAATGGCTTCTAAACAGAAAGAAATACAGAGAAAATTTAGTCAAAACATTTTAAAACCTAATGGAAAATCATGATTGGATTTCCAGAAACAATAAGCTTTCTGGAATTGTTCAGAGTGCAGAATATAAAGAATCAGAGACTAATTCGGAAAGGACGAGGTGAGGGCATCTCTCTGATATGCAAGCAATAATCAACTTTTAGGACAACTACAGCTGAAGCCTACAAAGTTTTTTTCTTAGTGCAATAGCACCGGGAAGGTAAGAGCGATTAAAATTGTGTGCTACATAGTCAGTAGAAAGAATTTAATATTATAATTTTAACAGTGAAACCATCAGGTCTTCTTTAGTTTGCTGTAGGAACTGGTAACATATGGTGATCTGCAGAATATATTTCTTGATGCATTTTTGATGCCATATTTCTATATGAAAAGCCAGAAGACAATATAAAGTATAATTCATTGTATTAAAAAATGAACTCATAATTTTTGTCAGCTTTTCTATTTAACTTTGTCACAGATGAAACTTACTGTTAAATCAGTCATACCACTGCCTTGGGCATTAAGTATGAAACTATTTGGACTTTAAAAAGAATTTATATAGCTTTCAAGCTTTGATTACTCTTAGTCTACCTGTAGTGGAATTCAGAAATTTGATTATGTCTGAATTCTAAGAATTAAACCTGTGTCTCTAAGTAAAGCTTGTTTCTGGGTGTGCTACAACCTGACAATTTCCCAAAGACCTTTTTCTGAAAGCAGTGCTACAACTCATTACAGTAGCAGCACAACTCAGATACGACCCATGTATATTTATACAGCCCTATAAATACCCATTTTGATTTACACCATTCCTGGATATTTCCACTAAAACCAATCACTATGAGGATAACTGTAATTGTATTTCACGACATACAGCTGCTGCTTCATCTGCCATAGCACATTCCCCCTGTGGAGCTCAAACAGACAAAATTCTTCGTTTTGAGGACAAAGTCTCATAACTCAAAAGGAAACCAGAAGAGGAAATCCAGCAAAATAGGCAGCTGATAGCCTTTCCCTTAATCAACAGTTTGTTATTTTGCATACGTTAATGGCTTTTATGCAAGTAGCTATGAAAAGTAGTGAGATTCAGGGGGTTCCAACTCCACAAACTGAATTTTCAGGCTGCTATTAATAAGTTATCTCGTTATCTTTTTGTTTTATTTTTCTTTCATGCCACAAATTTAATTTGGAAGAAAATGTCCAACTATTCAATACATTTGCATCTAGCAGACACAGCAAAATAGCCTACTAATTCACAGATTTATCTGTAATTCTGTCTTACATTTGGAATTATTTGTTAGGATTTCCTACAGGTAGTGATAAGAGAAAAATTCTGTGATATTTCAGTCATGGAAGTGAAGTCCAATCTCACTCAGATTTCTATGGCAATTATTTTTCAATGTAATAGAACAATTTTACCTTTTGTAAGGCTCTTGCCACCTGACTACTCTTTACAAGAGTCAGCCCATTACTTGCTCTTCTGTGTAAGCAGCAGCCAAGCTGAATTAAGACTGCAGATTTAGACACTCAGCTACATGTTTCTGTAACAATTCGTAAAGAAAAATAAGTAAATAGATAAATATAATTTAAAAGTTATGAATACACCCCCAGAAACAAGCTCTGCTGTATATTACCTCAAGAGGGATCTGGACTAAGCTACACAAGGATGACTGACAGCAGAGGTTTCCTCGTATCAATTGACTGCTATAAAATACCCACTGGAAGGTGCTTTGCTTCTTAATTATCATCCTTCTATCCTTCTATCTTTCTGGCAAGTGGAATACAGTGACACGACACAGTACCAGCAAGGGTTTGTAATGAAGCTCTTGGTAATTACTCCTCTCAAGTCAATCTGCTCTAATATGCAGCAGAGGTGGTACAGCAGAATTAAGGATTCAGGAAAAAATTAAGGATGCATATGAACACAACCTGCAAATATGTGCTAGCTTTCTCTTAGCAGCTCACAGCTACCATTGTTTTGGGGCAGTGGAGAGGGAAAAGATTCTCACGTACTTGATAGTTTGTCTGATACATCCTGGAACCAATTTTACCAGCACACTTCAAATTCATTAAAATAGTCCCTGCAACGTGATGACACCATGTGGGATAATACAAGATTGCCAGTAGCAGTCTAATTACTTCCCAGTTCTGTTAACTTGATACATCTAAAATGCAATATTAAAAACCTGGCCTCCCTCCTCACTTAGCCATTATATCTGTCACTAAATATCTTGCTATTTTGGTTCTCTGGCACTGCATACTGAATCAGAGCAAAACAAGACTTCAATGCACAACTGTATTCAAGTTTTTAAAAGCTTTCAGTTCTACTGGTAATACAGCTACAGTAACATCTTGAGCAGAAAACAAACTATCTACAGGTACTATTTTTTGGTGAGGGTTTCAAAGGTGTAGTTTGTGAGGAGACCAGGGGTAACAAATCAACACCTGCAGTAAAAGACTCCACGATTTCAGACTGGCTCAGCTCTAACCCACATCTACGCATCCCCGTGACATTTTTACTAGGCTAAATCTGGAAGTTAAACTTTCCCATAACAACAGAACTTCTAGTGGAATGAATCTCTCTGGCAACATAGGTACATATAGAGGTAGCTCTCTTTATTGCATTAGGTGTTCGTACAGATTCCCAGTTTCACCACAAAGCAATCCCAAAGAGATTTTGGTCAGTTGTGCTTCATCCTTCCTGGCCCCTCCTTAACTCTTGTAACTCAGATTACATTACACTGTATAACATGCATTCAGTTTATCCACATTTCATGCACTCATTCAATTTACCATTTTTCCAAGACAGTGTGCATCCTTCAATATTCACAAGTTAGATTTTATTGCTCTCTCTCCTCATTTTTCTCTTCCCCAGTAATACCGAGTTTCACCAGGCTGTATCATTAGTTTAAGTACCTGCACTTTTTGGTCTTAGCTTGTGGTACTAATATGTATACTAATAACTCCAGGTGTTCCTTAGTGAAAACATACACCCTCGAGCTGAATTAGGCCCCAAACTTTCCTTAGCCTGCAGGTAGAGGTGGCTAACAGTAATTTAGTTTAATTCTGGACTTTTTGGTTGTTAAGAACCTTACCGTGATGTATTTTTCTAAGAGAAATGGACTTTCCACCCTGAGAACTGATTGCCCATAGAGGTTGTGCAGCCTCCATCCTTGGAAGTTTTCAAGACCGCCTGGATAAAGCTCTGGGCAACCTGTTCTGATCCCAGGGCTGACTGCTTTGAGCAGGAGGTTGGACTACAGATCTTCAAAGGGCCCTTCCAACCTGAATTATCCTATGATCCCATGGATCTTTACCCACAAAATCTTTATCTCTGAAGGCTCTGTCAAGGTCTTCTAGCACTAATAGGTCCTAATAGGCCACAGAAAAGGCAATGTTACAGTCTCTACAGGCTGTTTTCACTGCTGGAGTGAAGAGATAGTGAGAAACTTTGCAAGGAATTTTAAGTCAGCATTAAAATGTGCTGCTGCAGGCCAATAAGTGCGATATGATTTCTAAACCCAGGAGTAATATGAGATTTTCAGCAAAGCTGAACAAATCAGTTTTGTGATGGATATGTGATTTAATCTCTGAATAAACCCACTAATGAATCCTCTGGAGTTTAAGCGAGAAACAAAATTAAAATGATAAAACCAATTAATTTAATAAAGAACAGAAATGTGCTAATTCCTGTTTCCATGCGATTTGAAAGGACTTTAATATTAGTGGGTGACAGCATGAATATCATGTATGTAATTACTCAGGGGAAGTCATATGGCACAACACTGCAAGGCAACTGCCTAAGAGGTTTTTGCCACAACAGGAGTTATGGAAGTATTTCTGAGCATACAAAATTCATTTGCTTTCTAATTCTGTAACCATTTCTATATTTTTCCCAATTATCTTCTGTGCCTAGTCATATTTTTTCTCTCTTCATTTTGCTGGTATTCGTTTGCTTTCTTTCTTCTTGTAACCAAATACAAATTACATTCTGTGAATGCCCTTTCGTCAGTAACTTGGAGCTGGCAATAACCTGCACCACACTTCTAGATGAGAAGCAGTCAGCCTGCTTAAACAGAGCTAGGCTACTTTCATTTAACTTTTGTATTATGGCAGCTCTTATAGTCTGATGACAGTAGCCAAGTATGTAGTTCCACTCACAGCCAGACTAAGATTTAAGCATAGGCAAAACCGAATGTTGATACTCCAAAGGTGATAACTCAGAGGAACAAACCCAATCCTTTGGTCACCAACAAGCGATTCTGTGGGGGCAAACCAGTGGCTTCTGGCTTATGGGAACAATGTACAGCAGGGTAGAGAAGCCAAAGTCAGAAAAAGCAGTGGACAAAGAACAGGTAATGGAAGAAATCAGAGGACATTTTGGAGAGAAGGTGCTAAAAATGCTCATTTTGGTTTACAGGCGTCTGGGGAGACAAGGGAAGTTCCTGCTTCTTCATCATACTCTGCTGTTGGATATTAAGGTTCTTTGTGTCCAATCAGACAGTTGTACTGGTTGTTTATGTTTGTTGTGTGGCTTATTTATTATCAGGTTTAGTTACTGATGAAGGCTTGGACACCAAACTGTACATAATCACAGCTGTTCTGTCTTTACACCTGCCTGTTGCTGGGTGAAGACAGTCACTTCAAACTGCACAGCAACAAAGTGAGCTCGATGTTCATTGCACATGTTCCAATCCACCTCCAACTGCCAGAATCCAGATCAGCAGCATTACACCTACTCCTTTTCCTCACCACAAAAAAAAATAAAACAAAACAAACAACACAAAAAATCACCAGATTACAAACAAAAGGGACTTCAAGTCATATTCCAAACTATCATTGAAAGCACTTTCCTCACTTACTATATTAAAAAATATACAGTGCTATCACATGGCCTAACCTCTCCTTCCACAACATGCAGGAAAATGCTGTTTATATCTGAGACCCAGGTTAGCTATGCTAGGGATCCATTTCATGCAAAAAATGTTATAGGCCTTCTAAAACTTTTAATTACCTTCACAAATTCAACCAGTTGCTGAAGAACAGGGTATTAACATCCTTTAAAATCGTGCAGCTGAAATGGGGCATCATTCCCACAAATAATTTGATTCCCCAGGTCTCACACATCTGTCAATATCTGCTTGTGTCTTAAATGATATCTTAAATATCTGCTTTTAGGCTAAAAGACTTTTCTACAGCTTAGAAATTTTGAAAACTTTTAGGACCAACTTTGTAGCTTCTGGTCTGTATGGACCATACAATTGCTCTCAGGGCAAGACCTTCATCACAGCTCGTGAAGAGCTGATCACCGCTCCTAGCCTCGGTAGCCACACAGCAGGTGAGCAGAGATCCTGTCCTTCCTCTGAAGCTGGAAATTAAAGCCTTCTGAGAATTTCTGTAATACTCATTTTCAGGGGGATTATCAAATTGCAGTACAGAACAACATTATATCCCTGATTTTACATAATAAGTATGTGTGTGCATACTAGGCAATAACCACAAATACTACCTAATCAACTACTAGTGAAGTAAAAGGAAAGGCTTTCATAAACTAAATAGATTTTGGATCTAGCTCGAGTAAAATCATTGCCAAGTCTACAGATGCCACACTTTTTGAAACAGATTTTAGAATGTATAAATATATACATTTGCTATTTCGTATTTAATATAAATTCTATGTGTGAGAATTTTGTGTGTGTGTGTGCATAAATGTATGCATACATGCATTCCTGCCTGGATAAGAGCAAAGTTTACGAATGCTTCACTTTTTTGCCTGAATAGGAGATAATGGATTTCTGAAGAAACGATGCAGCCTTGCAAATTAGTCTAATGAAGCACCTCTGAAACTTGTATCCAGCACTGTACCTGGATGCAGTATTTGCAGACTAAATATTTTAGAAGAAAAATGGTTTAGAAATTTTCAGTGTGATGAAAAAAAAAAAGAAAAAAAAAATTCTCCTCCTATAAAGTAGACATTCAAGCATAGCCACACTTCTTTTACAAACTCTGCTCTGTGCTCCACCAGGTAGCAGAAACACACACATGCCACAGGAGGACCAACTCATGGCAGCTGAGGACTGCACAAGATCTGCAGTTAGATTCTCAACTCTTTGCAGTTTGTAGGCTATCTCCATGCATTTAATATTTTTCCAGATCACTTAGCTATTCCTATCACTCATCACAAAAGAGTTTTTCCTCCAGCCACAGAGGTTTGCCCTTAACTGTGGGCAGGTGTGGATTCTGCCATCTGTGCATCTCTTTCTTACATACAGCATAGACAAAATTATTCACGGTTCTTTCAGATGTGGCTGATACTGTTGGGTCTGCACTGAGAGGATTATTTTCATTCAACACTACCTACATTGACAGCACTCATTTAGTAGGGCTAGCCAGTACACTGGAGCCAATCTGCACGTGACATTTTAAATAAAGTACAAATACTGAAAAAGTTCAGTTTTTTGTTTTGTTTACTTATTTTGTATCATGAGAGAACACACCCTGTGACAATGCAGATCAGCATGTTCTCTTCCTGTGAATCAAAGGAAAAGAAAGACGAGGCTGAGCTCACCTGGCAGTATGACAGTCGTTTCCTCTCATTACAGACAGTTTCTAACTCTCTTAAGCTTTGAGGGCAAAAGGAGGTTACATCATGATGCCCATACTGCATGCCAAAATGTAATACACATATACTCGATACAACTTCATGCTCACCCCTCACATCCCCGGCTTCCAAAAATGAGATGCACCAGGAAGTAATGAGCAGGAGAAAAAGATGTCAAAGGAGAATCTGTATCCATAAGATATCCATACTGACAAAGGGAACATTACAGCAAAAGACTCTTCCTTCAGGTATTTTCAGGGTGGATGTCTACTTACTATATGGACATTTACAGATGATTTTATTATTGCTGTTTACTTAGCTCTAAATTCCAGAGAGAAGGTAACTAAGCAACTGTTAAGGGTTTCTGATCACTTGACTAGGCTTCTTCAAAGGTCACATGCCTAAGAAGATGTATGACTATTAAAAAAAAAAAAAAAGTACAAAGCTGTATCTTTCTCCTAGAAAAAAACATTCACTAGTCCCTGGCAGTATTTGAAGCACTTACATGACCAGTTTCTGCCCTGCCCCATCTACCTGAAAAGGCTATTCATAATCAGGAACTGGAAGTAAGGCATGTTCTGTGAGAAGGTAACATACCTGGGAGGCTATAAAGAAACCAAGGAAAAGTATTAGTACCTTGTTGAGTTTGTACTCATGGAGTATTCTAAAAAGGCTTTTTATATCATTAATATGCTCCATAAAATGTTTTTAGATATCCTAATTCCCATGTCATAGTGTCACATAGCCCTAAATTTCACATCTACTGCATGAAGTCCTACGAAAGGGTCAGAACATCCTTCTTTCCTTCCTACCTTCCTCCTTCCTTCCTTCCTTTGTTCCTTCTTTTTCTTCCTTCCTTCTTTTTCTTCCTCCCTCCCTCCCTTCCTCTCTCCCTTCCTTCCTTCCTTCTTTTCATTACATACCCGTATGTGGTGGATAATCCAGGTGTACGGATATCCATACAGCATATTTCTAGAGAAGTTCTCTGACATACATGCCTGTGTATATATGTAAGACACACTGATTAGAAATAAGGTGTACATCTTTACCAGCAAGCTTAATTAAACATAGGGGCAGGGTAGTGAAGGACAGAGTTGAGAGTTTTTCTAATTGTTGCATCTAGCATGTTCATTATGAGTCAGGTTTCCTATTTACTGCATCCCTGAGGAACAGTCAAATATCATGCTTAGAGATATTTTTGATTGAGTGTGTCAGACTATTCTTACCTTTATTACTGTAATAAGAAAATTAAATTGTATTATGGGCAAATAATTCCTAATGAACTCATAGCGCTCTGTGTTGCCATGACATAACACTTGAGTGCACCTGTAGCTGCACTACTACAGGTAACTCCAACTAAGTTAGACATTCTTGGATTTCTTACAGATGTGCTTCTCTGGATGTAAAAATAGATGAGAATAGATGAGAATCCTGGTTCATTCTCCCCATAATTTAAGAACCTATTAAGAATCAAATCCTCAGGGCAGGCATTTTTCACTTGGCCAATGAGTTCAGCACTCTGACAGTATCAAATCTGGCTGAAAAAGCTGAGATATAATGTACAGAGATGAAAGTTAAGTTACTGACACATGGCGAAGTTTTTAGACAATGCCTAATAGCAAGGCTGGAAAGACTGCAAGACCTTCCCAGTTCTTGATCCACTGTTTTTAAATCCTGTGTAAGGTGAGAAAAGATATGCAAAATAGGTACAGGAACGGAGATAATTTAAGCCACCTCCTCTTCCACGTGTCATCTTAGCCACAAAGAACAAGCACTCCAGACTAATACGCTGCTCCATTGCAGACAGGAATGCCTATTTTCACCCGGCAAAAAGCTCTCTCAGCAGCAGGCAGAGGTGTGACAGATATCTGCAGCCTCGTCTGACACACAGCAGACTCCATCTAATTCCTGTTATTTTAATTCTACAGCCTATGTTTTGGATGACAGTTTCACCAATATCAGAATAAAAGACACATCTGCATTCATTATGTATCATGTCATGGCAACACGGAGCACTACGAGTTCATTAGGAATTATTTGCCCATGATACAACTTAATTTTCTTATTACAGTAATAAAGGTAGGAATAGCTGGAGTCTGACATACACAATCAAAAAAACTGTGAAAGAAATGTGAGCATTTTGCTCTTGGCTTTATCCAGCATGCTCATTAAAAGTAAGGTTTCTTATTTACTCTGGCACTGGGTTAAGAAAGATGTTGACAGACTGGTTCTTGGGAAACACAGAATTTAAGCTGGCACCATCAACAAAATAATATATAATAAACACCAGCTGCAACTGCCACAAATCACCATGTTAAATATGCTGCACAGTTAGTTTCTGCAATACCGAACACACAAGCTCAAAAAACAAAATAAAATAATAAAAAATAGCCCCCCCCAAAATTCCTAGGAGCGATGGACCCTAAGGACATAAGCAGATACTCAGCCCCTGCACTGCAGAGAAATGCAATTGTAGCTCTGTAATGTAGCAGGTTTGTTGCTTTATAACCTAAAAAGTAGCATTGCTACTTGACCCGAGTAGGCTGCCAACAGCATTAATTTAGGGAGAGCAAAGTCCTTTTTCCCTGAACAGACCGGAATCAAACAGGAGATGTTTTCTTTGTTCACAGTTTTGAGACTTTTCCAACTACCTACACATAAAAAGCTCCATCTTTTACAGATTTTTCATGAGGCTGTGTGCCCAAAGTTTGTTATTCTGTTTTCTCAGTCTCCTTTTTTAGTGGTAGTTCTCACCGTTTCCTCCTCACCCCCAGTTCCATCACTCCAGCCCAATCCTTCATCCCTGAGTTTCCCCGATCAAAGCGCTGCCCTTTGGCTGTACAGCTAGTTACTATTTCAACCTCGCATGAGACATTTCCCAGGTCCCTAATGACTCAGTCTTCTATTAAGAAATGGCATCTACTGCTATTTACTGAGTTTACGTACATGAAAAACCACTGCTACCACATCAATTTCAATGAATTTCTCCCTTCAACAAAATTTAGGTTTGCTTCAGCAACCCAAGAAACTATTATGTTGCTAAAGATTAACTGGAGGGCAGAATATACAAGAGTATCTGTACACCGGTTATGGCCAGCAGGAAAGCGAACTGATTGCAAGGTTTTGCCCTCTTGTATTTGACTGCCAAAACAGAAAGATAGTGAGAAACTATCCCAAAAGTACCAGTCACAAACATATCAAATGTCCACCCCACTCCTACACGCACCTCTATTAACGAGCCGGCTAGACAGACTCAAGCAGCATCTCATGTGCCTTACAATCTTACAGGGGCTTATACCTGATCCTTGTGAATATTCACTCTATTTTCAAAGCCACTTGGTATATCTAAAAATAAAGCATAAAAATTTCATCGTAATTAAAGCTAGAACTTGAACCTAACCAGATATATCTTTTCATGAAAAATTCTCCATCAACAAAATACTTGAAAAGCCTGCAAGCCTCAGCTCCTCAGGCCATCAATAGCAAGGAGTTTTCAAGCAAGGTGAATCCCAAAGGTGAGTTATAATATATTTTAGATTATTATAGTTGAACTACCAAGAGAATTAGCAAAGATATATGTTGTATAACTTTGGTCACGTGTACACCAAGAAAGTTCTCCTCTTGCCCCAGAAAAGGAGAGGAATCAAACAAACTAGCAAAAATGGAACAAGTTATACTCAGCGGGACAAATTTTTATGGTAGTTACAAAACTACAGCCCCCTGAAGTCAAATGGAAATGCATCAGTTCAACTTAACAGAAATTGGCACAGCAAGCGCTTTTCTACTGCTCCTTCCCGTACCAGCTCACAAAATGCTGCATCTCACTTCCATATGGCTACATCTTAGCAAGATTACGCAGTTCTTTTCTATCCTAGCATTTTATTGTAAGTATTTAATTCATCATATATCATGAGTCAGGCTGTATTCCCCGTATCTTTTTCTGGGGTTCCTTTTTTCATTTTACATTTATGCCCTCTCTCCGCAAAGTCTAACAGTTAGGACTGGATCTAACTTTGCCCTTCCAGGAAAGGCTTCCCACTGATATCAGCAGGTTCTGGATCAATCTTCAGCTGTCAAGATTATAAAACAGGAAATTTTATACATTTGCAACATGTAATTTATTGGCAATTTCATTTGACTCCTGGTAAAAAACTTAAGAATATGGATTATTTTCAGGTACATTAGGATACACATAAATATAATATTTAAATGACTAAAAGACCTATAGATAAAAAACTAAATTGCACACACCGTGGCACACCTTTCTCTGTTAAACAGTAATAATGTGTTTACAGAAACACTGAGTTTTGCACAGGCAAGTAGCTTCTCCACTAAGGCAAAGCATGGCTAGGCACACAGAAACACGAATAGCGCACAGCATGACAGCAGCACCTGCAGGAATTACAACCAAACTGTCCAGGGGGCTGAAAGCAGACTTTCCCACTGAGGAACTGGCACACAGAAAACAAGGACTGTGAAAGAACAGGTGTAGTTATAGCACACGTGATACACAAATTATTTACAAGTTAAGAAAGCAGCCAGAAGGAGCCATGCAACATTTTCTCAGCGTAGAGGAAAAAATAATTGCATATGGGGTTTCAAGCCAGAGGCTGATTAAACACAACAGGAAATTAGAAATGTGCTTCCCCTAAAAATCTGACCCAGTAGGAACTGCCTTAAGAGATAAGAGATCTCCTTTTTTGTCCATTCAATGATGATTCTCTTGTCAAATCTAGAAACTGAGCAATAACCAGACTGCCTAACCAGTGATTAATATTCCCAGCATATGGTAATATTCTTTCACTCCATACTGATCTCATCATGTAACCTTAGCTGTCTTCAACTAGAGGGCATGGAAAGTAATTCATTGACTTAATTTAGCTTTATGTAAAGCAGAGGGATTCTATGAAAGCAATTAAAAATGAGCATAAAAAGCAGGAAAATATGTTTGCCACTTTGCTTGTTCACTTTGCTGGCTTAGCCATAGGGATATGTTGATTCTTCTTTTGTATTGGGATTTATTTTCTCTATAAAGTACTTTACAATGTTCACTTGAAAAAGCTGAGCAGAAGGAGATTTCAAAAATATGTTAATTAAATGTTGACAGGAATCTCTGTGGACGCCCACAAAAGCAAGATACTCAGGAAATGTCTGTTAAGATCTCCAAATTTGTGCAGGAAGACTAATTTTAATCACACATTTCTGGATTTATTTTTATGAATCAATGCCACATCAATCTTCTATGGCCTTTTATTCCAAACCGTTCTGTATGGAACCCTGCCAGAAAGGGATTCACAGCACTGGCAAGCTGTTGCATGAGCCTGAGTTAATGCATTTAAAAATACTGCTTACTGTTTTCTTAGTTTTTAGGAAACAAGTTATGGAGACAAGTTATAGTCCCCCTCTGTGTACTTTTCCTTGATTCTACCAGTCATATAAAAGGCCAGTTTCATCAGGCACCACCTTTTGTAGAAGGGACTTCATTAGACGTGTTTCAGGACAAAAACTACCTTATCCCCCTACATCATGTAATTGCAGTCCTTTCCAGGGGATAATTGAATTATCTTCAGACAAGCCAGATGGGGGACTGCTAGCGATGGCAGCACTGAACAGAAACAAGGTAGATAAATGCAATACAGTTTTTCACCTTGATGTACCATAAATATAGAGTAGGAGACAAAAGTTGTCCTCATGCACTAGCTGGAATAATTCTCCAGCCAATCTCCATCTGATCTTCTCAGCTACCACACATATTGCCAGCAGAAATGCTACACAATGAAATGATGCAGAGTACAATCTCCATTGTGATCAATGCTGCACTGCAAACTAAAGAAGATTTTTTTCCCCACAGGATTCATATAACAATAATTAAATATTCCTCCTTTGCCAGCATACCCTTTTTTCCATAAAGAAGACATATAAATATTGTTAAACTCTTACTTACTAAAACAGCAGTAGTTCAACAATAAAAAGGGAATTTGTGTGTGTATTTCCCTCTCTTTGTACAGTAGCACAAATAAACTATGTCACCCTACTATCATATCACTAAAAGAGGCTTGATCTTATCAGATGTTAACCTCAACTTCTAATAATATCTCCAGCAGTTGAAGTAATCTACATTCAAAGAGAGGGGGTTCAACATCAAAATGTGAATTCAAGTTTTGTTAAGAGAAGTACACATATAATACAAGCACTGATTTCAAAGGGATATGATAAGAATGGTAAGAATAATGGAGAAAAATGCAAAATAAGAGATTTACATATCCATTACAGACTGCAAATACAGTTCATCTGATACAGATGCTGCAAGGAAAAAAAAAAAAAGAAAGAAAACAACAACAACAACAACAACAACAACAACAAACAAAGCCCTAACAATTACTATATTGGCTGCAAAGAAAACCCCAGTCACAGGGAGGTCTGCCCAAGTACAGGCTGCATGTTTGGGTGCAAGCAGTAAATGGGCACAAGGAATGAATACTTGCTGAAATGACAAAAAAAATTTTGCCAAAGCTCTGGAATTTGTAACATCACAGCCTGACAGCAAAAGCTCTGCAGGCCTTTATCAAAGCCAAAAGTAATTAAGTGTACTTACATGTACTCCCTGTGTGCAGAATGTACAGCAGCTGCATTGCTGTAACGCCACAAAACTATCGCTGATGACAAAACATCCAGGGTAGCATCAAACTGAAAGAGATACAGAGTCAATTGGTTAGTGGGCCATTAATACGCCCTGTACTAGGAGTAATGCATTTACCATCCTGCTGCACAGGCACAAAGCAGCTTCAAATAAATCATTTTAATGAAAGTAGGATTTACATTCGTTAAATTGATCTTCACATTTTTGCCATGTGTTATTGCACAATGATACACTTCAGAGCTCATTAAGTCACCAAAGGATTAAGAACATTTATTTGTAATCCATCACCCGTGGAGGAGTTCAAAAAAACTGCCACTGTGGCACCACAAGAGTTAAATTATTAATATATTCATATGCAAGGACTCTAAAAGTGATTGAAATTGCCTGTCAAACATTGTTTTTCCCTGGAAATTCACTAATTTTCTTCAGTAGAAAGTTTGGTTTCAAAGCAAGGAAATGTTAACTTTTTTTCAAAATCCCATTTTATCAAGATTTCATATTATTCTATATCATCAGCAAGACAGAGAACATTTCTATTTCTAGCAAATGAAGACATGATTTTAGGTAACACATAAAAATTGCAAAAAAATATGCTTGCCCCACCAGAAGAACTTTCATTCCCAAGTCAAACTTTCTACAGCATTCATCTAACCTTCAAATTTAAAGGCTAAAATGTTTGAAATCAGGCATTTCATGTTCAGAAAGATGAAAAAAAAAAGTTAGAGAATATTTAAGTTGTATCTCTACTTACAGCAAATCCAAATGATGATGCACTGTATCTCATTACGGAGACAGCTAAAGAAAAGAAAACATTATTTAGAATCAATTAATTTTTTATCCTTTCTTTTTATCTCAGCTGGAAGCTCCAAAATTAGTTTCAACACATGGGCTTAGTTTCACCCAGCTGCCACTAGAATGACCTGACCCAAACTTACAGAAGGTCTACAAGGAAGACCTAGCGCTCCAGGACATGGTTAGGTCACTCAAGAGCTGCTTTTCTTTCTTCCAGAACAGTAATGGGACAGAGTTTACCACAGCATTCAGAAATTGTGATTTTATGAAGTATGCTGCCTTCTGGATGAGGTTTTGGGTAAAAATATGTTGAAACCACCATTTGAAACTCTCAGAAACTTCACATCTCAGAGTGATTTTTGCTCCACCAGGGCACAGAAGTCCACCTCTTTGACAATGAACTTGCTGCCAGAAAATTATGGAGGTCCATCCAGGCACCTTGACTGCCATCTTTCTGACAAAATCTTTTTTCAGTAATGGCAAACTAGAGTTCTGTGGCACTTATTGGGTAATCAGTGATTAAAATCTTGGAATAAATATCCCTTTTCTTATTCATCTAAGACATAGCTCTGGCTACCAGCACGCCAGATACCACAAATGTTTGGACCTTCTCCTTACAGCTGACCAAAACGAAAAGAAAAGTCATCAAGTTCCTTTCCAGATATGTTTTTTTTATTATTATTATTCTCAAAGTTGAGATGTATTCAAGCAGTAAGTACGGATTTACAGCTCCCTCTCATTACTAAATCATCATTTCCCACACTTCAGCTCGTAGGTGCAAAAAGAAGCTGTACTCCTTGGTTAGATACACCGGGCAAAAGCTCCACTTGTCAAGCTGACACCAGCTTGCCGTGTTCCAGCTGCAAAATTGAACACTTCACTGCATAAAAATATGTTTCCTATCAGATTCCCAATGCATACCTCCTTAGAGTCGTACAGTTCCCAGAACTGCATAGGCTGCATCAACAACAATATGGGCATTCACAGGCACACACGTGCCTGCCCTGTGCCAGTAGTTATTGTTTTCATGTGATGCCATTCAAAGCCACTTTCTTCCTACTGTATCTCTAGACTGCCTCTGAAGTGGAATTCTCTCCCCAGTTTTGACTAATTTTCCAGCTTTTTTTCCCCTACCCTAATCCAGATTTAAAACATTAACTCTGTGTTTCCCTTAAAAATGAGTACTAAAATGAGTTTCTATGGGAGTTACATCTTAAGAATGCTTCGGGAGACATATTTAGTGTCTTTAAAGCGTAACTTTATTTTTATGTATTCTACCACAGTGCATACCCACAGCGCTAATGCACAATCTGCTTGGCCTGAGCTATCTGAAACGGGAACTAAAAACAAGAATTAATCATTGGTTAATCATTGGACCAACAGTGTCACAAGACTGCTCAAACCTTCTTGCTAGCCAGTGAATAAGATCAGTAGAAAAGACTTTCCAAAGACTGTTATCCTTGGATATCCTTTCAGTACTAACTTCTGGTGGTAAAAGGCCATAATAAAAGTAGGAATGACCATTTAAGCAAGGGGAAGATGTATTTTTGTATTATTTAATTACATACTGGTTTTAACAACCCATTTGTCATTCATTCCATGTCAAATAACAATGTTAAAGTACCTTCAACACTGATTTAAGCACATTAATCCTTCCAGCTGACAAGTACAGTAATAAAGTTCACCAGTAAATCACTCCAGCTTACACGGGATTTCTGGCCATGAGTCTAGGCTCTGTGGCAAAGAAATCAACTGCAGTAGTTGCATACAGGGCATTGACTACTGGATGTGGCCAGTCTGACTACCTCCCACAAAGACAACCACCGGCTCCCATCCCATGCCCCGAAGAAAGGACTTTTGGGGAAGTTCTTATTACCATCCAAGCACTTGAGACCCTGGGGTGAAGGTCTGTGGACCACCAGTGGTCCTCATGCCCGCAGCATCACCACCGTGCACAGCATCACAGGATCACGAGGCGAGGGTTTCACCCCCTTTCTCCTTGATATACATTCTCAGTTATTCTCAGATGACTCTCTGATATTAAAACAAAACAAACAGATTCCTAATCTCCTTGAATCAGGATGATGGTAGGAAACAAGCAATGAGGAAAGAGCAGAGTGGGTAGCTTAAAAATCCTTTGGAGTCACTGTATGCGTTTAGCAGCTACGGCGACATGACTGGGGGAGCCAGCTTTTAGCTATTCAATTGGCTGAATTGGGCAGCATTTTATTACCTCAAAAGCAAAGGAGATTATCCTAATGCATTTCCCTGACATTTGTAAACAGAACTTGCAAGCAGCCAGAACCTAAAAATAGAGGCAGCACAGTGAGCCACAAATCTACCACTGTCTCCACCTGTATAGTGACATCAATCTGTGAAGTCTGCCAAGATCAGATTTGACTACAGCTCCTTCACCCCCCCCAAAGTAATTCAAAATAAAGAAAAATACCCCCTTTTCCCACAAATTCTGCCCTCAGAAAAAATATTTTCCCCCATTCCTGTTCCCATGTGCCTCAGAAAAACCATACTGTGGCCCTAACAATACCACGCCAATTTAACTCTTCAGCTGCCCAGTCTCTTGCCAGCCTTCGCCAGGTCTAACCCATCTAAAATGTGTTCCTGGAGAACCCAGACCCGCAGGTACCTGGGACTGGGGAGAACACTGGCACCCTTCTGCACAACCAGATGAGGCAAGAAATAGGACAGAGAATTAACTCTGCCTCCTGTTCTCCCAGCCAGAAATCGCTGGGTCTGGGTTATCAGAAGGATGGTACATAAAAGTGCCTCCTCCATCCGTCCCAAAATCTCCTATTACCTATTCAGAGAGGGGAAAGTGTTTTTAGGAAGCTTCTTGATGGGACAATCCATCTAGTGTGTTCACTTTAAAGGTAGCCTTTTGAAAGGCACACCTGAGTGTCGGCATATAAATGATCGGGCTTCAATGCACACGACCTGCACTTGGCAGATATCAGGCAGGCAATTTAAGCATCACTCGAAGTGTTGGGTTTATTTCTGTGTGTATTACCATGCACATCTTGCAGGTTGCGCAGAGTCACGAGCAAGAGGGCTGGGAGCTGCACTGAATCCCAAGCGAAACTGAAGTGTTGTGTTTTCATCTCCCGGTGTTGGCACAACATCAAAAACTAGTATTACAATAAATATTTCAAAGTAAATCCAAGCACAGAAAACCAAAGGAGAAATACTTTTTGAAAAATCCACGAAAAGTCCCTCACAACAACCAAACACAAAGAACAGACACAGCTCGAATACCACAAGTACTTGTTCTGAACCCTACTAATTGCACATGAGGGCCAGCAGGTACACATGCCTTTCCCCAGGTACCAGTTTTTCCCCACACAGAAATTTTAGGAGAGCAAAATTTACAGATGTTTATGCACATGCCTGCAGTATCTGCAATAAGCAGGGTAGCTACAAATAGCTGCTAAACACCTGGTATCTCGGAGCTGACTCTGCCAGACATCGAATCTGCATGGGCAGTCCATCAGCATCGTGTTCCTACACCTGTGTTTCTGTCTGAAAGTTAAAAAGACAAAACTATACCAACCCTATCTGTACAAAATGTGAAGATTTTGCCAGTTTTATAATGATATCCCCATGGTAAAGACCCTTAATTCTGGTTAATACCATTGTACCAGTATGGTTTCAAGTGAAAGTATAACTTTGACCTTGAGCCCAAGAGAGTTACGATATTAAACCTGGCCCTTGATCTCAGTCGAGTTATGACAGATTTGTAGGAGTGCTGATTTTTCTGCCTGTCTGGAAGTCTCTGTGCAGAATGACGTGCAGAAGGGCATTCGGAGACTTCTATCCCAGGGGAAGAAGCTGCGGGATGGGCAGTGCGATTTGGGGACCTTCCCTCAGCTCTGCCACTGGCCAGGGTACGGCTGTAAGGCCAAGAAGCCACTCTGCTCTAAGTTGTTCTCTTCCGGTTTCTGAATTTGTTTTCTGCACACATCCTACACACTTCAGAGGAGCACTGCATCATCCAGCCTATTTCTACTGTTCCTTGGACTGCAGGCAGAGCTGGACCTTAATGTGCACTAAAGCAGTAAAGCTAAGGAACCTAGGATTTACAACTCCTTCCCTTCAAAAAGAAAGGTGCAATCCCACCAAAAGTATTAATCAGCTTTACCTTTTCCTTCGTTTTTTTTAAAGGATTGAGGTCCTTGATGTAAACGAGTAATTCTATTTGATGTTACTTTTCTTTACTGCTTCCATAGTAAAACAAAAAAAAAACAAAAAAAGCTCAAGGTATCCTAAACATCTTTGCAGATTCAGCCTGGTGACAAATGCTGCCATTGGTAGTGGTAACATTTTCCAGGAATATCTTTCATTCCTTGCCTTGTTCTCAGCTAATACTTTTTTGTTTCACTCCTTTGCAATAATCGAATCTTTAACAGCTACAAATTTCCATAACTTTATTTACTTCATTGAATTACAACAGTGTGTATCAGGAGAAGATTTGTTGGAGTTTAATCCAAGCAATCCTTTTCAATTTGCTGATATTGTAACAAAAAATACTAATTATTATCACCTCTGACTCCAGGATTTTTTTTAACTGAAATCACTCATTTTTCAACGTTTCAATGTCATAATTTTAAAAAAGATATATTTTTTTCATGGTTCTTGAAAATAACTAAAGACCAGTTCTCCCTTAATTCCCTTTGTTTATGTGTTTTCTGATGATATTTTTCTTGTCACTGCATCACTGCCTTATGGCAAAGGACCAGAGGAGGTCCATTTCAGGGGCTACATATTCACAGGACTGGGTTTCAAGCAGGCAGCATGGATGCCATTTTCCCAAAGGGACTAATGAGTAGTCACTCATTATACTCATCTTTACTACCAAAAGAGCATCCCTGCCTCCACTGGCAGGTCCCACCAATGAGCAGAACAGCCCTGGCAGCTGAGCAGGACTGAACTATGCTCCCTGGTTGTTAGATCTTGAATTATGAAATATTCCTACTGGAAAAACGAAGCTATTACTTTCAGAAGATGAAAAAAAATATCCATGTGGAGAAAACAATGAATAATTTTCTCTGCAATACACAGTAAACAGCCCCCAAGAGCATACCAGTAGTGTAAAAAAACAAGCAAACGCAGACTAATAAAGAGACACAGACCGAGGATAAATCAGTTCCTGATTTCAGAAAAAAATAATGTCTCTTTTAACAGCTGCTGAGATAACTTCCATAAACAACGAGCCTTCACTGATGCACTTTGGTAGATGTAACGCTAAGAAATGGTAAATCAAATACACCAGAGCAGCCAGTGGTGCACGACACACTTTCCAGCACAGCTAGGCTAAAAACTATTCATTCAGGGAAAGCTTTTAGAAAAAAATAAACAAAAGAACAACAGAAATCAGGCAACTCCAGTAAGGCAGAGTTAGCAACAATTTCCAGGGATGCTCCAAAGCCCGTGCAGTGGCAATCGTGCAGCACGTCCAAGCCCTGCGCAGAGCAGGGAGGAAGCAGGAGCCCTCCTGTCCAGCATCCCACTGCGTCACACACTCCCGTGCTTCCTCTGTCATATGCCAACCTTCTGTTTTCAAACTGGATGACCTCAACAATAAACAAATAAATAAATAAAAGCATGCAAAAAAAATAGGCAGACAGAGAGAGAAGAAAGCACTATTTTGGTTTAGTTTTGGCTTTGCAGGGGGCAGGAACAAGAAGAGGGTCCATATGTTAATACTCCAGTTTTCCCAGGTTGAGCTTTATTGGGATGTTAAATGCATACATTTGCATTTAAGTATAGGAATATTAACACTTGAAGGCATGTAAGAGATGCTACTTTTCCTTCCATGCACACGGTGCTAAATCTATGCCACTGAACGTACAGGTGTATAGGCTGCTGTATTTCAAACAGGGTCACTTGAATCACCCAAAATAACTCCGTGCGGTGACATTAAAGCACATTGTCTTTTAATGACACATGTATTATTGAAGCTCCAGTGCCAAAGACAACAGCTGAAGAAGTCTGTGATGTTGCACATGCCCCAGCTTCACATTTACTAGGGCAGCTTCTGCAGTTTATACGCACAACCCACAGGCTTTGCTTTTTGGAGTCTGATGTTAGCTTCCAAACCCAAAGGAAGCAGTTTGGCCCTGTTCACAGACAAGGAATGGGTGGTGCTTTGGCTAAAAACCCCACAAATGACCAGAAATGTTGAGCGATGCTAGACATACTCAACAGCCCTTTCTAAAGCCCTGGGGCCAAGATGTGTAACTCTCTGTATCCAAATGAAGGTTATTCCACATTTAATGACCTAGGAGACTCTACAGAGGTAAAATTTCTTCCATCTTGTTGTGTTTTACTGACCAGAGGTAAAGCTAGCAGAGAAGTGTTCAGATCCTCCGCGGCATAAGAAGGTTATTCTCAGGAGCTTGGCCAGTTGCTTTGAGCAGATTTTACCTAAGTTAACAGAATAAGCCAGAAAAACATGGTGAAGGTTTGGAAAAGTTTATCTGACTTAACTGGGTTTCTGGAAGCTTCACAGAGATCCACTGAACTCGTATTTTATACCTGTACCCCCAAACCCTGGACACAGGCTGAACGTCTTTTACCAGTCCCTGAAGATCCGTCAGCCCCAGGCAGAGCCATCCAGCCTTTAGCTTATGGGAACATCCAGCCTGGATGCTGCCGGCAGGGCTTTGAATTGTTAATAAAAGAGTTGAAATATTGCCATCTTTCTCATGGTCTGGTAAGTTCATGTCCTGGGGTCACACTAGAAAGACTGAGAGACCCTCTCAAAAGCATACATAAAGAACAATAGCATACACGAGCTACAGCTCGGATGTGTAGAATTCAAATGCTACACATTTGCTACACATAAAATGCCTGAATTTAAATTATATTTAAATTAAATTTAAATTCAGGCTAGCTCTACAGCCCAACCAACAATAAATGTCCCTATATAAAAAATGAGACTGTTTATTAGCTTTTATTTAGAACATAAGCACATTAAAAAGAACATAACCACTGCAAACTGCATCCCCCCACCCTGGACAAGGTTACTGGGTTCCATTACTGCGAGGAAGCCTAGAGGTTTAAATTACACAAGATGTTTCACTTGAAGTTTGCCAAATTTAGACTGAAGGAAATGGATCAGAAAACTCCAAATTCCAGACCTCCAGATTCAGAAATTATTTTTTAATTTGAACCTATTTTTATCGTAATATTTCAAGTTTGGCTTGATTGTGAACTGTATTTTCCACAGTTGTGGTATATTAGGCACCAAGAACAATTAAAGAATCATCAATGCTGCTATTAAAATAATAAGTAGGTCCAGTTTAAAAATGTTGCAAAGAAACTTAAATAATTGTACAGTATTGTAAAACCTAATTCTCAACCTGTCAGCATGGTACAAAGATTCAAAACACAAGCCTTACAGTGCATCCAGACAGCATTTCATAGCTTGGTATTCCAGGTTCAAAATCCTCAGACCAGCAGACAAACCCAGCCCAGCCTTAAATACCTGGAATAACACTCTAGAGAAACCTCTGCTCCATATAAATTGTCTGACCGAAGTGCAGCATGGAGGATTTAGATCAAGTGAGGATTTAGTTAGCTTTGCCATACATCATATTCCTTTCTAGAAGTATTCCATCTATCCCTTACCTGACATATAGTTCTTAAATAACATCAGAAAAAATATGGCTGTGCTTTAAATCTACTCAAGCTGAATTCCTTCTGAAATTCCATAAATTTTCAGAAAAGAAACATTTTAGCCATGGTAAGCATTTAAAAACAGCCCACAAAAACATCTGTGCATTGGCTAAGTTCCCATACTAACCGCAGGAGCCCCTTCTCACTGTCTGCTCTCCACAACACAACACACGTGCGTTTTCTGGTTATAAATAAATACAGACCTGCCAGATCATATTTTCACTGTAAACTTCAATATACACATTTTTGATGAAAGATCTTTTCTTTCTTCTCGAATTTCAGTACAATTTTAAGCAGTTAATGTGCTGTAACAATAAATTGCACTATTTTGTGTTTACCCTACAACGTTTTCCAAACAAATGGGAATCTATTTTTTCTTTGTTTATTTTTCCTCTTTGCTTTTTTATCCTGAAGGATAAACGTAGTCCTAGCTACGTTCACCACTGGTAAATATTAAACCATTATATACTCATTTTTACTTTGTAATGTCGTTGATTTGCTTTACATGAGTAGCAGCACTACTTCCACTGCAGTTATTTGCCCCTCTGGAGTCAGAGTTCCTGCAGGTGCCTATGGCTCTGTTCCACTCTGATGTGACCACCCAAGACTGCATCACCACAATACAATCATTCCCAAACCACAGCCAGCAAAGGACATAACTAACAGGAATGCCTTGCCAGTGCTCTTCTAGACACTGGCTTCTAATTAGGACAGTTTAAAGTAAGGAATTTCTCTTTCTCTAGCAGTAGATGTCTTCAGATTGCCTGTAGACTCCTCTGACCCGCTCCCTGGCAGAAGAGAACATGCCTTTGGTTTAAAGACAGAGGAAGCTAAGGTAGCAAAATCTCTACCTAAGGGCCCTCCTTGCTCTGGCAAAGTCCTGGTCATGGTGATCTTTATGTTTGGTCACAGAGGCACACACCTACTTACCTGGCCTGAAATGGTTCAGGAACCTGGAATTGCAGCTGGATGTAACACGTAAAAGGGCTTAACTCGACCCGAAGTGAAATGGTTGATTTGGGGGGAAACAGACAAGTTTTTAATTGATGAATTTTAACTTCTTAATTCTGTATGTGTGTGGACAGAGTTATGATGTCGTTAGAGACATACAGGTATATTTACAATAAACCCACATTACAGAGGTTTCCCCAGTTCACAGATAAGGACACAGACCTGGATCAAGGATCATAAGAGATCTGAAGATGATGGGAGCAGAACTGGACTCTGAAGAGAAATTGTAAATGTTGGAAAAGGCAGCCAGGTCCAGGTGGTCGTCATGTGTTCACACCTCATACTGCCTTACTAAGTTACTTTTGGAAAACCCTTAAATCTTGCCTTTTTTAGAGTTTTTAACTATACAATGACACTACAGTACTTCAACGCTTCAGGATGGTACACAAACGAAAAATAGTTTTACCATATGGAAGCATCTAGCAATTCTGCAAGGAGTGACAGCAGGCTCCATGAATATCTTATCTATCTGAATAAGTTGTTTAGCATGATAATTTGCCTTTTGTGATATTTCACACTCAAAGCACTGCCTCAACTTTTGGAAATGCAAACATTAACTACTGAAAATGGTAACCCAATTAGAAATGATTTGCGTGATCTTTATGGCATTCCCATAGCCTAACAGTTTTAAGATATTCTATTTTTATACTAGAAGTATTTCAGCAGACTTCTGAAAATCAAAGCAGACTTGCTTTTAGACAGAAATATAGCAGCACTTGAGAAGCGTATCAGGTGTTGAATAAAACACATAGTGAACAGAATTTTATACTGCCTTTTATCTTATGTTAGTGTAATGTAATTATATATTTTTTAATTAATTGTCCTAATATTTCACGAGACTAATGCAACCCCCTTTGCTGGGTTATTATAAGCACCTTTTCTTCTCACTGCAACCCATGTAACACAAATGCATTGAGACCTCTGAATACAAAAGTGGCTATTTTAAGCATCCTTGGTTTTAGATAGCTTTCAAAGCTTTTGAAATTGAAGTACAGAAAAATGAGTTCACACAGAATTGACAGCTGGACACCCAGTAACGAAGATACCCCAAATAATTGTGTGAAAGAGCTGTTAAAGACAAATTCAGGTAAATGAGAATAGATAGGCTGGTCAGTTTGTTTGTTTTAAGCAATTTCTAGCATAACGATTTATCTGTGCTCTATTTTTGGCCAAAAAAATCACTTAAATTCAACAGGAAATCTGTCAGAAGGACTGAAGGTAAACTAAGATATTTGCTTGACACCTTCCTGAGTATTTTTGTCTGGTTCCTCCCTCAGCTAACAGGTGGTAAGTCCCGCAATGCTGTTCTTGAGGAAGATAAACAAAATTAGAATAATTTCTCTGCAAATATGCATTCGGGATTTAGAAATCTGAGCCTGCTACCCTGACTGGAGTCCATCTGTGACTGGCCCTGGCTCATAAAGGATCCTGGGACAGGGATCTAACCTGGAAGCTGGAGGGAACGGAGCACGATCCGACGCAGATCTGCCCCACGCAGCAGTGCAGCAGGCTTGTTCTCCAGAGCCAACTGTTCTTGTCGCCACATGGATCGGTGCCTTCCACAGCACTTCCTACACCAGCCAGTCACTAACGTCACCACTGCTTCCCTCCATCGTCAGCGGGAGATGTGCGAGAGAGGAGCCTAATAATGCAAACGTTGAAAGCTTTTTCTCATCCCCATTTAAAGGTAAAAAAAGAGGGCTTGTATTTATTTCTCTACGCGCTGCTTTCATGAACATGTGAAGAATGGAGCATGGTGTGTAAGACAAGACCAGAAGAAATTCACATTTATGGCATTCAGTCTTATATTAGATGTTTGTTCTCTGAGCATTTTAATGACCTGAGAATATGAAAAACAAGGAAGATTCGAACTGGAAAGCTTTGGTTGTTGAAAAATAAATTTGTTTTCCTTCTATCTTTGCTCACCATCCCTATAAATTTAAGAGACAAGCCACATATCACAGTAACCTCCATTTTAATTAGATGGCTAGCAAGCTGCCCAAGAACCAAAACAAGCTGCCAAATACAATTAAGCAGGTTGTCAGAATATAGCACAACATTACAGAGATTTTCTTTTTACAGAGCGAATAAGAATGCTAACCCTACCAGACACCTCCGTGAACTAGTAGAGAAACTTTAAGCCTGGCTTCAGATAAAATTGGAATAAGGATTTTTAAATGTGTAAGTTGCTTTTTGGTGTAGAGTTTTAGCTACTCCTCCTGACTGTGGGAGAGGACATCCATTCAAACTTCTCTGCCCGTGGGTGCAGCCAGCTTTGGCGTGTAGACATTTCACATCTCAGACTTGGAGAACTCTGACAGGGGAGTTCCCACACTCCAAGAATCTGCATTTTTTAAAATGCAACATCACTTGCAATCCCTTTGCTGGTTTTTATGTTCAAGAACTCATCTACATTGGGTATTTGACAAAACACTGAAATTCAGACATGAATTTCAATTCAGACATGGAAAAATTACATTGGAATAAAATCACATTTATTTTGGAACTGAGTGTAAGTTGGGAAAACTGTCATGATTTTGCACAATATTTTTACTGGTCAATTTTGCTAATATGAGTAAAAATTACCCAACCAACTACAGTAGTTCTGAATAAGCAACTATTTTTATCATTTAATTTTATTTTGATACTGTCTTATCAACATTTATGTACATTTACTGTATCGTTGGATATCTTGTGGCACAATAGCACCTAGAATCTTACCCTATAAACTCATTTCTATGATCAAATGACTGGAAAGCAAGAGATGACCATAAATGTTACCTTGCTGTTCATTCAGACCAGCTGGCTGATTTTGGCACATACATCGACAGGCTATCACAGCTTCCGACCAAAGTCACACTTCACTTACATTTCTGTCTCTGTTAGCAAAGATCATCTTATTTGCACAGATTAGTTAAATAGTCCAGCTAACTGCAAGTAAAATGTATTGATAAAGAAGGGAGGGAATTGCAGGCTTATATAAATTGCTGCTCGTTGGGTGTAAGCAAACTGTTGAACATAGTGACTTCCACCCATCAGCTGGACTCTGAGGAACAAAAGAGGTTTGCTCATGAAATAAATGGTGAAATTAGGATATAATATCTATGAAGTTATTTATCTGAATTCTCTAAGCACAGAGGAAATGGTGCTTGCTGATTGCTTCATAGTGAAGGCAATTTTGTAAGCCTAGAAGAGAAGGTAGTAAGCCATCCAAGAAGAAATGTTCAAGACAGAAACTCCCTACAGCTCTTACTGTAAAAAATAAAAAATAAAAAATAAAAAATAAAACACTCTTAGCTTTATTTTAGCTTTGCCTTCAATGGAAGGCATGTTAGTTCATTACTGTGTAATAATTTTACTCTTTTCTATTCCCAAAAACACTTTAAAGTGCGCAAGTCCAGAAGACTTTTACTTGGCTGGACCTTCTTTGCCCATGCATTTTTAACTAAAACACATTTTCTTTTGTTAGCATGATTTCAGCTCAACAAAGATTGCAAACTCTTGCTTTATTTCTCATATGGCTGCTGGAATGTAAAGACAAAGTTTCAGCTGGGTTATTAATTCTTCTTCTGTACGGATCACCAAACAATGAAAACTCATCCTCCTTAGGCAGATTTAATTAAAAATCCAAGTTCTGAACACGGACATTCCTGCTAAATAAATCAAAAGTCAGGAAGAAGAAAAGGAAATCCCATGTTATCTTTTTTATCTTTCTAGGCTGAAATATAAACACACCTGTCAGGGACAGAAGCAGCTGTCTGATAGCTCTCTGTTGACTATAACCGTAGGAAGGAATTGAAAGCCCTTCAGACAAATCTCTTTCTCAGGCAGCATGCTAATCTTAGCAATCTATTGCTAAGGGCCACAATAAAGAAGCCTGTCATCAATCCTACTTCAGTGTTGTAATATGGAGATGTTCTGCTAGCAAGGATGGCACAGAGAGTGCAGACACATGGGACACAGAGAATAGCACTGCAGTCAGGCTCGGTATAGAAACCCCATATATTAAGTTAGCTGTGGGCTCTAAGCCATTCAGTAAAAATTACAAGGAAATGTGAGCCTTAGGAACAAATTTCCTTTGTTCTGTGTTTTTAAGGCAGCTTTGTTAGCTGCTTTTTCATAATTTTTTTTTTTTTTTTTCTGGAAACACATAATGCTGATTTTTCTAACAAAAACATTTTTAAACTATTACTGCTTTCTTCTAGTTGCTCAATCTGGACAATAGGTAGGAAATGCCACTCAGTAAGTCACAAAATCAGGAAGATCACAACAGCATCCACAAGGACACAGAGTTCTAAAACTAAAAGAAAAAAGAGCAAATGACTGACATACCACTCTACTTTGCATCTCTCCAATTTTGGAGTAATTGCCTTGACACATCTACTGCTAATTCTGATCAAAGTAACAGAAAAATCTCATTCCTGTCTGTACTAGATGAGCCTAATTTATTTGGAGAAAAAATAGTCCAGGTAACATCAGATAAAATGTGATGATAAGGCAGAAGGACATCAAAAAGCTGTATATTGCTATTTACAACATGTAATCATACTAATAAAACTCAAAGTGCATCAGTTATTTTTTGTTTTCCATGTACGACTGCTCCAAGGAGCAAGCTCCTGAAAAATGTCAGAAACGTATTCCCAGGACATATCCCTTTATGTCAAACAGCATGCACCTCTTCTTTTAGCACACAAAGGGGTTTTGTTGCCTTTTGTGTGTGTGTGTGTCTGTGTGTGATATAAAGGCTTCTTATTAGAATGAAACTAAAAGGAAATGTTCCACATTTCAGTATACTGGGATTGTTGAAAGCAGAATTGAGATGTAAGTGACCTGCAGCTACAATGATTTTTCAATGAAAGACCAAAAACACCAACAATCAGTGGAGTCACCTAAAATATTCCAACTTAATTTTTCCAAAATGATAAGCGCAGTCTGAAAAACAGCTGTTTCCTGCCAAGAGCACTTCTGAAAAGAGCAAACTTACAAAGGGTTAACACGTCTTCTACAATTATAATGGATTTGTATTTAAAAAGTCCAGTGCTCTGAATTTGTAGTCTCAAATCCTATCCCTGAGCCTGAGATTAATTCCCTAGAAGAGTTAGGTTTTCAGTGGCTGAGAATCGTAATGGCACTGTAGCGTTTTATACCAGCCAAAGCTAAAGCTGTCTTGCTCACTATTCCTGCTGTGCCAGATTTGCTGCTCTCCTTTCCTGGTGATGAAAGGCTTCGAGATGCACCGGGAAGGCTTCAGCCTGACTCCCCCTGTGACATGAGCACCACTGCCCCGAGCGAGCTCAGCTGCCCGCTGCAGGAAAGATGCTCCTCCTGCAAAGCCCTCCATGCCAAAACAGGTGTTCATATTCAGTCACAGCTCTCATCACATTCACGTACTCACTATTTTTCATGATCCCTCAGCCTCCCTCCCAGGTAAGACATTCTTTAAAGTCCACAAGTTATTGAATTGTTTTCCCTGCATTGCTCCTATTCATCTTTTCTTTCCCGCTGCCCTATGGTCAGAGCCAGACACTGGGTATGCCCTGCAGCAACGTACAAGAGAAATTGCAGAAAGTTCCTTCAGCCTAGTTTTCACCACACTTAAGAGAAAATAAGAAAAAATCAGCACTGCAAAGCTAATGTAAATTATCTGAAGTTAATGTGTACAAGCATAGAATTCAAACAACTTTCCAGCTACATATGAGAAGAATCTTAACAAATATTTTCCTTCTACCACCCCAAGAAGGTCAACTTCTGTTAGCTCAGCAGATACTGTTGCCAAGATTCAAACAAGTAGCCTATATTACTGCATTAAATACTATTTTCAAAAAAAAGTTTAAAAAAAAAAAGGATTATATGAGAAAAATAGCTTACTTTTGAAACGTAGAAAGAGCAAGCTACATGTTATTCGCTGTGCAAAGAAAATGACTGTGAGTTCAGTTCTGGAGTAATGTATAGTTACCTCCCAGTACATTTCACAGTAACTTGACTGTAATATAAGAGAGAAGCACAATATAAGAAGAGAGTCCCAGACTGTATAAATCTGCATCATGCTCTTTAGGTATTCTTATTATATTGCTTGATCATCCAGCTTTCATATAATTGACTGCTTATAACTATCAGCCTCCATTCATGTACAAAGATGTACACTCCTGCTGAAGGAGTTTTAGAATTGTCCTAAAAACCTTGTCAAGACTTCACCTGTGTGCTGTGACTAATCTCATGCTTTCCATCAGAAGTAGACATGGCATTCCTGCATCCTGCCATGGCGAAACCTCAACTCATGCTCCAAATTCATCTTTTCCCCCCTGGCCATTCCTTTCAGTTGCCTAGTTGACAATGACAAAGACTGATCACTCTGTGTTAGTCACCTTCTTCTGTACCACGGCATTTATAAAACCTCGCTGATGTGCAGTGACTCACGGTACTTGTACACAGCTCCTGTGCTTTGAGAAAGATTAACATAACCTTGCCACTGGTTACACAAGAAGAGAACTGAAAAACAAACACAAAATGTAAATGCAGTTATATACCTATTTATTCCAGCTCATTTTAATACAGAGCCTGTTGCTAAACTCAGGTCTCACCCAGTGCCCAGGAAAATCAATGGAATTACTTCAATTGATCCGAGTATACACTGGACCAGATCTACAACATCATTTTATTGTTACTCAATTTCAGTGGAAAAGTAGGTATACTTACATAAGTGTATTTTTGACCTTTTATACAAACACATTAAAACCTATTCAAAAGTGAACCAGTGTCCTAATCCACTCTTGAAGGTACTACAAAGCTCTGTACTTATGAGATCTTACTTTTAAAGCTAATCAACTCTAACAAAATGGAAGCACTTATGTTCTTTCAGTGTTACCCTGTGCCTGAATTCCGGTGGTTCAGTAGATTTTTGTGACTTGAAAACATTTTCAGTTCTTCTTAGAATGAATTTTACATGGAAATTCTGATCCATAGGCAAAAAACTGTTAAACCAAAGTGCATCAATAAGGTGTTGGTTCATCCTTAGACATGTGAAAGGAAATATGTGAGTCCACATAAATGTTCATTACAAAGAGGATAGTAAGTATGTCCTTTCTTTCCTAAAGAAAATTAATGTAGCCTAAAGAACAAGATGTAACAACCATTTATTTTAGAAATTTCTAAATAAAAACATCTAGAAACAGCATCAAAAAAAACCCTCTATAATCTTATTACTAAGGTTTGTATAGATTATTTAAAATGTTACAAGACAAACAAAAATCTGCATAGCAAGTCCTGCAGAGGAGATGAGCTGATTTCCTAAAGAATGTGGTCAACTAACTATAGAGCCTCTTACGGTGCTTTAAAGATGCAGGTCCTCTCTTTAGTACGGATTTTAGTGCAACGTGTTCTTATGACACAACTACATAATTAGAGAGATACCATACACAAAAGAACGTATTCTTATTTTTCCCTTGAGGTTTGGAACTACTGCTGCACCAGCATCATCTCCAAAGCAGTGCAAGTAATGGAAAACATAGTAAAATAAAAACAAGTGTCCAAAACAAATCCCACAGCCTTTACACTTGACTAAGAATTCGAGAAGCTGCAATAGTGTACAACAAGGCACACTTCACATCAAACCAAAACAAATGTGAAGTAGTCACTTGTGCACATCTGCCAACTGAATAAAGTTTAGCACTGCAAAGCAAAATATCCTTCTGTGTGTTTTCAAGTAGACGTAGGCAACACAAACACTGGGAGGAAAGCAAGCCAAACTATGCTGACAGATGTGGCAATATCCCGCATTTGTAGAAACCCAGAACAGTGCTAACACAGGGAGGTTCAGGTTGAAAAGTAGGAGACATTTCTTCTCAGAAAGAGCCATCAGGCATTGGGACAGGTTGCCCAGGGAGGTGGTGGTGTCACATTCCTGGGGGTGTTCAAAGAAAAGCTGGATTTGTGCTTAGGGACATGGTTTAGTGGGTGACATTGGTAGTAGGAGGGTGGTTGGACCAGATGATCTTGGAGGTCTTTTCCAACCTGAATGGTTCTGTGATCAGCTAGGAGAAGCAGAGCTCCCCCATGACACCAAAGAGCCCAAAAGAGCTGTGCTTATCAACAGCCAGCAGCAACAGATCGCTCCTCACATCCCAGCTTCGTGCCATCAGCAGAAAATGCTTCAGGTGAGGGAAAGGAAAGACAACTGCATATGGGCTTAAGCAGTCTTCAAGCTCAACCATTCAGCGGTAGCTACTCCTTTTGCTACTTTTCTAACACAATACCTGCTGCCACAGCAAAAGGAGAGAAGCAAGCGTGTGGGTTTCCTGGCACTCTTCTGGCACTGGCTTTCCTATTTTTTTTCAGCAGAGGAGCCTTCAGTTCTAAATGAAGAAACCAGCAGGGAAAGCAGCTGTGGCTCCTGCTCCTTTAAAACACAGCCCCAAAAAGCGACAGCTGAGCTGCTGGCCTCGGCTTGGGCAAAGCCAAGACTTGGGCTTTGTCCATCCCCAACACATCTTCAGCTGTTGCCGTGACAACGCCGACATCGCCACATGCTGCGAGAGGCTTTTAGTTTAAATATTGTATAAATGAACATAAATCTTTCATATTCCTCGGGCAGCTATTGTTTGTGAAGTGGGAGCCGTATTCCTCTTCTCAGCTTGACCGGAGGAAGAAATATTTTTAAAAATTTACTGGAGGAAAAAGCAGGGATTGTTACGCACTGAGCACAGAAAAATCTGACAGCCCAACCTGGCATAATTTTATTTTATGTTTTTGTTTTATTTAATGAAAAACAGGGCAGTAAGACTGTATCCTGAATGCAAGAAAGGTCGATTTCAACAAATTTTCTCTCTTGAAAAATTCAGGTGTGTTGGAAAACTGGGGACCTCCACTGTAACTTATTTTCCACATAGAACCTTAAAATAGCTCAAGTAAAAGATTTTTTTTAATGTTTTAGTATTCAAAGTGAACATTTGAGGGAGATTTTCAATTAATAGTATTTGAGATTTTATTTTTTAATTCCTTTTGGATTATATCTATAAACACTGAAGAATTTCCTCTCCCACCTGTCCCTAGCAGAGTTGCAAAGCCCAAAGATGACCCCATGCCTTCCTTTGGGGCTTTCTGCACTTGAGGATCTGTAAAAAAAACTTCAATACAGAGTATGGCTTCTATTACCATGGGCACATAGATCCATAATGATGATTCCATTATTTTCAGTCCTACATTCAGACAAGTATTGGTGATAACCCTACAAAGAAATTAGATCTTCAGAGTTTTATATTTGATTAAAGACTTTTTTGAATGAGCATACAAAAACATAAGGAAAAAAGGAAAAGAACAGTCAACCTTTTGAAAAAAAAATAAAAAAGCAAACCGGGACTTTTCCACCACAAAGGCCTAGGAAGACACTCACATAGGTATTACAAGGCAAAACTGGCATGCAGTTGATATGCTGATGGCACTTTCACATCTCCAGCTTTGACACCACTTGCTCTTTCACTGGGGCGTCTTCTAAGGGCTGGGCCTCTGAGGCCAGCACCTCACAGAGAGAGAGCTGATAATTTCCATCTGCGCTGGCACAAAACCTGGATGAGTTTTTTTTAGGACCGAGCATAGCTCGCAGGATCAGCAGTGCACGTGATGCAGCGCACACCATTAACATCAGAGGCAGTGTGTTTAGACTACCCTAATAATCCCCACCCTTGAGGTTCTTTGCCCTCGATGGTATCAGCCTCTTGTGTGAGCTACTTCACGGCCGTTTCTTCCCATGCAAAGAACATGGAGCTTCTCCTAAGGTCTCCTGACATAAATGTAAATCTGCTATGACTTCTGCTCCAGAATAAAGTGACACTGGGGAGCAGGGTATTCTTGTCTGCACATACACAGCAATGCTGTAATGACCTACAAGGAAATGTATGAGATGAGATCAGGCTCATCTTAATTAGTCCCTGAATTTTCTTTATAGAGAGATAAAACATGTTATATTAGATAATAATAGATAATAATAATAATAGTAGTCGATAATAATAATAATAATAGTAGATAATAATAGGTGAAGTATTTCATCTCATTTTTTCTTTTAGGCTCCCTTTTCTGCTGTAGCATTTAAATGGAGATAATCAGTTCCCTCTGGAGCAAAGGCAAGGACCACGAACAGAACTGCACGGCTCAAGGGATGTTCAGCAACTGCATTCAATCAACACTTGCTCCTTCTGGAATAAAGAGGATGTGCCTCTGCATCAGGTTTAGCCATTGTCTACTGTTTGAACTGTGAGGCAGTCTCTGTCTATGCCATAATATGATTTGGGCTGAGGGGAAAAGGGCAAAGGATTATTTTAAAACTGTACTGCAACGTCCATCCTTCATCTAATGAGGATTATCTAATTTACATCTGAAAACCTATACCTACTGCAAATGTGGAAGTCAAAAAGGGACACATGTGCAGGGCTGAGGCTGATGGGGGGAAGGCAGATTTAAATTTACCGTGCCAAGCTTCCTATTCTACAAGAGCGTGCTAATTATTATCGCTAGAACAAAGGTTTTATTAAGCAAATGAATAAAACCTTTAATCACAATATTACCCTTCTTTCTGATGAATGTACACATCTAAAAGTTAATTAGAACTGAAAATAGCAGGCTTATGAGCATAGCATTTGCTGGCACATGGGCTGGTGTGTCGTGTTAAAAGGTGATAGTGCCAGATAAGTCATTTAGCCATAACGTGCGTTAAAGAAAGGATGAAAGTAACGAATAAATGAATGGAATCAATAAATAGGCATTAATTAGTGGTCTTGATTTTGTAAACCCCAACAGAAACTGACAAATTTCTGCCACATTAATACCTCATTTAAACTGGTAGCGTTGCCCAAACTCTCATAAGTAACTCTATCTCCCTCGTTATTTCAGTAGATTGTAGGTTAATTATGAGAAGATTTGGAGCCTTCCCGACCTATCACTTTACACCCCTGAAATCCATTAAGGAAAGATAACACAGGGCCATCCGTGCATGCAGACACACGGGTTCCTTTCATCTCTAGAGCCAAACTGTACAACTCCAATTTCCCATTAATTAGATAATCTTTCAGAGGTTTATTTGCTAATTATCCTCAGTAGGATTTCAGCAGATGAAAAACATATACAGTGAAAAAAAAATCACGAAGAGAGACTTCTCTAAGAAACAGGGCATGCAAATATGGAGGGAAGAATGGGCATACCCCACAGATTCTTGGGGATCGTTCCACCCTGACACCCCAGGAATAACACCCTGGTTGTGCCAACTTCTCCTTGGGGCACAGAGTAGCCAGGGTCCATTACGCTTTGAAAATCATCCAACTTGAGGCAGGACTTTAAGATTATTTTACTACAAAAGCTTATTTAAGGAACTATTTGTCAGATGTGGGAAGAGGCACAAAAAGTGTGATATCTAAGGGCTACGTGTCATTTATTAGCTCTGCGAATTTCCTTCTTTTCCATTCTAGTTCAGGGTTTTGAGTTACTACGTGCCCACCAAATGCTCCAGAGATTGCATCTACAGCCAGTAAATCTCTCCCGAAGTGATACTCCGCTGACAAGCTAGACATCTGGAACCAGAAAGGATGAGACAGGAAGAGAGAACTGTCAGACTTATCCTAGCAGCAGCAGAGCTTTATTCTTTCACCTTCTCCCAGCTAACCAAAATACGGCGCACAGTCTGGGCTGCTGCTGTTCTTGGCTGCCGTGCTGCCATCTCCTCCTCCATTTCCTCCAAGCCATAGCAATGCGGGTTTAGTTCCAGGACCTCCTACGCCCAAAATCTGAGCAGCAGTGTGCAATGACTGGGTACATCTGAGACGGGCAAAATGATGCCTCAGCCACCTATCCAGCAACCAGAAAAATGACGGCTCAGCACTGGCAGCTGCGGACCAGTCTCGTTTGCCACCAATCTGGCCATTTGCAGCACGTATGACAGCAGCAGACACAGCCAGGTGTGTTTAAGCTCCAGCAGCACGAAAGCCAGCCTAGAGCCACAAAAATCCTAACAGCCTCCAATTACTTACTGCATGTGAACTTTGGTCACCGAAGCTGCAAGCTATTTTGAGAAAGTCAAGCACTGGGTATGTGGTTGTGGATCTTGGGTGTCTGGGGTGTATGTATATCAGAAACTTGAAAAATAAAACCAATGTTGTGTACATGTCTATATGTGACAAACTGTCTGCCTCTTTTGGTGACTGAAAGGAAAGGTACAAATACTTGCCTATAATAGATTCATGAGTATTTCATATGCTAAATTTCTGGTGTATGCTAAATTTCTGGTGTAAAGTGTTGATGTCTTGAGTTACTATAGATTGACCATGCTCAAGACATATTACTGTTCTTTAGCACTTGTCTACAGCACTCTCCAGCTGAGATACCAGGAATATTTTTCAGCTTGATGGAAAGAAAAAAAAAAAAAGGAAGAGAAGAAAAAGAACCACTCAACAAGAGACGATGGTTTACCAGTAAAGCAGACTTTCTCAGAGCACTTGAGAAACATCTGGATCAGATGTGTACCCCACAGTGCTCCCTATATTTCTTGAGAGAATGCTTTTGTAAAGAAGTAACGCATGGTTTTGACGTTAAAATTATGAAATAAAAGATACTCCAGTTTTATATTCTTTTAATTATCAAGGAAGTCCTGGCTGTCAAGGTACATTATTTTTCAGTCCTGTTTTTAAAATTATCTACTATTTACAAACCCACAGCTGAAGAGTTATACATATTATTCAACGTTTCAATCCTTGTGATAAGAATGTTGAGAAATCTAAAGGGTATTTTGTTATTGTTAAAAATGTCATGGCCATAAAGATACTGTAGATTATTCTCATTTAAGATACTGTAGATTATTCTCATTTAAGTTTCAAAATTTTACAAAGGATTAAAAGGAACTGCACTCTCAATAGTGTAACTTCCAAAAGACAAATTAATAAAAATTGGAAATTGCCTGTTCTGCATCTCACTGAAGATTTCTGAGCACAGAAATCTTGTTTACGTGTACCAAAAGGTAAAGAATTCAGGCTTTGTGCAATGAAAAATAATGCCCATTACATTCATTTAATACATATCTGATGGCCTGGCTTCAAAAACTGGCAATAGCTCTTTCCTCTGTAAATGCTTTTTTATTTCTCTAACCATATTCTTGTCACCCATGCGATCGGAAAACAGGCCGGTCAAACATGTTACTGAACCCATGTAAAAACCTTCCAATGAGGGTACACACATTTTGTTCAGAAATAGGAAAGAAATTATATTACATAATATAAAATTCTCACATTGTGGCATATAAATGAAAGGTCCATGAAGAAATACGGCGGGTATTGTGTGTGTGCTGCAGATGTGGTCAGCATATTGTCATGTTTACAGAATTCCCAGAGCAAGCCAAGCAAACAGGGAAAGCGATATTCAAAACAAAGCCATCTGGACAGTCTGTTTAAGCAAAACAATGTCCCACCTCAATGAATGTGCAGCTAAGTGTTAAGCTATTCTTCTCTATTAGCACAGGTCAAGGTCTTGGTTAAGGTAAAAGAGGAGAATATATCACTGACTTCAGCTTTACCATTACAGGAATCATTTTTAACTGAAATTCTCTGGTATACGCATTTGCTGCCAAAATCAGCTTCCCTTATATCTGCTCACTTGGAGTAAAAACGTAGTGATGCTCCAGACTCACTTCTGGACAACGTAAAGGACTGCACCTAGCATGCACTTATACATAATTATTGCATTTCTACTGGCATCAAACTGCATCACCATTTTGAGTTCCTTAGTTATACACACAGGGATTGCCTTTATTAAAACTTGAGAGTATTTTGCATTTTTATTTTCTCTTTCCAGTCTTCTGTAATACAATCTAAAAGGCCTTGCATCACATCCAATATGCATAGTGAAAAAAAATATATGTTTGATCTCTGGTTTTAAAATAACTAGGCTAAAACAATGGGTACAAAGTGTTATATGTACAGTGAGTCTGGAACAGACTTCTCTATCTTCACCACCAAAATTCCTATTCCAAATGCAGGCCTGGAAACACAAATATTAATGACAACAATAAAAATAATTTGTATTTGTATCTATCTGAGAGACAAATATATGCATTTAATGATACTACACTCTACCATATCAATAACACATTTTAGAAAATTATATGAATACTCAATAAGTCGGTTGTTTTATTTGGAAAGACCCATTTCAAATATACCTTGTAAATATGGGATGTTCTAATGTTTTTACATCCCCTGTATTGTCGTAGTTAATTCTTTCCCAAAGACAAGGCTTAAAACTGCAATATATAGTAAGAAACTAATCAAATCAAAGATATGTTAATCAGAATTTAGACTGAAATTCTACACTTACACAATGCCAGTTTGTTTATCCAGGCAAAATGAGCAACTATATATGTTGCTCAAACAGATCACATTTTATTTTACAATAAAAAAAATAAAATAAAATCATAAAAGACCAGAGTAAGAAAATATTTCTCAAGTATGGTGAAATATCAATTCTGCTGCTGAAAATGCTTCTGCACATAGCAGGTTCCTAGAAACAAATTTTTCAGCTCTCCTTGTGGATTCAGATGCAAACCTTTATACAAGGAGCAACTTGCAATCTAACGTCATCCTGGTGACAACTAACACAATTGGGCTGAACATAAAAACAGATTTCAATCATGCATCAATTTCAATTCAAGTTCTAACAAACGCACTGAGGCAATTCCATTTACGTCAAATGGTACCAGAATTTTAAAAATTCAAATAAATAAATATTGATATATAATGTATAGAATGTTGCTACCTATTCTGTAACTTTCCTTTCTCTCAGTCTCTTCCTTTCCACCCACCCTTCTGATACACTAGGAATATACGCCAGGAAATCATGAACTAGCCAAAAAAATAAAAACCTGTTACAAATAAGGCTGCCTTTCTTTCCCCCACTATACCTAATTTTCATGATCCCCATACAAATCTGATTATATACGTTCTTTTCTCTGTTTTTATAGGCATTTACTTCATAATATTATAGAGTGATGAAGCACAGGACTGACAACTCCCATAATACAGAAGTTTTCGTAAGGTAAATTATTTTTAAGACTGTTCTGCAGTAAGCCATACCTCTCCTGGGTAGTTCAAATTCAGCATCTCTCCTATACCTGATATTCAGCTGCTGAAATTCTGAGTTTAGCAGGTGGTTGCTGTTGCATTTTATTCTACAGAATCAGGTGTTACACAGACACCCAGCCTATGAAACACCTAAACCTAGGAATAAAACTACCTCCTGGCACTTACAGGATTAACATTTGTTAAGTTTTTACCATTATATTGGCAATCCATTAGTATTTCACTTCTTCAGATACCTTTAGCCCTGGATGATACAGTTAAACTTCACCTATTCAAATATGGAAAAAGTACAGGAAATCAAAGCAACAGCAGTTCGCTACTCTTTTGCCAAAACAGAACCTCAAAGGATTTCCAAAACCAAAAATTTGAAAAACAGGTGAGAAAAAAAATAATTAACTTGGAACTCTCAGTCTTCAATAAAGGATTTTCACCGGTCAAGACACGGCAGTTGATAACAGTAGTAGGTAATGTACGACAAATTGAAGATGAAATCCTGGCTCCAAAGTCAATGCCAAATTCCAACAGTACTTTTGAGCAATTCTTAGCCCTTCTGACTCAGTTTTTGAACTGTCAGTTGAGTGGGAGGTGTGAATTGAGGAAATGTTTTCATGCGTTTCCTCATTTAGCCATTTCTCCATAACATACATTGGCAGAGCTCAGAGAAAAAACACACCAGACTGTTCACTGTTTTCCAAGTGAATTACTCGGCTTTTTAGCTAAGCCAGCATTTACACCTCCCAAGGCTTCCAAAAATGCTGAAGGCTGCAATTCTAACTCCTCAACGCAAAGACCCGAAGCCCAGGAACAATTCTCTGCCATATTTTCACTGTCCTTTTTTGCAGGTCATTCATCATATAGATATATACACCTATTAAATTTCAAGTTACTACTGAAAGGAAAAAAATGTTTGGAGATTTTGTAATGTAAAGGAACACATATGCATGCTAAACCAAATACGAATTATCTTCATACCTTAAATGTTTATCGTAGTTTAAACTTCAGAAAAACTTAAACAGGCTGGAGTAGGCAAGAACTGCTGAGCAAAAAGGCAGAGCTGTCTCTGATGACTGCTTAGGCCAGGAGTTAGCAGTCCGATCTCTGGGGTCCTATTTCCAGCTCTGCTATTGACCAATTCTGTGGCTTCAGAGAGTATGATATAAAATGTAAAATGTAAAGATCCCTGTAGGGCTCAATCAGGTAGGTACGTTTTGGCCTTGTTTTATGAATTCACAACAGACAGAATAGGAAACATTCATCACTCTTTGAAATGCTCACTTAAAAGGGGATAAACCTTCAGCATTCCTTTTCTGAGAACAAAATGTTCTGATTCGAGCAATCGCTACAAGATCAGCCTGGTGAGAAGGTGGCAAATGGAAGCAAAGGACATAAAGCTGCCAGATGAAGTAGTGTGTGGAATAGATACGTAGGAATTCAATTCCATTCAGTGAAAGCCTTTTAATGGGTGGAGACATAAAAGCATGGAGGAACCCATTACTAAATCTAAACCCTATCATTTCAGTTCTCATGGTATGGCATCTTTCAACACTGCAATGGTTTCTTGGGCTACGTAGAATAAAAAAGGTGTTGGGGCAGAAAGTCAGATCTATAGTATTCAACGGTAGGACTCTCCAGGTTTCAATTGCTCGATGGTTTCAGGACTTACAAGACTTGAGAAAGTATTTCAAGCATTTGCAGAGGCCTCGGCAAAACGGCCTTAATAAGAACAGCTGTTAAGATAGGGATGCTAGTGCAAATAGTGCGTGTGAATGCAACACTCAAAAACAACATAGAAAGCGTCTACCCAACACTGATTACGCTAAAGACAAGGACAATAACCACCCACGCGATTACAGAGTAACAAGAAAAGCATAAAAAAACTTTTAAAACAAAGCAATACTAACATCTGTATCAGTAGGGAAGAGTGGTAAAAACAGCAGTGGGCAAAACCTGGCCTCATTAGCATCCACTGGCATGAATCGCCATGTCCCCAGCTGGAGGTGTGCAAACGCGCCCAGCAAGATGTGTCCCTATAACCTTTCTGTCCATGAGGAGGGATGGGGATGCACATATAGCCTTAGGTGAGCTATAAAAGAGCATTTAGAAATTCACAGTTACATGTAAATAGTTTGTAAGCATCTAATATTGTGGGTTATCCATTGTATTGCTGATATCGAGCCTTCATGTACAATTTACTGATTGCCAGTTACATGTCATTAATAAATCAACAAGCCACTTTGATCCTTGTTTGATTTAATCCACATTAACCGAGTAGTTTTTCCTGCAACAAGCATTCAAATCCAGTGCTACTGCAGGGAGAAACCCCAAAGTCACTACTGCCTAAATAATTACCTGGATCTCCACACCTACAAAGTCTCCTCGTAGGCTAAAATATCTATGGAGAGCTCCAGGGCATGCAGCATCTCCTGTCAGATCAGTGCTCCCCAGACACACTGCAGCTGCCTACGCACATAAATCCAGGCTATCCCTGTGTTGCCATATGTCATTTTGCATGCAAACTATTTGAGAGCTTTTGTATTTCTGTGCTCTATTCATAGCGTACCTTGTGGTGCTTGGGAAAGGGCCCATTGTAATATATAAAAGATAAACTTTGTTAAGGTCATCAATGGGAACGTGCCTTTTAAGTACAATGCACCGTCAAGAGTCTTTGGGATATCCTGTTGGAGATAAAAATGGTTTACAAAACAATAGCCATTTTGTATGGACTCTGCAGAAATGTATTTAAATGGACCTGTAAGCCTATTACAGCTGATTTTATTTAAAAGGTAAGGATGACGAAATTAGCAGGGAGATATATTAAAAAAAAAGTAGAAAAACATAAAATCCAAATACATTTCAGATGTAATCCCTTCCAGTGGGTCAAATTACTTTGGCTTTTTCATGTCTGCCATTACAACAGCAGGATTTCGTTATTCTGGTATATTAATTGCCAGTCTCCATGCAAAACGTTCACAAAACAAAACCAAAAATAACAAACAGAACACACAGCACTGGTTTCTCAAGGGACCCATATACATGTTGATGCATGACTGCAAGATGAATAATTCAGGATCTTCCTATCTGAAAATGGTTTTTACACAACTAAGGTCTAAAAGCCCCTACATTCATTAAGAAAGATTAACAGCAACAACTGCGATTTCTGGGATTTCTTATTGTCATTAGGCTCATCGGTTAGAGTGTGAGCTTTACACGGGCAAGGGACAAGGATCTGTCCATGCTCTGCATTTTCTGGATAAATCATTCAATAGCTTTTCCTTGAAATGCATTTTAAAGATATTGATCGCTCAGGTGTGTCACATTAAGAATGCAACACTTAAGATACTGCTAGGGGAAACAGCTAACTAAAAAGCTAAAAGGGAGCTTCTAGCAAACAACAGCATGAAGTCTGTCAGCCAGACAACGACATGCCATTTTGTGTCACATCACCAATGAGTCTGAGCAAATGAGGTATATACCGTGTGGTTCTCAGGGACTCACCCTGATGCAGAAGGAAATCAGTGGCAGGAGGGAGGAAAGGCAGTGATTCCTGTGACAGTCAGCTTCTGCTAGCAAGAGGCATTCCAGTTCTCTGCTTTTTGAGACATTAGCAGGTGCCACAGTGACTTATTTATGCCAGGACACTCAGAAGTATCACGAGGATGCTGAACTTGGGATGGGGGTAGGGAGAAAAGCACGAGAGAAAACGCTCTGAGCTACCCTTTGTGTGGTGCCCTGAGCCCAGATAACTGTGTTAAATCCCATTCAAACAGACACCAGCTAAGTCCTACAAAATTTGTTACTATATTCTCAGATGAGTGTTAGCAAAGGATGACGTCCAATTATAGCTTTGCTTTAAACATTTTTTTAGCAGAAAATGTGTTTATGCTTCCAAATAGCGGCCTTTTCCAAGAAAAACAGTCAAAGCACCAAGCCGTAAATGAAGTATCCCATAATCTTTCGTAAGTGATCTCTCTAATATTAAATAAAGTTAAATGAGCCTCCCTGAATGATTCCATTGACATATTTATGTCTTGTGTTTGTGGCTTTTGTGCTCATCTGCAGAGCTAACTAATAATGGGGCAATTCAATATGCATGCACGACATGGTACTACTCCATTAGCAAAAACATAAAGCCCCGCTATCAAATAGCAGCTGATGGTTGTTATTCTTAAATGGCAAACCAGTGATCTGGGGGCTGCCCATGTAACTCTATCAGATTTTTGAGGATTTTGAGACTCGGGATGGATATTCAGACAAGGTTCTTCACCAAGAGGGTGGTCAGGCACTGGGACAGGCTCCCCTGGGCAATGGTCACGGCACCGAGCTGCTGGAGTTCAGGAAGCATTTGGACACCGCTCTCAGACGCAGGGTCTGGTTTTGGGTGGTCCTGTGTGGAGCTAGGAGTTGGACTGGATGATCCTTGTGGGTCCCTTCCAACTCGGGATGTTTTATGATTCAAAATGCATTTACAAGAGCATATACTGAAAAGTACGCAGGTTCCTCAGGTTCCAGATTGATCGATATCAGACACCCAGGTCCACAGCCTACGTTTTAATTCATAGCCACTTCAGAAGTGCAGCATGGACTGATCAAAAACTATATGTCTTTCTCCAAAGTAGGACATTATTCATTAAAAAAACAAGAACTTTTGATGTTGCCACTTACTAATTTCAGGGTTTTGCTGAAAACATGTCTGGAGAACCACTTTTGCCCTAACGGCACAAAAACCAAGTCAAAAATCTTTGTCTGTGCATGTATACTGAGAACCGCACAAGCATGTACCTGTCAAGGAGTCGAAATTCACTTGCATGTAAACCTAATAAAACATGTGATCAACTGAATAGATGCAACGGGAAAAAAGTTTCTTTTTCCAAAGCAGCTTCAAACCTTCTCTTTTGCAGGTAAGGTGATCGGTTCAACGGCTGGAGCTGAGGAGCACAGGAACCCTGGCCACAGCCACCCAGCGGGGAGAAGGTCCCCTCTTTCAGTGCGACAAATGAATGGTGACAACAGCTTCCCTTGGTCCAGGCCGGTACCAAGCTAGCCCACAGGCCAGGCATGTCATGCAGCCACCAGTAGGACTATACGGTATTGTGTTATAAATGGTATTTCAAGAACACTGAATAATTTATATCAAATAGCACTTGTACTTCCAAATGCTAAGACATCAGAAGGCACTATTCCAGGATAGGAAATAAGCACTGCATAAGTTGGAAGGAGCTGTTCCCCTTAGGCAAAATATTAGCTACCAAAAATATAAGCGAGATTTTCAAGTTCCTCCTAATGTTTCTGACTTTCAAAATCAGCACCAGCAGAGCTCATGCTATGATGCCACCAGTGCAGCAAAGCACATAGCCCAGCCATTCCCTTCAAGGACAAGTATTCAATTGGTCTGAAAGACAGCAGGAATAGCACATGTGTATTTCTGAACATAATTTTACCTTTTTAAAAGACTCCTGAAATTACCTATGTGTTACCTACGTGTGTGTATATATATGTATGAAGACAAAATGTCAGTATTAAGAAATTAAAATATTAAAAACTTGTGCTAACTTAAAATTATACAGAAAAAAAATGCATTTGTGAGACAAAACAGACAGGATTCATTAAGGAGGGAAACATTCTCCCATTGCAGGAGAAGAAACGGGGCCTAGTCTTGGATATATAGGTTTTCCACAGCATCCAACCAGTGTTAAGATCATAAAATAACCTCTAATAAGGAAGATCCCTTGCACATTGGATCCTTTAAGTCCAATAATTCTGCAGGGAAAAAAGAGTTTCAGACACTTTACTTGATATGAATACCCACAATGGGATTTTGATTTATTTCAGAAAACATCTCCTCTCTAATGCAATGAAATATTTGAAAGAACGGAGTTTTTAAAGGAAATTTTATAGTGGAAAGTCCTATGCCAGACATCTGAGTCACTGATGACAGCATGACAGTTTTAAGTTTCTCTAAAATCCTCTCATGGAGTTTCATGGCACTTCAGAAATTGCCACACCATTTCTTTAAGTGGACTTTCTTAGTCTAGGTCCATGAACATCATCTTGTTGATACATATTTTCAGGCATCAAGAAGATAATCAGTACTCCCAAAGAAGTCCCTATTTCTACACATACTCACCATTTCCAACATTGCCTCAACTAAACCTTTTCATAAGAACGATTTGTTGCATAATTACCATTTAATTATCAGTTGAAATAGATCAGACACCTCAAAGGCACTTCCTTTGATATTTTTGCTGTTTTAATAGCACTGCATCCTACCCAGCTGACATGTGATGTGTGAAAGCCGATGGTGTAGAATTCCACAGTGATAGCACCTTCAGGTTCCGACACAAACACAGATCTAATCTATTCATTTATACAGCACTCTGCCTGTTAAAATAGCCTGGTGGTTTGAGTTTGTATAAATTTAACTCCTGGTGTAATTTTTTAAATTACAATTTCCCCCACTAGATTGCTTCAAAGCGGAACTGCAAATTTATAAGATGCCTTCTGAACCCTTGCACCAACAAAATAAGCATTGCTTTGGAAATAACTTCACTATTTTTTCATCTTTTCAAAAATCTATCCACATTTAGGACTACTATTCGCTGAACTTAAATATATTCATCATTGGAAGTACCCAGTACCAGGGTACTATTACTATCCTTCGCTTTCTTTCTGATAATTATAGTGTTGTTACACATGGAAAAACAACACGTGCCCAAATCACAGTGCAGATCAAATGCTAACTATACATAATATTTGTTAGTAATTCATTAATATATTTCTCAGTTACACAAGGTTTTCAGCTTTGATTGTGAAATGAAACATGCTTCAACTAGTATATTGTGTTTCTGAAAGGTAATTACTGCAAAAACAAGCCTCACAAACAGTTATTAAACAATCTTTTCATTAATGCTTACAGGCTTCCTACTGAAATTTGGCTTACAGAGCAGTGACTCAAATTTCAAAACTTCATATGCTTCAAACCCTGACTTCACAAATTCCAACACCCTGCTATCACAGGGCACACAATGTCAAACAATGTTAAACTTCACTGTTTGGAGATCCTGAGCTGCCAATCCCACCAAGCGATGTATCAGATTTTGAAAACAAATAGGTTATGTTTTCAAAATAACAAACATGATAAAAAACGAGTGTCCTGGCCTGCAAGTCCTCTGGAATTAATATTTTCAAAATTGTCTTTATATCAGATGAACTTCCCTTAAAATAAAGATGGTATGGGGAAAAAAAAAAAAAAAAAAAAAAAAAAAACCTTATATAATAACCCATCTCCAACAATTCATGAAAAAAAATCATGTAAGGCAAAACTGCCCCTTGGGAGAAGATACTAAGAGGTGATCAGGGGTACTAAGAGTCAATGTTAGGCCTCTGAAGTCAGTATTCAAATGATTCTTTTTCTAATGTACCCTTCGCAGTAGCACTGAACAGTAAATATGATCTGATTCGTTGGCATTTAGTTGCTAGTGATAAACTATAAACCAAACACATAACTTACTGCAACTCGGCAGATACAATGGATCTGGAATTGTAGTTCCAAGACATGACCAAGACAAGAGCAGAGTTAGACCCAGGGAAAGCACAGAAACAAAAAGGACCTGGTTAACACCCCCTGGGAAACCACATGGCAAGGTTACCAATGCTAATCAAGGTAATCAGTGCTATCAGTGCTCATCAGCCTGTCTAAGAACAGGTGCTTGACCCCAAAGTAACACTGGATATGTAACCTAGAGAGCAGACTTTCAACCAAGAATTGTAAAAGTGTAATGAAAAAACCAGTGTTCAGTGATCAGAACAGTATAAAGTGTGCTATTTAAGCACTTGACTCAAACAGGTTCAGGTCCAAAAAAAATGGGCACTTTCAAAGAAAAAAAAATAGGAGGAGGAAAAAAAGGGAGGGAAGAAGTGAGCAAAAGGCAATATGCAGTTCTTTCAGTTTTATAACGTCTAAAATAGTATCTTAAATTATTAAACATGTAATTTGATTCTAATGGAATTTTTATTCTAAAGGCCATTTCTTCACAAAAGAAAGATTTTCCCCTGCTTTTCAGAAGATTCATGCCCACAGCAGAAAGAGAAAATGTAAAGCACAGTGACCATAGGGGACAAATTATCTGCTGCTTGGCGTCCCCACAACCCACCACCCTGCCAGACCTGACTCTCAATTTGTCCTCATCTTCCTTTAAGAATAAGTAGAGCAACACCAGAAAACTGGCACGTGGACTGCACCTGCTTTCTCGTTCTCCCCTGCTGGGAGACGCTGCCCACAGAAGAGCAGAAGCAGAGGGCTTGTGCAGTCCTCCAGAGGCTGCACTTGGTGCAAACACTGCTCCTGCCTGGCTCAGCGCTCAGCCTCTCGCCCAACAAACGGCAGCCAGGGTAACATGCGCTTCCAGCACGAGATTGCTTCTCCTTCTCCGACCTTTCTTTTTCCATTTTACACCTCAAATACAAAACCATGGCTTTCTCGAGTACTACTGGAAAACCTAATTTAATTTTTTAAGATGGCAAGCTATTCGTTTGCTGGGGACAGAAAACCATTCAAACAAATGTCAACTGCTCTGACGTCCACTACTTGCAACGCTGTGACCCAATGCCAGCTAAAGGCAATTAACTGTATGAACTAAACAGGTTTATATTGTGGAACTGCAGAAATACCATGTCATTACTTGTACAGCGAGCACAGAAGAGAGGAAGTTGCTTAACATTCCTAATCTACTAGATAAATCATTTTTCTTTCCATTAAAATCCAAGCTAAGAAACTTTGCTGAGTTGAGTCAGAGTTTCATCTGATAGATAAGAGTGCATATGCATAAAGAATTCACGTCTCCAGGTTCTGCTGCTTTCACACCAAGCTAAATTCTGCCTTTCTATAATCCAAGCAAATCAGGGGAGAAAGAAAAAAAAAATTGTCAATTAATTTTGGCGTCGCAAACTTGACAGTTGTTCAAAGCAGCTACCCTTGCTATTTTTACTAATCTTAAAATTCAACATGAGCTGTGTGCAGCATTATGAATCACTATGTTATTTTCTAAACCAGCTCAGATTTAATCATCATTTCACCAAACAGAAAAGTAACACGATGTTCTGGATCCTTCACCAGTAACTGGGGAAGGGGGCACGGCAGTAGAAGCAGACACTGTGAGCTGTGTGATGCAGGGTCATAGCCTACAGAAAATCAAAACAGAGCATGGTAATCCTTGCAAACAAGCAGGTGAACAAAAAATTAAGACTAATAATTGCCAACAGCCAGAATACATCATCTTTCCATTTGCCAAGTAGAGAAAAGTTTGTACCTGCGTGGAACAAGAAGGGGACCAGGCTTGCCACACCTGGGTACTGCCTGTGAGCCACTGACAGCAGCGCCCAGCAGTGTTGGGAGCTTGGATTTTCAAACCACCGATGTCAGTGGATCCAGGGAGCAGTGAGGCACATACGGTGAGACAGCCTGTCCTTCCAGAAATGTACAGGGAAATGGGTACTTAACCTTCTTAATGCCAAATTACATGAAAGGGATGCCCCCTGTACTCCTAAATGCTACAACTAAACCTGTATACCAGGAAATGCCATAACCAAAGCATTGCAATTTCCTTCATCTGTACATAAAAACTCACATTTTCCGTGCACTGATCCACAACACTGTTTTAATGGCAATTTGCCTGAATAGCTGTAGTGCTGGAGGCAGGAGAAAAGATAAAACAAGCTGTACAGCAATGCAGCCTTCTCCCTTAGCCTGTGATCCGAAGCACGGTTCCTACTGGGCAGTGCTAATGTGCTTAATAAGTTGGTCTTTCTGAAACAGAAATAAAGTGTTGTTATTTCCATTTACCACTGGGAAAAGGGCAACAGAGGGTGTAAACACTTGGCCTAGAAAGTAGAGCACACAAGTGTGCAGTATAGGATTGAAACGTAATACTTGTTCCTAAACATAAGAAAGTCAGCCTTACTGTACACACGCACAAAAAAAGAAAAGGGGCTTGTTTTTGTTATTCTCTACATAATAAAAAATTTAAACCGAATAGCTACATTTCTGATGGCGGTTACTGCTTCTTCTCTGGTTCTCAGTGAACTCCATTATATGTCAAAGAGTATAAGCCTTTCATAACAGGCTTAAAATTGCACTTAAAATCACAGAAACTAAAGTCAGAGGCTATTTTTCTCATCGTTTTCTCAACATTCCTCACTGCCTCACAGACAGCATTCCATTCTCTCATTAGCACTCCAATGAAAAATTAATATAAATTTAATTTTTAGACATTCCCTAAACTCACAGCCCATTTTAAGCCACATGAATTCACTTGAATTTTGGAGTTAGAATTTGTGTTTCGGTGACTTTTAATACCCTTGCTTCCAGATGCTGTAACACAATAGAATTGCTTCTGTACTAATGTACAATCCCTCTTTGCTCTAAGCCTTTGTCCTTCCAGAGAGCAAGAAACAAGAAAACAATGTTTTTCTAAGTGGCCATTAGATTCCTCCTAAAATAAGCATGGGAACAGATGAGGCAACAGAGACAGAAAGCACTGTTAAATACAGGTGTGGGACGGGAAGGGTTAGGTTTTGTTCTTCCACTCTGAGTTGAACACCGTGAATCTCACTGAGGGTTCTCATCCCCACCTCAAACTCCCCAGTGCTACACACCTGTAGGTGGCACGGGAGCATGAAATTTTGATCTTCTCCCATCCAACCACAGAAGGAAGAACTGAAGATTAAAAAGAGACGATCAGAATTCAAAATGATCTTGACTTTTTTTTTTTTTAATAGGTAGAGCTAAGAAAAGAGAATCAAAACCATATGCAGCCACATTAGAACCTCTTTCAAAGTCCTAAGTACCTTATTTTGTATTTCTGTGATTTCTATCACTATACCACCACTGTCACTTTTATCAAAAAGTGGTAGACTCCTGCACTGTATTCTATACTATACCAACACTTAGAAACAGATCTCTGCAGAACTCAAAGCCCAAGACCACGATCCTACTAAGTGTATGAAGAGGATGTGAATAATCTCAGTGAAAACAAAACAAATAATTACATCTGTCATTCAAATTTCTCATCTCTAATTCCCTTCTAATTCTTTATCTTAAATTAAAATGTCTAGACCTGGGTGCAGCCTTCAAAATCCAAGTGCAACGTAGTGACAGAAAAATGGAGTTACAGCATCAGAACTGGAAACTGAATACAGATTTTCTGGAGCCTATCATTTGCCTAAAGCTAAAATAAATAACTTATATTAAAACAAATCTGGACTTTCTAAGGTAGCAAACAAAGCTAGAGGCAAAGGCACTCAGGAGACATTTAAGGACAGTTTAGTGATTTCTTAAACTGCGGTAGTAGGGTTTACAGACCTTGATTGCTTCAGTCAAAATCCTATCTTGGAAGCATGAACAAGTGCTCCCTGGCAATATCTTCAGACTGAAAATGTCTTTCTTTGAAGTAAACTGATTCCTAGGTTCATTAGGCTGCTCTTTGCAAACAGCTGTAGTACTGCGGGCATATTGCATGGCTTACCTTGTATGCTTATCGGTTTCATTTTATGTCACAACTAGGTAACAGTGAATTGGAAAACGTAACCTAAATCATTCTTTTATGTACTTTTTTATTCTTTGTATTTTGTGCTTTCTTTTTACAAAGTCAAATCTTCTCAGCTATTGACCTCCCCCTACGTCAAAGAACTTTTTTTGATTGCAGTGAAGATAATGAATACCAAGTACCTCCCAAACAGAGCCCCTTTATTAACATCTTCTGCTGACCCAGGACGTTGACTCTCCTTATCTCAATTTTTTTCTGTATCACAAGACACATGCCATAGGGTATGAAAGTCTAGATCAATTCTGATTAAAGTCACACAAGTGAAATCAAGGGCGATGCATTACTATGAGTGTAAGAGCTATGCATCATCATTAATGGGATACATTTCATTAATTTCCATGCTTCTTACCTAACCTCCTAGTGTAATCGTTGTATGTGCACACAAAAAGTTAGAGTGTGGAAAACAAGACTGTAAATGCTTAGGTCTAAAAGGTGTTCTTGCACTATATAGTAGTAACTGATACTTTTTGCACATTCACCTTGTTCCAAATGTGAAGCCTAGGTCACTGTGAAAGGAAAAACACACCATGTGCATTCATTCCTATCTCGCCCCCAGAGATGGACACATTCAAATTGAGGATCAAATCTGCTGCTTTTCAAAATACAAGTGGCTGTGAAACTGGCTGTAAAACTCAGGTAATATCACTTCTAAACTACAGTTGACTGTGAAATACATCACTTGGATGATAGTTAAATAGATTCATTACGAGCAAAGGTCAGGTCTTCATGTGTCCACTACTTCTGATAAATGACCTATTTATACTTGCATGAGAAACTCTAAAAAAAAAAAAAAAAGACATAGGTGAACATGACAAGAATCAGCAAATACAATTCTTTACCTTCAAAAGCTCCTTTTCTCCTAAGATATGCGAGTGTTTCAAAAACGGACAGCATGGGACACTCTCTTTTTGAATTAAATCAGTTTTGTATCACTATCAGCTATAAGCAACCTTGCTCACTCTGCCAAGCAGCATGTAGCACAAAGGAGCGTAGGCCTGGTTCTATAACCCCTGACCCCTTGCTGTCCCAGCTTGCTGGAGAACTTAGTTTGTCTGAAACTGAGACTGCATTTTGAGAAACACTGCATCCACACAACTTAATTCCTTATCACACTGTACTTAGCAAGGTACCAGTTTGTGCTCCTGCTCTAATTCACAGTATCTGCATGCTTATATTTATACGTTAGATTGTCCAACCAATTTATCAGTCCTGCAGCTTCTTTGCAACACAGTCATGCAATCTGTTTTCCTGTGTGCCCTCTGCTATCACTACCCTCTTTGTAAAGTGGTATGCAGCCGAGTTCGGTGGGTCGTCATCAGGATAATCCACTGACGAGTCCAATTCCACCTCAGTTTAGCATAGCCATAGCTGGGTTCCAGCCTTCCTTTCCAGCTGAAAGCATGCCTGCTCTCTTGAATGATGGGAATGCCATGGAAATCTGCAGGTCCACCTACCATTCACAGTTTTGAGGCTGATCACGCTCGAAGCTGTGTAATATATCAGTAATACCAAGATTACAGAAGTCCCCTGGGGAAAAGCAAAAATCAGAAACCTCCCATCTTTAAAAGCACTCAAGTCGCCTGCCCAGGTGATCAGACAAGACTCTGGCTTTTCTCATTCCAGGGACACAGAGCACGAGAACGGTGAAGGTGCTGTGAAGGCCGCTCTGTAAGCAGTCTGATACAAAGACTTGACAGCCACAAACGTGTGACACCCAAGACAGGGAAACCTTCTCAATGCTGACCTGCAGACACAGTAGATTCCCTGTTAGTATTTAATATTCTTTCCTTAAGAATTCCTCCATACGTCTTCCCTAATTCCCATCAACATTTTCAAACACTTCCTACGCCACCTGAGGCTGCAATACTCTCCTGTGCACTGACTAGACCAGACAGTAATTCTTTTGTAGGTGGTTCAAGCCATCTACCTGAAGCTCCTCTCCCCACCAGGCACTGAAATGACAAGTATAACAGGCTCAAAAAAGAAAGCAATATCAAGGAAACATACATCCTGTATGCTCAATAAGTGAACTGCATCAGAACACAAAAAATTTATGTCATTAGTGATAAGCATTTTCTGACTTTAATTTAAAACAAATTCACCACAATTTTGGGGGTGCTTTCTTTTGTTTTCTTTTAAATCAGCACCATATTTAGGAAACCTTTTTTCCCTATACTACAGAATTTTGCACATAATTTTGGCTTGCTTTTTGTAAGATGAAAATTTAGCAAGGGTTTTTTTTTCCCACTCAGCAGAAAGCTGCATTGCAGCAGTAAGTCTATTTAGAAAATACATACAGTACATAGCAAGAACAACTCATCACTAACTCCACTAAATTTCAGCGTGCCCAACTGTCATTGCAAAATAGCATCTATTTCACAACAAACTCTAAGCATACCAGCAGGAAATACAGAGTAAAACTTCATGTGCAGAAAGTCCGAAGATGGCAGGGCATGGCCATCCTCTACATTCTCAAAAAAGGCAAATACAAACTTTCAGCCACGTAGGAAAACCAGTCAGGAACACCATTCTGGTTGACAGCATGAATGTTCACGCTGATAGACCTCCGTAGTCTTCAGAAACATCCTTGCTTAGTTTTTCAACCCCTTGGACCCGGGACAAATCCTTCTCCACCACAGCAACCTTCCGGGACCTACACGACTCAACTAGTCTGACCCATCAGACTCCAGTTTCACATCTCTGTATCAAGCCCTGAAAAATACTCACAGCTCAGTAACAAACTATCAGCAGATTCCTGCAGCAGCAAATGCAGTTAAGTCCACACCCTCTGTGAAAGATACAGCTGACTTAGTTCTACCAGGGCACACCTGAGCCAGCCAAACTCTGAAAGAAATAGAAGAGTAGCAGTAGGAGAGGACCTACAAAGACCACCAAGTCCAACCATCCCACCACTCCAGGGCTGACACAAAGTTAAAACAGATCATTAAGAGCATTATCCAAATGCCTCTTAAAAATGCCTGTTCAACTCCTGGAGAAAAAAAAATGAAGAAAGAATAAAGGACAAACCATTTTGTTACCTCGCGGAATCCAACCGCACTTTCGATGCAGTTTTCAAACCTCACTTTTGAACTGCGGAGTTTTCCTACAAAAGCCTCCCTGTCTTCAGGCTCAGTTTTTTCTCACCCAAAAAAGTAAAAGTAGCAAACATAGCACAGCCCTGCAAAAGAGTAACGTCAGACTTGTGCTGAAAAGACAAGTTACACAGAACATCAGGTCAAACAGAGTTTAAAAAAAAAAAGTTATTTCCTGGAAGTAAATATTCAAGGCCTCACTAATGCGTTCCTGTCAATGGACTAAAGGCACCTTACTTGCTGCTCAGAGAGACTTAAGAAGTTTTTAAGCTGCCAACCTCTATCAGATCTCTTCCTTGCTGTCAAAAACTTTGTACACACAGAATTCAAGGCAAGTATTTCCCAGCATTCTCCCATCTTCCTTTATTTCTCTACAGTACTCATTTGTTAGCAGGTTTAAGTCGTAAAAAGTTCTTTCCAAAAATCTATCTGACTAATTAAAACTGTTACAAAACTAGTAATGAGAGCGACAGAAGAAACGCAGTTCTCCCAGCACTAAAAAAGTCATATTAATAAGACTTACATCTCTCTACTGTCTAACAAAGCTAGGGGAGAGGCAGAGATAGAAAGTCCAAGCCCCTAAGTAAATAGTTTGGTACAGCGATTTTCACATGCTGTCTCATATTCTTGCACTTCTCTCTAGCTAGCCAGCCTTGGCGCACATCAGAAATTCACACTTTCCCCTCTCTGTTCTCCAAGTCCAGGTGCCTTAATGAACAGCGGGATTTTTATCAAGCAACGCTTCCCTCCTGGCAGCAGCACACAGCTCCAGCGGATCAGGCGTAACATTCACTGTTGCTGGTGACAAACTGCTCAGCAGCCACAAACGCTGGAAACGACGCCAACAACAAGTTTTACGCTCTGAACACATCAGGCAGCTCTAATAGCAGTGTGATCCCTCTCCAAGTTTGGGGCAAAACCACGCGCTTCTCCATAAAAACTTCGCTCAGCTGTGTGGTGGCTGCCCTGCGTGCGAGTCACATACATCTAAACCACTGCAGCCTAACAAATTCTGTCACTTTGAAATATCCCACAAATCAGTAGGTCCAGGGCTGAGACAAAAAAGCCTGCAATGCCTGCCCAGAGCTCAAAATACAAAATTCAGAGCCAGTTTTCACTATAGAAGACTCACGATGCACATAAACACGTCAACTACTATACAGCACAACACTCCGGTTTGGGGCAGAAAATTCATTTACTTTTTTATGGATCAAAACCTGATGTGTGCAGATGGAGAAGAAGCTTACAGCAGCAAAATCATTTTCCCAAGGCTACGAAGAAAGCCTGGGCTATGACCAGAATCAGAATAGTCCCTGAAGCAAAATCTCGGCCAAATCCCTGTGAACCCGGCAGGATCTGAGTTAGTGTTAATTCACCTTTCTTCCTCAGCCTTTAAAAACACTTGTGGAAGTTTAAGCGGGCTGTCTTAAGCAAATATTCTCTCACCAAAAAATAAAGGATGAAAAGCAAGTCTAACCACTAAAAGAACAAGAAAATGCCAGAAGGATAAATAAGTTTGAAAATACGTCACCTAAAATAAGTTCATCCTATCATTTGCCATACGTTTTAGTGTTGGATGCTTATCTATTTCAGACTGACATAAAGCCATGCAAGTCAAATCTATGCGTATTTTCTCCATCTGAAGATCTGCCCCTGTAAATTATATTTAGGAGATTTTAAGCTCAAAGATCCCGTAAGCCATTAAACATTACTTGCCACATTATTCCTTAAATCCAAGCCTTATTTTCATCCGCCAGATGCTTCTCAGCAGGGAAATGTACATATGATAACCCAACGAGCATCCTTTGGTGGGAGAATGGCAGGGAAACTCCCTTTGAGTACTGTTCACCCGAGCATTCACCAGGATTCAAAAATCACCAGATTGGATCATTTTGCTGCCCACATCTCAAAAGCAGATTTTTTTATTTGTAAAACCACACGCACCAGCAGTAACAAAGGTCTTCATGCAATCTGAACTCACACAGTAAAAGGGACATAATGAATTTTACCTCTTTAACTAACAATCTATAAAAATTAATTTGCTGTCCTATTTTTTCACGTCTAGCGAGAAGATTGTTAAATAATCTCTCCTTCTCCTGTTGCAGTTAATTACACACAGAAATACCAAGTCATGCTAAGTAAAAAGGATGCGCAGTTTATTATCAGTTTCTAATGTGCCACAAAGAAGAACAAGTGAATGGGCCCTTTTGGGTACGATTGGTTCCACACAGTTAGGCATTATAGCCTGCTATATGTTAACAGCGGGGTCTGTCAAGTGGGGAGGCAGACAGCGGTCCTGCAGGCTACATCCAGCCCTCGCTCACTGGCTTACAGAACAAGCTGAGACCGATGCCTTTGGTCTGCCTTCCTGTATCCCCAGCAGCATGCACTTACGCACATACAAACGGATCAACATCAAACCCTGATAGTACGGGCTGCCCGTGCTGCTTAGCAGTTTGCTCGTGACTCCTCAGCCAAGCAGTTAGGAAGCGATCTTCTACCCCGCCAATCATTAGCCACGGAGTTAGGAACCACCACTTTCACCACCGAAATCACTAGCAGTTTTGCCACTGGCTTCCCTAGCGCTAGTCAGGCCTGATGCTGGTTACTCGGCTCTGCCCGATGTTTTCCATGGATCAGTTAGAAACGCTTTTCTGTGACTAACTCCATTTACACTAAATGTGAATTTTACTGCGCCAAGCACCAACCTGCTATTAAATATCCGAAGCCATTCATTGCTTTGAGAGTGTATTCGTACCACGGCAGGATCACGAATCTTTCTTTCAATCACAGTAAAAGAGGCAATTTCCACAAAATACTACTTCTGAGTAACTCCTTTCTAATTTGGACTTCAGTATTTCCATTCCATCTCAACCAAAGCTGTCTATCAGGCCTACCAGAGCAGGAACTCAAGGAGCTACTTTTATTTCGCCCAGCTACAGATCCTAGCTGAAAATGCAGGCTGCATTTGCACCCTATTAAATCTCCCACTGACTGATAACAGATCTTGGCTCTAAAATTTGAGAGTATTCCTTTTCAGAGCCTGGGGAAATACTGTTATCTTTTGGTCACTGATACATTTCTTTAAAAAATGTGATCTGAGGACAATGTACTGAAAGTTACATTTCCTTCACCTTGACATACTGAAAAGATACATTATACGTAACAGTTCCCTGATGCATAATCTTTAACAGCAGAAGATACAGAGACTTCAGACCTGATGAGAAAACTTCATTTAGGATTCAGCTGAGGATCCAGTTCTGCAGTAGGTCTTACTCACGTTCTCAGCATTGCACCTAGCTTGAAAATGGCCCAGAGATCTCTCCAGAAAGGCAGAGTTTGTGATGCAGGTACCAAAAGCCAGTTATTTTGCAGCAGTTCCTGGAAGGCACTGTGCCTCTTGACTAACTATTTTTATGTTACTTGTCAGACTATCCCCCTTCCTCTGCAGTTTTTATGTCTAGCAAAATACCAGCTGGTTATTTCTGGTCACTCTTCTTTGACTTAGCACTGACTAATCAGCTTCTTCTCACTCCAAAGTTGAGCATTTCTTTCCCTTTTTCTGCACGTGCAGAGAAAACAAGACGGTAACAGGTCGTACAGGAAAGTCAGAAGAGATACACAGGAGCCCTTTATGCTTTTTTTTTTCCCCAGAGAATGCTAATTTGCAAATGAAGGTTAGTGTTTTAATAAAAGTTATCTTGCCTTACCTTATCTCCAGACATTAGGCTTCAATCTTTACTGAAGATTTAAGATAATCCTTATTTGAAAAAAACTAATTTGACCCAGTAGTACTGCCCTTTTAATGCAAAGCATCAAAGTCTATCCAGCTTTCAACCTGAGCTATTTGACCAACTGACACTGCAGTTGCTTGACAGGCCATCAAAATCTGGGAATGTAAAACAGAGATCAGAACTGTAGACCCTTACCCCTCAAAGCAATATTACCTCAATGGAAGAGAAAAAAAGTGTATTTTTGCCTATTTTTATTTTAGGGTAATGTTTGTGTAACATTTTCTATAAGGTATGACAATAGTTGGATCAAACCACACATGGATTGTTTGCAACGTGCCAGAAATGCATCTACTACTACACTGAAATAGCCCAGCAGTTTAACAGAGCATAGTGGGGCTCAATTACAGTTTATCACCTACAATGATAAATAATAGGTTTGGTGGTTTTTTTTCAAATGAAATACTAGATTAATTTATCAAAGTGGATTTTTCACAAGATTAGTATTAACTTGCCTTTCCTTAAAAAGTGTCATAGCAGGTAACAAACAGGAGTACCTCGGACATTAGTTTTATGCTCTTGCTGGTATTTTCAGAAAAAAAAAGTGTCCTGAACTTAATCCTGGGTAATTAACCCCAGGAGGGGCACACCACCCTTTGCTATAAGCAAGTTTCTCCACCACCACCACCCAGCCCACCCGAGGCACCCATTTCCCCCCAGTGCTGGCACTGGAAGCACGTTTGTCAGCCAGCCCGCGGGGTTTCTGCCGGGACGTGGTAAATAGAGCTGCTGGGAGCGACGCTGCATTGTAAAGCAGCAGACATTATTTATGTGATTATTTCACTGGTATTAAGCTCCTCCTACAGTGCAGGCATATCAAAATGAGGTGAGTCATCTGGAAATGAAAATCTGTCCTGAAAAGTATTAAAATCTAACAGGCTCCAGACCTTCAGCAAAAGGACCTCAAACACCTACTGAAAAATCCCAGCGAGCGGGTGCCAAGAAGTAAACACCACGCGCTACCAACCTCCCCAGTAAAGCAAACCAGTTGTTATTTAACAGTTCAAATCCTGTACAAGTTTTACGTTTTGTAGTCTACCAAGTTAAAATATCTCTTTTTTAAAAATTTCTGGCAGAAGTAAAGAAATCCTAAAGAAAAGAAAGCCATGCTACTCATCCCTTTCCCTGCTGCCCAAGCAGTTTGTCATACCTCAGTAGTGACTTACAACCTCACAGACATCAAACAATGAAGTGATAACGCACAATGAATATTAAACACCTGTTTTCTTTCATTACTCTTGATTTTCAGTTCCAGATACAAAGAGTTACATTGACAAAGAGTCGTCATTGTCAATAAGCAAAGCAGGTTTTTAATTGAGGGGGGCAGAGAAGAATCCTCATGATTTATGAAAAGCAAGTTCTGCCGGTACATCAGGCGTTCATAAAGCAGTCTGCTAACACATTCATGCCCTTGCACAATGCCTAAGTGTGTGATAACCGAGTTACTACTGTGGGGAACCGATACTACATCGATTGATTGAAAATACATTTGACTTTTAAGACTGCAGGCATGTTTCTTCAAGGGCAGGTATATAACCACTTGTCTACGTGATGTGCCGAAAAAAAGCCAGAGCAGCAATTCAGACTTGTACTAGAGGATCGTTTAAACTACATTTTACACACAAAAAAAAAAAAAGTCAAAGAGGTTTTTATATACAATGGTTAATACTGATCACATGCAATAAACCTAATATCCATTCTTTTTCTAAATATTTTTGTAAATATTTTTTCTAAATATTTTTGTCTACTTTTTTCTTCTGCTGCAGGCTAGGGATGGCTGTAGGGCACATCATTCCCACACTGGCCAGCCTTCACCAACTGATGAGCCTACAACCCACCCCATTAAGCATTCAGTTAATCCCTTCCCATACACAAAACAGTCTCCATCTACACCTACCTCTAACAGCACAGAATAATTCTCTGAGGGCTATGAGCAGGATGCCCGACACCAGCCCAATTACTTACCACTGCCTTGTTGTTTACCTTACTCATCTGTACGTTGTACCTTGCCACCCAGCTGCATTCACCTAATTGGAAACTCTGAATCATCAAACACAAAGCTGCCTGTAATGGAAACCCAGCAGAACTCCGACAGCAGAACTCAGGGCTGAATTTCAATTTCACAATATAAAAATATATTCACAATATTATATAAAAATATAGAATCACAGAATGGTTTGGGTTGGAAGGGGCCTTAAAGCCCATCCAGTTCCAACCCCTGCCATAGGCAGGGATGCCTCCCACCAGCCCAGGTTGCGCACAGCCCCATCCAGCCTGGCCTTGAACACTTCCAGTGATGGAGCAGTCACAGCTTCTCTGGGCAACCTGGTCCAGGGCCTCACAACCATCACAGTAAATAATCTCTTCCAAATATCTAACCTAAATCTACCCTTTTTCAGTTTAAAACCATTATTCCTTGTCCTATCACTACACTCCCTGACAAAGAGTCCCTCTCCTGCTTTCCCACAGGCCTCCTTTAGGTACTAGAAGGGAATATTATATAGGGAATATAAGGGAATAATAAATATTAGAATATGTATATTATATATAAAGGTATTTTGTATGGTATAAGCTTTATATAATATAATAGATGTTAATAACTATTATAGTTCTTACAGGACCAGATATTGCCCAGACTTACTTCAGAGTCTTGCACAACAAAACTCTGAATCTCATCAAGGAAAAATAAAAGGATAAGGAACAGAATTGTGATTATGACTTTTACACTACATACCTTAGATTTAACATACCTGAGGATTTCTATTCTATAAGAAATGATGTTATAGTGCTAGCTTTCCCTCAATATCACCACCTGATTTTAATTTCAAAATTCTTTGGGATCACCTTCTCTCATCAGGAAGGAATCACCATATAGATCAAGGAATGGTTAAGCTTCAGTATTATAATACAAAAATACAACAGGCTCTCATATTTTAAAGGTCAGCATTTAAAAATGAATTCAGTTGTTTTAATAAACTTCCACCACAGCAACGATTTTTAACTTTTCTTTACTGTTTAAATATATAGATACAGATCATCTACTGTCTCTATGCTACTCTAGATTTCACAGACTTCTGTCATCATTCAGCCCGTCAGCTCAGTAAAAGATTTCATGACGTGTGAAGCACTGCAGATTTTAGACCCATACTTCTGTTCAGCAGTCATCAGTCTTGAACTTGACACCCATATGCTATTTTCTCCTACCAAGAAAGTCACTTAGAGTTTTGTATGCCTAAAAAAAGACAGGCCCTTACTGGCTTTTCATTTCATTTTCAGTGAATGAAAATTGTATTTTGCCGTTACTAAGTACAGACTGACCTATACAAGACTCTCTTCTGCCAGTGCTGCACAGGCAATTTGGTTTTTGTCCTTTAGATCTTAGGTATAATATGATATAAGGCCAAGCTCTGTTTTCAACTGTAGTGATACAGTCATAAGGAGGACAATAGGGCTGCACAAATGTCACCAATATCAGAATTCTACCTTGGGAATTTAAATCCTGTATTTCATTAACGCTTCTGTGAGACTACAACCCTGAAGCAGCTGTCTTTTTGTAAATGATGTAATTAAATGCCCTGAGAAGTATGCAAAATGAGGGATCTGCATACTATCACACAGCGGTTCTATTTTGTACTTAGCCTTTACTTCATTTTAAGTTTCCGCGTGGCATTGTGACTTAAAATGGAACTTTCTGAATACACACAACAAATGTTCTGCTGGAAAAAAAAAAAAAAAGAAAAAAACAACATTCAGATTTTTAGGACTGAGAAATGCAATGCTTTATAGCTCCCAGAAGAGAAAACACAAAGACCAAGACTTTCCATGTGGTCTGATCCTGGAGAATTCTGTTTAGGTGCCCAGCTGAGATGCTCTTAAACCAACCTGAGTTCTGAATGCCTGGCATTTTTCTGAAATTCAATGACCTTTAAAGACTGTTGAATTGGATATCCAAAGTAAAGAGGCCCAGAATCATGAGCCTTCAGCTACATTCATTATTAGTAGTATTATTCACAGCTGCGCCCAGGGTATACTAAGTATTGTGCAAACGAGGCAAAGTCTGCATATATTTAATTTTTCAAGCAACAATAGGAATGGATCACTGGGAAAATTATATATTCATTAATAAATTAATACAGTCATTCCCCAACTCAGTTGTATGTGTAGTATGCCTGAGATGAGGAGTGACAGATGACATCAATATCTCCACATCCAAGCATCCAGAGGACAACATCTTCACTTGCTCAGTGTTTGTCCCATGTAACTCCATTTGAACTGCACTGGAGTAGTGTAATAGGGGAGAAGAATCAGCATCCATGTCCTACAGCTAGCCAAAACAAGATTTTCTGGCTCAGTTTAGTCATTTGAATGAGGAAAGTGAACCTGGATCCAGACTTTCTAAGGTCTCTTGGCATTTGAATGTCTGTAGAGTCTAAGTTAGCATGAACCTCCTGTCTGAGAGCAAGCTCTATCCTAAAACTTCATTTTCCCTCCACTTCAAACAAAATGCCTCTCTAATCCCAGTATGTGAAAGTTTGCTTTAATAAAGAATTTTTCAGGAATTCATGTTTAAACACAAATGATTTTGCATACAAAATCAGAACATCAGTTTCTCTGCATTTTCTTGCAATGTCTTATCCATGGACCAATAGTTAATTCTATAAAATACTTCCACTTACAGAATTATAGCTACCAAGTTTGCAACTGAAACACTAAACAAATTAATAGAATTCACCTTCTCAAAATAACAGTGCATATTTATTACACCAGGCTAAACAGTTACCAGGGTAAAACTTCAAATCATAAACATATCACTTGCACTAAAGTTTTCAGTTATTTCTACAAAGCTCAACCCTCAAGTGTATCTACAGTGGTCTAAAACAAGTAGTCCATCAAGCACTCGGGACAGATTCCACAACCTACTGCTATTTCCCCAGCATTTTGCAAATAGCCCTGTGTCAACTTTTCCCGTGGTACGTTAATATGCAGAGCCTATTCAGGCATGCTCTCACCACACTGGGACTCAAGTCCCACCTTGACCACTGCCCTTTACAAAGCTGACATACAATCTGAATTAATCTCTGGCTACAAAGAGAGCTTGCAGCACAGAATTTGGTCTATGTGTTGTTCTGACATATTGATATGACCACTCAATTCATTATGAAACAATTTTAGCTAATCAAATCAAAAAGATGAATGAACAGAACGCGTTCTGTGAATCACAAGTCTAAACAGGACAAGAAGTACCAGGCAGAATGAGTTTGTTTTCTGCTTTGGTAATATGATCAGAGATTAGCTCGTTGGGTAGAAAATAAACTATAACAACAAAAGATGTATTTGTATTTTTTTCAGAATTAGGTTTTAGTAACATAAATGTCAAGAAACTAAGAACAATGGGTTGCAAAACACAAAAGTTCCATTCCACCTGTAATAATCCCTCATCCTCTATTATGACAATGAAACGAGGCTCACGATGAACCTACAACACTGCAGCTACAGGAAGGAGAAGTTATCGTTGTTATTACAAAATGATTTAGATCACACCATTATACTACACGTACATATATTACAGAAATGTTTTACTATGCTATGATTCTTTTCTTGTATTATTGTGAAGCAGAAAGAAAGAATTATGTTAACGTGATTATTCCAGTACTTACTTGGGGTGCTGAGCAGCAACCTAATGCTGATTTTAGTAACTTTCATCATGCCCAGTCTCAGTTTATGACTATGTTTTTACAAAAATGAAAATACACTCTTGATGAGAACTCTACAAGCATGCATGTTTCAGGCAATATAGAAAGGAAAAGGGAAATTAACTTATCTGTCAGGCATTGCTTAGTATCTGAATATAGATGTGTTGCACAAAACCCACAAATGTCAGAATACAAAGAGCTGATCCTAAGCAAGCCTAACTTACAGCCACTGAAACAGCACCATAGGGCTCTGCTAACATCAAGGATTTTACAAAGTGAAGTCTATAAAGACTTTATAGAAGCCTTGTGCAACCATGTGCTGACAAGCAATGCCTTCAACAGCACCCAGAGCTAGGGAGACCACGACGATTACCGCACAGTGCTTCTGCAGACAGGAAGTGGTATTTACAGACAGCAGCTCAAGCTGCCAAAAGGTCTTTTAAGAGCACAGCGTTTCTGCAGTAAAATTAAGCATATTAAATACCTGACAGTAAGAAAGAATGGATCTTTCCAGAAAGTTTGACCAGATGTCCTTTTTAACAATAAGACTAACACATAAAGTTCAGCGCAGCTCTAGCCTCAAGTGCCACGGATCATTACCTAAATAAGGAACTTCTTTATGCATTCAGATCAACTTGAGATTTACCAGTCTCTTTCAGTATTACCAAGCAAAAGATCAGGGTTCAGCTGGGGCACTGTAATCCCACTGGAAGGAAACGTCTCACACCAGTGAAGAGCAGCCATTCCAACATACTCTAATGCTGCAAAAAATAGCTTGGGAAGCAACTTTGGTCTTTGAAAAGCTGGACATAATCAAGCTGCAGCACACAAGTGACAGAACAGGCCATAAAAAAAAGGGAAGGAAGTCTAGTTACATATCCTTGGTTGGACAAGGAGGCTTGGGAACCACCTCCCCACTCTGCACACAGTCCGTGCAACAAGTATCACTTTCATTAGTACTTTTCCTGTCCTCCAGGTGCCCCATTCCTTCAACTGCGGTTACCAAGCAATGCCAATTCCCTGGCCCAGTATCTTTACCATATCCAGCGCAGCTGCAAAGCAGCATTGTAACATACATTCAGAAGAAAGGATTTTGAGGCCTGTAAGAGTATAAGCCAGAAATTTGCATAAAGACCTTATGAGGAAATCAGAAAGAGTAGTGAGAGTACGTCAGTGTAGCCTGACAATTACCACAGCAGGTTCCCATTTCTCACTGAACATCACGGCCATGTTGCTAACACCTTACCATTACAGACAAGAGGTAAAAAGGAAACAGGATACTTTAAATAGCAGGTGTTTGCAAAGAATTGGCAGTGTCAGACACCCCAGGGTGACAACCAGTCATTTATATAAAACAGGCAGCAAACTCTGGGAACCTGACGTGTCTCTCAGATCACAGATTGGCTAGAAAAACCTGCTAAAAGGACAGCAAAAGAGATGTGAGACAATAAACTGAACACAACTGCAAAATTACATGGGGGAGCAAAATGATTCTAGAAGCACTGCATTTTCCTCAAAGATTAAAAAGTTTTAATATTAAGCATACCAAAAGCCCTGACAATACTTCAGTGGCACTGAAGTTAACTGTCAATTGTTTATTAAGAGATCCCCTACAAATTGAATATGTATGTGTGCTGCTTCCTCTTTTGTTCTTCATAAATTTAACCCCTTCAGGCCAAGAGGAAAAATTCCATAAACATAGCTGATTTCAGTCTTTCAGTGACCATCCTTTCCACCTGAGTCACAATATACATGCAGGCAGGGACTACTGTATCTGCCTTTTGTTGTTGTTGTTAGGATTTCTAAACACTACCAGAATGCCACTAATAAGGAGAAAAAAAAAAAAGAAAAAAAAAAGCTAGCAGATAACCTAACAAAACTACAAAATTTTAAAAGAGACCCTTTTAAAAGAAATAGGGTGGTTTAACTGCTGTTTTTGTACTTATATCTTATAAATCTGACATAAGTTTAAAATACAATAAAGCTATGTCTCAATATTTCCTAAAATTATATTGTTAATAGGAAATGAATTAAATTTATTCTAAAACACAGTTTTATGTTGCTGCAGTACAAAAGACAGACTACTGCATTTTCATGAAGCAGAACAAAATGGAAACTCTGATGCCCTGCTTTCTTGTTAATGCTCAAATTCTTTAGTGTTAGACTCTGCTTTTAAGTGTTCCTGTTCTTTTCTCTGCTTTTTGAATCAAGCTGTTGTACCAATGTTTCCATAAAAACTGCTCCAAGTAATGTATTTTGGGTTTCAGAGACCATTTGGTCAGATTCTAATAATCTCTCCTGGGAGCTGACACCAACTTCCAGCAGCAGGTCGAACACTGCAGATTAGAATAATAAAACACATGCTGCTGCAGCTTCCAAAAAAAATGCAAGTGTCTTTTTCAAGCTGAAGAATGATGTTTTTAAACATCTTAGATGCCTTGTTTCCTAGACAGAGCTTTCCTTTTGCTTATACAAACATATACATGCAATAATTCTTGCTTTTTCCTCTTTTAAACAAACAATGTGCCATTGCAAAGATTTTGATCCAGACTCCACATTTCTTTTTGTCCTTATGAGAATGTAGTGTTCCTCAACTGACTACGTTAAGAATGCTGGTGGTTTAAGATTTTGCACTGAACTGAAATATATCTTTATTTACACAAGGCGGCATTTTTTCCTGCTTTGAAATAAAAGAAATATATTTCACTTTTCCAAATAGAGGTTTTTTTGTTTGTTTTTCAAATTCTTTGTGTAGAGGTAAAATAGACAAATGTCTTGAAACTTACGGAAAAACGCTGGCTTAAAAACAGGCTGGTATTTCTCTTTCACATTAACATGGTGTTAGGTTATCTGCTAGTGTAAGAAAAATGACATATTTCCCCCTTATAATTCACTATTGTTTATTATAGTGTTCCAACTATGAATCCCAGGTGGATTAAGACTTGTCATATTTGACCTCTTTGGTTAAAGGCAATCCACTCCATAATGATTTTTTTACGCTATTCTGTAAAACGAACAGTTCCACATGCATAAATGTTAACAGGAATCAACACCTCCTGTTTCTTTCTCCAACCTTCAACAACCCTATTCTCTGCAGAAAAAAAACAACAGTTTTACTAATTTATAAGCACCATGCAGACACAGGCAGTCTAGAGAGAAACCTTTTTAGCAGTTGCAAAGAAAAAACATGAGAAAGCTTCCACAAAGATTCTGAGAAATTCTGAGAATCCAACAGAATAAAGGAGGAAAAAAAGAAGGAAAAAAAAAAAGAAAGAGGTGTGAAGATTTAAAATATTCCCAATACTCACTGAAAGCAGCCACTGCAAGAGCCAGTGTGACAATAATGGAGACCCAGGAAACCCACAATGCCTTCTTTCTGTAGCTTTGAGCTTCATGAGGTTTTAGCCTTGTACTGCTTTCTAGTAAACCTGATAAGCAATAAGCAAAGAGGATATGAACAATACATTGCTCTTTTTAAAAACACAGCTGTGTTAGTTCAGACCTAGATCGCATATTTACATTCTATATTACATATCGAATCAATACAGAATCAAATCCTCCTCACATTAGCAAGGTTATCGTGGTTAGGTGAATAAAGCCATCAGAAATGTATGAGTAAGCAAGCACAACACACACAAGCTGGTTTGATTCCACACGGAAGGTAAGGCCCACACCTCAGCCACTTACAAGAGCACTGCGATTGTGCGGCAGTTAACAGAAATTCACATCACTTGTGTTTTCCACCTATACATCTACACAAGGAAGAGCCCCGTCCTACACTCACTGAGATCAAAAACCATTTCTGCAATTCAGGATCCTGAACATAATTAACATAGGAGAAAAACTTGTGTCCGCCAGCCTCTGAGAAATAACCTACCGATGCACGGGAATACACTGCACATGTTGAGCATCAAAGTAGAAGCAGGCACACTTTAGAATCAAAGCTAGCACAGTTGAAAAGAACTCTTGAAGCGTAATGTCCTTCCCCAAAGGTAAGAATACATCCCCGGCTAGAAGCTGCACCAGGAACTGTCTGAAGAACAATTCGGGCCTTACTCTAATCAGCGCAAAGGTCTGCTAACAAAACGGAACAGGACTGCTTTCTCTCTTCTTTGATGCTTTCAATTTGTGCAGATCTTTTGTCCACTCGTCTTAAATTGCAGAAAAGAACCCAAGTTAAAAATACATTCTTTGGTTTTTGTTCTCTCAGTCTGAGTCTTAAGCCACTTTTCTGATGCGTTCATAATTAAACATATTTGCCATTTGTTTATCCCATCCAGATTCTTTTCTGCATATGATATTCATTTAATTTGAAACATGCAGATACATTTTTTTCACCAGCAAGTTCCAACTCAAATCTGCTTAGCTGGTGACAGAAGGCCTGATGACTTTTAACTTTCTTAATGAATTACTCCAGAAATTGTGGGTGGTCCTTCTCAGGTGATGATCCCTTTTCAGAGGGACTTGCCTGACCACAGTGTGCAGAACTAGGTCGCTGTGTGTAGAAATGTTGTCAAAATGTGTGTAGAAATAGTGAAATCTTTCAGTAGCCAGTCCAATGTCTTAGGCAAAGGGTAGGGAAGAGGAGTGCTGGCAGACAAAGCAGCAGATTAAAACCTAACAGCTGAAGCTGTCACTGTCCTCACCTCCCCCAGTTTTATCTCCAACCTTTCTGATGGCTACTGCAACCCTGGAGGTAGGGACACCTGATCTGGTTATGAGCGTACTCCTGAACCCACACCACGCTTAGCCCAGTTTATTAATGCTAGCAGATATTAACTTCAACTGGCTGTAATGCGCTGGCTCAACACTGCAGTGATTTTGGAATCAACGCAGAAGTGAATCAGACATCTCTGCCCCAGGGGCAGCAATGTGTCAGCAGCAGGGTAGGCATCCAGGGGTGGTAGCAGTTTGAGCCACCAGATTTTATTCTGCCACTTCGAGCCTGTCAGAATTCTAATCCCAGAATAGTTGGTGGAATTCGTCTTCTCTTGGAAAAATGCCTTACGCTTTTTCCCGTCAATTACTTTGCGTGGAAAGCAGAGAGTTTCTCTATTAGAGAGTTCAGAAAGACACTGGGAGAATTTAAATTAATGCTGTGTTTTCAGACAACTTCAAATATTTCCTCCCTTCGGTGTTACACTCTGCCCTCTTCATGAATGAAAAAGAATTCGCAAACTCGCGCACAAGAGAATTACTAGGCCCAACAGAAAACAATGTCTGTGTCTTAATACGCAAATTCTTTGTCTAACACTTGAAAATTACCAGATGACAACTCAGAAAGGTCTGAGTCCTTTACCTACAGCACTGCACTGCCATTTCTCACTTAGCCTGCCTTCATTTGTGTGAAGGAATACGTATTTTTTGCAACGTTTCACCTATCTTCTGACAGTACACATAACAATCCACAGTTTAATTGCTATCTGATATGAGGTCAATAACAACAGATTTTGAAATAAAGGATTAACTTCTACTAATAAAACCATACAGAAAAAATCTCATGTTTTTGTAATTCCCCCTTCTTGCCCCCTCCCCAGTACAGACATTTTAAATTAAGGCCCTAATCTTGCTGGAATATAAAGCAAAGTAGGTTTCCTTAGCCAATTTTGATTCTCAAGACTTCAAACATGAAATAAACACAAAACAGAATAAGAAACATCCTTCACCTGGTTCTTTCTTTAAAGACATCCTATAATTCATGGCTACTGCTCACTATTACCTGGGAAGACCAACATATACAGCTGATAATTACAAATCAAATAATATCCTAATTAAGTTGAGAAGTGAATAATAAGCCCCAGAGCTAGCAAAGCACTGCCAATTAGTATTCACATGTCAAGCACGTGTCCAGTATGACAGAGACTGCAATCCTTATAAAACTGAGCCACTTCTGCCGTGCGTGTGTGTGTGTCTTTCTCTTTCTCCCTCTCTCTTTCAAAATGGCTGGCATATTCTAGCTATCAGATATGATCCCTTCCTTCCTAAAGTAATATTTTCTGTAATTAAAATTCTCTTCCCTGAAAAGATCGTATTTTTCTCAGGAGTGTCCCAAGGGATAGCACACAAAAATACAAACTCATTCACATGACTACCAAACCCATAGCATGGAAATTATTGAGAATCAACACCTGCTCATTAATTTACACACAACAACACGATTCACATGGTAAACCTCCACTTTTTGCCTCTGACCATAAGAAAACAAATTTTAAGCATCTATTGGAGGCAGGCTGAACGATACTTTCAGTATAACCTGCATTGCAACAAAAATGAAAAGCTAGTATCTACTGATAAAATTCCTCCACCCTGATGTTAACATACTGAATAATTTTACTGCCAATTATTTATTTAACACATAGATAACCCTACATTAAAGAAGTGATGATGAGCTGGTTAAATCCACTGGATTTTTACTTTATCTTTTAGTACCTTCATATATTAGCTGATTTTCTTCCAAAAAAAATTCAGAAGAAAAAAAACCTGCCTAACAGTTGCAGAACACAAGCTTGGCATATTTGTGAAGTGATTCTAGGATATTCTTTACCATATGCTGGCTTACCAGAAGTACTTTTCTATTTGGCTAAAGGATCATTTTAAAATGTCAAGTTAGAATTTGTGAAAGAGATAAGGCAAATAGAAAAATTGTTCACGTAAGATGTCAATTTAAGGACCCCATCAAAAAAAAAAAATATACCACTGAATTTGGGTCTAGATCTTAAAGAGCAAATATCTTCTTCTAAAATTTGAGGTTATTTTTTATTTTTAGCAAACATGGAAGTATCATCTCTATAACTGGATCAGCTATGATTCATAGGAAAAGAGCATAAGAAAAAGTACAATCTAAAAGGACAGACTGTAACAATTCCAATGGGGACAACCTGCAAAAAGCAGACCAGAATATCCTCTATGATGACTGGGAATTAAGCTGGGAGATGGAATTGGTGACTTTCCTATGAAGGACTACGAGAAAAAGCTACCACGAGGGCCATTGAAAGTGTGAATGCAAAGAAAGAAATAATCAGCAGCTTTAGTCTCTTCTCCCTCCTAGAAAGAAAGGTTAGGTACATCGCACTCTCTCTCTTTTCAGAACTACCCTTAGTACCAAAACGCCCAGCTTTCATCTTTAGCTCTGTCATACTGGGCACAAATGGAAAATTCTGCTAACTTCCACGTTTGAACCCTAACCAAAATTTCTGATTCCTACTGCTTAAAACAGAACTGAAGCCTCAAATTGCCCTCAGTCGATTTGCCTGCCACCTGCCATTGGCTGTGACAGTAAGGGCACCCGTGGGAAAAGGGTCGTCCCCAGTCCCAACGTGACCGAAAGCGTGCAGGGAAGATGGTGATTGCTCTTCCTCGGTATATCTCTATTTCATGGCTAGGATAAGCAAGCAAGCACAGGAGTTTGGAAAGCCAGAGAGAGACCAGGGGATACAGGGGTTACATGTAGGATGGGGTGAAGACTGGGAACACAAAAGGGACTTTGGGATGCGCAAAGAAAAAAAAAAGAGAGAGAAATGGGACAAAATGGAACAGAGATACTAAGGAAAACCCAACACGTGAATTAAAAAATGGAGACAAATTGTGTGGAACAGGAGCCTGGAGACGTTATGGAGGCCGGGGCAAGGCGGAGGGTTAAAATGGCAGCTGCCTGTATTCCCAGCCGGGCAGCAGGTAAGCCGAGTGCCTTGCACACCGCCAACAGACATCCAAAAATTAACGTGTTTGAGGCTAACACGGCTGGGAAGCAGGCAGCTTTCCACCCCTGGTCAGGTACTTCGGTAAAGAATAAAATACCAGTCAGGGGACGGGGACTAAGGGAGGGCCCTGACTGACCTGGCCGCCCGGGGCCCCGCTGACAGGAGCCCGGCGGCGCCATGTGCGCCCGCTGCCCCGGCAGGCAGGCAAGTTTTCGGTGGGAGCAGCCCCTACTGGAGTTTGTGAGGAGATTTGAAAGCTGGGAAACGAAAAGGGAAAGGTTCGGGGAGAGGGGTGTTATAAGGGAGTGCCCGCAGGGTCCGGGCAGAGCCGGTGTGGGGCTGACAGGGGTGGGAAGGGCTGCTGTGGAGGCGTGAGGAGGTAGGGCTGCGGCCGTCAGGGGGCTGCAGGGGAAGACGGAGGAGAAAAAATTAAAAATAAAAAACTGCCGGGGGTGGGCGTCGGGCGGCCGGGGCCGGAGGTAGGCTGCCCCGGGGGAAGGCGGGTGCGGGGTGAGGGACGCCGGGCGCTCACCTCGGTCCTCCAGCCCCTCGCTGAACTGCCCGCTCTCCCCGATCCGCAGCTGCTCCTGCTGGTGCTGCTGCTGCTGCTGCTGCTCCCGGGGGGGCAGCGACGGGCTGCTCCCGGGGGGCTGCACGATGGCGGGGTCCGGGGTGCTGTCCAGGGCGGCTGCGGACGGCTCCATGGCTGGCGAGGAGGCGGCTGGCGAGCGGAGCGGCGAGGCGAGGAGCGAACGGGAGCATCCAGCCCGGGTGCGAGCCCGGGGAGAGGAGGAGACAGACTCCGGCTCAGAGCATCAGGAAGCCGGGGCCAGGCGGCGAACAAACTCCTCCGGCTGCTCCCCGCGGCCGCCTCATCGCGAACCTCGGCGCCGCCGCCGCCGGGGGGCAGGTGGGAGAGCGGTGCCGCCTCCCGGCGCTGCCCTTCCCTTCCCCTCCCCGCCCCGGGGAGCGCCTTCGGTGGCGGCAGCAGCGCCCGGCTGCGGGGACGGGACCGGGGATGGGACCGGGACCGGAGGGCAGCTCTGCCCCGTGCGGAGCGGCCTGTGAGGGGCCGCCGTCCCGCCGCGGTGCTGGGGAGGGGAGAGGTGGCGGCGCTCCCTCCCCTCAGGGCCGCCGGGGCTGGCTGAGGCTGAGGGAAGGGCTGTGGGCAGCCGCTGGAAGCGGCCGCCCTGAGGGGCTGCCCGCCCTCCAGAGCCCACAGGGACCTCGGGCTTGAGGTGCTTGGCCGAGGAAGCGGGAGCCCTGTCAGGCGCCCCTCGCCATGGTGGGCTCTGCCTTCCCCCTGCGGGGTTTGGGGTGTTTTTAGAGGGGGGAGCCCCCCGTGGCCCCCCCAGGATGAGGGGCAAGCGCTGCCCCCCGCTCCCGAGGTGCTGGTCCAGCAGGGGAGGAAGGCCCCATCTGCCCCTCCTGCCAAATTTTCTGGTGAATTTGCTCTCTCTCCATCTGCTATTGCCATTTTTCAGGACCGCACACACCCCTCTTAGACCCCGCAGAGGTGAAATTTGGTCATGTTTACAGCTATTTTTTAATATTAGGCTAAAATCTGTCCCAAAACATACAGCGGTGTCATGGGGTTGCATGGGATTAGAGCTGGAGACTTGCTGGTGTCCATGGACATGCACAGTTCACTCACTTGGCCTTCCTAGGGCCACAGAAAAGCACAGGGAAAAAAATAAAAACCTTAGGAGAACAGAAGTGGGGAAAAAAATAGAAAATTTTACTGATAGATCTGTGCCAGAGCTGTTAGCTTCTTCCTCTCTGCTGGTTTCTAATGACTAAATAGAGAAGTGCAAATAAGCAAAAGCATTTTCCGTGCTAGCACAGGCTCCCAGTTGCGTGCTCACTGGCATGCAGATAAATGTTGAAACTGCATTGTGCTCTGACTTGCATCTAGGAAAATACCAGAAGACAATTTGACATTGAAGCCCGGGTCCTCAGTTGATATGTAAGTGTATAATCTCCATTTATGTTATATAAAGTTCAGGTTGCCTTTCTCTTTTGACAGGTTAGCAAATCTGGGGAGTATGGAAAGGCCAGTGGGAAAGCAATATTTATGCAAACCGAGGAACATGATTTTGTATTCTGTCAATCTTGCCTTAAAAAAGTTTTGTGACGCTTTAGGAATACCTATTTGGAAACAGTTAGTGAACTACTGAAATTACTTAGTTTTAAACAAATGCTTCTTAATGCTGTATGATAAGCATTTCAGCTGTATTTTAAAACATTGATTATTTTAAAAAGTAAATATAAGTAAATGTTAAGGAAAGGGATATAAACTGTAATTTTAGAAATTGGTTGAGGTTCAGGCCTTATAGAATGGAGATAGAATTCAACCTTATAGAATTGAGTTGGCTATCATGGCGAGAGGGACTGCTGTTTGCTTTTTACCTAATCTCGTGATTCCTTCATGCAGAGTCTGCTGTACATACTAAATGAAATATTTTTGAAGTCTTCTGCCTCTCACTTAAATTTGATCTTCACCCTTATCTATCTTACTGTGCTTGGTGATCTCAGGGCTCTTGCTCTTCTAGTTGGATTGACATAAACATGAATATAAACAATGCCTAAAGTATTTTTATTTTCCTTCATGTAATGGATGCAATATTGCAAAGTGTCTATTTGATGTTAATTTCAAAAGACATTCTCACTTGCATAAGCTAACACAAGTGAGTTATTCTGAGGGAAATGCTTTTTGGGGTTTGGGCTTAGCTGGGAGAGACTGGAAACTAGTAACTCCTGCAAATACTATTTTTTTTCTTTATGGGCTCTTCATAGATATGAGTTATATGAATGAAAAGTAGAAAATACCTTTTGTTATTTGCTCAAAGTATTCGATTGCCACATCTCTGTAGCACTTATAATGTGTTTGTAAAGAAATGAGAATCCTTACCTTTGAGTAGAACCAATTTTGTAACATGATGAGAGACAAGGGATTGGGGCCAAATCACTTTTCAGCACCTGGCAGGGATACAAAACCTCTGAGTCAGATTTGGGAGTCATGCTCCCATGCAGAGTTTATCCAGTGCAAGCCATGAAGAGTCTCTTGAAATTGCTGCAACAGATTTAATGCTCCCTAACGCAACTACTGCAAGATTCTTTCTCTTCTAGGGAGATCTGTCCGTACCGAATGGATTCCATCAGGATTCCTTGCATAAATGGAAAATAGACCAGTGACTCGTGTCGGACACTGCCTCCTTTCTGTAAGTCTCTCTAAGTTACTTTAGCATTCTTGTAACTTCCAGAAATCATCCCAAGAGGAAAGTTCCTGGAGATTCCTAATTCTGTTCCTTTAAAAGGAGGTGAAAGAGGTAGGTTTCCAAATGACTTGGAAATAAATAATAATAATAATAATAATAAATTAAAAAAAAAAAAAAAACAGAAGCTAGGAAGACCTAACCACAAATTTTCAACTTTAATATGTTCCTTTTTTTAGATGTTCTCAATTGCTGTTCTTACATGAAACTGTCTGGTGGGGGCTGCAGCTGTCTCTATTTGTATAAATGCTATAGTGTTCAGGCTATAGAAAAGAATATGAGGCTTGCAAAGAATATTAGTGTTTCTTTTAAATTACGCTTTTCATTGCTTTCAAACATGGCCTCATGTGAGAAGGGACGTACTCTGCCTTTAAGTAAATATAAATTCAAAACATTAAGCAGCTCCACAATGCAGAGTCTTTCAGATCAGACCATTATTTATATAAGCTAGCTATTGAGAAGCAGAAAGACTGCAACATCATAGAAGCTAGAAGCTGCTTTCTTTTCCAGCATTGCCTTTTATTTCTCATGACACTTCTTTCACCCAAAGTATATTACATTGGATAAAGGAGGTAGGGTTAGGGGCTTAAAGACCCGGGTCCTGTTTTCCAGCCCTGTTGGACTTTTTGCGTAGCAAGTCTGTACGCAAAGTCAACAGAGAGAAAAAGAACTGGCCATAATCATTGTGTTATTATATGATATTATTGCTTGGCTTCTCAAACCTCCCTTTGTTGGATAGGAACCAGGAGAACCCCAAATCAATTAAAAACAAACAAAAACCAAAAATCAATGAGAAACCACTTCCCTGGGTTCAATCTAAATCAGCTGATGCCATCCCATGTTCTGTGGTTGCTGCAAGATTAATATGCACTTGCAGAACTTTCTTCCCTGCTGAAACTGCCTGTAATTTCCATAACATTTTGGCTTCCATAGAAAAGGTGGTTCCAAACTGGATGGAGGTCTCTTGCACCCCAGCAACCAGTGATAACGAAGAGAACCTTGTTTTTCTTCATCTGGATTTTCTGTGTTCTGATTTTGCTGAGGTTATTTGTGGTGGTGGTGGTTCATTTGTTCCTTCTTTCTGCCCCTCCTCCTTCCTTCTACTAAATAAATGAAAAATACCTATCAGATTTGTGATGCTTCCTTCAGGCCCACTCTAACTCTTAGCAGTCACAGAAAAAAAACTTCAATTATATTTGACAAAGTTTGGATGAGGTCCATCATTTTACTCATTCCTAAGGTAGACATTCTCCTGGGGAAATAGCATTCTCTTGGCAGTAGAGTAAGCTGTTGTCCTGTTACAGTCCCCTTGTTTCACTTAAACATTGTCATACTACCGTCAGCACCCGCTATGGCATGATAGAAAGTACCAGGGTGCAAAAAGGCAAAAAGAACGTGATATTACTGCATTCTGTAGAGTGGAACCAATGAGTGGCAATAGGAAAACAGGTCCCGGTCCTTCTGTCAGACAGCGGTCACTGTGCGAGTGTAGAACACTTGTTATTCCTCGTCAGTCTGTACGGAGTTGAAATAAATCCATTTTCATTATAAGCACAGTTGGATGTGTTAGTATAATATGCTCATTTGTCATTCTGAAAATGAGAGGTACATCTATTCTAGACTTCTATATTTCCTTTCTTTTTAGCACTACTGACAGGAACATTTTCACCTGAATTATCAGAACACTGTGGTGCATTCAGAGGCTCCTGAGAAGGAAGTTCGCTTGTTTTGATTGACATTAACTAGTCAATATTCCATATTGACCAGCATCTTGAGTACAGCACTTAAGTTGAGAGCACTCTTGCATATTTGGAAAGAGTTTGTCAGCTGGCCCAGTGATTATGTTTTAGTATGTTTAAAGGCATAAGAGCAATACAGTACTGTCACCATTAGCCAACTTGTTTGCAGGGTTGTGTTTCATACACATCTTAAACAGAAAAACTGCCTTTTTCTGGCAGCAAAATACTGTATTTGTCACTGACATTTTATTGCAGTATCAGGAGTGCTAGTGTAGGCCAGGATGGTTTATTAGTTTGGTCAGAGGCCTTACGACATTCAAAAGAAAACATTCGCTTCTTACTTTCATCAGTTGGTATTTCATTGAAGTACAGCAGGAGGTAATAGCATCCCCATTCAGTTCCACAGGAGACACATCTGAAACAAAAACTTAGTACCAATCCAATTCCAAGTGGATGGGCAGACAACCATCCTGTAAAGGTCATCGCTATAGATAATCTTCACCGTTACTCCTCTAAGGCCAAGCTCTGAGACTGATTTATCCAAATACTTCTAAAGGCAAAGCCTTCAAGTGTTTTTATTTTTTAAACACTCACTGTGTGCAATACAACTACCAGTTTGTGCCCATTGTGTGGGTGAGACAGTATGATTCTTTGCCATTTAGACATTTTCTCTAGTGAAACTAATACATGAAATACATCTCTAAAGTGATGAAATCCTCTAGATTCTGTATTTCACAGCCTTCTTATAACAAACCTAATCTTTTATTTTTATAGACTCTTGACCATCTTGTGCAGTATTGGCTTCCATAGTTTTCTTTTGTGAGCAAATACAAATTAGGCTAAATTTTGTGGGATGTTTTTTACTTTTTTGTTTGGTTGGTTAATTTTTTGCATGTAGGCAGAGGAGGATACTTATTTTCCTATTGTTTTGTAGATCACTTGTAGTCCCATAGCATGTTCCATGGTCTACAGGATGAGAAACTCTACACTAGGTTCTCTTAACTCTGTATATATACCTCTGAGCCTAGCATTAGTCACCTTATTTTTTAATTTAAAATAAAGCATTAATAATGATATTAGTACAACAATGCTACATTAATTTTTAAACTGCGCAGCAGACTTAAATTATTACCCAATGTATGTAGGTCATTTAGTGTTTTTCTCTTACAATGGGTTAAATAGAGTTTAAATTGAACTAATCTCTCTTCTTGGCATTTTTAGACTGAATATTAACTTGGGTCAAAAATAATCAGTTTGTTATTTTGAGAAAAGAATATGATAATTCGGTACCTTTTCCTTCAGGCTATGAAAGAGTGCATATAATACTATTCCCAGGGAATACAGCTTGCAATGACCTTGGTAAGTAATTGATGACACCTCACATAAGCACCTACTCTTCCTCTATATGATGTTGCAGGATCATATTTGCAAAAAATGCCCAAGTGAGCTGGAGCCATGAGCATTAATAAATGCTATTGTGGCTTCAAAAGAGGAGTGAAACACTGTGCAAAATATGTCATCCTTAAGTGAGCAGAAGATCTTGAAAAAGATTCTGCACAATGGGCATTTTCCATCTTGAAACTTTTTTAAAGCTGGTTTGGAGTTAAAATTTAAATATAAATATGAGAAAGCAAAGGTTTACCCACGAAAACTAAACTTACTATTTCATTCAGAGAAACGTACAATCATGCAAGATTGCATGCCTCTATTCTAAACAAATGTATTTAACCTTATGCATTAAAAATATATATAAAAAAAAGAGTCATAATGACTACCTTGAATGTAAGGATTTCATGAGAAAAAGGGGCTAGTTACATTTATTTATGGGATTTGCCTCTGTCAGAAGGAAGATGTGATGGGATCTATGCGTAATGTTGTCCAACCCATATCTATTTGCTACTCCAATCTTTCAAACTCTCTAAACTGTGACTTGGATTAAAATCTTATTCCTTGCCAAGTAACATCATCAACAAAAGAGTGATGTTCTTTTGTCTTGCTGTATATTTATTTTTTTATCAGGAGATGATGTATAAGTGTTTGAGGAAATACATTTTTGTTAACCTGTAGTAAGCTAACTATACTCATATTCCTTCCACTCTACTGGTAAGTGAAGACTCCACACTTATGCTGTGAATTGTCTGATAAACTGTATATGACAATATTTTTATATTGTTTTGAATAGCTAATCCACATTGTTAAGAGAGTTGGAAAAGAATATCTTATCCTTTTCTTATGCCAAGTGAATTGTAACCAAGGTTCTGTGCATTTCCACTTGAGTATTTAGCCAGGATGATTATAGAAAGTGTTTGAAAGTAGAATGTTAGCCACAGCCAACATGAATGTTTTGTAAAAACATGTTCTTCATAACCAGGAAACTACTTTCATTCTATCGTGTGCCAGTTTTTTGTGTTTTTTTTTTGTTGTTGTTGTTTTTTATCTTTTCAGAGAGAGGCTTGACTGTTTAAATCATCTCACTCTTCTAGGTTTTGATGGAGATCAAATTCCCAGGTACTTAGTCAACCTGTTGCCAGCTTACATTTTTTTGTTTGGTTTTGTTTCTGCTTTTTTTTTTTTCTTGAGAGGAAGAAGAATTACTTTTCTGACTCCTGGCATGCAATCTGAGTTTGAATATTTCATTTCTATAAGACACTGTAGGTAAAATCATGAAATTCTTCAGATACTAATTTTAGGAATATTACTGGGTAAAGCAAAGATAATGTTGGCAGCATGTAGAGCAAATCTAATAGGTCGCTGCATCCTTGATTTTCTGGATATATTCAATATTTCTCATCCTCTTAGGTAAAAGGTTCAGTGGGCAATGGGAAAAATAGGAGACAGTGATTAAAATCCCCTTTGTGATTTTAAGAACATGAATCACCTAATTCACTGTATTCTTCTAGTGAGAAGAAGCAGGAGCCGGTGTTTTGTGGAATTCAAGACCAAAATTTTCTATTGTATTGCAGCTAAGCCATTTTTCATGTGCAGCAGTAGCAAAAGAGATGGATCTGTTTGATCTAGAATGATGAAATGTGCTGTGAATATTGACATTTATCTATCCATACTGAATATCATCTGAATTTGTATAAAGTGACAGGGTAATTGGTTAATAAGCATACTAAAACATTTATATTACATTTAGCAGTGACATGGAGTTATGCATGGCTATCAGCACTTGCTAATTTTACAGGGAAGAGTCGCATCTTTAATAAGCTGAGTTTTAGTCACATTTTTCATTTTCTTCAAAGCTGTCAACGGTGCCCTAAAAATAATTGAGAGATGGTCGATCATACAGTAATACAGACAGCTTCTTCTCCACCACCAAGACTACATGTAGCTTCAATATCAGGGTTCAGCAACACTTCAACAGCCACAGATATTTCACTTAATTTTCACATGGTTGTGTTAGAAAATTTGTATTTTAGAGTGTTTACATATAAAGTTTATGTACTTGGTTTCATTTTAATTTATCTATTGACTATCACAGGTGTATGTGGGCTGTACAGATTAGGTGTTTTACTTATAATTTTAGTCAATTTGAGGCAATATTTGTAAAAAATAAAATAAAATAAAAAAAGTAATAGATTTTCCTAAACCAGTTGGTATAATTCATTTCCAAGTAATACACTCAGAAAGTGTAGCTAGGCAGACAGTCCTCGTGACTTCAAGAAGGGTTTGCATGTGCAACAGTGCCTGCTTTTTTCACCTGTTGGTTTAATTAAAAAAAAAAAAAATGATTTCTTTGTACCAGGGTGTCTATTTCTTATAATCTGTTTTTTTGTTGGTGGTGGTAGTTTTTTACATATTTAGGATCTAAGTGTGTAATTTGTTATCAGGAGGTGCTAAGGTACTGCCCTTTTTATAGAATAACTTTTCAGGTTACATCAGCTTTGAACCTTACTTGGGTCGGAAATGATGACTTGTGTCACGTGGAAAACAATTTCTTTGCCAAGAGTTTGAAATTCTGAAAAGATCAGCTCGCAGAAGGAAAAAAATAGCAAGGGCACTCGATTTCATTTTTATTTCAGTGCCCAAAAGAACCTCGGTTTCCCTTTAAGTTCTATAAATGTAATTATTCATTTGAGACTCAACTCATTGCTTACAAAAAAAATATGTAATTGCTGTCTTGCTAATGCAATGTATCAGCACTGTGTCTTGTCCCACTGGCTGGTGAATCACAGATTGGGCTGATAAGCTGCATTTAGCAGGTACAACTCCCAAAGAGGCAATTAACAATGGCAGGATGCTGCAAGTTCAGGAAATGCAGTCTTGGCTGTAGGGCAGCGTTGGTAAGGAGGGCATTTGTCTGAGGTTCATACCCAGTGTATGAGGCTTGACTGTTCTGCGTGGCACTGTAGGCAGATGTCTACATCACTTGTGGTGGTTGGGGCTCCAAAATGTGCTGTACTTCTTCAGTAGAACTGCTTCTTTGTCATCGTATCCTTAAAAACCTTTATCTTGGTATTCTTTTCAAAACTAAAGGGGAAAAATAAGCAGAATCATCAGAATAGATAGCCTGGGACAATGGTCACAAGCTGTGGCTTGAGAGGTTTAGACAGAACATTAAAGATCTTCACTATGATGTTAGAGCAGCACTCAGCTTACTGAGAGAGGTGGTGGAATCTTCCTCCCTGGAGAATTTCTAAATTCAACTGGGAAAAAAGCCACAGGTAACCACATCTGACTTGGTATAGGCGTGCTAATAGTCCTCAAAGATGTGAGTTGAAGTGAATGATCCCATTGGGTCCCTCATGTCCGAATTTGTAGGATTCAGCCAATATAAACATCAGGGGCTATTTAACTGTAAGATTTTAACTAGTAAATGATAAATTAAGCAATATCAAAATAGGTTGACACAACATGTGCAGAGGATAAGAGACAGTGTTAACTCAGGCCTCTGAGCAGGTTAATTCACCAATAAATGGCAGGTGCTATGTTTTTATGAAGGAAGGAAAAGAGTCTAATGGCTTTCTTCCCTTGGATTGTTCCTTTCCTGTTGGCTTTGGAAAGGCCATTAATAGAGCATATTACTTATCTGGTACAAATAGCCTCTCTTGACCACTTAGTCTGCTCTGATCTTTTTATGACAAGCCTATTTCCTTTAGATTGTATAAATTTGATTTTTAGGCTCTTTTTTCACTGTCGTCTTTCTGACTTGTATCTGTTTATGGGCACAGAAAAGTGACCTCATAGTTCTAAAGATGAAGATCTTCATTCTAAAACTCTCCAGAATTACAGGTTGTTTTGGCTGATGTATCAGTAAACTTCTTTGAATTGTCTCCTTTACCAGCTTGAATTGGGTGTCATTCTGTTGATCAAAAAAAAATCAACCCCTAAGTAAAATTAAAATGGAAAAGAAAAACAAGAGACTTCCAAGGTCTATTTCATATCCTACAATCATTGTAAATACAAGTTCACTGGGATTAAGATTTGTGTATTGTGCCTTCAGGGATAAAATGTCTTCTGCTAAAATAGTTCTTCTGCTCTAAGTTTAATTCAGTATTAAAACTGTCAAGTAGTTGCAACGCTAATTATATTTCATGGGCTATCTAGACAGACTTGTTGCCTCTATACTTGTTGATTTTTCCACTAGATGGCATTATGCATTAACTGCAAGTTAATTTATAAACTTCCCTATAATTGAACGTGCTAAAGACTTTAAAAACAAGAAATGATCTATAGTGCTTACTCCTATCCTATGCAAGAGGGAAAGAACTGTGGCTTAGAAATCACTTGACCTACTTCTACCTAAGAGTAAGCCAGTCCATCCTTTATGCATCAAATATGGATTTGCTCAAAGCAATAAAGGAAGTCAGCCATGGCAACAATATCTGATCCTGTGTGCTATGCACTTTTTAGAATAAAACTCTTCCAACCTTTTCTGCATTTAACATTTGAAGAGTGACTTCAGTGCTGCAAATTGCTTCCTTTCTGGCTACATGGCTTCAGCTGAAGTAATAGGAAGAGTTCTAAGTAAAGGCAGAAGATTGCTTTTAAATAAAGAGTCTTATAAGAGACTTTTTTTTCTATTTAGTAGGTAATTCAGGCAAACTTATCAGAATAATTTATCACTGCAAGTGTAAATATAGGTAAGCTGTTGTTGCCTCTACCTAGGTAAAATGAACTATTAATGACCCCTTACCCTGCACAATTGTATGGTGCTCAAGAGCAAGGTTTCTAAAACACAAGGTCCTAACTAGTGAAGCACCATCTGCTGTGGAGCAAAGGTCTAACACCTTCAAAAGAAGATTTTTGCTTTAATCCTAAAATTTGTGGTGATTAGGCAAGGAGCAAGCAGCATTCCTAGCCGCAAGAAGAAGGCAAGGGCAAGGATTTGGTGTGTGAGAAGCAAGGAAGCAGCACTAGTGGTGCAGGGAGGGAAGAGAGAGGAAATGAAGCAGGCAGGTAGCAAAGCCAGTGGTGCAGGAAAAAAGGAACCATGGCGGTGAAGAATGTGGTGACAAGAAGGCCCAAATTTTTCATGCCAAGCTTACTAATTTTTTGTGTGTGTCAGTGTGTGTAGGCACATGGGTATTAGTTTTAAATCCATGTTATGGGGGAAAAGAAAATGTAGATAGGTGGTCCTTTGGTTTTAACTTGTCTTCCATAACTAGAGATGGGATTCTCAAAAGAGCGCTTATCAAATTGCTGATCAGATATGTATTGTCTAGGGTGCAGTTCTCTGTATTCTGAGATTATTTATATCTTGATTCTTTATGTAGAATATGAGAGACTCCAGGCTGGAAATGGGCAGGTGATTTAATTGTGATGGTGCATCAGTTACTGCCTATGAAATCTTAAATAATATGTAAAAAGGGGTCTAGAATACAAGATGAGATGAACCAGTTTAGTTGGCCTGGGCCAAAAATTGAAAACATCCAAGGCCAAGAAAACCCTAAATATTAGCTTAGTATTAAACAGGTCTCTTAAATTTTCCAGGTAATCAAGCACAGAATAGGAAAGTACTTTTTTAACTTTTTTTTTTTTAAACAACTTGTGCTTAAGGTTGTCTCTGAATTGGGCTTCTGTGAAGAGGACCTACCAATGCCTGTTGTAAAAAAAAAAAAAAAAAAAAAAAAAAAAAAAAAAAATCAGAATAATTGCCCTAAGTTGAGACTGTTAAACTATTTCTGTTTTCTACTCAAAGCTTTATTTTACTTGTGGTAGCCCCTGAGCTTTAATAAAGTATAGTTTTAATTGCCATATGCAGTGCATGGTGTAGGTAATGCAATTTATGATTCTTTGCCTTAGCAGTGTTTATAGTTTGTACTTGCCGGTGATGGTCAATGTGGTTCAACGCTTCAGTGAAAGTGATGTAAAACATATGTCATGGTACCTGCTTTCTACCACACTGTTATTAAGCCTTTGGAAGCTCAGGTCGGCAGGTTGGGCATCAGGAGGTTTTGTATAGGCATCCATCTTTTTCCCAGCACTAACCTTTTCTTCTTTCATCCTCCAGCTCATGTTGCAGAGGCCAGGATCTGCTGACAGATACACTGCTGTATGATGGAGACTGTAGCACAAGTGAATGCTGCTGGTAGTGTCTGTCATCTGCTGTCATACCGAGGTAGGGGGCCATTTATTTATTTCAACTGGTTCAGGCTCACTCTCTGCTCTTCTGAGATACATTTACATGGGGGCTTGGCTCTTCTACAGTTCTTTGCTATGAAGAGAGGGAGGCACCACCAGCTGGCAGGGAGGAGTGCAACCCAGCTCAAGCCCTCCAATTCCCCGCTGTTGGAGCAGAGATGTTAAAGGATTGCCTTGCTCTAAAGGCAGAGACACAAGGACACCAGCAGTGCAGGGAGGGGACGAGGCTAGTATAGCAGGTCTCAGAAATGCCACGGTACTAATGCTGCCTAATTTTGGTTTGCTTGCTTTTGCATACATTTGGAATCGCCATAGCATCCTCCAAAAGTATCTGTACTTTTAGTCAGTGACCAACAGCCAGGCTGTGAAAAAGGAAAGAAAAGGCAGGCTAGCACCCTGGTAAATAGGTGAGCCCCTTTGAAAATGGCAGTATGCACAAAATACAGTAATACAGCTGAGAATGAAAAATATAAATATATATTTGATTTTGAGTGAACTGCAGAGAATCACGGAAAAGCAGACTAACTTAAGTAATCTAACTGTATTTCAGCTATATTGTTGAAGCATCTATAAACTGCAACTATGGATTAGAAAATAGTTCCACTGAATTGGTGTAACTGTTTTCCTTTCTTCATTTGAGATGAAGAGTTTGAATGTAGGTTTTTGTTTGTTAGTAGTATCAGAAATTAATTATTTTTAAATTTTATTATTGGTTATTTTTTGTAAGCACACCTATTTTGTTACTAGGATCTGAAACTTGAGAGCTTCACAAATAGTATCAAATCTTATTACTAATAAGCAGATTTTCATACGAAAAAGATTAGTGCAAGGCCTTCCTTTACTGTGTGGTAAGTGGTGAGCATTTATTGAAAATCAACATATAAAACCTTGTATTTAAAATGCATATTCTACAATGTGAATCAAATGGTAGTGCTCCAAACCCCTTGGGGATTTTAATGCATCCACTTGTTTAAGAACATATCACAGAGCTGAGTAAATGTGTTAAAAGAGTGAATATTTGGAAGCATGTACTTTTCTGTTCCTTCGTTTCCAGTAAAACAGCATTTTTAGGAAATTTAAAACAACCATTCACCAAACAATAAATTGTATGAATGTGTAAAACATTCATTACAGATTCCCAGTACTTAGCAGCAGGAGCTCAACCCAATTGTACTTTGACATTGAAGCCTCAGCCACAAAATTAAACAGCAGCAACTTGCGTCACTTACCACAGGCAAAATCCATTTCAATCAATATTAAATAAGTGTTCTATGTATATATTGCAATCACTAGTTGGTGCTCCACTTAATGCACTACAAATTGCGACCAGTAGTATTTGGAGTGAGCTGCACAAATATTGTTCAAATTTATGATGTGTAATGCAATAATATTATAACGCAATTTTCTACTCTGGGGCACCATACTGACATGGGCAATCAGACATAATCCAAAAACTCTAAACTGCTTTTGCATTTAACTACTGAACTCTGGGAAAAGTTTACTTCTAATTTCTCATTTAAATCGGTCTATCTTTGCAGCGGTCCAAAACTACTTTTTGGTCTGAAATCATCTCTTACTAGATCTCTTCTGAAAAGACTGGTAATAGTTTTATTGTGTTGAGCAATTACTAGTATTCTATTAGGAGTTCATTGCATTGCAATAACATTAAGAACTGCTAATAGGATATTCTGTAAAGCTTTACTCAATCACAGCCTGTGGAGCAGCTTCTGATTCAACTGTAAAATTGCTCGTCACCAGACAACAGAGCAATACTTCCAGCAGTATTCGTATTATATTTGATAGAAGTAATTCTAACCATCAGATAACCCTCCACAGTGCTAGGATTCACTCAGGGTCAACACCAGTGGGAGAGTATGAGTGTCATGACTATATTCTTATAGTCATCTGTTAACAACTGGTTGTTTTTTCCAACTGAACAGCATTTTCTGTGATATATAGACATGAAAGTGGTAAACATTGGGCCAAATTTTTACTTTGATTGCTGATTTGACTTCTGTAGAAGAACTGGAATGAGTAAAACTGAGTGAAAGCTTCAATATTTGGAGTTTTCTTAATCCTTATGATAATCTGAACTGTATTCTCATTCTGTTAAATAATTGTAATATCTTGTGGATTTCAGAAGAAATCATTCTGAAGCATAAATCCTATTTTGGAATTATTGTATGGGGAAAAATAAATCCTGAAACTTAAAAAGAAAAAAAATACTCGTATTTGAACTCAGCAAGTGAAAGTAGGCTCCAGAAATCCTCTATGGAGGCATTCCTCTGCTGAACGTCTTCCAGATGAATGAATAAGTGCACCTGCAGTATGAAACCCCAAACATTTACGTTGTAAATACCTGCGTAGTTGAAAAGATCTTTGCTCTGGCACTCATTGCTGTAGGTCTACAGATATCAATATTCCTGTCTCTCAGAGACTTAGTAAATGCATCGTTTAAAATCACTGAATCTGGGATTAACGATTTGCACAACACTTTCTGGAAGCCAGGCTTTCATCTTAGTCCTTTGCAGAAGATCTCCTCGGTGAGTGGGATTCCCAGCCACCCAGAAATAATGGAACATACAACTTCACTTTCAAGCAGACCTTGAGGACCCAGGAAGAAGCCTGTTTCTTCAGCCCAGGCTTAGTAGCAGAGGAGACATAAGCACGCTTCTGCAGTGTTCTAGAGGCAGGTGTGGGAATTTTTTGAAGCAGTAGTACAAATTCAGATACTATTTTGAATAGTTGGTTACTCGTCTGTCTTTCTGAAGCAACAAAAGCTTCGAGAAGACCATTCTTATCCCCAAACAATGGCACAGAGAGACCTGTGAAAGGAGAGAAAGGTGGGGATGTGAGTGTCTAGCATGCAGGAAAAAAAATTGTAAGACATCATTTGGCACCAAATATTCATTTATTTATTTTAGACACCGACCTTCTAAATGATTGCATCAATCTCAGATGTTACCGTGGGGTTTTAACTTCAAAATTATGTTTTTAATATCAGTAGCTGTAAGCTTCGATCCATCTGTTCTTTCTGGCCCACACTACTGGTATCTGTCTGGTTGGTCTCACTGCACAAGAGTGACACTTGGCCTGATATGTTCTTAAGAAGAATCTCTTTTATTTGTTTGTGTCTAAAAATGGAAAAAAAAAAAGAAAATTCTATTTTACTTGTACCGAAATTCTGGAAAATATCTATTTAATTATATTTGGTAGAACATTTCTATGCAAGATAAATGCATGGTAAGCATAAATCGCAGAACTGCAGTTGTGGTGTATTAAGAAAATTGTATTATTTGAAGGACAGTAATATGTTTTTATTTTAACTCAAATGGCATTCTGAATCTCAAAAAAATATCAATTTTTAGAAACCTGAAAATAAATGAGAATTTATTAAGGCTTAGCTTACATGGCAGAGCATACAGTAGTGGCCAGGAATTTGGCACGGGACGGATTGTTTGCTTTCACCGCTGTGTGATTCATGTGCTGCCAAAGGCATCAGCAACCTTGGCCACATCTACACTATAAATTTTAGTGACATCCTGTGCTGGCTGTGGCAGGTCTAATAGTCAGACCACCTGGTGAGCTCATCCTGAGCTTGTGCGACCATGAAGCTTCACCAGGCAAGTTTGATAGCTTGGATTGTGGAAGTGTCAGAGGTGCATCAGCACAGTGACATCTGAGCTAAAAAGCTCAATTTCTCTGCAAGACTGAACTGACTCAGACACAGACCGGCATCAGCTCTGATGTTTGTCTAAACAGAAGCTCTTTCAGTTGTTCATTTCCACAGAGGGTTTTGAGTAAAACGAAAAGCCTAGTTTACTTGTCCTCAGAGTTTGGGAAATAAAGTATTTTATGATTGGCACACCGGTACTGCTTTCATCTTGAGCTGATGCTGTGGCATCCAGACTGGAGATGTGTGTACCTCTGCTCTTGCGCTCTGCAGACACTTCTAAAGGAGCCGCAGACATCGCAGCCCAGCGAGCCAGGCAAGCCCTCGTGCGTTCAGCCAGTCCGGTCAGAGTGTTTGGTAGATGGTGTTTAAGAAGGGAGAATCGTAATGCCACCCACTCTCTGGGATACAGCTTTGTAAAGGGTTTTATGGGTGTAACTGTAGCTGGACGTGTCCTGGTGTAGCTGTACTATGTACACTGATGTTTTCCTAACAAAAATAACGTCTGTTGTATAGTATTTTGAGATCTACCTATGGAAACTGCTGCATAGGAACTGCATATCATTATTCCTCGTGAGAACAGAAACCACAACCATTGCTGTTGTTCCCCACAGAAGGGAAGCCTTACCACTTCCACTAAATTCTGGGCTCTCTGGAGTCCCAGAAGACGATTTAAGTTCTGCAAGTGATCTAAAAGACACTAGTGCCATACATAAATGTCCTGAGGCAGGTGGGGCATGTCATCTTTATGTATGTTCCCTCTTAATGTATGTAGGAGGCTCCTTTTGGCTAGGAAGATGTCTGTGTCCACTTTAGTTCACCTCTCCAGCAGGTGTTGTGAGTACGTTCATTGACTGATTTATGTACTTTTTTTTTTTTTTCCCCACTTTGTGTACTGGGCCTGGCTGGGCTGGAGCTAACTTTCCACTGTGTTTTTTCCACTGCTGAACAGTGCGGGCATAGCATCAAGGCTGCCTCTCTGAAGGCCAGTAGGCTGGGCAAAAGTTTCATAACTTTTTTGTTAAAAAGGCATTGGTCTTCCCGAGTAACTGCTACACTTATTGAGGCCCTACTTCCCAAGATGTGCCTGAGCATCACTTCCTGGTGGGAAGTGGAGGTTTTTTTCTCTTTTAGCTTCCACACAGCTTTTTGTTTTTTTCCTTTCATTAAACTGCAAGGTTTGGTTTGTGGTTTGTTTGTTTGTTTTTTGCTTTTCCTTCCTTTTCATTTTCTCCCTGTTCCCCATCCTGCTGAGGAGGGGGAGTGATAGAGCAGCTGTGTGGGACTTCGCTGCCTATCAGTGTTAAACCACAGCACTTTGCCATCACATCCAAATGCTCTAGGATGTATATTCTCTGTGGGTAGTCTGAGAGTGGGTACAGGTCAGAGGCTGATACCTAACAGGTCTTTCATATGTCCACAAATGGTAGGATGTATCTTTCTGTTGCCCCAGTCATTCTGCGTGTGAAAGCTTCCATCTGGTCAGAACCTGTCAGAGCCTGACAGAGAGCACAGTGAGTTTCAGCTCCTCTTCCTCTCTCTAGGGCGGCCTGATAAAGTTGCATGTCTTCGTGGCTACCATTGACAGTTCCTGCACCTCTGTGTCACACTCCAGAGATTCACAACCAGATGGAGACAGATAGCAAGGGCCATGCTAAAAGCCGTCACGTTGCATTGGAGCACAAACTCAGCTTAGAGACTGAGGCACGTTAGTCACTCAGCTGGTAAAAGGCAGATTGTCCAAAACATTAGTCAAGGTGTCCTGTTTTTCAAACCTATGCACTCGAAGCGGGGTGCAAGGATAACTGGAGATGCTCTTGTTTGTAGCCACTGCCAGTCTTTCTGCTGTTGATCCAATGGACCATGATGGATACAGACAGACGTGTTACTGTCACTAAGATCAAGTTGAAATGGATACAAATTTTCCCTTTGGTATGGTTTCCAAGTGATGCTTGCTGTTAAATGAAATGCAGTGTGGGAGTACACACTGTTTGCAAGCTAAGCTGTGTCTTAGGAGCAGCAACTAACAACTCCATCTTTTTTAGAGCTGAGCAAATTAAAGCACAGTTTTGAAGAAATGCTGATCTCTGCAGCCATGGTGATTTAAGAGGAGAAACTTTTGGACTACTGTTGTGTATCTTGGACTATCTAGACACACAAACCTCTCATGGTCCTCTCCTTCACTAGTACTTCTGCTTTCTATGCTTAAATGGGGAATTGTCTTCCAGAGATCTCTTCATTGAAGACAATGAACCAATACTTCCTTATCTCTGCTCTTCTTTGTACAAGGATGTTTCTTGCCAGCTGGCTAACGCTCTAGTACTGGATTGTTTAACATACCTGTCACGTTTGGGAGCAAGAGAGCAAATTTGTTGCTTGACCTGTCAGCCTGGTCAAGAACAGACTGGTTTGGATTTTGAGATGGAAATAATTGCTATTTTCAATCCCATTTTTCTGATGTGCAAAAGTGAATTATTTGCTGTCCTGCTTAATGTAGGGAATACTCTCCCAAAGCTGCTGCTTCCTATTTAACATTCAGTCTTCATTTATCTCAGGTTGCAGAGAAGCACACTGTCAAGCAAACAACCAACCACATTACAAGCAGTTAACTTCAAGCACAGGCAGGTTAACTGACCACATCAAAAGCAGACTTGCTGAATGAGTGAACAAGCAGGGAAATCCAACAGTCATTTAAAAAAAAAAAAAAAAAAGCCCAAACAAAATAGCAAACTCAGAGAAAGGTTGAAACAAAATGGAAATGAAATGGAACAAACAATGGAAATGAAACAAAAAACTTGTTTTTCAAGTTCCTTGATTCCAGGTTGAAAGATTCATGGCAAAATTTAGTTTTAAAAAATCTGCATTTTTTCATTAGAAACAATTTAATCAAGAAATGGTTAACCAGCTTTGGCAAGAAGACACCATGTGAGTAGCTTGTGTTGAAATAATTTATATAAATTATTTTTATTAAATTATTAATTAGAAATAAATTATAGAAAGAACAATACGACACAAAAGACAAGGGTATTTGGAGGAAAGAATTGTAATACTAAATTGAGTAAAGGGTGAACCATGAGATGTAGTTACACAGAAAATCTGAGGTAGCTCCAGTTAAGGTTCACTTAGGATGCAGAAACCATTTGCCATATTAGCTAGTGCACTCCACTGGCTTTAATTAGTAAGGTAATCTCAGCCATTTTCTCCTCCCTGATCTTGAGCCAATTCAAGAGGCTCTGAGCACCAATATGCAGTAGCATGTGTAAACATCCTCAGAAAACCAATAATAAGAGGGAGGAAATGAAGTGCAGAGCATAGATTTGGCTATGATTCAGTATTTCTGTGAAATTTTTAAAGTATCTTTTAAGAAAATGCATAGGAATGAAAAGAGAGTAGATGAGGAGGTATGACTGTCTACCGAGAGTATATTATACACTCGCTACAAATCATTTCAGAATCTAGGAGGGAGAAATGAGGAAATTCAAATCAACCTGTTTAATGCATTTATTCTGATTCAATTTCATTCAGCGGTTTTCAGTTTCTAATGCTGAGCTTGTAAATGAGCTTGCATTTTAGATCTTAGGTAACATAAACCCCTTTATACTGCCAATATAAACATGCATGCTTCCCTTTGCCCTCAGCCAGCTGTAGTTTATGCATTAACAGGGACTTTCTGCTAGAAGCCTTTGTTCTTTCACAGAGCCACTCCTCTGGGATCTAGGCTCCCTGGTTGGTTACTGTATTTAGTTCTCATGACCTGCAGCAGGTGGATCTGAAGCGCAGCCGAAGTCAATAACTTCTGAACCAGGGACAGGAAAGATAGTAGTAATTACACAGAAAATATTTTCTGAGAAAGAGTATTTCTCCTTTGATACTTCAAAAATGAAAATTGATATTCATAGCCACATTCTACCTAAGGAATGGCCTGACCTAGAAAAGGTAATAAGAGTTTAGATATTCAGTGCCTTATGTTATCAGCAACCATTGGTACCAATGTAATTCTTGAAAAATCAGTGAATGAAAGGTTCTCTTAGAAATTCCTGTTTTCAGTAGGTTTTTGTCTGATTTGATTTTTTTGCAGATGTAAGATATCTGTATTACATTACTATGCAAAACAAGTGTCCTAGTAAGAAAAATGGGCTGTTTCCCACTCTCTATTTAGACTCATGTCATTTTTTTGTTGTTTTTTTTATGAGACCTACAATTGTCGAATAATGAGGCATAAATTCCATTTTCTTGATGAAAGTAGAGCTGTCAAGCTCCCAAATGTTATTCACTTTTGTTTTAAATAGGAGAAATAAGCGAATGTTTGACAAGATTAATGTTACCTAAGGAAAAAGTCATTCATTCACATCTTACGCCCACAGGCATGAGAGTCATTCATTTCACTAGGTATGGGGTAACTCTAAGTATGGTTAACTGATGATTATGATTGTTTTACTAATATCTGTTATTTGTTTCAGTTACTGGGAAGGAGTTGCATATCGTATTACAAATACAAAATTTCTTTTGTCACAACACTGAAGCTATAAGTCAACTTGTCTTAACTTTGCATTTTTGCTTGGTATTATTAGTAGTATTTAACAACACATTTATTCTTGTCAGTAACGATTTTATGACTGTGAAAAGCATTTGAGAATGGAAAGTGTCATTTAGGTTTTTATGTAATAATTCTACTCCTTTTCTTACTTCAGATTATCAAAAGCAATGTAGTCATCTGGTTCTGAATTAGGTTTTAGAGTTGTTGCCTGAATAATTATAATCACAACTGAATACAGAGGTGGCTGATCTAAGGATCTTGGATTCATAAGGGATCACATCTTCAGTGCTACAAAGGGTACTGGAAAAGATCACATGGTAAAACTGTATTTATATATTGGTTATTCACACAAACAAAATTGCTTGCAATTTACAAATTGTTTCCAGAATTCCAGGATAGCTATTTTTTATAACTCGTGGTAGAAAAATCAGACTAGAAAAAAATGCATTGTAGCTTCTTCTCTTACTGTAATTCTGTGTTGGTAGCAGTTTGAATGAGCATTGCCTGTGTCTGCCAGTGGTATGGAACCACTTGATTTCATTGTGCCTGCCTTTGACAACAAAAGAATGCCATTGTTTCAGCCATGCTATTAGGCCTCGGGCACACTAACTGACGCTCTGTTTGACATTGTACATCTCTTTCACTTTACTCTTTTGAGGTTGATGATGGCAAACTCTCAGGTAAGCATTTTGTATGCATTAGCTCCATGTTTCTGGGACTTTAACCATGACAGTCCAGTATCAGTTAGATGTTAGCCAGAGAGCAGCTGCAAATTATAAGCAGCAAGTTAGAAAAAAGTTGTGAGAAAAACTGTTGTTAAGAACATATATGGCATTATTTCTTAGTTAGTAGTGAAGAGTAACATTATTATGAATAAAACCTCCTGGAAAGGAATTCTTATTTCCTCTTATACCTAGGAAGGGCTTTTTAAACATCTATTTAAGCTTCCTATTTGTAATTATATGAGCTCTTCAATGACAAACACATACACACAGGATAATGTAGGTGAGATGACAGGTATTTCTGAGAACAAATATTTTTGTATTAAGTGGATAGGAGTTTAAATATCCAGTCTACAAAAAAAGACTACTCTTGTTTGTTTCAGATTTTATAGTCCTTGTCTGTGCAAAATCCCTATAAAAATCCCTATAAAAATTCTTTATTCTGATTTTGAATTATTTACATATTTTTGTCTATCTATAATTTAAAAGGACAATAAGTTCATTGAGATAAAATCACCTCAAGAGTCCCTTGATGTTCATGGATGTATGTCAAAGATGAATTCATTGCTGTTAGTCCCTGAGGTCAGCTGTAGGCCAGTGTTGCATTTATTTAAATACTGATTAAAGAGGCTAATACATTTTTTTTAAAGTTAATTTCCACCTGCTAGTTTTTGTTTCCCCTTTTCCAAAGTTTGAGCATGTCAAAGGTTTGTTAATAGACCCAGAATAGAAAACAACCCTCAGAATTACCTAGAGCCATCTGAAAATTCAAGCCATTAACATGGCCTTCTACATCTCATGCATGGAAGAGCAATTAGGCAATCCTAGCATGCACACGTAGTGTTAAACTTTCTTTTTTTCCGTCTTATAAATGCTGAATCTTGAATTTATGACTAGAACATTCTATTATCAAGATAATTATTAAGAGCTTAGGAACCCATAATAAGTACAAAAATGCATATAAATTAATGAAATCCATCAGTAAGGACTATCAATGCATCCAATTAATAACTAATAGCTAAAAAGAAGATTAGAAGTTCAAAAACAGACCAGTGAGTTTCTCTCTGTGAACACCTTTAAGGTACTCATTTTTTGCACAGCTTCTAACTGCAATTAGCATGGAGCTAGAAAAAACTAAAGTTCTCATTAGATGTCATACATTTTTCCTTAACTGTAAATGTCTTATGTGTATAAATATATATATATATATATATATATAAAATAAAAGTTTGAGTTTAAATATTACCTAGCTGCATAGCTAAAAGTAAATAATTGACTAAAATATTCTTAGCCGTGAAAATTACCATCTCTGATTGACTGAAGTCAGGAGGCTCGGCTCTACATGCCTACCGAGGGAAAGCTGGCAGCAGCATTTCGTAATGATGTGTTATCACAGGAAATTCAAGATTGTATTCAAATTGTTTACACTTCAGTGAAAGAAATCCCTGCTTTTACTCAGTTTCCTTTTAAACATTTCGTAATAGGAAAAAAAGGAATTTTGAGCATTGTTTTCAGTCTACTATGTTATTTTGAGATTTCTAATCTGATAAGTTATGAAAATGCAATCAGCTTCTTTTGTGTTATGTTTTGGTGTGTTTTTTTTTTTTTTTTAAACAATTTTGAATCTCTCTAAAAGAATCAATGAGCATCTAAGCTTCTCCTTTAAGCTTCTCTTGGCTGTTTAAATATTAATAGAGAGAGACTGACCTTCAGTACTGCTGATGAATCATGAAAGCTGAAAAGTGGAATCAATACATCTTTGTGCTAATGATTAACTGATTACAATTTGTTAGAATTGGAAGATTGTCAGCTCAATTTTCATATTGCCAAGTGCTTGATTCAATTTTTGCTGTGTTAAAATACTATTCCCATTAGAACCTCGATATATATTATGCAACTTTAAGCACTTTGAAATCAGTTTTCAGGCTTATTTTAAAATGTTGTTGAACTTGGAGTTAAAAGTTCAGATTTACAAACACCATTAGTACAGTCTGGTTAAACTTTGGCACTTTTGTTGAAGTTTGGGGCTACTTGTAGGCTCAATGCTGAGTATATGCTTCAGTATTTCTCCTGAATAAGGTACTGCTGGGTTGTAAGAAGGGAATTTTGATTATTATTGCAGAGTGCTAACTAGTTACTGGCTTTTTCTTCTTTCTTTTACAGAGATATGGATATGGTGGATGGGTACAGCTGGATCATCACTGCAAGGTGTGGGCTGTTCGGTTCGTTTTGTGTTGTCATTAGGAATAAAAAATCCTGTGAAATCCATTAAGAAGCAAAGTGGCAATAAGATTAGAAAAATATGTATCAAAGACTCAGCCAGAGGTTTATCTTTTCTGAAGTAATATCACTCAAAGTCCAAATATACCTCAGCAGAACTTTTTGCTGAAGATGTGAAACTCAGTATAGTCATTTCACATACTCTTGTATGAGCCATTTTCCATTATCCTTTTTTTTGTCATAATATCATCTAAACACTTGGAACGCATAGCTCTTAGGAATTGTTTTCAATAAGACAAGTCAGCCGAAAGCAGATAACATATTGACTGCTTTTAACTAAAAGAATTCTTCTGTATGAGAAGCAAAACCAAAAGGAACTGGTATTTTAATAAAAGTTAACTCAGTCATGAAAATATCTTCAAAGGGAAGGAGTAACTTCTGTAATGTTATGACAAGGAGAACAAACAGCAGTTTCAGTACCCAAGAACAGTAGGAAAAATACATAGATTCAGGGATCGTTACACACAAAAGTAGGAGCCTGAGGTTTCTTGGCAAGTAGAAGGCAGACAGTCTGATTATACTTCATCCTTCACCCACTCCATTAACTTCACAAAGGCACTTCTAAGCTACATAAATAGAACAGGAACATGTCTCCACATGCTATGAGTCTGTGCTAATGGTCTATCTGCATTCGGAATCCATTCTTCTTGTAGTGAATTTAGCAAAATACATGTATTTACTTTGATGGAGACAGAACTGTGTTTTTAAAGGCTTGATTCTGATCTCACTCACAGTAGAGCAAATTGGAAGGAATTTCAGTGACATCCACAGTGACACAGCAATGTAAAACTTCTGAAAGCAAGATCAAAATGTTGCAGTATATCTTTTGGTAAGAGCATTAAAAAATAGTAGAGTAAGTTAATTTTTTTTTTTTTTTTTTTACACGAAGGCATAATGACCTAAGACAGGCAAGGCTGATAAGGCAAAGTAACAGTCTTTATACATTACTATATAGGTTAACTGTACCAGCTCATTTTAAAGATGTTCCCTCTATTACTGTATAATTGCTTTGGCAGTCAGATATCCCTGTGTATCTCAAACACTGTCATGGGAAGCCAGCTTCCTCCTGTGACCTGTCAGCTCCCTGCTTCTAGGAATCTTTCAGAGAGCCCGTCACTGCAAATGTCATTGACCTCTGGAAGCAGGAAGATTGGAAAGATGGTATAAGAAAGAGGTCTCAGGAGACCCCAGTTCACTTCCAACCCCACTTCATATGTACCTGTCCTAACCTGAGAAATGCCATCTGTAACTGCCTACCACAGGAATGTTGTGAGTTGTACAGATGCTGAAGGGATAAAGACAATGCAAGGTATTAGCAGGATAAATAAGGAAAAGATATGAAGGTAACAGAAGATGGGTAGGTAAGAGCAGAAAGAACAGTTTGGGTATAGTAAGCTGTAAGACAGAAAATACAAAGTTAGTAGCATGAGGAGCTCAACAGAGTGTCAACACATGACCCACATAAATCATGTGAAGAGTGCAAATAACTGGCTAAATCCAGTTGTATACTGTGTTAATTTCAGTGAAACTAGACATTCCACTAGTCACTTTGCAAAATCATACTTCTTTGTGATTCTATACATATACACACAGTAACTTTTTTTTAAAAAGCTGGTAAGATGGATATGATAGTGCCTATATATTGCAACCTAATGATACATGCTGCTGTCATGCTATAGTATGCAAGGCTATGCTGTCAAGTTCCTAACAATTATTTCTGAAAGAGGGCCACAGAATAGGAAGGCTGGGACTAAGAATGAGGAGGAAACAGATATTATGCTGAAATTTCGGATATGAGTCTAAGCAGGCATGGGAGGAGAGAACAAGCCACCTGCTGAACCAAAGTGTGGATGGCACAGCTGCTGAGATTCTGGTAGGTGCAGGAAGGGGAGACTTGGAGACATTTTTAGCAGCTTAACTGTTTTTATAGGCCTGATGCTAACACTCCTTGCTAAAAATAGTTTGCAAAGGAACTTTGTGGCAAGTTAATAGCCTGATACACTCTGCAGAGAATTCTGTCTAGCCTACTTCTGTCTGAAAATGTTGCAAGAAAAAAAATTATGGCAAAAGAAAATCCTGTTCAGATCTGTTTGGCTGGGGAAGTTAACTCCTGAGATTTTTAAAAAAGGTAAAACTTCAGATACCATTCTATGAGGAAGCAGCAGGGTCAAATTGGAGGAAAATAATTACATGCATTTATAAAGAAGTGCAATTTGGGGTGTAACTGAGTAGTTTAGCAATGCAGTAATTTAAATGCAGATTGCTGAACCAAATCAGCCTCCTAGACTTCATTCTTAAATATCTCTCTCTTAATTTCCACATAAATTAATTAAAGTCTTAAATATTAGATAATATTAAGAATAGAGTAGAACAGGTGATAGAATTCTTCAATTTTTCCTTTAGAAAATTGTGTTAACCTGCCAAATGAGGATCTAATGTCTTTTCTGAAATTTTCATAAAAGCATCCATTGCTTTGGAACCTGAAAAATTTCTGTCATCCGTGTTTCGTTCTCATTGCTGCAAAAAATTCTCACCAGTTGAGGTGTCTGAGTAATTTCTTGTTTAAAAAATATCAGGTGCAGATTAGTGACAGTGTCTAGAGACAATAGCAGTATGACTGAATTTCCAGTTATAGCGTTGCTGGGGTAGATCTTTCAATTCTGACAGACATGAGCATGAATTCAGATGATGATGTTTTGCTTTCCTGCATAATCAAATCAGTTGTTCCTCACACACAATGCTGTGAGTTTAGCCTTGACCTGGAGCATGTTTTCGTTCACAAAGAATCAGTTAATGCACATGAAAATAGGAAGCTGTTCAATGAAGTCTTCAATGAGAACAACACATGGCTTATTAGAAACCTTTCTTATTTTGCAAACCCTGCTGCAGCATGCAGAAAACCACTGTTCATCTCAGCATTTATGTATAAGCACTGTCAAGGTTGCAGGTGAAATTACAATTTTCACTGTTTTCAGTGGTAGCAGAAGGAAAGAGAGAGAGCAGTTATATATATATATATGAGCAGTTCAGCTGCTGTGCCTTAGCTGTGTCTGAGTGAAGAATTAAAATTTGCCTGTGTTCACAGAAATGCTCCCAGCAGTAAACCAATAAAGGCCACACAATCTATTTGTATGTGGTACAATGCTCAGTTCTACTCTGTTTTCTCTGCTCACACCCTGAATATTTCTCCATTTATTAGGCAATCTGCTGCAATGGGCTGATCTTTTTTTAATGTATCGGAGTATATGGCTAGAGTAAAACTTTTTGTCAGGTTGGAAAATCAATTTTACAAGAACCTGAAGTATTTTACCAGAGGATCAGGACTATGTGGTTGTTATTACTGACTGTAATATTTCAAGTAATTTTCACAAACTGTGTTACAGCTATCAAGTACCTTGACAGTTTGCCAAGGCAGCGCAGTTAGATTTGTTGAGGAGAGCTGTAAAATATTCATTAGGGCAGTGTATTTGTGAATGATGCTTGAAGTTAATAACAAATTCAAGGTTAAGAAGTCTGACTTCCCTGAAGGAGGTGATAGAAACCCAGCTCTTCTCTGAATAGTGAAATTTGATAGGTTATTTCTGTTTTAACATAATAGCAGGGAATATTCTGATTTATCAGATTTTTATTTAGCAACATAGACAGGTGTCTTGAGGATCCTAAATAAAATGATTTTGTGGGGAAAAATCAAGTGGCCTTTAGAGAGAGAGAATTCCCTTTCCAGAAGCGTCAGAAGACTGCCCTACACTTAGCTTGTGTTTACTGTGAAGGTGAAAGAATAACTGCTGTGCTTTCTCACAATTTATCTGGTTTTCAATTTTCAACTGCAAATTCAGTGTCCCTTCTGTCCAGTACATTTCCTGCATGACGATGCTCACCTATTCCGTATCCTCAGATCCAAGATGGGGATCTTCTGACTTCAGCTATTTCCACTTACACCCAAAATAGCTACAAGCAACCAAATAACTCTCAGGCCTTGCAACTATTGGTGAATTATAGCTAATCAGTTAAAGCTAAGCCACCAGAAATACTGTCAGGTCTGTCTTTACAAGATCATAGAAGCACGGTTATGTACAACTCTGACAAACGTTTTCCTTTGCTTAATGTGACGTCATTGTCCTACTCGTCATCTTTGGGCAGTTGACATATCAACCAAAAAATAAGTTTGAAAAGGAAGTTTCCATGTTCACAGTTAAAGGAACAGTATTAAATTTCCTGATCTTGATAATATTTTGAACTTTGTAAGTTTGGGAATTGGTGGTGGAGGAATGGGGAAGGTATTACAGTAATTCAGGTCATGGTTTATACTGTGTTCAGCTTTGTGCTTTGGTTGGGTTTTTGTTTGTTTGCTTGATTTTTCCAAATACAGTTTTTCAGTAATTCTGTTCCTAAGGAGAAAATGTAATCTGAAGACAACATAATTGGTCTGCTTTGGTCTCAGTATGACTGGTGATCTGAAACAACTGGCTGGAATTTAAGAGAGTTGCACAATTATTTCTGTAGTTACTGGAACCATTTTATGGTGTTGATTTTAAAAGAACACACGCATACCCAAGGGGAAAATTTAGCACAGATTTAATTAGAGTGTTATCTGGAGGTCAGCATTAGATTTGGAGATAAACTTTGGTTAAGACAGCTTATATCTTTTCCAAACATATGGAGTGATATGCACTGCAATATAAATGGATTTTTTTTTTCATTTTAAAGAATTAATTCATGTCATCTGAACTATAAGTGACTATTTTTATAGTCTTTTATTAATTACTGTTTTAAAATAGTTTTTGATTTAAAAATACCTGCTGAATAAAAATAAAAGAACAAAAATCTGTCTCTGAATTTTTGTAAAGCACAATATACTCAAGTCACCATATAAATTATCATGTGCTACTTTGTCACATTTATAATATATGAAAATGTCATTTTACAGGGACAGGCAAGGATGATGAAGGATGGAAAGGTTTTTAGAGTTATTCAAGAGAACTGCTGGGATCCAGAAGTACGGATTAAGGAGATGGACCTCTCAGGTACCTCTGTAAAGGAACTGAAATGATTGTGTCTCATTCAGAAGAACAACGTCTCTGTTAGTGCATCTGAAAGTGGTTAATAACCATATCAAAACCAAAAGGTTTAGCAAACTACTTCCTTAATTTAAATCCACTAAAAGTCACTGAAAACTGTTATGTTTTATATTCAGACTCAAATGGGACACGTTCCAATAACTTTTCTCATTTTCAGTAGCAATTCATTCCCCAGATGGACTCACTGGTTTCACTGGGATTGTTAGTGCAGTAAGGAACTAGTAGTTGACATAAATAAGGATGGCAGAATCTGGACTTGAAAAGACATTCCAGGTATACAAGTGATGCACAAAAAAGAGGACACCCCCCCACACCCCACCCCACCCCTTTTTTCCCAACTGTTAAGAGTCTGCTTTTCTTGTAGAATTTTTCTAATATAATTTTTTCCTTTTGTAATATTTTTTCTATTTAGGTGATGCAATTTCATTCCGTATTTTTGCTAGAGGATTCCAAACTTAGAGAACTGCTACCATTACTCTTTCAGGAAAGAGTTTTCCTAATTTAGAAGTAAACTACATGCCAAATTTTCAAATTTATTTTCCACCAGGTTCCTTCATGCCACTAAATAAGATTTGCAAGATGTGAGACTGAGAATGAGCAAAGAAATTTTTAGTCTGATCAGTGATTTTTGGTTTTGTAATGGCAGAAAAGAAAATGTATCATAAAACCAGCACCACAGTATTTCTTCACAAACTAAACAGTGCTTGCTTACTTGTGTTTCATAAAAAAAAAAAAAAAAAAAAAAAAAAAAAAAAAACTCTAAAACTGTGTGTTACAGCACCATCTGGTGACTTGTGCTCTAAAAATGTCCCCTTTTATTATTGCACTCCAAAGGCACAGGCATCAGCTAAATAAGTGTAAAAAATAATAATAAAAAAAAGGTTCTTAGTGTTTTTCATTCTTTTAATAATAAAGATTGTGGTCTATGTTTATTCCTGTCAGTTTACAAAGCTTGTAGCTACTTAGTTCAATGACAACTTTATGTAGCACAGACCAAGATGGATCATACTGAAAAAATAAACATCCAAATATGGCATAACTCCACGCTGAACAAAGCTAGTATCAGCCTTTGTAAGGTGTTATTAATTCAGAGAAATAAATTACAGCCTGGTTGCTAAAAAGCTTTGTTTGTGCAGTGCCCTAGAAATCTTTCAGTGATAAGAAGTGGTAGCCAACATACCAAAGAGACTGAATTAGTTCTCATAATCATAAGGCCTAGGTCTAATCCATGTACAAACCTGTGTCTTGATCTACTCAATAAGACAAACTATAAAGGTAATTCAATAAAACAAGCTGTAAAGGTAATTAACATCACAGTTCTGTGATACAAATCATCACAGTTTTGTTGTATAAAATTTTTCAGTTAATCCTAACTGCCCTCCCTTATTATTTTCACCTTGTAAAACCCTCTGAAGAGGTCGTTCCTGCCTCCACAATCAAACCAAACATGCACTGGTCTGTGTCATTGCAGTGGTATGGTTAGCAATGACATGCCTGCCATTATGGTATATCATTTGCTAACCACATTGCACCAAGAGGATTCAGAAAGCTAAGAGAAATTATATTTGGAATACAAAGTAGAGAGTCTTTTTTTTTTTCTTCATACTGATTCATCTTCTTACTAAATCTAGTGTTCGGGATTGTTTAGCATAGAAATCTACCTTTAAGGCTTATGTTAAATTTGCTTGGCAATGTAAAAATGGATTGGAACCATTTTGTGGAAAACATGGAGAAGGTTCTCAAACATACTAATCAAGTGTCCAGTAGCATATTGGTGGGCAATACAACTTAGGCTGTACTTAGATGAACATGTCATTGTAGACGTAATCCTTAACCTCCAAACCATGGTTACTGCACATAATATTAATCAGATCTTGCAAGAGAGATGCCTGAGTCAGCTTTTCCTCTTGTTTCTTACTCAAAATAACGAGAAGGTTATAAAGCATGTTGCTAAAAATTTGAGTGCTTTTTCAAGGTCATTGTCTTAAATTCTCATAGGGTTTTTCTGCCATCTTTTGGATTAGTATTTTTATTACTAACAGCCACATTAAATTTTTTATAGCATGATAAAATTCATGCATAACTTTTACAATATGAGATGGTGCTACAATCAGACTAAAAATTAAAGAAAAATACATTTTTGCATGTAACTATTTAGTGAAGTCCTAATTACTGTTCATTCTTTGTTCTGTTGTCAATTTGTAAAGTTCATTCCTTTAAACACACGTGAAGGTATAGACTTGTCTTAGAACAGAAACCAAACAATGTAGAGTTAATTCTCTACTGCTATCATCAAAGTTATTTCTAAAAGCAGATAGACTTTCTTATACTTAAAACCTCAGTAGTACAGCCACAGGATGAATAAAACCTAACACAACGCAGCTTTGGGAAACATTTAGGAAAACGTTGTTTCACAACCATTGTTAACATAACATTGTTTAACTTTGATCTAATTTACATATTTATTAATTATATATAAGAAATGTGACCCCAAAGTAAATAAGATATTGTATACTGTTTGTTTAACAAAGCTTCATTCATTTTTGTAATATTAAATTGCCATTTTATTAAATTTTATGCATGCATATCAAACACTGCTAAAATCAAAATACTTAATTTCACAAAATGATCTGCTGTGTGAAAGTTTTTTTGGTTCTCCTTAGCTAAAACATTCCAACCCTAATAAGCTGATACACCACAAGATTTATTACCATGACCATCAACTAGCAAAAAACAGATTCTGTCCATACCAAAGTTAGAACATTCTTGCTTTCCATTTTAGTAGTTACCTTCTAGGCCTCTGCCTTTCAAACCAAAGTGCTTTCTTATTTTCAACATTTTATCAAAAGAATGAAATATTAATAACTGTTTTTTTCTTTCTCAGGAGTCACTGTCCAAGTCCTTTCCACAGTCCCTGTAATGTTCAGCTACTGGGTAGGTTCCTACTAGCATATTTTGTAATTCATATGTTACAATTTTTTTGAAAAATAAAATGCAACCTCCTGTAAATTAGGTGACTGAAATAGGCACTAGAGCACTGAAGTAAATGGGGAATTGTTCTGCTGAGAAAACCAAAAGAAAAAATAGTCCAGGAATTGGAAGAGCCAGCAGGGTGTCCTGGCAAAGCTCCACTCTGGAGTACACAGAGTAATTAAAAATAACCCAGCAACAGAATTTTTGCTGGGGATCTTATCGGGGGGTAGCTGGAAACATGGAGGGAACATTTACTTAGCACAAGTCCCTGGTTAGCAGGAAGGTGTGTATGGACTGATTCCATGAAAGTTAGGCATCAATCAGTATCTTCTCAAGAACTAAAAAATCAAAGATATTTTTGTGACTTCAGTCCACTTTCTTTTAAAGGTAGCATGGGAGGAGCACTCGTTGACCTAGAATCCTTTGAAACTTAAAATTCAGTTGCAAATTAAAGTTAAGTTCCGTGCATAGCTTGATCCTGAATGCATCAAAGAAGTTAAAATAGTCAGAGAAGATAAATCATAGCAATATGATGTTCTCAATACATTCTTAATTTGATTGTTTAGCTATGTGTAGAAGTGGCATGTAAACAGACATGCTACATAAAAGTCATTGTGTTAAGCCCATGTATAAGTAGTGCCACTGAATTTCAGAATTTCTTGTTGCATGACATAACTTTAAAATTTCACTCTGATATTTATGGGAATTTTTCACTCTAGGAATATATTAGGGGGAAAACAGGTAACTAATTGGGTGGATATTGCAGTTCCTTCACTAGATATTGCAGTTCCCTTACTTGAATCATAACTTATCCTTTTCTAAATGTTAGAGAGCTTTGCTCAAGTTTTCTCTGTAAAATTCTCATGCTCCATCATCCCACATTTATTATATTTCTCTCTTCAACTCCAATGTTCATTGCTGTGTTTGAAAATGGTTTGCTCAGGTTTTTGCATTTGGATAAACAAAAACAAAGGACTGGTTTACACAATAGACCAGATACTTTAGTGCATCAGCAACCTGGACCTTCTTACATTCTTCCTGAGCATTAAAGGCAACCACAGTTGATATAATACTTGAGACAAGAAGGAGAACTTTACCCAGAGGATTTAAAACAAGGCAAAATTTAGCCCTACTGATTTCCGGCCATTCAGAACTGTAAATTTCAAATTCAAACACTGTCTCTGAATTGTTTGCAGTGACATTTATCCAGTATCTTCCAAAGGTGATAACATTTGAGAACTATATTTTAATGTACTATTCTGCTTAATATCTTATCAGGCCAAACCTCAGGATACTTTAGATCTATCCCAGATATTAAATAATGACTTAGCTGCTACAGTAAAAAAGTACCCCAAGAGGTTTATTGGCTTGGGTACGTTACCTTTGCAAGCTCCAGACCTGGCTGTGAAGGAAATGCATCGGTGCGTGAATGAACTTGGCTTTCCTGGAGTACAAATAGGATCTCATGTCAACAATTGGGACCTGAATGCACCAGAACTGTATGATATTTATGCTGTGAGTAAATGTTTCTTTCTTTATTTGATGGAATTCTGTGACTTGGAATTTTGTCTAAAAATATCTTGGGATGTGTTCAATCATCAGCTAAATTTATAGATACATTAAAACAATTGACCTTCCTATTCTGCTTAGTGTAAAAGAAGGAGCATTTACAGAAGACTGTCAGTAATTTTCTTTACTGACTGGGAAATCAAGATACTAAGAATATTCATTTAAAATTTCACAACCTTTCTTAAATAAAGAGTGCACCTCAAATGTTCTTTATTTGTGGATTCATTTATCCAGCCTGCTTAAACCTGTGAAATAACACTGAGGTCTGAGCATTCCGTTAGTGCTTGATACCAGGTTTCTTATTCACCCAAGTGAAATCAACTCAATCCCACTTTCACACCATGCAGTTACATCTGACTAATCAACAGCGGTCAGAGAGCTTCAGCTTTAATTATACATGATAATTGATCATATGATGTAATGACAAGAATATGATATAAAGCATCCTGAAACATACTTCATAATAATGATTAATGAAATCTTTTTATGATATGAATTCTTACCGCAGTTGCCTTCTTGGTTTGTGAAGAGAAGTGCAGCATGAAGTAAAGCATATCTGCACTGTTTGCCTTTGGGTTCAAGTTACTATATCCAATCCTATTGAGACAATTGATAAACTTTCTGAGATTTTCAGAGATTCCAAAGTGAGATACGTATAGAGCCAAAGTATCCTATATGCAAATGGGACCAAAAATTCCAAACTGGAATATAATATTATTAATATTATATAATATATTTGGTTATAAAATGAGCTTATAGATCATATTTCTTATATAGTCTGAGGTCCATTTAGGGATGGCCATTTTTCCAACTTACAGAGTTTCATCAATGTACATTCTTTATCTGTTTCACAGGTTATTATATCTTTAAATTGATCCATAGAGGTGGTTTTTCAGAATTCTCTATTTATTCAATAATGCTATTAGCACAGCATCTGGGCTATTTGTTTTTGTGGTCACAAGCAGTCTGCTATCAATTTCTGCTCTTGGAGTAGCACACACTCTCAGACTTGCAGAATGGTTGAGGTTGGAAGGGATGTCTGGAAGTAATTTGATCCAGGGCCCCTGCTCTAGCAGGGCCACCTACAGCAGTTTGCCCAGGACCACATCCAGGCAAATTTTGAAGACCTCCAAGGAGGGAGATTCCAGAACCTCTCTGGGCAACCTCTGCCAGTGCTCCATCACCTGAATAGTGCAGGAGTGCTTCCTGTTGTTTAGATGGAACCTCTTGTGTTCCAGTTGGTGTCCCCATCTCTTGTCCTGGCACTGGGCATCACTGTAAAGAGCTTCGCTCCGTCGTTTTTGTACCTTCCGTTCAGGTATTTATATGCATTGATAAGATCCCCCTGAGCCTCCTCTCCTCTGGGCTGAACACTCCCAACTCTCTCAGCCTTTCTTCATGGGAGAGCTGATCCAGTCCCTTAGGGACTCTTCACTAACTTTCTGCAGTAGCTCCATATTTCCCCTGTACTGGGATCTCTCTAATGTACTGTGTGTTCTTCAGCTTATGTTTAGCACGTGTAGGAAGAAACTTCTATCATTTTTAGAAATGTTCCTGGATAATAAAGATTGTGAAATTAAGCCATATTTGATACTGAAATTTATCAATCTGCCAAGCCAGTTAGTGAATTGCTATTTTCAATTTGCAAATGTATATGACAATTACTCCGTACAATCCAAAAGTTGCAGCTTTATTTATGTATGTGTGGGTAAATAAACCAAAATTCTTCAAATGTGTGATAGTCTCCTTAGCAACAAGAGGAGGTTCAGAAATACAACTGACAACATGAACCTGTTAAATCCCAGTTAAGGATATGAATGACTCTGATGAGCGTATACTTAAAATTAAGCACATAGTTAAGCACATAGCACATAGCATTAAGCACATAGTCACAGTTGGGATCAGCATCCTATATTGTTTCTCTGCTTTCCTTTCCAGAGGTATGAGTAATTGGAAACATTAATGTGTCTGAGTGGACATGGGTTCTTTCTTGATCAGAATGCAGCTAGATTTCTAACTCAGGGTGGATTAGTAACAGTTTTAACATTTTTTAGGCCAAGCATAGAGCCAAAGGGGACAAATGTAGCGCAACAGCTATAAAAGCTCCTGAATGAAGCAGGAACAATTCTATAAAACCATCCTAAAATGGTTCTATAAAACATTCTGAGAAGTAATCCTTATATGTGAAATGAAACCAAAAGAATCCTAATTTGAACTGAATTTTATACTGCAGGATGACTAATGTAAACGCAGATAAAAAAGTGGTTTTGTACCGCATTAATGTGAGAAACACTTGGCTTACAAGAAAGACACTATCATCAGTGTTTCTGATCCTGTAGTCTCTAAAAGAACTTTGAGTCTGACTGAGGACTTCAGGAGACGTACCAGAGGACTAAATAAAACAAACTATTGCTTATAGTTCTTACTTATAATTCTGGGCCTGTTTATATTACTAGTACTAATATTTGGTCCAATTTTGTAGGAAACCTTTAAAGCATGGCCAAAAACTAAGATGCATTTTGGTAGGATTAAGGCAAGATTTAGATGTTTTGTATTTGCTGCAGGCTGCTGAACAATTAAATTGCTGTCTTTTTGTACATCCCTGGGACATGCAACTAGATGGAAGGATGTCCAAGTACTGGTTTCCGTGGCTGATAGGTAAGTGTATGTTTACTTTGCTTAGTTTTTGTTTACAAAGTGTCACTGCATTAAGTAAAAAGAGTAAGCAAAACCAAACACTGTTTCCTACAATTTCTTTGAACTATTTCCTAGTAATAGGTTGATTGGAGAGGAAATACTGAATCTAAGTTCACATCAACGATAGCTGAAACAACATGTACTTCAGAAGCCCCCCAGAGATGGAGGGAATTCATCTAGTTTCTGTTTTATTCCCCATCCACTAGGTAAATGAGGATGACACTGAATAGCCAAAAGCGGGTTTTATTGCTCCTTAGAAATGGAAATGTTTAAGACTGATTCTACCCTCACTCTTTTTTGTGTTGTTTTTTTTTCATTTTTCATTGATTTGCTCTGCCTCCAGTAGAGGTGTTCTGAACAATATATGCAATATGCATATAATACATGTTTTGCAAAACACACTTGAAAATCATAGTGTCCCAATCAACAGTGCATTATTTTAGAACAATATCAGTTAGCCTTAATCAGAGCAGGCTCTACAACATAGACTTAAAAAGAGATTAAAATTGCTACATTTACCTAACAAAGCATAATAATCTGAAAGATTTTCCAAATAATTTTAGAAGGCTTTGCATCTGGGCGTATAGAACAAACATGAATTTAAGACACCCTTTTGTGTTGGATAGGTATTGTTTCCCCCCAAAAGAGGGGAACTCCGACAGTTCCTGATTTCCAAGCTGGGTATCTAAAGTTATGTACATAAATGACATGATATTCTAAATATAATAGGTGTGCTCAGAAACGGAGGGTTGACATAGGAACCTAATCTGCTGTTAGATTCCTAACACTGGGCACCCAAGCTACTCAATGGCAAAGAGAGATATCAGTTATTTCTAAACTGTAGGAATTGGCACCATGTCATAACTAAACCCCAATTCCATGTTGGAATATGCACCAACGTATCTGCTCCACTTTCCACACAAAGGAAACCCAGAAGCACAGGTGAGAAGAGAACATGGCAGATTCCAGACTTGCCGTTGAGCTAGGGTAGCTGTGGAGCTAAGCATGTATTATGCTGTTCAGGACATAACCAGTTCACCAGCCAGCTGTCCTTGTGGCGTAGGATAAAAAGTGGGTTTAGGATTCAGAAGATCCTAGCTTCTAGTCCCGTGTCCTCATTTCAGTTAATTAGCATGGAGGGCTATGTTCCTCCAACAGGGAAAATGCATAACCCTTGGCAGCTGTTCTGTAACTCATTTTTTCAGTAGGCCCAAGGCTTATTGAAGAAAATGAAGATAACATCTAAAATTCAAGGTTTGGCCATATATGATGAAGCTTTATCTTGTTCTTAGGCATGCCAGCAGAAACAACCATGGCAATTTGCTCCATGATTATGGGAGGAATTTTTGAAAAATTTCCTAAGCTGAAAGTTTGCTTTGCACATGGAGGTAAGTAATATACTTCTTTAGCTGAGTGTGGTACAATTGTATTTTCTGGTATGCCAGCTAATGGGGTTACCACTGTAAGCCTGCCACCTGCTGAGCACTCTTGGCCCAGTGAGGATATCTGCCAGACGCGTTGCTCACACTAATATTCTCTAGCATGTTTCACTCAGTGTTTGAGCTGCTATAGGTAGCCTTTAAGAAAATTGAGGAGTGAGGGGAGACAGGAGTCAGTTATGGGCTTAGGGAAAGGGAGGAGTAGGGAGCAGTAGGAATTTGGGCGTTAACTGTCGTGAAGAAGTGGGGAAAACAGAGAAAGAAAGTAATGAAGGGGAAGGAATAAAAAAAAATGCCAGTGCAGTGCACTTTCATTCTAAATAGTTAACAATAAAACTTATGTATCTCTTTGTCGATAATGTCGCTTTTTCCCTCCTTCGTATTTTCAATTTCTGTTGCTAAAAATTTGTCCTTGTAGGTGGAGCTTTTCCATACACAGTGGGGCGAATCTCCCATGGATTCAACATGCGTCCTGATTTGTGTGCAGTGGATAATAAGGTGGATCCAAGAAAATACCTTGGTTCATTTTACACAGACTCTCTTGTCCATGATAGTGGTGCACTAAGGCTTCTAACAAGTGTAATAGGAGAGGTGAGTTTTAATGCTTCCAGAAGTAGGTAAGTCATTCTGGAATTATTTCTCCCTATGAAATAGCAAAAGGAGAGAAAAGGAAGAAAGCAGGAAAAAGACAGCATATTCACCCAGTGAAATCAGAACCTGAGCTATTATAAACTGACGTGCTTCTGCAGTGTTGATAACGTTCCTTACTACAGCAGGGAGCTCTTGAAGTGCTGGTTTTAATCCAGGAAATCATCCACTGTGAACCCTAGTTCACAGAGGCTAGTTCCTTACATAAGGTTAACCAGGATTTAGGACTGAGGGAATGGCAAGACCATCAGGGAAGGGATGGATATTAGGAAAAGGTTCTTCACTGAGAGGATGGTAAGACACTGAAACGGGCTCTTCAGGGAAGTGGTCATGGCACCCAGCCTCACGGAGTTTAAGAACCATTTGGACAACGCTCTCAGACATCGGGTCTGATTTTTGGGTGGTCCTGTGTGGAGCTGGGAGTTGGACTTGATGATCCTTGTGGGTCCCTTCTGACTCAGGATATTCTGTGATTCTAGGATGGGACTGCAAGCAAAGGGGGACTGCCTCATTTGGAGCCTTCCTTTCAAATGCCTTAAGTGCGTACTTCTTCAAGTGCGTACCTGAAGAAATCAATTGAGTATTTCTGCTTGGGAAGTTGTAGGCATTAAAAAGTCAGTAATAAAGATGATTTTTGTGGGCATCCTGGATAGCACATTAAATATCATGGCTTGCAAAAACATTTTAAATGTTAGAGTAGAAAGTAAAGAAATCTTTGTACTTTAGCAGCCTGTTTAAATCACATACAGTGTGTGTCAGAAAAATCCAAGACCATTTAAGTAATTCCCTCTTATTAATTCAAATGATTCCTTCTTATTATTATATGCTCAGGAAGGAGGGGAGGACAGCATAACTCTTGCCAACTTCTAGTGGATAGCTACAAATCAACAAGAGGCTTGTATTTGTGTCGTGATCTCTTGAACTCACCAGATAACAAATACAGAAATGCAAACCGGTTACATTGGCTTTATTGTGTCGACAACTGTATTCATCTTCCCGTACATTAGTTTCTAGGCTCACTTAGTACTTTCTCAGGTATGAGGCTGTTGTCACCAGGGCCTCTTGTATGACCAAAGTTCAGAAAACCAGCTAAGTCAGATGTTTTCATTCCTTCTAGAGAAAAGTTACTGTTGATTTCCCATTTTCATCTGTAACAGTTTGAATGGGTTGCTGCAATAAGTCTGTACAAAAACTGATACAGAAATGACTTGCCTAGGCCAACCAAAAATAATAAAGTAGAATAAACTATTTCTTTTCCTTATCTTGGTACTGTGTACCCAGATCACATCCGTCTGAAATCCATGGGTTTTCAGTCTGTGCTGCACAGGAAATTTTGTATCTTTGAGATTGGACTCAGCTTCCCTACAGTACTTTTATTTTTTAGGAAAACTGTATTTGAAGATTCACGAAAAATTCAACAGTGACAGCACATACACAACTTGAAACAATGCTGTCACAAGTTTTTGTAAAGTATATATACACAATGTATTTATATATGTATACAATACCACTACAGCTATAAGAACAGGAGGGATAGTATTTCTCTCTTAAATCCATCATGAATCAAAAATAGATTTGTAGGAGAAGCCCCATAAAATGTGCAAAGAAACTGCCATGAAGCTTTAGTTCCATTATCAGCAAGAAAGATAAAGCCCAGTTTGATTTACTTGTCAAAAGATCTGCTAATGAGCTCTTAGTATTGGCAAGTTCTTATAACGTCAGTGGGTATTAACTCAGGTGGCATTTGCCAAGTTCTTTCCAGACATATTAGAGCATTTTTTTGGCAATGTTAGTCCTCCTGAGCACTGATGGAGAGATCTGTGTCAGGGATGAAGTTTTAGGCACCAAACTGGTTATTAACAAAATTCTAGAGCTCCAGCCCAATATTGATTTCTGTTAATTTCTGTTACCGACCTTTAAACTGTAAATATATCATGGTCAACAGTCCAGGACTTTTTATGATGTATTATTACCTTTTGAATGTAACTGTAATTTACAGTATCCAATGGTATTAAGTAATTTTGAGAAAAGATTTTAAAATGTTACTATATGTGATGCGCACTTCAATTTTATAAGATACCCAAAAGCTTATAGAATAACAGTTTGGCACTTGCCTTCTGTTATCTCATTTTCCAAGAAGTCTCCCCACATCCAGGCCATGTTTGTCATAAGTATATTCTCATTCTACATAGAGTTATAGTATAGCAGGCATGAGTCTAGCTCTTGAATTTTAAATTGCTATGTATAGGTGCTCAGATTCCTTTGCTGTTGTTGTTATTATTATTTATTATTATTGCCAAGGAGACAAAACCACTTGCTTGTTTTGTTGTTTGCATTTTTAAATGTTGGGAGACATATTTTGCCATCATTTGAAAGACCTTGGTAAACTAGAAGCTGTGGGATTCAGCATAGCTGAAACCCACACATTCTTTTTTCTGGTCTGATACTGTTTTTAAGTTAAACTATTGAATTCAAGAGCAAAGCAGGAAAGAAAGTACAACAGGATGCTTAACACATTACTGAAGAGCTTAACTTTTTTTCTTTTTTTTTTAGCATGCATAGAATTCAAGTCTCAGAGCAGTTCTGCTTTAGAGTAGCAAGTTAGCTTTGCACCTCAAGGCTGCTCTGAGCTATGGCAATTGTGGGAAAGCTGCTGTCTGTGCATCATGCTTAAACTGTAACTTCCATACCTTTCCTCCTAAGAAGCAACACATAGCCTACGGCCCTTAATCATTATGCCTTCAAAAATAACATTTAGTTGTCTGAGGAGAGAGAGGTTGTGGATTGCAATTGGCTAATCTAAAAGTTACTTGGCGTTGTTAAAAATCATGTGCAGTAGCCTCTCTGGTGTCTCTTACTTTGCCAACAGATTTCTGAAATTAAGTTTCTTGATGCAATACATTAGCTCAGTGTACTACTTGGGATGTTGGTATCTTTAAGTCTCCTCTGCCTGTTTGAGCTCAGCAATATGACATGAGGTGGAAAGGTCTGGAAGAGGTTACTGGCTGAAGAGAATGGAATAGGGCTTCTGCAACTGATTCTATTCTTTAAATTCAATATGAGAAACTGGCTTTGCTGTCTTTTGTTTTCTATCTGATGGGAGGTAAGTCATTCTCTTCCCACTTTATTGTTCTGCTTATGACATATCAGTGTTGTCATTTAATTATCTGTACTTGTACTTGGCTTTTAACAAACACAGTTGTGAAGTCCAGACAATAATAAATGTCCCTGATGATAACAGCAGTAGAATTTTTCCCAGTATAAAAACAGTGCCAGAAACAAGGAATTATTGAAGGAAAATGAAAGATTTAAAAATCCAAATAAAAATTCTGCTGCATACAGTCATTTTATATGAAGTCTGTTTTTGCAGGTATACATGTTACCTTTGCACTCTTGTTTTCAACAGCCTCACTGATCCTTTGCCTCTTAATCATATTCTTATCTTTGCGATAAGATGGCACTTTTCTTAGAACAACAGAATACCCTCCTCTTCCTTCACTGAAGCATTTTAGTTGTTGTGCCTGTTATTCTTTCTATAAATATAAACAGTATCATCCACTATTTGTAGTTTTACAGAATAGCAAATCACATATTCTACATACAATTCTTTTGCAACCATTGCCCTTTTGTTCAGCCTGTGGTTTGGGGAAGACTCCTTAGGTATATTCAATTTGTGTTGGGATCAAGCATCTCTCTAGTCCCCTGCTGTATGCCAGAGAACATTCCTGCTTAACTGGTCATTAGAAGATATCTCTCATGGGGTAGCAAGCCTTCACTGGACCTCTGCAGCCCCTCTGGGACCAGATTTAGTTACCCTTTGAACACTGTGGAGAAAGCACTGCAGGGCTGGGCATTTGTGAAAGCACAGGGATTCCCTTTCAGACTGCTGTTTTTTAGTAAAACCTTTTATTGGTGGAGCATGCTAACTTTTATAGCCAATTTCTTTTTTAAAAGTCTTACAGAGGTTTAGGTGAATGTAATCTTTCTTCCTAGTACCTCTTTCTTTCCAGTTTAGGAGGCAGTCCTGCTTTGTTCACTAAAATAATTACCGTTTCATGAGATGCAGCTTTCTTTGCCAGGTTGGGTATAATCTGTGCTCGACCGACCAGTGGATAACTTTAGTGAGGAGTAAATTTACTTTTTCAGTGTGCGTCTTCATTTGCAGTGTTTCCTTTGCAGAATGTTGTGGTTTATATCAATTTTTCACATTAACAAGCATAAACAGAATACAGATAGCTAAACAGAATAAATGCAGCCATCCTGTCTTGGAGGGGGGAAAATACTTGGGTGGTATTGGGTGGTTGGCCTCAGGGCCAGAAAACAATCTACGGCCTGCTTTATCTACAAGTGCGTACATAGTCTTTGACATGACTATATCTGAGTGGGCCATGTGCTGGTGATATAATTAGCCATGCCTGTGTTACATCGTTTTAAAATTCCCCTACTCAAAGGATTCCTTATCCAGAATAGCACTGATAGGATGGAGTGAGCTCTGTTATCTTTTGGAATTCTGAGGGGAGAAGGTGGGGAGAGAAATTGAACAGGTTGAAATCTAAGCTTTATTTTGCAGAGGCTCAGAGAAATATGAAGTCCATTGAATTAGTGAAATACATCACCTATAGAAATTATTTGAGGTAGGACGAGCTTTGAGTCAGGCATATATAACGAGTAGCTATTTATTTTCCTGGCAAAAGATTAGGCTGCCAAGAAGAAGCACTTGATGGAGATAGCACTGTATTTATGGCAGATATTTGCAAGAAAAGTCTCAGTCCAGTGAAACTACTCATAGAGCAAGATTTCTTTCAAAATAAAGGAGCCGTTTAATTAAAATGAGACTTCCTTCTTTCTTAATGTGAAACACGCTAAGAGAGTTACGTGCATTTAACTAAGCAGCAGATTTGGCTTCTTGTTGCAATATTTGGCAACCATGGTACTGAAAGGTCAGGAGTCAGATCCCAAAAACTCTAATGCTTTTAAGAATTAGGAGAACCTGGAAAGCAGTACATTTTCTTTCTCTTTTTCAAAGCTAGGGCATCTTATCCTTGAAGAAACATTCACATCATATTTTCAAGCTTCGCTTTATAACCATGAAGATTCCCTCATTTTCCCATTAAAGTTGACATTATCACATAATACCATTCCAAAAGTCAAATCATGTGTTGGCAGAATAACAAGGATAAGATGAATAAATGCCAGGCTAAAAACATTGTGATTGGGTCTCCAGCATGATGTGTGACTTTATAAACCAAAGATTTGAAATAGGACAGCTCTCGGGAGCATAGCTAAGAGCTGTGCAGGAAGGGCATCAGTGTGTGTAAAGATCTGCATGCACATGGCTTCAGGTCCTCAGGGAACAGCCATTACGTGGCATCGGAATGTCACGTGTGGGCCTTGAGCTTATGAATATTAAAATCCAGTGATAGCTCTGAGTCACGTACACTTAACTTCAGCCCTTCGTAGTTTGGGATGCAGGTTAATTGGAGCCTAACACAGTTAAAAGAGGCAGGAGTAAACATTTCTGAGAAATACTTTTGTAAGGCTGCAGATTTGCTGCAGTCCTTTGCTCTCCCCATGATGAGGTAGCATGAAGTGAACAAAGCTAAACAAAAAATCCCTAATGATATTGGCTATAAAAAGTGAAGAACCGGGTTGGCAGACGATTAAATGATTCAGTGCATCTCTGCATAAACCTCATGGCGATTCCTCAAGGTACATCACCAGCAGGTAAAACGTTCTCATGCCAGAAGCTGGAGCTGAACTGGCTGTAACAATCTGGCCTTTTCTTGGGATGTATTCTGGTAGCAGGAAAGAAGGTGAGATTCAGGACAAATACAGTTTTTCTCTAACGTAAGAGGAAGAAACTATGCTTGACTTTCTTTGAGATACATTTTAAGATTCAGGTCTGTACTACTGTGAAAAAAATTCTCTTGAGCAGAAGGGTCCGTTGAGGCAAATTGTCAGCCATATTTACCTTTCTGAAAGGCAAGAGGCTTTATTAAGGTATTGAACCTTAAGGTCTACTATGGAAAATGAACTTTGCTGTTATTTTTTGGCATAATATGATGATAGATAATACGCTAGGAGTGTTGTCTATCTACAGAGACTTCACAGGACTTCTCGGAGGCCAGTTGATAAATACAGGGATTGCAAACCCCATTTTATAGATGGGTAAAAACTGAAGCTCAAAGATTATAAATAAATAGCCTAATAAATAGCTGCAATAACTCTACTTCTAGATTTTCTCATTAATTTACAGCTCTTAATTTTTCTGCTTATGAACAGATCCCATGATTAGCTGTGAAACACTTTAAACTAGAGGAAAATAAAAAGATAATTGAAATAACATATACAGATTATTCCAATGATGGGGTGAGATTTTTTTCTGCTCTGGTATACAGGAAACTTAAACAAGAATGTACAAACCTTCCTGACCTTCTTAAACTTCAGTAATAAGCAGCTGGGAAGGTACTTTCTCCTTTACTAAGAAATCCATTTTCCAATATAAAGTTAGTATGCTAATTGGTATGGTTGTGTGATTTTTTTTTATTTAGTTGTTGTATTTTGTGGCATACATTTGTTTTTTATATGTGCAGAAAATGCTTTGGTACCAGACTGAACTTTATAATGAATAAAAGAATGTATTTAGCTGTTTAATCACACACATATCCAAATATATTTTGTTTAATCTGCACTTAGAAATTGATGCAGTAGACAGAGGAATATAAATTGTAGACAGGGGAATATAAATTCTCCTGTTCTAATCATATGGCAGGACTTCTGTAATAAATTATAATACAATAATATAGGACAGAACAATAGAATTTGTATCTTGTTTGGATCTCCTGTAAGGTTTCACTTAGACTCTTTCACAGACTCTCTGGTGACATCTACTGGAGATAAAATAAATAAGCAGCATTTGACAGATAATTCTTTTTCTTAAGAACAATTTCATAAAATAACTGAAATATGTTTTCTTTGTCCTATTTCAGTATTGGCAACTGAATTTAAATACTACAACAAGTTCCCCAAAATTCATGAGCTTGACTTCAAATTTATGAGACATTTCAAAACATACATTTTTAATGAAAATGGTGGTTTTCAAATATTCATGTCTCCAGGAGATGAAGCTGGAACGAAAATAGGCTTTTGATAAAATCAAGTGAGTTGGCAATATTCACTCTCCAGGGTAGATGATAATATGAGAAATATCATTGCAGTGTGGAAATGAACGTATAACAATGTGGACCCATTGCGGATCTGCCTATTCGTTTCCGTCTCTGATAACAGGAGTGATGCATGCAGATTCTTACTGAATTTTCTATTCCCTGACTGTTGCTTTCAGAAACAAATCGGATCATGTCACTCATATTCTCAGATATGGGTTTCCAGCTCACCGTTAATACCCAATCCCAGTCAAAGACAATGACATTTTAAGGAAATCATAGACTTCCAAAAAATATATGAAATTCGCAAATGAGATTTTGGTTTTGTTATCTGAAGCTGAATACCAGTTAAATTAAATATATTCTCTTGAATTTAAATATTTGTAATAGTTCTGCATTTTACCACACTTTAAGTAGTATCACGTTGCATGTATTACAGCTTTTAAAGTACTGCACAAAAGATAATTTTGATTGCTTTGTATATTTTTATTACACATTCTTTTCAAGTATATATAAATTCAAGTTTGTGTGAGTGAGTGCATTTATGTGTGTGTATACTCAAGAATTTCAAATTCAAGAATCCAAATCCAAGCATCTTTTGTGAGTTTGGTGGAGAACTTCCTGAGATCCTTCAAGAAATCTGCCAAAAGATTTCATGGTCTTTTTGGACAGCAGTGCAGAGCATGCAAGTAACTTCCTTGAATGTGAAAAATAATTCAGAAGTAGAAACAGTACCAGTAGGGCAGGAGATGAGCAATAAATGCCATTTTGTAACATTTCAAAGCAGCACCACAATAAAGAAAATCGATCTCCATAGGAAATTACCATTTGTACTTGTACCATACTCATCTGAGCAGCATACACTCATTTCCACATGTCTGGGTTTTACATTTTGAATTTTCTGTATATCAGAATAAAAGTACACCACACTTTAGTTAGGCATCACAAAAACAATTAAGAAACAACCAATACTTTTTTTCAAATTTAAATTCCCCAATAAACTCAAATACTTGTTTTTAAGCTTTTTTTTAAATGTAAATAGGAATCCAGAGAATATCTTCACATTCACTTTCATAATTAATCAGTTCAATGTATATGTGTAACTTCCTGTGATTTATTATAAATTCCAGAAAGCATGTGAAATTATATTCTTTGATGTTACTACAGAATGTACAATGTTTCTTTATTACTAGGACAAAGTTATTTTAGGGACAGATTACCCTTTTCCACTGGGGGAACTGGAACCTGGAAAACTGATTGACTCAATGGAAGATTTTGACCATAAACTGAAGGTATAATTTGGGTGGATTTTGTTTGTTTGTTTGTTTTGTTTGTTTGTTGGGGGGGAGAGGGGAGCAGGGAGGGATCATTTTTAAGGTTTTCCAGGTTTTAGACCTGGAAAAAAAAAAAAACTACAGAAAAATCAGTGGAGTACAGTAATTCCTGCAAAGATTGGAAGAGGCCCTTCAGTCTTTTTAAAGCAGTTCATGAGAGCATTTCAAAGCAAGAGTGAAAGCATCTGAGTAAAAACAATTGACTAAAACGTGACTTAAACACACACAAACATATGTAAATGTTTTGTTTTTACAGGATAAACTCAAGGCTGGCAATGCTCTGGAATTTTTGGGTCTTAGCAGAAGACAGTTTGAATGATTATGAAGATATTAAAAAGACCAAACTTCAGATAAAACATTGACTCCTTAGGGATACTTCAACTTTGCATGTGCAATTGTACTGTGAAAAATAAATTTGACAAGTACATTTCAGTCTACTGCTATTTCCAAAGCAGGGGTACTGGAAATGCATACTCACTGATATTTCTAAGCATTTGAGGATTTAGGTTCTCTAAAAAATTCTGAAATCCCTACTTTCATACAGAACGAAAGATTTCATCTTTTGCAGCCTTAATAAGAATCTCTGAAAGACAATAATGCCATGTCATTAGGAATTGATCCCCAGGAAGAAAGAACTGTGAAAATAATGACTTGTATCTGTTGCATTTCAGTCTACGTCATCTTTGATGCCCAATACACAGAATTTGAAAGATGTCTTTTGCCTTTATCCACTGACTGAAACTGCAGCATACAGCATGTCAGCCCAGCACTTTGAGCATGTGCGCTGACACTTTGTAGATGTGGTAGGCAGAAAAAGGTCTATGCAGGGATGTGTGCTTTTTAGCTGCTGCCTGTGCCACTGGCAATTAATTGATCAGGAACAATTGGAACAAAATGACCGTAAGTGCAAAAATGATGTACTTATGTGGATAATACTTTATGCATCACTGTTAGTGTCAAAATAAATAATACTGCTTAACAATGGCATGGTTTAATGTTATATGCCTTAAAAACACTTCTAATGGTAAGGTTGGATACTTTAACTGTTGAGCTGTTAATGCTCTTTCTAGTTTCAGTGCTGCTGTAGGTGTGGAAAGACGGTTTGCTTTGTAGACTACTGAAGGGTAGACTCAAATGGGTTTTCATGATGCCTCAGGAGGGCATCCTCCTCCTGAGAAGCTTTTATGCTAGTCAGAACAATGCTGTTGTCCACTGAGACTCTCCATCCTCATGTGTTCATTTGTTTGCTGCACCAGGTGTCACCATTTTTCTGTTTAGTCTCTAGACATTCCAGGAAAAATAATATTAGGCAGATTTTTGTTTGCGGCTGTGTCTGTAACTGTCCTTGTAGCACAGAATAAACCTGAAGGATTCAGCAGTTCCTGCTGATAACAGTCTCTGTTGGACTACTGAGAAGGCTTTGTCCTTCTTTATAGAGTCAAAAAAAAATGTGCGTAGTTTAATTATATGTTTGCCCAGTTTTTGCATTTGGATCTTTCCTTTATTGCTTCTCCAAATTTATGCCATTAAAGACTAGTGGACATCAGAGGCAACTCAGTAGTAGTCAGCAGCTCAGAGGTTTGGGCCCTGTGAATATCAGGTTTTCATGTAAGAGGAAAAAAAGAACCTAAATAAAACATCTTTAACGATATTAATTGTCCTCAGGTTTGCAAGATTTCTGTTGATCTTTTCTTTTTATTTATTTAAATATTTACATGCAAGTATTGAGTTAACTGACTGTACGATTTTTCAACCAGATTGTTTTAATTAAATTTCAAAGTAGAGAAAAAGCAACTTTCTTCTACCTTCAGCATATTTGATTTTCACAGGTATTGAATTGGATTTAAGAGGAAAACATTATGATTCCTCCAATACATTTTAATTGGATTAATTAATTAATTCTTCAGTTTTTAATGATCAAAACCTGTTAAGTAGGTGAGAATGCACTGTTGCATCTTCCAGGACAGAGGTCAGAAGCTTACCCAATAGCAAACCCAGTATTTAATTACCTTAACCTATGACTGAAGAGGTGATTGCAGCACTCTGCATGACAAGTAAGTAGTGCATACCCTGCATAAATCATATTCATTATGTACTGTCATTATTCAGTGATGTTCTACTTATTCTTGATGTATTAAGATTTTTAAGCCAGGGATATAATTCTCCCTGTCTTCCTTTTTTTTTTTTTTTTCCCATTATCAATGCTGATTGATGTAAGTGTAAATTACACAGACAAGAACATTCCTAATACTCTTCCATGAGTTTTTAAGGGAATTAAAAATATACACAGAACACTCGAGCTCCAGAAGTTTTACCTAATGATTTAAACAATGAGGTAAAACATTGCACTTCTTTAATATTGCGAAGGGCCCAAAAATATGATGGCAAAGATAAGCTCCTAATGACAACAGAAGCCTTTGTAGTTGAATTTAATGTGAACATGCAAAATCTTAAAGATGTTCTGCAATTGGAAAGATCAGGCAAGTAATTCCATGCTGCATGATACTCCTGTATGTATCATTAGGGTTCTGTCATGTCTGGTTATAAAATCGTAACTGCTTATATAAAATTAGCACTGAAGTTGTAGAAGAACTAGCTGTGACCCCACTGTAGGTGACCAAAGCTGCTGTACAGTCCTAGTGGCACATGCTACATGAGAAGAAGCTCTCATTTTGAACCATGATGATCAGCACTTTAAATACAGACACCTTTCGGTACCTTTGGACCACTGAATGCAGTTGTCTCAAACTGCTACTGAAAATCAGTATCTATCCTGTGTGAGCACCCAGTGAGAAATATCTACAATTAGCTGGTGATAAAATAGATTTAAATGAATTTAAATGAACCCAGCTCCCTGGGTACCTCACAAAACACTACACAGTGCCTATTTTTTTTGTCAGGAGGAGGAAGGGGATGCTAAAATACTACACTCGAATCTGTCAAAGCTCTTTAAAGTTATCTTCTCCCACCCCTGCTGCGTATTCCCATTTGACAGCTTCTGCCTCCTTCTTCGTGCCATTGTGTACTATTTGTGAGGCAATAAATAGGATCACTGAAATAACCGAGGTCTGAAGAAATCTGTGAGCCTTTATTCAAACAAGGAAGTTCAGTGAAGTAAGAGGCAAGTTATGCCAAGTTGCCAGTATCCCCAGCTGATAACAGTCCAAGAAGATACAACAGCACCTGGCAATACCTCAGAGCAAGACCTGCTCCACCAAGCTTCCTGCGTGTGTGTGTAGACCCTGAGACATGCAGTAAGCCATTTTTTTAACCTGGTCCCAGCAAAATAACCAATTCCTGGTGCTGAGCAAGCCTCGACAGCTCGGAGCTCCCAGGCAGCAGCAGGAGAGCCGCTCCTCGCACACCCACACCCACTTCTGAGGCAGCTACACCAAGTTGGGACAGCAAAGCTCCACTCGTGGCTGCTCCTACTTCAGGGAGATATTGTTTTTTAAACTTTAAAAGGAAGAAACGAAAGCACACAAACATTAGGAGAGATTATTCGTTTATTAGTAAATCATCAGACTGAGTTCAGCGGGAAGCGCGGCTCAGCATAGGAGCCAGGTGAATCTGAGCTCGGAGACCCCGCCCGCTCAGCCTCTCGTCAATCCCAGCTGGGGCTGTAAAAAATTAAAACAAAACAAAAACAAAACACTTTTTTGCGGCTGGTTTCGGCTCGCCCACCCCCCCCACACACACCAGAGGAGCCGCCTGACAGACCCCGAGCCCGCCAACGGAGCGGCGCCGCTCACGTCATTTCCGTATTCCAGACGGTAGGCGGCTCCTTTACGCAGCCGGAGAGGGGCCGGGCCGCATAGGGGCCGGGCCACGCAGCCGCCGTATCCCCTCACGGAGGCGCGGCCGCTCTCGCGAGAGGCGCCGCGGAGGGCGGGGGGGCGGTGGCGGCGGCGGGCGGGGCCGCGGGGGGGGGAGGGGGTGGCGGCGTCATGGCGGCGGCGGCGGGCTCAGGCGCGGGCTCCTCAGCGCGGGGCTGTGGCGGCGGCGGAGGAGGCGGAGGCGGCGGCTCGGCGGCGGCGTCGCGGTGGTTCTTCAGCCGCGAGCAGCTGGACAACACGCCCTCCCGGCGCTGCGGCGTGGAGGCCGACAAGGAGCTCTCGTACCGGCAGCAGGCGGCCAACCTCATCCAGGACATGGGCCAGCGCCTCAACGTGTATCCCGGCGGGGCTGGGGCGGGCGGGGGCCGGTCGCCGTCGGTAACCCTCATTAACCGTCATTAACCGTCCGTAACCCTCATTAACCGCCGTTAGCCGCTGGGCGGGAGGAGGCCGAAGCCCCCTCCTCAGAGGCTTTGTGGGCGGGCGGGCCCCGCGCCGCCGGCTGGAGGCTTGCGGCGGCCCTCGGGCTCCCTCCGAACCCGGCCAAAAAATGTTTAAATTGGGGTAAAACGCAAATACTCGAGCCCGTATCGCAGTGCGTGTCATCAGGCGGGGAGGGCTCGCGTAATGAATGAGGGGGCCAGCCTGCTACCGCCACGCTGCCAGTGGAGATCCGTGCTAGTACCAGCTAAGTACGGCGTAATGCCACTCAGCATCGCCTTCTCAGGTTGTTTCCAGTTGGAGATGCTATGTTGGATGCCAGGGTTGGTGTAGAAGGAGCAACGCTTTCATTAGTTGCAAACAGTTTTCGTAATATCTGCTCTTTCCTTAATTTGGTCCTCCAGATCTCAGCTGACAATAAATACTGCAATTGTTTACATGCACAGGTTTTATATGCACCATTCCTTCACAAAATTCAATCGAAACGTAAGTATGATTTTATGCGTTGTAATAATGTGCCCGTATTTTTGGCAGCATAGCTAACAAGGGTCATGTTCCTCTGCTGGATTGGAAAGTTCAGTGTGTTTATAGGCCTTCCAGCTTCTTGCCAATGGTTTACTAGTGGTAACGATACTTTCTCTTCAACTTTGAATTATTTTATTTTGTTTTCTGCCATCTAAACAAATTGAAAATAGGCACCATCAGCAAACACATCTCAGATGTGTGACAAAGGCATTTAGATGTTTTGAATCTGGCTGGTGCTTATGTGCTGTAGTTGGGAAGGCTGATGTGCAGGAACACACATTTTTCTTAATGAAGGCAGCGGCAGAGCTAGCATGGTGTGTCTGACAATTCTAATGTGGGTAGATGTGTATCCATATGGATTATGTATCTCTTCTTGAAAACCAGTATAAATTCATTTTACTACTCCTGTCTTAAGTAGCTTGACAATAAGTCATGTTAGACAAGAAAAATCTGCTGAGAAAACGCTGGCCGTCCTGTTTCATCTAATGAAATGAGCATGCTGGATTTGATTAGTGTGTTACGAAGAGCAGAGTTCTTCAGTAAAACTATTCTTTGTAATTAAGTGTTGTTTTTTAAGCAAGGAACTTAAGATACCGACTTCAAGAGTTCAAGCTTTTTATTTTATGTCCATAGTACTGGATGTAATAGAAAAAAACAGTAAAATAATATTCTAGGTATCCTTTATATTTTTTTTTAAGTACTTCATGCTAACTTTGCAAGAGCAGTGATGATGACATTATGTTATAAAGTGGCGAGGATGACTTTTTTTCAGACCTTGGCTTTTTATGACAAAATAAATTAGATGCGTGAAAGATGTTATGATCTCGACCAGAGTAGGCCGTGGTCTACCAAGGGGTGGAGTGTTGCAAACCTTGGTCGGAAATTTGGGTGGACAGTGATTGCAGTTGGTCACAGCATTACCCAACTCTTGTGTCTGGTGTTGAATTTATTGTTGTTGGCTGAACAAATGGGCATCTTATTTGGTGTTCGCTGGGGAGGGAATACATAGTAGCTTGTAGACAGATTTCAGAGGTGTATCTAATTATTTTTGTGCATAATCTGAGATAAATTCAAACTCAAGCAGCAAGCTCGTTACCAAGACTGTAGTTCTTCGTGTCTCTGAGATAAAAGCTAAGCCTATAAATACAACCAGAGTCAAACGTGCATCAGTCTGAAACACTCAAGAGGAAGAAATGTATAACGTGGGTTTTATGTAGTGTTAGAGAGCTGTGTGTTGAACCGGTGGACGTATAAACCAGAAGGTGCTCCCCTAAAACAGTTCTCTGGTTGTAGAGCAAGAATAGCACACACGAGAATCAAGTTCAAACAAGCTTTGTAATGAAATACGTCTTTTAGAAGCACTTCTGTACTATATCAAGCGAAGGCAGTAAAACACTTGTTCCATCTTCTCCCCCTCCGTGCGCTGTGCCACCAGTGCAGAAGTAACCTGGAGCTGCTGAGGCACCTGGAGCTTTCCAGGGCTCTTTGTGGGTGGTTTGTGGACTTGATGAACTAGGAATGGAGAGGTCGCTCCGTGCAAAGGTACCTGAGCAAGGGCTTGTGATGTGATGCGTCACCTGCTAGATTACAGTTTGTCCTCTTAGCTGGTAATCGAGGATAGATTTAGGTAGCAAGAAGCTTTAGCTGCTGTGTTCTGGTTTTTGCCAGATGCTAGAAATTGCTGGGTCACTTGGAACTGGAAGCACAGCGGTACATGGATACATAGTGCCCTTGTTACGAAAACTAAGCTTTCAGTTATGTTTGTGAATCTTAACATTTACAAGTTAGCTATGAGATGGCTGAATGCCATGGAAACTCCAACTGTTAAAGCAGGATAAAGTGCATTGTTACGTTAAATCTCAGGTAATTATATTCAACTAAAAGTTGAAAGGAAGTGCTCTGCAAGTTTGCACTTGGTAATATTGATTCATGCTGAATAACTTCCAGTAGTTCTTAATAAGGCCAGGCAGTAGCTTTCTGTGTGTACTGATGGAGAAATTACTTATTTTCCTATTCTTCTATAGTGAATGGGGAGCCTCTTTCAGAATTCTTACTCCCAAACCATCTGGCAGGTTCTGTGTTGAGAAACAAAAAGCAAAGGACTGTAATAAATACTTAATATCAAATCTCCAGAGTACTTGGCCCGCTGAAAAAAACTAACAGTGTTCATCCACTGCAAGAAGAAACTAGCAGTTGAAAATTAAGTAATAAGGTACTGCTAGGTGGGAGACCTAGCTAAAAAGGTTTACAGTATATACAGCATATCAATTAACGTGTGTGTGCGTGTGGTGATGTGTATCCATGGAAAGAAGGGAGCTGAAGGCTGGAGTAGAAATTTAGACAGCCTTTAGCTGGAATTCTTTATGATCTCTAATTGAAGAAAAATCAGCCTTTATTTTCTTGGCTTACTGGTAGGTTAATGTTTTCAGTTGAGTAACACACAGTTGGGTATTTGTGCTCCTGTATGGTTGCTGGGTTATGCAAATACACGTGTGTGTCTTACATATAAGTCACGTGCACTTCATTGCTGTTAGTAAACAGGTCTTCTAGTGGAAGCTTGTTTACTGAATAACTGTTGGCTTAATGCTCTTCTTTTTATCTTAATATAATTTTATTCCTGAACAATTTTACAGGCTGTCAAGATTTTGAGGATCAGCTGTGAATAGGGACCAGAACTCACAACCATATGTTCAATCTGTAGAGCCACAGGGGTGGGACATGACAGTTAATGTGGCCAGTGTGTTTTGATTGTGTTGCGTTTACTGCTCTAAAGACCCAATATCCATATTTTTACTAAATTACTGTGGTTTAGCATTTTGAAATACTATGGTTTATTTATAAAGTACTTCCAGTTGCAAAGAAGAGCGTGTTTATTTGATGCCACAGTCAAAGCGCAGTTGCAGTGCTCCAGTATGGTGGAAACTTGCTTAAAGCTGGTAAGGAGAATTGGATGCCCTGACTACTAATCTTCCCTAGCCATTCAAATCGTGTTTCAGTGTGAATCACCTCAGCAGTAGTACAAGTCATTACTTCTATTTTTGCAGCTGACCAGGGCACAGTAACTTTGGTTTGCTGAGCACAAACTTAGTGCTAAGATCAGGGAGTGGGAGAGCTTGCTGACTTTTCATAGGAAATACTAGCCTGTAACAGTAATACTTCAAAACATCTCAAAAATTAAAATTCTTCTGAAAATACTACTTCTGTGATAGTTTGTCAGTTACTACTGTATAGGAATACAGCTTGTAGAAGTGTACTCTTCAGTACACTGATTTCAAGAACAGGAGGGGGAAGAATTTGTGGTGTGTTGGAAACGAGAGGTAAGGCATCCAAACGGTAGCTGTATTTTTAAATCTAACACTTAGAAGTGCTGTGTGGAATACCAAACAACTAGTTGAAAATATACTTGATGACGGCCAGTTTTTCTTGTGACATGCAGTGGGACATAGTAAAGTGCCTAAAGAGAGGCTGCAGGAGGAATTTTTCCTGAGGTACAAGGTAGGTGAGTTGAGCGTGCAGGGTTTGGGGGGGTTCTTTTGTTTCCTGTTTTTCTGTTACTTCCCTGTCTTCCACACCCCATCCAAATTGCAATATTAAAGAATTGACTTTGCAGCTGTGCGAGTTCTCAAAACTTTCATAATACGCACCACGCTTCAGAGAGGCTGGTTGTAGACACTTCAGATCTGTTTTCAATCTTGCAGTTTAACATATTTGCTGTTTTTATGCAATATAAGCTGCTGGTAATAATTACTTTTTTTAAAAAAAACAACTTGCAGTTCTTTGTTGCTCCATCATAGAGTGGCACTTGCAGCTCCGTCGTAGACTGAAACCACTTAATGTCTTGAGCTGCTGCATATCAAGCCTAAAAACATACTACTAGTGGCATTAAAAGGGAGAGGGAGTTCTCAGAAAGCTGTGTGCATGCTGGAGATGCATTTTGAGGTTATTCCAAATGTCTTCATTGCAGCAAGACTTTGTACAAGATGTCTTGTACTTTTGGTGTCGAAAAGGACTTGTACCACTTCTACCAATAAAACTTGCCCTCTGACTATCATAATAATAAGGATTGTATGTTTTGTATTTTTATTTCGTTGGAACTTGGTTTCTGATATTCTTAGCTAGTAGGAAAGTGGAATTTAACTTCATAAATCACACGTGTTCTTCTGCAGATATTTCTCAAGTCTTAAATATTTTGGATGTGTAATAATTCACTTTAATTATTTCTTCTTATATCAAATGAGGATGCTTGTGTAGCAGAAAGCTTACAGCTTTGCCAAGTCTGTCTTTAATACTGCTTTTTTTCTACCTTGCTTTTTCTGCCATTTTTGAGAATTGGAAGTGGTTGGAGCCTTTATGAGTAACTTTGCAGTTACACACTTAGCAGGCGATGCGTTCTTCACTGAAGACTATGCATGAAATGTTATTAGGATGTCTATTTTCCTCAAATACCAAGGGAGGCAAAAGTACTGACCTACTCTAAACTGGGAAAGCGAACCCTAGTTCTAGGCAAGACAAAGACCTGAAATTCTTTGGCCTGAAGCCAATGCTTTAAGTAAGTAGATAATTGTGGTGTATGTAGGTTTCTGATGAACCAGAGTTAAATGCCAGTTAATCACTTTGACTTGTATAAGCATACAGAACTGTTTCATGTAAGGTCTTGGAGATCAGGAATTATGTGGAGACTTCTTGGCAAGATCTCAGCCTTTTCAGTATGTTAGGAAATATCCAGAAGTCAGCCTGGTGAAGGCTGTGCGTTTTTGGAATGAAGTAAAACCTTGGTGCGGTCAGACGTAGAATAATAGAGAGTGAGAATTTGCTGGTAATTGAGTTGTGCAGCTCTCGGTTGCTTGGTTCCAGAAGAATGTCTTTGTGAATTGTAAATATTTTCATGGTAATAGTTGGATGTTGCTTTTTTCAGAAAAGAAAATGGTGAAAATGCCATGTATGGAATTTGGAACAGAACCACAGGCTGGGTAGAAATAGGCCTTGTATTCGGATGTATTTGACTTAAATTTCTATGTGAAGGTAGAAGAACTAAGGTCTGAATGCAGTAACCTGAATGGTGGGATGGCAGGGCAGGAGGGAGAGAGCGAGCAGTGGAGTTGGGTTTGCTGCATAGAGGAAGACAGCTTTTGTTGTGTTCAGTCCCCAGCTGTGACTGCTGAGTGTCTTGTTTAAATACAAAAACAACAAATAAAAACTGAGTGGTCATGAGGGCACGGAAAGGATCACTTTATCTTCAAATGAAGCTGCTTCCCACTCTCTAGGCTGTTCCTGATTCCATCCACTTCATGACTCAGTTTTCCTCCCTCAGTGACTCCACTGTGCTGAGTCCTTTCTATGCTAGGTTCAGGCTTCAGTCCATCATGGTCTATTTACTGCAGCTCTTTCTTGGGTAAAAAGTGGAGCCTGCTCTCGTTAGTTAACACCTCCTTGTGTCTGTCCAATCTCTTGTCAAACTCATTTCTCTAAAACTGTTGATTCTTAACTATTCCCAGTTTCCTTTCTTCTCAGTAGTTCGTGTTTCTTTGGCTTCCCAGCCCTGTCTGCTAACGTGGGTTTTCCCAGAAGCTCAGGATTATGTCAGAGAATGTAATCCTTAGCATCAGGTGTCAGCTTTGGAGATGACTGCCCTTGCACGTGTGTACTACTGTACTTCTCCTCAAACCTGTTGATATTTTAGCTTTCAGAACTCCAGAAAGTCTTTCCTTCACATGTAATATTTAGAAATTTGTCTCCTGGCTTAAGTGAGGCATATTTTAAGTAGTACAACCCTAGGAAAGGGAATTTATTCCAGAACTTCATGTCTTTACTTCAAACAATGTGGGTATGAACTTCTCAAAAATCGTCAGGATCTTAAATGTCAGTGCTAATATGGCCTTGTTCAGCACCACTTGGCTTTGATTTCACTCGTTTGTAAGGGTCAAGTTACAAATTCCTTGAAAAGGAAGGAGTTTTTTGTCTCAGTTGTGAGAATTTGCTGCCTGTGACACAGTGGTGGTGGTTTGGTTTTTGTTTTACAGTACTGGGTTTCTTAACAGCACGTTTCTGTGCATCAAAGGGTATCACCTTCCCAGGGTGTCAATTTTCCTCAAGTCTGCCAGCTTACAAGTTCTCCTTAAGATCTAAGTGGACATTTCAAAGTGATTTGAGGAGCCTTTAAATGTATCAAGGGAGCACTTGTTGCCTCTTTAAATATAATGGGTAATCATTAAATGTTCAGTTCTAATTAGCTTATTGCAGTTTTTCATATATTGGGAATTTCATACCAAATGTTTAATTTTGGCATAACAAAGGGCTACTTACAAAAAAAAAAGTCTAGGGGGAGTATGACTGCTGTTCAACTCATTCAGTCTAATTCTGTGTGGGCACTGAATGAAAAATCCAATACCTGCACTATTTGCACTGTGCATCACTTAAATACTCAACAAGCATCTATTTAAATTCCTGAAAAAATACTTAATTTTAACCAATTCAACCTGCTGATATTTACATGAACATTTCTGCTATTATCTTAATTCGTGTTTAACACGGGCAACTTCTGTGTACAAAGAGGGCCCTGATTCTTTTCAGTCATGTGTGGTTAACCATGTTCCACATGTAGATAAATCAGTTATTCTAGCTGACAGCTAGGCATCAAAACTATTTAATTGCAAAATCCTAGGTGATACAGCACTGAGTAGGTGCTTTGCTGCCAGCTTATGACACCTAGAGTTTTATTTTTTTTAATTTTCTTTAAATGTAACTTGTAGTCTTTACTAACATCTGATATAACTGGTGTTTTGTGAATCTTTGTGCTTTGCTCTCCAGGTACTACTGGGAGTATAGTAAAGTTTCTAGGAATAAACTTCTGTTCCATCAGTGGCTGTGCTAAGATGTTACACTTACTATGATTCTACTTCTATAACCTATGTTTATGTAACAAACTATTTTCCTTAAAGTTCTCTGCCAAGTTGCTTGCTTTTTAGGAGAACCACATGCTAGCAGAACCTGAGATCAGCTTTTTTGACTCATGCTGAAAAGGTGGTGTAACGGCCCGCTACTGTGCTAGGACTTGGACGAGCTTTCTCATCAAGTGTTTTTAACTTGAAAAGTCACTTCTGGTGTGGCTAAATCTTCTTGACCAAGTCTGTGCTTTTTGTGTTGAACTAGAATTAGCTTGACCTCAGACATCTCACTCAGTGTAACGTAGCATTTATGTTACTCTTTCCACATGGTGCTGGGAGGATTGCATTACTTATAAAATAAAACATGATTGGTTATTTTTACCATCTTGCATGATTTCAGAACTGTTTAAAAAAATTAAACCTCTAAACCTTTTCTAATTACTAGTTTGTGTTGTCCATAAAAAATAAAGTCCTACTTGTAAAAAGTTAAATATGTGTGTTTTTCTTCTTCAGATAATATCTCCTACGGCATTGTTCTTGGCTGCAAAAGTGGAAGAACAGCCACGGAAACTCGAACATGTTATTAAAGTAGCACATGCCTGTCTTCACCCTCAAGAGCCACTACTGGATACAAAGAGTGATGTAGGTGGAAGTCATGGTTTTAGAGATAATCAAATGACGCTTCATCTGACGAGTTGTTACATTGTCTTGACTGGATTATTGCTGTCTGCATACTAGAAAAAACACCTGTGTTTAAACCATTCAGATCTTTTGTATTACTTAATGTAACTAGTTGAGAACTCAGATATCTGTATTACAACACTTGGAGAGGTTGCTTCGCCTTAAACTTGCATTATTTTTAAGACTTCCACACGTGTAATAGAAATCTTGACGAGACATTCAATGAGAGGTTTCACGCGTGGTTCTGTAAGTTCTGCACATTGTGTAGAGAGTTCAGGACACTGAGTATTCCCCTCTCTCAGCCAGAGGCTGACTGTGTGCTGTTGTCTACCTTCTGTTTTAAAGGATGCCATACAGGCAGTCAGCTACTGTCTCTGCTGTACATTGGTCTTCCTTTCATTTGCCAGACTTTGTACAGCTTCCACTTACTTCTCAGTTTCCATTTTCTTTCCTGTCATGAAGCTTCCTGGAACCAACTATAAGGAAGTATGGTGGAAATGCACCAGAGTTGCTCTGCTTGAAAGTCAGGCTGAGCCAGTTATACCCTGCTGGACCTGAACTGACATACAAAACTATTTGCTGTGCTCCCAGTTCTTGGAATGACACATGGAGGTGGATTATATATACATTGGCGCTCAGAACACAGGGCAACTGGGTATCTCCAGCTGTATTTTAAAGTACTTCTGAAATGGATAACCTGCTTAGAGATAGTTAGGTCTGCACTGGCAAGCCTCCATAATGTATATTGCATTCCCCATTTTCCCAACAATGCTTTGCTGGAATAACTCTGTAAGATTGGAACTAAGTAAGTCTTACTGTGAAGGATGGTTAGGCTGGTGTAACTGAGGTATAACCGAATTTACAGTAAGGCTTATACAAGTAGAAGGAAGTCTTAGTGCACTAAAGTATTCTGAATGCTCAGTGCTAACTAGCATGGTTAGTGGTCTTTAATTTATGTTGATAATGCCAGTGTTCAAGTAGGAAGTGTGTAATTGAAATTTTGAGACGATGGATGCCTACGTCTTGACGTGTTTGCTTATTTGTTTCAGGCATACCTTCAGCAAGCTCAAGAGCTGGTTATACTTGAAACAATAATGCTTCAAACTTTAGGTATGTCTTTCTAAATGCCTGTTGTGCAGCCAGTTTACCATGAGACAGTCATGGGACCCAGGTAGCTGGATTTTTGATGTGCCTTTGGTATACTAGAATTTTACTATTTTTTTGTATGCAACTTCTGACCTGTGAGTCTAGTTTTATATCACCAGTTGCTGTTGTGTTCACTCTGGAGAAAAAAGGCATACCAATACTTGTCAGATAAATGTTTCTGACAGTTTGATGGAGTAGAAATGTATACCCTTCCAAATAGATGTTATTCCAAGGTAGTAATCGTATTGGTATTTCTTTACACAACGTAGCATGTGCTAGGTCAGCTGTATGTGTTCTGAAGCACTTGGCAACAGCTTTATATACCAAGTACTCTTCCCCGTTTTGCCTTTCAATAGCAAAATACTATCTAGTTGAGTAGAGTTGCTACCTCTGAACATAGCAATTTGTAGCGTAACCATTTAATGGATTCAGGTAATTCCAAAATCAACAATACAGTGTTCTGATAAGAAACTGTTCTGGCTTTAAACTAACATAAATAGAGACAACTACAGCTGGCAGCCCTGAGAACACTGACTTACTAAATACTGCTTTGAGTGTATTGCTTTAAAAAAAAGGGAAGAAAATAGTAGTGACCTACTTCTTAAAATAGCTTCATAAACAAAGATAGGCTTCTGAAGTGACTGACCTACAAATTGACTTAATTGGTAATCTCATAGATGGAATATGTTCAAGCCCCAGAAATGATTGAATAAAGCAGACGTGTGCATACATACACGTTTCAGTGTCTGTGATACAGCTCGTACTGATAAGTATATTAGAAACTGTTCATGCATGTTCAACCTGAAAAATGCAGTAACTTCACAGATCCTATGTAGGACTTGAGAGTAATGCAGGGATGTTTTACTAATTGATCTGGAAATGGCTCTAATATTCAGAAATATAAAATGGCAGAATAAGAGGCAGTTAAATAGTGTTACATGCTTAAATAGTGTTAAATACATGTTAAATAGTGTTACGTACTGCAGTGCAAAGGTTTAGCAGGTATTAGGTCTCTGGGGGAAGGAAAAGGTCTCTTTTTTATTGTACAGATGGAAATGTATAGTTCTAAAACATATTCTTAACTCTTCAGGTTTTGAGATTACCATTGAACATCCGCACACAGATGTTGTGAAATGTACGCAATTAGTGAGAGGTCAGTGGCTTTTATCCCCTTCCGTAAGCCCTTTTTTTTTTTTTTTTACATTTCTAGTAAAATTTATAGGTGATGTTATTTGTGCAGTATGATCAATTATGTTGTCCAAAGAGTTTGTTTAAGACTAACTACTAAAAGCTTGATCTTAACCATTACAGTCTGACGAAGAGTCCAGTTCTTTGTCCTTCATGAATTTTTCTTTTGCTTGCTTATTAGCTTTGATTGAATAATCTGTTCGATGTTCTTTCAAATGACAGAAGCAATTAGTAGTTGAGAACTAAATTCTGGGTTGATTATTTTCACTCTGAAGTAGTTTTACAAAATAAAGTTTAGTCTTTGTGCTGGTTGATAGCTAACAGTAGCTTTCTACCTTAATTTTTTTTAGGTAATGAGCTGTGGGATATAAAGAGTGCATAGCAGGTCTGCTATTGCATGCAAATACTTAAAGATGTGACTAATTATCCTTCTAGAGAAGGATGTACTTAATTTGGATTGGGTGGTAGCAAACCTTCAACCATTGGTGTTTCATATCCTCTAACTTATATGCAGTTCATTAACGTGACTCTAGCTAGAAATCTGTTTTGTTCTTCAGTATTTTTTTGTAGAGTGTTGGTACACCTTCTTTAACTCTTAAATCAGTTTCCTTTAGAGTTCTAAAGAACTTTTCATAAGATGGAGGATGAAAAATTGGGGATCAATTGAAAAAGCACTTAAAATCAGCTTTTTCACTTTGATCGTGTTCTTTAATTGAAAATTGGAAATTATTAGACTGTAGTTGTTGATCTTTAGTCATTAGTTGTTTGCATTCTTGTTTGCATTGAAAAATGCAAAGTTAAATGCTTCAAAGTTGTTTTTCTCCCCCCTTATAAAATATAGGAAAGGTAGGCGTAACATTATCACGTTAACTAGGTCTGTTTTCTAGTAACTCTAGAATGAAAGCTGTTCTGTGAGGGAAAAATATTTCTTCTTTCTCATTTTGAAGTAGCTTAGTGGTGTAATGTCTTCAGAGTTTGAGGAGAGCTGGTGCCATTTGTAGCTTATTTGCATTTAAAGTAGCTTTATTGCAATTCTTTAAGAAGATTCTTTGCTTTCTGTCCAGATTTGATTGTGAGTCAGTGCATAAGTCTGATTGCACCTAGAATCCCAGAGTGAATCAGCAGCTGTAAAGTTTTGTCATGTGTTGTGTTTTTTTTTTTTTTTAGCTCTTGGTCAATATAAAAGCACACTTTTTGTTGATTTTGTGTGAGCCCCTGCACTATAGCTCTGTGTTTTGGGGGAGTGGGGAGGGGTGATAAGCAGTATTGTAGCTACTCCAGGATTTCCCCATTAGCAAGTGTGTTTTACTGGAGCTTACAAGAAGAAAGGCATATGTTATGTAAACTTCATTTCCTTTAGTCAAGGGTACATAACCATCTAAGACAGTTCAGCTCTTTCCTGTGCATTTTGTGTGCTGCTTTTGTGTAGTAACACAGTTCGTACGCTGAAGGTACATGCTACTTTTAATGCTACTTTTAAAACTTGGAATTTTAAAGCTAGTAGTTAATGTCAGTGCAGTTTAACAAAATACATAAAATTCAAAATTATATGAAGTCCTGAAATCTGAAGACTCCACTGAGGGCTGAAAATCTACATACCTCAAGAACTGGTGCAAAGTGAATTTAATACTACAGGTGCTTGAAAACTTCCTGACTGGAGTAGGCATGCTTCCTGGTGTAGGTACATGCAAGTAGGATTCTTGACAGCATATCCCCCTCCTAAGGGTGGTATGGGCTATGAACACAAGGCTTGAATAACTCATTTAAAAAGCATGGAGGGAAAAAAAATAGATTAAAAATGTAGAGTATGAAATCTATAATCACACTCACAAGTAAAGCAAGTAGAGAATAATTTCCACAGAATTGTATGTATCGAGTAAAGAGATGGACTTTGGGGCACAGTGATACTGTGGCATGATTTTAGTTCTCAAAATCTACTTCTTGGACATTGTTGTTTTAATGTGAGTGCTACACTTGGATATCCAGTCCTGAAGCTTTCCACATATATCGAAAACTGTTGTCAGTGTTGATCCCTTTAGCCCTAAGGGCTTGACTGAGAAGCTGAAGAAATTTAAGGTTTCTTCATCCAGTTCTGGTAATATGCTGTCTTGGACATGAAGTATTATTCTAGAAGGCAAAGCGATCCCTTCTTATATTAAAGGGGATTAACTTATCTATTATGATTAAAACCTTAAACTCTGTTTGAGAGGAGAAGGAAGGGAAGAAGATAATTTGGCTGACTGCTCAACTGTCAAAAGAGAGGCTACAAGTTAGCTGAGGTATGCAGCTGTGCTTAACAAGGCTGTGGCTCAGCACCTGTGTGTTGAATTGCTGTGTGGTGAGAAGGTGCCCTGGTCCCTCAAAGAAACTGGCTAAAACTTAAGTTTAATGAAGGTGCTAAGAGAAAGGCTGATTCCTATATTACTACTTATCTTGCATCCAGGATGGTGTGCTTTATGCTCTCACCTGTATTAATCTGTAATTCCCTTTAAGAGATATAAAAAATGGGTTCTGTTGCTGAGGCTCACAAGTTCCAGCCAAGTCCTTTGTCAGATGACCCAGTGACTAGTAGAGGCGTACCGGAACAAATTCCTGGAAGCTGAACTAGTAAGGGGGACTTGGTGCAAATCAACATAATCTGCTTCAACATACAACTAAAGGAAAAGTTGAACTCTTCACGTCTGGTTGAAAGCCTGTCTGAAAGTAGTATTAGACAAGACAGATTATTGTCAGTAAGGGGTGACTGGGTAGGTACGTAATGACTCATGATGTTCAGGCATAAGGTGTATCTAATTATTCATTCTGATCTTCAGAGATCCGTGGGTTCGTTAAATTGTTCTATCTGTACAGTTTAGTCAGGGTAGTAGACAAGGAAAGGTGTGGGCTCAGTCTTTTTTCTGCACCATTCTTCCTCAGTGTCAAGAGACTGAGAAGAGGAAACAGGACCATAGTTCCTTAGGTCCTCTAAGGAATCTGGGGCAGTGGATCTGTAAAGGCCCATCGGCAAGCTTCAGTGCCCATTCCAAGGATGCTCCAGTGCTGAAGAGGAGAAGAGGGGGAAAAAAAAAAAAAAAACCTGTTCCTGGTGCCAAACTACCTTTACTGGCTTGCGTGCTAGTTCAGCAGTGAAGCTGCCCTAGTGCTGAGACCATCACAATGTCCTCTTAAAGCTCGGGTGCAAAATCAGTCTGTTCTCAGCCTGGTTCTGGTGGAGCTGGAAGGGGAAGGATCTATATTCTCATCCACGTCTTGGGAAGTCTTCAGTCATTCCTTTTTCTGTGTTGGTACATGACACTCCCCTGGAACCGAAGATTGGATCACAAGGATTTCTAGGATTGTTCTCGCTGCTCTGCAGGTTATCAGGTATCTTGAACACCCATGATCCTTACTAATCTTTTGGAAGGTCACTAGCAAATTCTTCAAACATACCGCAGTATCTGTGTGCACAGCTGCCGTTGGTTAAGTCAGGCTGATAAAGTCTGCAAAAGAGGAGGTGAATCTGAATGAATCGGCTTTTTCAGAGGGTGCTCTAAGGAAAACTTAAATCTCAGTGGTGTGGAAGGATCTTAGACGCCAGCTGTACTCCAGCCATACCACCGGCAGCCTTCACATTCTGACCTTTCACCTTAGGCTTTCACAGGCCTGTTCCCACTGTTTAAAAGCTTCCAAGAGAGAAGCCGCCAGGACTGCTCAGACCTGAACACCTGCACCGTGGCCACCTCCAGTCCTTTCCAGATACACCAGGTGTCTGCCTACATAGCTCCATTCGGAGCCTGTGGCTTTGGTTTTCTTTTTGCTCAGAAGGATTTTGGCAACCTTTCTGTCTTTTAATATTGACTGGCTTATCTGCAGCCTCCTCTTTCGGGGATACTTGCCTACATTCTCAGGGTCCTAGGCACAGCAAGCCTCCATGCTCCTAAGGGTGACTTGCCAATCGCATTTTCATGATGATCTCAAGATCAAAGGTAGTTAGTGTGAAGAAAAGATTCAGAATATCTTGGAATTGCATCAGTTGAACTGTGTGGCCATGTCCAATAAGAAGTATTTTGGTTTCATATTGGTAACTTCTTGAACTCAGTAGTTTTTTTGGGATGTGTATTGAGACAGCAAGTCCTGTTTGAAAATCTTGATTACTAATTAAGTAATTCCCTGCCTTACGGTTGCTTCTGCAGCGGTGAGACAGGTTAGGTGTTTTTAAATCACTCCTGAATGATATAATATAAAACTGATTGTTAATGGCTGATGTCAGTCATCTGTTCTGAGGCTTGTGAGTTGTAACAGACGAGCTGTGCTGGCTTGTTTTAACCTCTGTACTTCCAGATGATTGTAGTTTGGAGATGCACCTTCCACGAAAGGAAATAACAAAATACAGGAACCAAGATTGATTAGCTTTTAGTGGATAGATTCTACTAAACCAAAGCTGCCCCAAATGTAAGAGAAGAGTTTGGGACGGTTGTTCTCAGTGGTGCGTGGTTTTGGCAATGTTGAGAATTTAGCTGTAATTACACTGAAACGTGTACGATACTGTCTAGAGGATAGGTTAAGGTATTTATCACATTAACTTTTTGTTGAGGCTAAAACGTGTGTTTCAAGATGTGATTCTTTTCTTCCAGGTATGTGTTTTGATTTACTCAACTTTCAAGCTGATGTTAAATAGAAGTTTTCTGGCATCTGCTTTTCCTCCTTTTTCAGATGTGCCATTTCAGTGAGAGTAGAGATGCTTCTTGGTCTGGTCCCGTAATTCTAACGTGTTGTAACTGTACAGAACGTAGATATGATTGAAGAGCCTTTAAACATTACTTTGATGAAAAATGAAGAGCACGATATCAATTTCAGTCTTATTAAAGCATTCTATATTTTCATTTGTTTTAATAGTCTCGTTTCACATTCTTTGCTAATACTGCCTTGTACTTTGGATGGGAGGGAGAAGAAATTGAACATAGCTATCTGACATAAAATTACCATTATAGTTCGGAAACTAAATATTATAGTATAATACTGTCACATAGCTCACCTTTTGGTTATTATGGATTAGCAGGATCTATGTAGCAGTGGTTCCTGTTACCTTGCTACTTCTGTATTCTTTTCAGATTATGGCACTGCCCAGCTGTGTAGCGTGAAGACGAACCTGATTTATACCCTCTGGCAATCATCCCATTTTTAATACATGTTCCTTAAATTAAATTTGAAAGGCCATTGTAGTATTTCTCAAATTTAATGGAAAGATCACTTTTAAAATAAAGATTTGTGACAGTGTACCCTTTGACGTAGAATTCAACAATACCCTTTCTGCAGGTAGCACTGCTTTCAAGTGATAGTGTCAAAGTAAGAATTCAATGAAGGCTGCATTCAATCCTTGGTTTAAGCCATTGTGCCCAGCTATCCCATTATGTATGCGTTACAGTAGGTCCTTTACTTGAGTGAGGATCACGGGGGCTTCCCTGGTAGGGGCAGTGCTAGATGTTGTAGCAGTGGAAGTCATTGGCTTGTCCTTTTTGGTATGTTGAGGTCCTGGGTTGGTTTTCTTTCTGCCTAAAATGCAGTCATTTAATTCATATCAGAAGCTTCAATGGAGATATAACAGAAATGTGGAACAAAATGTTGTGAGTGCTGTGCTCTTGATCGGGGGAGCAGAAAACTTGTTTAGTTTTGTTAACCATCTGTCTTGGGAGCTTGCTGTGTTCTGAGGTGCTGGGGGAGAGACGTGGTTGTGTTTTGGGGGTGGGCTGGGTTCTCCAGCTATCCCACCGTGTTCTCAAAGGGCAGAACTTGCACTGTTGTAGGAACTGGCTTTTATTGACTGCCTTGCTGCAGTCTGCAGGTGGGGCAGGGTTACGCTGGGGGGCAGCTGTAGGTGAGAGTGGGGAAGTAGCTATGGCTGTCACGTATGAGGCTTTTGTGGGGTAGATAAGCAAAGGGAAACTTTGGTCTGTGGGTTATCTCGGGGTCAGAGTCAGGGAACTGAAGGACTGGTCCATCTCCACTTGCTGAATATGATGGGCACTTCCGTATCTTGGAGAGATCTTAAAGGCTAGCTAGTTAAATTCAAATCAGTTCTGTGAAAATAGGAAATGGTGCTTTTGGAAGGCAAAATTGCTTCAGTTTAGAAATGAACACAAGTTAGAGTAGATGCTTAATCTCTCTGTTTTTCTTTTTCTTACAGCAAGCAAGGATTTGGCACAGACATCCTATTTCATGGCTACCAACAGGTTGTTATCCTGAACCTCTTTGTTGCACTGTTGTAGCACACTATAGCTTCCTTTACTGCAGGGCCCCCTACATGTGTCTTACCCTTGTTGCAACAGGAGACTGGGCCATCTACAGTGGTGGTACCTTTCTGTTTGCAGTGCGGTGTATTGTACAAGGGCCTGACGGCACAAAGGGGTTAAATGCACAATGAGAAGTGTAGTGGTGCTTTCTGATGACATTTTCTCGATTGTGAGTGCATAAGTCTAAAATTGGTAGCCTGAATAGCAGCTAAAGATTACAAAGAGATAAACTTAACCTAGAAATTCGAGCATCTTGGTAAGTACAAAACTATTTCTAGTTTACACTTGTAATTAATGGCAGTTTTCTCTTAACTTTAAATATATTGATCCAATCTTAACTTATAAAATTGTAGTGGGCCTAAGATCTCTTCAACCAGTTGATTTTTCTTTTCCAATATACTAGTAGTAGTCCAATGTTCTTCCTTTTAGAAACAGTTCTTTAAACTTAATACACAGTTTTAAAACTTAAGTACTTGTATTAAATTTAACGGATTCCAGATGGGGATTGTATATGGGTAGCCTGTTGTAGAAACCTAAAATTTGAGAGCAGACTTCAGTCTTTATTTCTTGATTACTCCAATTTATTTCTTGCAAGACAACTTTGAGCTTTACTTATCAGAATTCAACTGTGTGTAGCTAAGTTTTAAGTAATACCTACTACTGGTTGGTTAGAATTCTTCCAACCAAGCATTTCCTGGGGGTTCCGTAGTGGGCAGTGTTCTGTATTGAAGCAGCTGTTAAGATAAGCTGTGATAAAGTGGTGATACTGAACCAATGCTTTTGTGCTGGTGCCAGCTGGAAGCTGAAGTTGAGTTCACAAATATCCCAGGTTCAGGCCTAGTGAAAGCTAAGCTGACAAGTAATTCATTGGCCTCTGTTGAACTTGTGTGTACCTCCATCTGCTAGTCTAATTTGGAGACTGCATAATGAGCTGTATGGTTTTTTACTGTAGGTAGAATTTTAATTGACCATATTATACTAATTTCTTTCTTAGTGCTTAAGTACAGTAGAGTAATTGGTAAATTTCTTTACTGTTAATCACACCTTTTTATAGAAAAAGCAAATTAAACTTTCTGCCAGATAAATGCCCTATCCTTTGTTTTATTAAGGTAGTAAGATATATTTAGAACTTAATTCAAAGTATGTTCCTTGAATTAATGTTTATCTGCTGTTACTTGACAAATGATCTTATGCTGTGTGTTAATGGTTGATTTGTTTGTTTTTTATTTTTACATGTTTGATTTCCTTTGGTTCCTCATTATGAAATTTATGCAACAGTCTTCACCTTACTACATTCTGTCTTCAATACAAGCCTACGGTGATAGCATGTGTGTGCATTCACTTGGCCTGCAAGTGGTCTAACTGGGAGATTCCAGTATCAACTGATGGAAAACACTGGTGGGAATATGTGGATCCTTCGGTTACTCTGGAATTGCTGGACGGTAAGTAGTGCTGCCTTTCCACATCTTGAGTTTCAAGTGCTTATTAATAATGTCTGTAAGAATAGGAGCACAGTACAGTAAGAGCTTTAAGCCTAAAATAAGTTTCACTGGCTTCGTGCAGAGGGTCCTCAGATAAGAGGAAGGTATAAGACAGGGAAAGGCTTAGGAGGATAATTTTGAGACCCTTCTGATTTCAGTTTGTGAGCTGGGATACGCACAGACCTTTTGTTAGGTACAGGTTAGAGTTTGGCTTTTAAGGGCTTTCCAGAACAGGGAAAACATCTAGAGGAACATCTGTGCAAATCCATGGAATCCAGATAATTTTATGTACACAGGTGTTCAAATGTATGGTGTCACTGAGACAGCTGTTCTTAAAACTCTACATAAAACTAACATCAGCAAACGTAATTCTGTATTAACGTAAGCAGAGCCTATGATACCTCAAACTCCTGCAAAAATAGTTTTCTCTTGTTAAATGGCTTCTTTCAGGAAGAAAACACACTTAGAAGACCATATGCCTAGAAGTTTTACCATCTTTTGTTCTGATCCTGCTTTGCATGTTGTTATCCAGTAGTACCTGGGTGCTATCCTGTTACTTTGTGGATTGTAAGGTTTAGAAGGCAGAAATGGCACTTAGCACAGTGGGGCCTGAACTTGAGGCCTTTGTACTTGACTTATGTAGGTGGTGGTTTTTGGGGGGTTCACATCCATTGGGCTTTGCTTGTAGTTCTAGAACGAAGAATTATTTCAGAGAGGTGATGATGGAAGCCTCCAGGTGTGGTATGGCCCAGCATAGCTCCCCGTGACCTGCTCTTCATGTCTGCTGAGCTTTCATTTCTTACTGGCCTGATTATATTTTGAAAATGCAAACCGGAGTGGATGCCACGTGAAGCATAGCACCTGAGTGAGCTTGAAATTGCAAGCTCAAATGGCTCTGTCTTAGGATTCTTTTAAGCTGTACCTGTAGCTTCAAATTCAGCCACTACACTGCCTTCTCAGCTGTCTGTTGCCTGTGCGTGTTTGGTAAGCGTGCATCCTCGTGATTCTTGAAATCCTGTGAGATGTGTGCTGCGAGCCTGCAGTGACCGCTGCTTAATTCTTTAGGCGTCTGTGGAGCTGGTGTGTGAAACAAAGACTTGGGAGCAGACTGAAGTGGTGAGGTGCTTTTGCACTTGGGAGCAACTTAGTTCGTAACTTGCTGTGGAGTTCTGGAGGAGCCAGTTCTTCCAGACCTGCAGTAGGGCTACTCCTGCATTTGAGTTCTGACTGTACCTAATTTATTTTTAGCTTACAAGTAACATGAAATTTCAGTTGAAAGTATTTTTGTTGCAGCTGACAAGTGCAGAGCCCTAGGTTTCCTTGTGGGCCTATTAATTGCAAGGACTTCTTTAAACTCAGCCAGCTGCTTTGCCTTGAACACAAATTAACTGAAACCTGTTGTTTAAAATAGTGCTTCCTAGGGTCCCATGGCTGATGTTTTGCCCAGAACTGTTACTGGTTGCTCTTGAAGTTCAGTGAAATGACTGAAACGGTGACTTAGAGGTTTAGATTTTAAAGGAAATTTAACGTCACACAAGAAATGCTTAAGCTGGATAGCAAATGTGTTATTTTAAGAGCTGCTGTTTGTACAGTTTCCTCTAGAAACTTTTTGGTCTAATAAATATAGACTCCGTAAGAGTATGAATAAAAGCTTAAATGCGGAATCTGCTTTTCAGAAAGCATGTAGTGGCTAAAGTCTGTTGTGGTGAAATACTGCAGCCATTTTTGTTCAGCATTTATCAAACAAGATTTTTGATTAAATATCTATTCAAGTCATGTGTAACCTGTACTGCTAAAGCAGTATTCTGTTAGCCTAGAGAACCGATTAAAGGTAAACCTGCTTGTTACAGAATCAGATGTAAAACATGTGTTTTTGTTTTTCTACCCAGAACTAACTCACGAGTTTCTGCAAATACTGGAAAAAACACCTAGCAGGCTGAAGAGAATTAGAAATTGGCGGGTAAGAAATTTTCCTGTAACAATTCAGCAAAAAGAAGTGAACTTGTAGGAGAACTATGAATCAAGGGAAAAACTGGAGCTTTATCCTATTTATTCTTTATTCCTGTAGCTGGGCTGGGGGACGAAACCTTGAGTCAGCTTTTATCCTCACCTTTGGGCTAAACTGGATGTTCTTTACAAGTATTCTAAGCTGTGCGTTTTCTCACTTCTTTCCTTTTTGCATAGGCAACTCAGGCTGCTAGGAAACCTAAAGGTGATGGACAGGTATCAGAGAACTCGCTTCTTGGTTCGTCTTTGGTCCAGAATTCCATTTTGGTGGATACAGTTACTGGTGTGGCTGCGAATACAAGTTTCCAAAAACCATCGACATCATTTCCTGCACCAGTACCTCTGACCTCAGGAAGTATTTCTGTTCCAGATAGTCATGCACCTGAAAATTTGGCAATACTAGCAACCGGGATGCCAAGTACCTCATACAATTTGGCATCCCACCAGGAATGGCCTCAGCATCAAGAACAAAGCAGGACAGAACAAATATACTCTCAAAAACAGGAGACGTTACCTCCTAGTCAGTATAATATGAACTTCCAGCCAGGGACGTCTGTACAGCTGCACTCGGGAGTACATCACAGACCCGACAAACTTGCCGAGCATTCTGCTGTCAAACAAGAGTATTCTCATAAGTCAGGAAACAAACACCACGGACAAGTTGCTGCTCCCGTAATAATTCCTCAAAAAATGTCTCTGGATAAATACAGAGAGAAACGCAAACTAGAAACCCTTGAACTGGATGTGAGAGAACACTACGTAGCAACCCCAGGCGAACAGCCACACAAAAAACACATGCCGGCGCAGACAGCCAGTGGTGCTTCCGTTACGTCTCCTATTAAAATGAAAATTCCCATCGCGAACGCAGAGAAGCCTGAAAAACACTTGTCTGATAAAAAAGAAAAGGGAGGCTCGCTCAAACTCCGCATACCCATCCCGCCCACAGAAAAGGGTGCCAGTAAGGAGGAGCTGAAAATGAAAATTAAAGTTTCCTCCTCAGAAAGACATAGCTCATCAGATGAGGGTAGTGGAAAAAGTAAGCACTCAAGTCCACACGTTAGCAAGGAACACAAGGAAAAGCACAAAGAACACTCTTTAAATCGCCACCACAGTATGGGTCACAAGCACTCCCATTCGCACAGTGGCAGCAGTAGTGGCGGCAGTAAGCATAGTGCTGACGGCTTAACACCGACTGTTTTGAGGAGTCCCGTTGGTCTGAGTAGTGACGGCAATTCCTCTAGTTCCGGCTCGTCAAGGAAGAAGTTGCACAGCAACGATGCTTCTCACAACCACCACTCCAAAATGAGCAAAAGTTCCAAAAGTTCAGGTAGTTCATCTAGTTCTTCCTCTGTTAAGCAGTATGTATCCTCTCACAGCTCTGTTTTTAACCTTCCCTTACCCCCTCCTCCCCCTGTCACATACCAGGTGGGCTACGGACATCTCAGCACCCTCGTGAAACTGGACAAGAAGCCAGTGGAGAACGGTCCTGATGCCCATCACCAGTACAGTACAAACAGCCAGCATATGGACTACAAAGACACATTCGACATGCTGGATTCGCTGTTAAGTGCCCAAGGAATGAACATGTAGTCAATTCTTAGGTGGTTTTTCTTTCCTTTTTTTTAATTTAAGAATTGTTAGAACGGAAAACTTCCTACTCTAGCAGTAGCAACACCAGCTGTTGCTGCCATGGTTTCAGTATATGTAAGTGCTGCTTTATCCTTCACTCTGAAAAGAAGAGGTATAGTAAACGAGTCTTTATCTCCACATATGATAGTGTTATAAATACTGTAATAGCATGGAAGGTGCAAAAATCTCAGTATTTCTACAACTGCAGCTAAGAACAGTAGAATGAACGTCTGCTTTTAGGTGCATAGGATGCCTCGAGCATTGATTATTTATAATTTCGAATACTGCAGCCACAACTTTTTGTTGCTTAGTTTTTGAATGAGTGTAATTGTTTTCTTGTGTATTTATACTGTATGTATGATTTGCATGTTTTGAAGATAAAGGGATTAAAACAGTATACTGACAACTGTTTACAAGAAAGTGGAGAAAAATGTACATACATTTTTGTATGTTTAGATATACCATAAATACTCAGGATTGGAGCTGCTTGTAAGTATAACAAAATACACATAACTTTATTTTATCTTGTCAGAGTCCATCAGTTATCCAAACCAAGATGGCACTTTGTCTTGTTTATCTTTATAAACTGTAGGCCTTATTGGAAGCCACTTAAAAGGGACACTTCACTAGAGAAGGCATCCAGTACCACGTAGGGTCTCCACCGCACAGTATTACCCACGAGGCAGAAAACAGGGTGGGCCCCTGCTTGCTGACTGTGGCCAGAGCTTTGAAATGTCCCTAATTTCTTGAAGGAAAAAGGAATTAAAATAAAAGTTTACATAATCTCTTGATGTGAAGTGCATTTAAATGTTTATTGGCTTGATGCAGTAAAATAGACACAGAGCTGTTAATAATGGTTATGTAGATTTAATGTGACTTAACTGCAATTCATAACTGTCATGGTGGGAAAATCATCTTTTTTTAAGAAGTCATAATTTATTTTAATAGTAAACAAGGGTCACTGTTTCCATTACCATTTCAGAATAATATCCATGTTCTGAAATCCAAAAAGTGTACTTGTGTGTGATGCCATATTTCTTTTACAGGTGAATGCAGTCTTCACAGTAAATAAGAATAAAACTATTGATATCCCAACTTTATATTCCAACAATAAAATAGTATTAATTGATTCTGTGCATTGTACTTGTCATTAGTTACCAAATTGGAAGATACTTGTTCTGTTTTTTCAGCTCTGTGGGGAAAAAAAATCAGTCTCCCAGTTAAACCACTAGCATACATTTTTATCTGCCTGCAAGTGTCAGTGTTACAGCTCGTGTGCTCTTTCCACAGTGTTTTGCTCTTAAAAAAAAAAAAAAAAAAGACAGGTGTGAATGTTCACGTGTTCTCAAAGCCAATACTACAGCTCAGCCTGGATAAGTGAACCAACTTTCTGGGTTCTTACTCAAAACTATTCATAAGCTATGAAGTACCTCAACACAAACTCAGTATATAGTAGCAACAGACAGTTCTTAGTCACTTATTTTAACTCAGAAGCAAACAGGATGTGAAGTAGGCTTTTGCTAATTTTGCCAAGCCACCTCCTTCACTTAGTGCTTGTGTAATTCTGTCATCTCAGGTGTCAGACCTGACGCCTAGCCCTTCCAGTTGTGTTACTAAAGCGTGCTTTAAATGGTAAAACTGCTCAAAACCTACCCAGATGGTAGTTGCTGTATGATGTAACTACAGGTATATCAATTACTATGTAATACTCTCTTTCCAGTAATGCAAACGCTTGTAATTACTTGAATAAGTTTTATTTGAACTATGGATACTTTTTTTTTTTACACTAAGGAATATTTAAATGGAAACCTGATGGCATCTTCTGCTAAATCTAACCTGAAATCTTGGCCCATGTACAAAATGCAAAGCTGTCTTATCCGTACTGTGGTTGTTTTTCTCTGTTCAGAATGTATTTAAACCCTTTGTTACATTTCTGCATTGTTGAGTATTTTATATCCTTATGTCGTCTGTTTCCTTTCTGTCTCAGCTCTAATCTTAGGTCTGGCTTTTAGCAAATGTAATCTGCATTAGATACTGTCCTAGGCTATAGCATGGGCAGGTGGATGAAAAAGCAGTAAGTTGTCTTAATTTTGTCTTTAAAGCACTACACTGCTCTTCTTTTCAAGTCTATTTAAATAGTTGTGCCATGAAATGCATCTTATACAGCCACTTTGGATAAGCAATATATTGTACTGTAAATATAGCAATTAATGTCGTAAGTTGGAGTTGAAATGTCTGGATGATAACTAGTGCCTGTCTAATATAAATTGGAAAAGAGCATAGGTCTTCATCTTAAGGTGCTGTTTCAGAATAACTATTTCCTATTTTGATTCTAGGAAATTGTGAAATCTTGTGGACAAAATGTTGCTATGCTACCTTGAGATCCAAACTGATTTTTGGTTTCTCTGTAAAGAATATCCATAAAACCCATTGGTTTTGGTTTTCAATGTGACTGTAAATATGTGAAACTGTACTTGTCTTTGTGTGCGGAACTAAATTCAGTGTGGTGGGAGTAGGGGGTGAGAGGGAGGGAGAGGACATGCAGTGAGATGCCACTGATGTTCCCTGACTGAAACCCACTGCCAATTAGTGAATCGTGTGAATTGGGGCCTGGCTGAGGTGTGTGAAATGAGTGAAAATTCATTCACTGATCAGCCTCAACCTCCCAAGTGAATGACTGAATAAATGCAATAAAAGGCTAACAGACGACACTATTACTCTGTTCATCACTGATTACAGGTTTTTTGTTGTAAATCTGAGTACATACATTATGTAATTTTGTAAAATTAAGCTTTAGTGCAGACCTTGCTATGACACTATTAAAAATATTCCCTTTTTGTGAGATACAAGGTTTGTAGAATAGTGAGATTCTTTTGTACATTGAACCTTAATTCTGTTCCTAATGGTGGAAGTGCTGAAGTAATGTATCTCACTGTGATCTGGTACTTCGGTATTTGCATAAAACAGCAGTTCTGTATATTCTTTTGGCAAATTGTAAATATAAATGTTTCATATTAGCATAGTTGAATTTTTGAGGTACAGCCATTTGTGTGAGATTAGAAAGACTTTATTTCTAAGAAATTGTAAAAAAAAAAAAAAAAAAAAGTATTTTCAATAAAATTCCCTACCTCACCTCTATTGTGCAGAAATTATCCCATTTCCTATGTTTAATTTTCCAACTTCAGTTGTAGATCCCTGTTTAATTATTGGCAAAAACAATGATTTCCATCAAAACAATCAACTAGTAAATTATTTTGAAGTTCCATGTATAACTTGTTTCCCTTGCTTCCTTCATGTTATGGTGCTCAGGCTTAGGAACACACTGTAAATTCTGTTTGCATGCCAGAAAAGCAAAACCTAGACACTTTACAGCATCTTAAGAGATGCACGTATGTTTTCTCATCCAACGTGGGTGTATGAGCCTGTACCACGTAACTTCAGTGTACAGTGGCTGGCCATGCTTGATAGCTCTTCCTTTTAATGGCTGGGAGGGGAAGGAGGGAAGAGGGTGGTGACAAGAGCTTTGTCTCTAAGACCACAGGGAAAAGGTTCCCAGTCAGTTCTGCATAAAGGGGATTTAGCAAACAAGTTGTTTGCTTTCTTTAATTGCAATGTAAACACATGTTCCAGAAATGAATTCTAAAAATAAATCTTAAAAGACTTGAAAATTATGCCAAGCTGAATGAGCTAATTCATTCATTCTTTCTCTGAAACACTTAATTCCTTACCCTTTAATTTAAAAAAAAAATAACACCAGGAGTTTTCTCTCACATTGCTGTGGAGAATGACTGTTTCGCTGACTTCTCCAGAGGCGGATATAGCAAACCCAAATCAACTCTCTAAACTCAAAAGCTGGAAGTACTTGGTTTTGATTCCTATGTGTTCCTGTACTCAAAACTGCACCCTTTTTCTATGGTAATAGTTCAGAAGTTGTGTGTTCTTTGGCAATACCTGTAAACTTCACTTCCTGAAGCTGCCTTGGGGTATGGGACCCTATGAAAATTAGGGGAGAAAACTTACTCCGCTGTGAGTGCTGGAATCGCTTCCTCAGGGGAGAACTTTTGGCCTTTTTGGATTATGTGCGAGAGAACTGGCATTTAGATAGGGTTGTAGAAAATGGCAGCAGTTCCTGCTGAAAGTTGTGAGAAAGCTGTGCAAGTCGGTGCTAATTTTGAACCTGAACCTCAAAAGATTGTGGGTTTTCTGAGCTTGATGTCTGCTTCCTTGAGAAGTAAGGTCGATAAATGTATTTTGAGATGCAAATTTTTACGTCATGGGTGGTTATAGTTTCAAGACCAGTGCAAGGTAGTTGGGTTGGCACACCTATGAAACCTAACTTTCCTGAACAGTAGCTCAGAGCTTTAAATATTATTGCATAAAATAAAATACTAGGTATCCCCTACAGTGATAAAGGGACACATACTTTCATATGCTTGAATTTAAACTCTAAATGTTGAGGAAACTTGGCATTACAGCATAGTGGCTGTACCTGCTGCTTAGTAGCCTGCATACTTTACAATGGGGTCTTCACTGCTGTTTTGCTTCTGGCCTATGTTTTTTAGAAATGAAGGCAGCAAATTCAAAAAATAAAAATAAATAAGGCTTGCCCTGCTCAAATACTGTAAATAGTAAAGTGTGTCTTTTTTCAGTGAGTCACTTTTCATCAAAAAATAAGGATTTAAGATGATTTTAAAACTTTTCTCCTTATTAACTTAGATACCTCACTACAGGTATCTGAATTGTCTGGATTTTGATGTGAAACATCTATATCTCCTTCAGTAAGAAATATGCAAAGTTAGACTTGTCTACATAAGGCCTGAGATTCCCTAAAGCAACATATTTCTTGGTTAAGCTGTGCTAAGAAGAGGGCTGGTATGTTAGCGCATATCCCCTGTTCTCAAGCACACTTAAGCTGAAAAGAAAAAAAACACTTGTTGCAAGTGCCGGCATTAAACTATACCCTCATTCTTTAAATCTGGTTAAACAAGCAAAAAAAGCTCAGGTTCAGGTTTTACAAATTTTAAACCTTTTTTTAAAAAAAATTGAAAACTAATGTTAGTGTAGCTGGACTAAACATTACATTTAAATTCCAAATAACTACTAACCCTAACATTAGAGAACTCAGACGTTAACAGATCTTAGTTTCGGTTATAAGATGTGCATCAGAAGGGGGATTCATAGCTCTGAAAATATGAATTAACTGCATAGCCTAAAGCATTCCCATTCTTTCTCCGCTTATGACTGTCATCTGGGTATCATTTCATGCTAAATAAAAACTCGTATTTACTTTTCAGCTTTTTTTGGAAACACTCCCTTAATCTAAGAAGAATTAATACACACCGTGGAGTTACGTACATCCCACTTGAGTTCACGTGCCAGGGCTCCTACCTTTTTTCTGCAAGGTACTTTAACGTGAAGATACTCAAGTTGCCATGGATTTTGGCATGAGGACCAACAATTATTCCTCAAAATGGGACTGATAACTGTTTAAACTTGGAAGATTACTGTGATGCTAGGATTTCTCTCATAATGGCATAATGCTCTGTCTGTTATGTGACATCATACCTACAGAAACTACACAAATAAAGAATTTTGCTAAAAGTACTTACTGATTTCTCTTCATTTTTATAAAGTTTAGACCAAACAGCTCTCTGAAGTCAGGCTACTGGGATAAAATAAAATTTGAAAACTATTTAAGTAACTAAAATGCTAAACGCTCTGGGGGAAGTTGATCTTTTATAAACCACAACTTTTTGTTGCTTTCTTTCTTTGTTTTGTAAAACACCCATTTTTGAATTCACTGCTGGTACAAGAGTCAGGGTCTTGAACTCTTGAGGGCTCAGCCCTTGAAAGTTCTAGGGCTGAGATTTACTACGTCTTCCTAGAAACTAGGTGCTCACAAGAACATAAAGTTCACCCCATTTTAATGGCTTCTGCAATGTTTTATTCCCCTGAAATCTTAAATATACTGTGAAAGAAGCCCCATCAGGAAGAGGACGGTCTAAATACTAATTCCTGAATCTTTTTTTCTTTTTAATTGATATATCATAATGTTCTTCAAATGTTATTTCATTACATGCAGTTAGTAGTAGGTAGTAGCTAGTTACACTAACTACCTGTAAAAAAAAAAAAAACTCCACCCTTGGCAATATGCAAAAGCCAAATGGACAAGGGCCTGAGCAGCCCAGCTCAGAGCAGTGGGGTTGGACAGGGCCATCTCCAGAAAAGACACTCTCAAATCTCTGATTCATAATTCTAGAGAGACTAAGAAATTAGCTTGATGCAAGCTCAGTAAGGGTAAGTCTGTGTACAGCTGGGCATCTCATTATTATCACTCCAGTATCTTGTAGCTGATAAACCTCAGTAGCAAAGGATAAAAAGGATTGATACGTGGTTACAAAGACTAGTTTTGTGGTTCTTTCCACCAGCTAAAATTGAAAGGCACATCTAACTAAACAAAAGCTTCAGTATGTTTTATGCCAACATAACTGCATCGTTCGGCATTTTCATGGGATTACAGGCACATTTAAACACTCATCTATGAGTCTGAGTAGAGCTTTCTGTATCTGCAATGCTTTCTGCTGATACCACACGTTCCAAAGGTTTTTACAGACAAATTGGCACTGCCAACGTACCTTGCTTGTCATGGACTGGGGGTAGTGTTGTGGGGTGTTTTTTTTAAGTCTCTTCAAATGCAACAAATTGTACGGCCCTGTGTTCACAGTGAAGGAATGCCCATTCCAATGAGCACGGACATCGCAAAAAATGTTAATCACCACCTAAAAATAGCCTTCTTGTCTACAAAGTTACCTCTAGTAAGTTCTGCTGTCACTTTTAAGTCCAGCTCCTTCTGATCTTTTCCACCAGTGGAAATCTTCTTTTATGTGAAAGGTAAACTCATTTGGCAGGAGTTTTGAAAAATTCACTGTCTTCCTTTCACAAAGGGATGGTCCAGCAACTGCAGAGCAGAAGGGCGTTCATGTTGATCTCTGCATTGAGGGTTTCAAAAATCAGTACATAAAATCAATATGCATTCCTGTAATGTAATTATTTGTAAAATCTAAATACAAACTTAGGCTTTTTTTTTTTTTCTTAACTCTCCAGTCATTACTCCTTTTCAGTTGTTTTTTTTTTATATTTTATAAGGCTGGTAGAAAAGAGGGCAGAATTTATGGGAAGAGATTGTTAGCATGCATGACATATACAAATGAAATAACTTATTACAGAAATCTTTTTTTGTTGCTCTAAATTCCTACCAAAACTTTGAATAATTCTTCTTATTCAGCTGTTTCAGGTGCAACAAAAGCGTATTTAAGAAACATGTTAATTATTTGTTTGGCCTTGTGTTAGTCAGTCTGTTTTGCCATCTCCAATCAACATGATTCATGTTAAGGAGGCCATTTGGACTTACAGCATTGCAAGAATCAAGGAGTGTTTTTTTTCAACCCTCAACTTGGAGAAAAGTGAATCAAGGGAAACAATAAAGGGCACTGATTTCTTAAGTAATAAATTAATAGGAAAAACAGTATGAGGGAGGCATTTATATTTAGGACACGGTGAGAGCATATATTAGAACTTTGCCAATACAAATGCATCATTAAAAAAAAAAAAAAAGTAAATATTGTATTAAAAATCTTCCTATTTGTGTATTTCCTTCTACCTAACAACGACTCCTGGTATCTTTTAAATACTACTATCTCTGAATCAAGGTATCTATGATGTTGCTATTTATTGACAACAGTTATTCTGTTTACTGTTATATGGTCCATGTGGACCATAACAACTCTAATCCAAGGATTAAAATTCAGGGCACTGTCATACCCACTAAATTATGTACTTCTCTCTAGTGCCCAAATCTGGTCTTTAGAGATACATAAAAGGTGGATATCAATTTCAAAAAGCTATCAATTTCATAAGGACCACCCGTGGAGGTCAGAAACTTCTCCCTTGAAATGATAGTCCATTTAAAAGTCTGGGACAAAGCTGGTATTTAAAATAGAATAAACACCACAGGAATAATTCTTATAATGAGTGAGTGCTAGTTTGTCTTAAATCAAGAGAACTTTATGTTTCCAGTAGGTATGTATTTCCTGGGCTGGCAGTGATAACATATTTTTCTGCTGCAGAAGATAAGAACTATGTGCAACCTTTTCCATTTAGAATATTGTCCTCAAAACAACTTCCTAGACACAGGCCAGACTCAGCCAATGGGTTATTGGAACAGCAAAGCACTTCAAAGAAAATTAGCCAACATTTGTCTAAAACTCAATGGTAACACGTTTCTGCATGAAAATTACAGGAAAAGTAAATGCTGAACATAAGGCCCCCTAAAAAAGAACTTGTGACTATTTTTAACACCATTATGGAGAGTAAATCTCTTTTATGTATACTGTTATTCAATGGCTTTCCTGAAATGTTGTAAAACCTAAGGATTTACAGTACAGTTCTTCTTCGCAGCCATATGTGCCATTTAAGACAGCCTAAGCTTCCATACACACTATCTGCATTTTTCCTTTTCTTTTTCAGTTAAAACTCCACGTACCTGGTTAAGCACGCATGCACAAAATCCGCCGCAGTTCCCGAGAATCGGTCAGGCAGGGAAGGCATCAGCCCTCTGTGGGCCCCGATATAGAACATGGCTGCTATCCTGCCCATGGAAGCCAGCGGTGGTTTTCCTGTTGCCATCTCAAACACGGTGCAGCCAACGCTCCAGATGTCCGATTTTCTTCCGTATCCAGATTCATTTATAACTTCTGGTGCCATCCAGTACGGAGTCCCATGCACAGACTTGAGCATCTCGCTGTGTGTGCCACTGAGGCTTGCCCAGGCTAAGCGCCGGGCACAGCCAAAGTCGATTAGCTTTACTATACCGCTTGGCATGAGCATAACGTTATTGCCCTTGATATCTCTATGCACCACACCATTGTCGTGTAAGTATGCAACCCCCTCTAGAATTTGTTTTGTGTATTTGCAAAGGACAATTTCTGGCAACGGACCAAACTGATGAATAATACTAGAAATTGAGCCACCGGGAACAAACTCCATGAAAATGCTTAACATGTTGTCTTCCAGACAAGTTCCTAAATAAGTTACAATATTGACATGTTTCAGCGTCTTCAAAAGATCAACTTCCTCGTGCAACTTCTGATACTCCTTTTCTGTAGTGAGTTGATCTGACGTATCCAAAACAACCTGTTTTACTGCTATTAATTGTCCTTGGCTTGTCAGACCACAGTATACCTACAAAGAAACTAGCATTTATTAAAATGAAACATGAATAAAAGTGTATGTTCACTTATTTTACAGGGTATCTTTGTGTTTGTCACGTTTCATTGCATAATCAAAAATATTTATTTGTTGCACTGGACAACAGTCAGTTATAAGGTGAGATGTAGCTCAGAGATGACCAGTGCATCTCTTAACATACTGAGACTTTAACTTACTGTGCCATAGGCTCCCTTTCCAAGAACTTCACCTCTCGTCCACGTGATAGTGTCCTTGTTAGTTAAAATGCTTCCGGGCACTTCAGTAGATTCCTCAAAGTTTAGCAGGTCTCTTTCTCCATTTGATCCCAAAAAGGCTCTACTGTAACTCTGCTTGAAAGATGATGGTCAGCATGAGGAGAAAGCAAGGGGGAAAAGAAAAGCTTCATATTATCATTACATTTTTTATAAGGAGTAACTTTCACCTGGAATGATTCTCTCTCTCTCTTTCTCTTCCTCCTCCTCTCCCAAACACTCCTTGCCTGGCATATCGATACAACAGCTCCTGAAATAGAAACTTGCCTCCTCTTTGATATATTCAAGGATGTATCATAATAGTGCATAACCTGAAGATTGTAGCACACCATCTTTTTGCCATTAAAAGCAAGCCAGGCAGAAGGAACACTTAGAAGATCAGGTTATATGTCTGCTTATTACTTTTTTCTTTTCTTTTCTTTTCTTTTCTTTTTTTTGTCACGTAGCTACAGTTTGCTAAGCTGAAGGGTGAATGTGACCATTGACTTGCCCTAGGTAACATATGTAATCCAAGCCTGATGAAAACAATTTGGAGATGACTTCACAGGAAGAAGAGACTGCTTCAGAAAGGATGGTAATAATTACTCCATCTAGCCAGGGATCTCCAGGAGAAGTAATAAATGGAGGTAAAATTGGCATCTGTGTTTGCAGAAGCATAAGGAAGTGTATCAAAATACAGTGAAAGAAAACTTCCTTATGAAATTTTAATTAAAATAGAGAAAAAGCTAAGAGGGTCAAGGAGAAGTGATACTGGTAGATAAGCACCTTAGTGGGTGAAGGTTCTTAACTGAGCAGGGGGCCAGAATCAAAGCCTTCTGAACTTGAAGTTTTGATTAAACATTACTTAAACAGCCTTAACTCTATCTGATAAGCCGACACTTGTCATCCATATCTACAAAAGTATCTGGTTGCCCTCAGGGATTCAAGGAAATTATCCTTTTCGATATACAAGGACCATTTGTAATGTCTTTTCATATCCTTTACAAGTCTAGATCTCAAGTGCTTTTGCCTTGGCCCACAGCCTTTCATACATGCTCTTCAGTTAAAACAGCCTCTCCCTTTTTTTCACTACAATTTCTTAATTTATCTTGACCCCAAAAAATAAGTCTTCATAGGTATCTACGTCTGTCATGCCTGAATACCATCTGCCTTGTGTCAGACAGGCAGCATCTAACATGGGTGTCTTCGGCTGGGCATGAGAAGGCTCAGTGGACAGCTGGCCCAAGGGGAAGAGACCCGATCATTAATGAGCACGTTACCTGTACTTTAGTTAAACACTGTTTTCTTAGTCAACATCATGACTCATCGTTCACCCACAGTTGTGTTGGAGCATCACCCAAAGGATCTAGCAAGTTACAAGAAGTTACTTTTACCTTCACTAGAGCACTATTTAGTATTTCTCCATCTCCGTTCATCGTATTTCCTTCTTTCGCATAGGCATTCTGCATTTTAGAATCTGCAATTTTTGTTCTTGAAGAGTTGATGTCTTTTTCTTCAAGCACTAGCAATTCTGCAGCCAGACAACAAAGCAACTCGTCAGTCACGTCCTTTTTACCTGCCCAGGACAAAATGTTTTGACTTGTCTGGAAACTGGGACTTGTAACATTTGTTGTCTGAATCACTGAAGGCTGAGTAAATTCATTTGCCAAACTACTGCCCTGAGGTGTGTATGCCCAACTCTGACTTGATTTTTTTGCAAGGGATTGACACTGCAGTCTGTCTGAAAAGTGCAATGATTCATGTCGATTTATAGTCCTGAAGGAGGTCTGGTGTGATTCCAGGCCTGTGCAGCCGTCCTTATCCACCCTGTACTGGGGTACACAAATGTTCTGGTCTGTTGTTAATGAACTGCTGCGTACAGCAGCACATTCTGTGTAGTCTTTATCACTTAACTGAAGAAGATTCTGGCTACAGGTAGAAGCTATCTGATGGTTGGATAGACCCTGACTGTCTAAAGACTTCTCCAAAGAGACTTCTGTAATAGGAGATAACTTTGAATTTGAATTTTTTTTATTTTGTTTGGTTGACTGTGAAAGCTCTTCTAAAAATATAAGCTGATCATCTAAGTCTCCGCAAACCAGCGACATGCTCCTTGAAGTTTGTATTTGACAATCCGGACCAGAAGTTATTACATTATCTTGCTCTGTGTTGCTATCACTGAATTTGATACTTTTGTCCTTTGGAATTAAGCCCTTCTGCTTTTGTTTGGTACCAGATACGGTCTTCTTTGGCTTAGAATACGTTCTCTTTTGAGTGTTTCTTACTTGGCTGCTCTCTCTCCTTTTATTGCAGGTAGATCTGCAGGTGCTAGCAGTGCATCTCCCAAGTGGAGCAGAACAAACATCTCTGTAAAAACTGTTCTCATGTTGATCAAGCTCACGCATGTGGGAATAGACTGGAGTTGCAAACATTTCATAAATACCTGGACCATTGTCATTTGAATTTATTTTCTTGAACATGTCACTGTATTTCAGATGTACAAAATCTGAAGCAGACTGTGCACACGGTAGAGAAAGAGGAGTAACAGGTTTCTTTAAAATAACTGGATTTTTGCAGCTGCAGGAGAAACTTTGCTTTTTAAGTTTTTGAGCACTCTGAGGAAAATGGTATTTGTTTGCTTGAGGTATTTTTTTTTGACGTTTCAGGGAAGTCTCAGATTCCATGCATGGCAGTTGCAAAGATGGAAAAATCCGATTCTTGGCATTCATCTCTTGTGTATTATATTTTGTGGAAATCTCATCAGAAACAATTACGCCTTCAGCTATCTTTATCTTGCTACTTATTTTAGATTTTGATGAATGTTTGTTTCTCTTCATCTTTATCTCACCTTTGTCATTTTCTTTGCGAGCAGGAACATTGCAGCTCTGACTAACACGAGGAGGGAGGCTACGAATGACACTCCTTCTCCCGGCAGGACATTTAGCAATGGGTTCCTTAGCTGGTTCTCGTTCAGAGAACATAACGTGGGCAACAGGTACAAGCTCACTTTGATCTTCTGCAGTCGTATCTTGCGTTGCTTCTTTTTTCTTTTCAAATTCGAGAAGACAAACATTATTTTCTGTTTGTTTTCCAGAACAATCTTGCACTCTGGGAATGACTGCAGCTACAGAGTTACCTTCTAAGGCACAGTAGGCCTCTATCACTTCATTTGTACAGGAAGAATCTAAATCATGATTGCCAAGCATGAAGTTCACGCTCTCATCATCTTCACATGGTGTATAACCCACTGTCATTTCTGGAATATCTCCTCCTTCTATACCAGTTGTACAGGAATTCTCCGCTCTTTTTTCCTTCTCACCAGCTCTTAAAGTGTCTGTGTTGTTTGACACAGGACATAAAGCTGTAAGTATTCCACAGTTTATCACAACGTTACTTGTGCTGAAGTAGGAAGAACTAGCATCCCAGTACCTGACTTGGGTCATAATATCTACGTCCTTACAAGCCACTGACAACTGATACCTCATCTGGTCATTCTTTTCAATATTGGTAGCTACATCAGCTTCCCTCCATTTCAAATTGTTTTCAATTTCTTCTTTCCTGTCACTAGAGTACTTATAATATTTATCCTTGCTGAAGCAGCACAGGTCTTGTGTTGGAGTGAACTTATCAGAAATAGTAGCCACGATCAGACCTGAAGACTTTTCAGCGTCTCTTTTTAATAGATTGTCTACCTGATACTGATAAAAATTGTTAGCTGGTTTTATAGGCTGGGGAATAAAGTTCATAATATTCAAAATATTTCTGATCTTGGTGCTTTCATTGACAAAATTATCCTCTAGAAGAGCAAGATGAATTGTTCTTACAGGCTGAAATGTCACTGGTGGCAAATGAAACTGTAATTTCCATTAAAAGAAAAAAAACGTTAATAATGTACTACAGAACAGATACAGGCAAAAGCTAATCACTAAGAACCAAGTAGGTGAAGGAAAAAATAATCAGAAAAGGATTACTCTTTGATATATTCCCATATTTAACTTAACATGAAGTGTAATTTCAAAACCACATTATTTTTCTCACATCCAGAATTATTCCTAAGTATTTTAGCACAGAAAGTGGGATCCTTTGTTTATGGCCTAAGTCACTATTCATGATTTAAAAATAATAAACTTTGGCCACATATACAAATAATCTCATCAGTTATTAACCATGTGTTATGCTATATAGTGTGTTTGGTACAGGAATTCAAAACTTTGATGTGCTAAAGTTTCTTTCTTGCTGCACACTCTCACTGAACGAAAGCACCACTCTTATGCTGATATTTAAAACCCTCCAAAGTGTGCTGACAGCAGTAATTATATTCCCAACGGAACTAAGGCTCATGAAAGCAGTTTTTAAAAATCAAAAGCTATAGTGTTATAAAAGAATACTATTTTACCAATGCAAAAAACAACCTTTACAAATTTTTTATTGCTTTTAAGAGATGTTGCTATAATTCTAAATATGTATCTCTTTCATGTGTTCAATGTAGTCATATAAAAAACTTCATAAACCATGTCAGACAGGCCACAGTTTTAGCTCACAGAATTTAAAGTATGCTGGAAAATAGCACTGTCTGCACTACATTTTGTCAGTGAAGTTAAATGGATAGCTACCAAAAGACCATTTTTTGGTATGGCAGCTAACACAGTAGTCTGTTGTATTTAGGATGTATTTTATTATTCCTCCCTTCTTTCTTCTCTCTCCCCCCCACCCCCTTAATCAAAAGGTACTGTATATCGTTGAAAGAGAACAGATTTAAGAATTTGAGTGCATTGTTGTGATTATTCAGATGAACTGTGAAAATAATTTTCTGAAAATATTATTTCTATTCTTTATTTTTATAGGAAAGGGAGAAAAAATAAACTCAAATATACTGTATACTTTTATGCAAATGAATGCGATAGAAATAATTACATAGTCACATGCTCTGACTGCACATTCACATGTCTATATTCAACATCAGTTTGCAATCTGCAGGAAATTTTTGTTTTCATTCCAAGGGCAAACTGAGGTTCGAATGTGCCAGAAAAAGCAACGAGTGCTGTTTTGAAATTTACAGTTCAGAAGGCTTTGTCTAGTCTGCATGGTTTTAGTCTGAATGCTCAGTTTATTCCAAATAATGTTCTCTAGAAATCACCAGAACCTAAGATGTGAAATAAAGCTGTATTAAATCACATTGAGGTCAACTGAATTGTTTTTCTTAAACATTTCCCTCAACTGGGAATGTTTGTTGTTTTTTTTTTTCCATAGCCCTTTTTATGATCTTCTGTCAGAACTTCTAGACTTTTCTGTGACTTTTTTCCTGTGAATACTTTCATGTTCTGCAGTAGGTGCACTAAAGTACATAGCTGATTCATTAATTCTTCTATACAAAGGGCTATTAATTAATAACTATAAAGACCAAATTATCTTTTTTCCAAAGATAGTATATTTGATCTTTTGCAACATTTCAGGCTCACCTGGTGTGAAGCACTGATTTATGTTAAACGACTAACTCAGTTGTGTGTACAGAAGTAGCTATCAAAACTGTTTTGTCAGGAATCCTGTTTACACATCACAAAATTTCATGTCAAATATGTTTAATTCTAAAACATTATTTTATATATGTTAGTACAATAAATTTCAGCAATCATTTCATATCAAGACAGTTCTTCAATTCTGCTTCAATTTTAAATTATCCATCAATACATGAAATTGTTTTGTTTTTAAATTCAGCAAAACTAGACAACAGTGTCTAACATATAGAATACACATACCTGAAATTAACTTATGTATTTCCATTATAAGAGGTTCTATATCTTCTTGAACTTCCAGTCCCTTACCCCCCAAAATCCCTGATGTAACACTTCACTGACAATTTTTTATATAGTTCCGAACATTTGCTGATATATATATATATATGAATACTTGATGTTCATCTGAAAGGCTGAAGAATAAGTAGACAAAACTACCTGCACTTCTTTTGTGTTGCTATATTTCAAGTTTTGAAAGTATATAATACTTTTAATTGTGTTCAGCTTTATACATAACACCATCTTACCTCAGATTTCTTGTTCCTCTTTTCTCCTATTGTTATATTTAACCCTCAAAAATCAAAACAAATGAAATATTAGTTTGGCATTCTTAAACAGAGTACAGTTTTCATGCATAAATTAATTTCAAACTGTAGGGCTCTGAGGACCAGGAATCTGTCTAATGTGCAGTTGCAATCCATGCTATAAATCTGCTATAAAGAAAAAAGTTGGAAGTTGAAATTAAAGTATGATACTGAATCTTATAATTGCACTTTCTATAGAACTCAGTGAAATATAGTAATTTTAAAATAGTTTTATTCTAATAATTTAAGCAAATATCTCTTCTCAATTTCAGATGTTTGCTAACTTCAACATGTAGCTAATTAATTCCATTATGAATTAATTAATTCCAGTATGAGGAAAAAAGTGAAAGAGATGCTATCCTGGCCCCACTGAAGCTAAGGAGAATTCCACTATACGTTTTGTGGTCTCAGTTTCATTATACAGAGTATTCTCTCTATAATGTTCTCTGTCATCACTTCTCTTTATCTCCTTCATTCCCAAATACACATACACAAAAATAAAGAAGATGTTCAACATGGCTGAAAGTCTACTTAATATGAAGAAGTCAAGCAAACATAAAGACAATTTAAAATTTAAATAAAAAGGACTTCTGAGACTTTGGGACCTAACTTGATAGTAATGTATAGCTATATTTAAAAGTTGTGACTTTTAAAATAGAACTTACTTTGTCGTGCATGTGCTTGTATTATCTGAAAGGCACCCAAATCCATAAATGATTTTGAAATGTTAGATTCTGTGCATGTGGCCTGTAGCAGAAAGCTGAAGTCAAAGCCATGTCTTACGTTCTCCTTCTTCAGCAAGAAAGGTAGAGAAGTGTGCTCTCCCATCTGTAATGCTAACTGATTTTTACTTTTAAAACATGCCACTTGTTTATCTGGCCACAGTCCAGTTGTTGGTGCTATTTGGCTAAAAGGCAAAAAGCAAAAAACAAAACACAGTATAAAAATAAGTGTAAGGAGCCTACTCAGTTCAAATAATCAAGTGACATGGAAATAATGTGAACAAGAAGTCTGTAAGATCCAAGAATGTCAAAGTATTTTCTCTTTCTTGATCCATCTAGGAAGTTGGGGCTCTCCCCAGCACCATCTGACTGCAATACCAGGGACTGATTACAAATGACAATGGATTACAAACAACATAGACAAAGCCAACACATGAATGGGAAAAAGCATTACCCACCTTCCCCTTCTTGACAAAACCTGATTGCTTCCAGCATGACTTTTTTAAGAACCATCAGGAAAGTATGTCAGAAGAATTCCAAAGACCAGGTGCACCTTTGTTATTTATAAAATGTGCTATGGCCTGCCTGAAAGAATAGAGGCTATGTAAACAAGACTCAGATTTCAGCCATCTGGTTTCTGAAGAATGGAAAATCAAAATATGGAAAAAAATAAATCCTGTGACTGAAACGAGGTCGAAAATACAGTCTACATTAATCTTAAAGCTGTATGTGAGATAATTGTCTGTTTTTAATTGAATCAAATGCTGATGTAAAACCATATACATTTTTTCCTCATACTGTACCAAATAATTAGTTCATCTACTGCAATATCCTGCCTCCGGCAATGACCAGTAATTGACTTTGGGAAGATAGAAACACTGTACAACTCACAGAGTTGCATCTAGCATCTGGCAATAAGTACATTTTTTCATACTCACAGACTGATACCTGCTTTGTCTTCATTTTTGAATACCCAACTGCAAATGAACTATTAATTCTGCTTACCTATTTTTTCCTAGAGCTTTGTATGACTGATGCATTTCCTCCATCATTTTATCTGCATTTTGAAGAGCAACAACAATTCCACAACCTGCAACAGTACATTAGTATATTAGTATTATATTAGTATATTGCATAAAATATTAGTATATTGCATAAAAGCATTATAATTCATTGACCAATAATACAAAGAAAATGTACATATTTTTGGCCATTAAAATATTACTATTAGGAAGAAACAGGAAAAAAAAAGAGCATATTTCATTTGACTTAGATACATATACATACTGTTATAACTTTTAGACATTTGAATGCAAATCTAAAGCAATTTTAGTTATTTTGGTAAGTATACTAATTCAATGTAGAATAAAAGCAAAGAACATCTTTAAAAAATCCAGTTACACCTCCTGTTTCAGTAGAATAGAAATATAAGAAAAATATTCACAAACTCTACAAAAGCATGGCATTTAAAATAGGAAACGTGTTAAAATTAAAACAAATTTCAGAGCTTTTCAAAGGTGGAAAATAACTCTGAAGTTGATTTCAAATTATCTTGTAGTTGCTTGGTTTTAACAAGTGACAAGATTTCAAGTTAACGTTGTCCTTTTTTTTCTCCAGATCCCATATATAATATTTCATAAACATTGGTTAAACTACCTTCTTTTCTTCTCCTCTTCTTTTGTTAGTTTTCAAACATACTGTCCTTAGATGTATTATAGTCCTGAAACCTGAAAAAAATGTTTCATCAATTGATTTCCAATTCATGTGCACAAATCAGTACTTTATATTTCATTATTTCAGGATCCTATATAAGACAAAAGAGACATTTAAAAAATACTTGAAATTATTAAAAATATTACAATTTAACTTAACTTCCAATGCCCCATCCTGAAAGTGCACAGAAGCAGTAAGTCCAGACCTAATCTCTAACACTAAAATTTCACCATATGCTATGTGAGTAAGACATGAAAGCTGTCAGTATTAGTTTACTGATATCATCCTTACTCTAAGATCAGAAAGTCAGCAATTCACATTTGGAAGATAATTGTATGTTTAACATATTCCTTACAACCCAGATCTGAATTAAGCGTTTATCTTTGTCTATTTGATCAAAACTCCCAGCAAAAGAGGTTCAAGAACCAAAACTTTCTCAAACAGTCTCAACAAAGTCTCAATGATAGCTTATTCCAATGAAACGTGAAGCCAACTGGAATCTTTCTAGCAATTTGAGAGAAATATGAACCAGTCATTAATTAATTTACTTTAAAATAATTTGTAAGTATCTTGAGAAGGAATTGTTCTATAATACAAAAACAGCGTAGTTTTAAACGTATGCTCAAAAATTAGCTAATTATTCTTCTCTACAGAGCCACAGTCTCACTGCTATCAAGAAGCTATAAATTACACCCTTTATATCAGATCTATTATAAATTCATAAGTACACACATGGCAATGTATTATCTCTGAATATTTACAAAGGTAATTTTTTTTAAGTGTTTAAAAATTGTACACCTTATAAAAAATAACTTGCCATTATATGATTGTTTTTTTGTTGTTGTTGCCACTGGATGTCTGTGACCTGTGCTTTAAAAGATGCTTTTACTAGGCTTTACCCTTAATTAGAAGGTTGTAGTGAACCTTTCCCCCAACTAATCAGCGTACACTGAAGGAGCTAGATATCACCCTCTTGCTAAATATAGCTATGTGTGGGCAATATTGATCCTCTACAGTTAACAACATGCCTGAATATGGTGAGTAACCACACCGTGAACTGTTTCACAATTACAAAAACAACAACCCTCTTTTCCAAGAAACTCAAAAATGAAAAATACCATAAGATGCTAGTGACATAAACAATAAGAAACAATGACAAATTGCAGAAGAAGAATGAGAGGGTGAAATTGAAGGTTTTGAAGATATGAAATTTTTGATGGCTAATCCTTAAAATAAATCTCAATTAATTATTTTTGTGGATTTGGGGTCATTTCTGAAAAACATTATGAACTTTTGTTTCTCAAGTGACAAGAACGTATAATGTAATTAAAGACAGTGAAATGAAATGAATAAAAGAAGATACTACTATTAATATTGCCTACCATCTATATTACAATATTTCCCATTTCCCATCTTTATTATTTAGCAAACAATTTATAGTTTAAAAAAATACAGAAGATATTGTTAGATACCTTATGTGTATAAAAATATGTGAATGAATATGAATATACATTTAAAGATATATGAATAAAAGTCTCAAATTCCAACAGGGTAACTCTGGGCAACATTCCTCTGAGTGGAAGATTGTAAGGTCCATACTGGAAAATTATGTAATAATGTAAAAATAAGTTTTTTTTTTCCTACTGTCTAATCAATAGATATATATCACATCACGATTTATGTATTTTACACATTCATATTCTTGCTAATATTATTGAATGAGGTCTAACTTTTCCTGCAGCATAAATATATTCTCCTTTCTAGATTACGTGGCATGCTTTATTATATTGACATAATCAATATAGTGTGGCAGTGAACTCTCCATTTTAACTGTGTAAGAAATACATGCTATGTCCATTTAAAATAGTGATCTATTATTAAACTTTTTTTTTTTTTGCATTTGCATCTTCAATTTAATTTATTGCAATATGTTCCCCCCTCAGACAAAAACATTACTTAACCATCATACACATGCTACCAAAGTAACTAGTTTTAGAACTTAATTTGTATGGCAGGCTAAAAGAAAGGTATGATTTTTAGAAAATTGTTTATGGCTATTAAATCTATCAATAGATGGACTGTGAAAAATAGGACACCTAGTGGCTCTTACGTTAATTTCTTTACAAAATTTTCTCTCTGATCTTTTTCTCACATGCTGGTTTTTACTTCATTCCTTGTCCTTACATGACTCAAATGCATAAAATGCTCAACTTTATAAATTTTTCACACTTAGTAGTAAATAACACTTTCAACATTCTTTACAAGTTTTATTACAAATTATTCCTAACAACAATCTCAGGTACTACCCCAGCAATGTTTTTTGTTTTGTTTTGTTTGTTTGTGGGTTTGTGTGTGTTTTTCTTGTTTTAAGTTTCCTCATAAATACTTGTCAATTTATTCATAATGACTTTTTTTTTTCTTTGCACCTGAGCTCAGGGGTCTCAGTAGAGCTACTAATGCACATGGGAAAACTGCCTAATGTCAAGGTACTATTTATTAATGGTGAGATGTATGCAACAGATGGAAGGTAGCAAGCCACGTAGCAGTCTGTCCTTACGGAACCATTCCATTTCAACGTCACTGCACAGGTCAGTGGAAATGAGTTCCTCATCTTAGTTTACAGAGGAGGAAACAGAGAAAAGTTGAATAGTATGACCAAGGTCACCCAACGAGTTGCGCAAAAGTAGCTTGAGTAAGCATTCTTGATTTATCATTCTTAAGCTAAACACAAGATAATCCATTAAAATGCATATTTCATTGTATTAGTCTGTTAAGAGTTATATCAGACCGTGAACTTCTCCAAACTTCGACTTTTTTTGGATATACGAGACCCCCTTCAAAGCACTAGCTGACAAGGTCCTACAAAGCAGCCACAACCCCTATCTTACCGGGTGTCGAAGGGTGACAGAGGCGCAGCAACACGCCCAGAAGCCACAGGGCATCCCCAGCTGGCAGCTGTGCCCCTTTGCCGGGCGGCACGAAATCCAAGCCCCAACCTCCCCGGCCGTTCGCTTCGGCGTTCGGTGCTCTGGCGGAGCGGGGCGGGTGCGTTTACACGGCGTTGCCGGGGGAACTCCGGCAGCGGGCCGGGAACCGGGCGGCAGCGGGGCTGGGGGCGCTGGTTGGGGCAGGGCCGGCTGCGGAGATTGCGGGCTCAGGGTGATCCGAGGGGGACTGGGGAGAAAATGGTGTGAGAGGGGTTTGGGGGGAGCTGGCGTGAGGGGGATCGGGGGATGATGGTGTGAGGGGAGTTTGGGGGAGCTGTTGTGAGAGGCGCCCGGAGGTTGCGTGCCCCGACACCCGGGGACTTAGGGCCCGCTCTGTTTTCTTGAGGACCGCGACACCGGGCCTGGGGGGCACCTCGGCTCCTGGCCGACCGTCTCGTTCGTCCCCAGGTACAATTGGCCCCACGGGGACAAGCTGCGACGCCCGTCACGCCCAAGCAGGCGGCCGGCCGGCTGGGCAGCCATTTTGTTTACCCTCTCAGGCCGACCCTGAGGGAGCCGGAGAGCCTCGGGGAGCGAGCCCAGCTTTGACGCGGGAGGCCCGGGAGCAGCAGCCCTGAAGCACCGCCGCCCGCGGCCGGTGCCGCCTCCTGGGGCAGGGCAAAGCGAGCCGGGGCGGCCCCGTGAGGAGGCGAGGAGCGGGCGGCCCGCCCGGCGCCGCCTTCCCGTCAGCGGCAGCACGCAGGGCAGGGGGTTGGGCAGCGTCGCAAAATGGCGGCGGACAGTGAGGTGAGTGTTAGCCCCGTGGTCCCTTCTCTTCCCTTTCCTCCTCTCCTGTCGGTGCCCAGCCACTGCCTCCCCGCTCACTGCCTGCCCGCTCTCTCCCCGCAGCCCGAGTCGGAGGTGTTCGAGATCACGGACTTCACCACCGCCTCCGAGTGGGAGCGGTACGTGCTGCTGCCGGGACCGGGGGACGGGGGCTGCGCGGCTCCTGCCGGGGCTCGGGGGGGCTCTGAGGGCTGGCAGGTGCCGCCGGGACCGTTCGGCTCCTTCGCTGCCCGGCCGCCTTTCTGGCGGCGTCGGGCGCAGTTTTTCCAAGTTTTCAGCTACTCCGTGGCCTTGTTGTTGTTGTTAGTTGAACTTAGGCGGCCCCAGAAGGTGTCTGTGCCCCATCATCATGGGGGGAAGAGGTTCCTGGTGAGCGCTGCTGCCCCTGTCAACAGGTTAACGCTGCGCCAGGGGCAGGGGGACGGGGACAGTGTGCCTGCTGGCGGTGCTGCTCGGCAGGCTAAGAGGATCCAGCCAAGCCCTTTCTGAGCTTAGCGAAAGATCTGGTTTAATGTCTATTTGAAGAGGATGGGAATAAACATCTAGAAGAGCTCTGTGGGTTTTTATGTTATATTAATAATGTAGTCATCTCAGATGAAGCTCTCAAAAGTTAGAAGAACAATGTACAAGAAAATTTAAGGTGAAGATTGCTCTTGCATTCATAATGTACTATTTCATAGAAATCCTGGAATCATTAAGGTTGGAAAAGGCCTCCAGGATCATCTGGTCCAACCATCACCCTACTACCAACATCACCCACTAAACCGTGTTCCTAAAAACCATATCCAACTTTTCCTTGAACACCCCCAGGGACGGTGATACCACCACCTCCCTGGGCAACCCGTCCCAATGCCTGACTGCTCTTTCTGAGTAGAAATATCTCGTAATTTCCAACCTGAATCTCCCCTGGCGCAACTTGAGGCCATTCCCTCTAGTCCTACCAGTAATTATGTGCGAGAAGAGACTGACCTCCGTTTCTTAAAATGTCTATATCAGTGATAATGACTATGACAGAAGCAGACAAAGATTTTAAGCGCTGTCTTTAAATCTGAATTTCAATTACAATTATGTGTCAAATGTTTATTCTTTCTGTCAACAGTAAAATAAGGGTGTATTTTCTTAAAAACCAATATTCTGCAGTACCAGACAAAAATAAACACGATACTGTAATCACTCAAAGCATGTTCATAGCAATTGCTAAAAATAACTATAATCTGCAGTGTAAACATAGAAGTACCACTTTATTCATACAAGGAAGTACTTCTGTTCCTGTTGTGATAGTTGGTGTTTTTTTAAAGTATTCTGTAGTAGGACAACATATCACCTGCTTTAGGGAGCTGAATTATGGTGCAAGATGAATGAGACTTCAGGAAATACTAATGATTTTTCCCCTCCCTGCTAGATTCATCTCAAAAATAGAAGAAGTATTGAATGACTGGAAACTTATTGGGATTTCTTCAGGCAAACCTCTAGAAAAGGTCAGTTGCTGCTTCCAGATGTTCTATTAGAATTATTAATATCAGTAGCAGTCCACATGGAGATGTTTACATGTGCTCTCATTTACGTAAGTGTGGCAGATAATGATTTATATTGGGAATTTCACTTGTAAAACTGGCTACTGGATGAACAAGTGCTGTAAGTCTATTGGTGGGTTGTCTGGAAAATGGGCAATTTCCCTGATAAATCTGAATCTTCATGTAGGGCCTTGATTTTTTTATTTTTGTTTGTTTGTTTTTGTTTTTTCACTGCCAGTTTTCAGTCTGGAAATATTGTTCAAGCTGTTTGAAATTCTCAAGGAGTTTCTTTTTGCCTGACCTCCCTCGTGCCTTCATCACACCTCACGTACTTATGGTTGAGGTTTGCATTGTGTTTCTGTTGATTCAGTACATTTCATAGATCAGAGAGAAGTTTTTTTTTTTTTAACCCCAAAGTCTAGTTAGTCTTTGTGGTGCTTCTTCAGTCTTGTAAAACATATAAAAAATTACTGAGTTCTTCTGCATACTAGAATATTTAAATACATAAATAGAATATGCATATCATTGTGAATAAATTTAGCTGTTTAGGATTGAATGGTTGCCATGTTTCCAGGAGAGTTTTATGATTCTTAATTTTAGTCATGCTACAAAGTATTCAGGATTAATATTTAAGGCTGACAACTAGTCAACCTTAGACAATTATTTTATCCTTCAGTGTATTCCTACATGTTTTGTTTTCTAGACCAGACCTTTCTTCTTGCTTTCCAGTGAGAATATGGTCTTTACAAATATGCTCTTTGTCCAAGTTGCTTAGCTTGAGTAGCAGCTGTAAAATTCTGTACAGTGCTGTTTATTTTTTTCCCCCTTATATATCCTCGTATGTAGTATTGTTGTTTAAAATTTGATTATCCTCACAGAAGTTTTGCAGGTTTTAGATACGTAATCATTTATCAGTAAAAGCATGTTCCAAGTAAATATTAAAGAAGCATTTGTTTAGAGTGGTGGGGTTGACAGGTATAGATAAAATCTGAGGTGGGAAGCTTCTGTCTTTGGGCAAAGTAGAGGGTACATATGCTTAAGATGTGTAGTTTCTGTCATGTGAAGGGAAATATTTGCCTCTTTATTGCCTTATAAATCTCAAGAATTTGTGGGGGACAAGATTTCCTTAAAACAAACATGATTATTAGTAATGTAGATTTTAACATTCAGATACCTTTAGTATGAAGTGTTTTGAGAATCATCTTTATGTATCTTTAAACCATGCCTTGCTATGTAGAATAAAATGGTAGTAGAAAAAGGTGGACAAATGTTATAGATTGTTTAGGCAGTATATTTTGTAAGGTTCATGAATGTTAACCTAAATTTATGTGATGAAGCACTAGCTTTGTGTTTGTTTGTTTGTTTTAAATCTATAGGGTGTATATACCACAGGAGCATGGGAAGAGAAATCAGATGAAATTTCATTTGCAGACTTCAAATTCTCAGTTACCCATCATTATCTTGCACAAGAACCCAGTGACAGAGATGGGAAAGAAGAACCTGCAGAAGGTAGCTTATAGTTCTCTTTTGTGTCTGAATTATGTCACTGGCATACGGATATGACAAGACAATTTCAAAATGTGGAATTCATAGTGCGTTGATTTGAATCTGTGTGAAATTTTGAGGTGTCTGATGGGTGGGATCTGACATCTCTGATTTTAGTGTTTTACATTGAACAAATGCTAAAGAATTTGCAAACTGCTAAAGAAGTAAACTGTAAGTTAGCTGAATGGATGCTGATGCTCTTATGTATCAATTTGTTTTGCAGATGCCCTTCCTTTGCCTATGCAGGACTTGTTGTGCATGAACAATGACTTTCCTCCTAGAGCTCACTGTCTGGTAAGATGGTATGTATGCTGCCTCTCTTCTTCCCTAAAACAAGTAAACATAGCAATTGAAAAATCTTTGGTGGCACAATCATTTGTATTTTTTTTCCATCCAGCGTTAAAGCTTAAGGAAAATGGTTCTTTGTATGGGATGCAGTAAAGGGCTGAAAAAAAACAAAAACCCAAACCATAGTCTTTTCAAAATATTTTTTTCTGAATTCGTAGACTAATCAGGCTTTAATGTATGTGATATTTAGATGGATTCTCAAAAACAAAGCTTTAGCACCTTAAGAGGGGAAAAAACTGCAGTAACAACCAAATACTTCTTAATAAAGCAAATCTGTAGCAGATTACTGTATTCTTCAAGAGATTGTATTAAAGTATAAATAATTACAGTTATTATTAACTTAAGTAATAAACTCAGGACTGATAGATCTGGAAATCTTCACGTTACTTTAATAGTGTTTGAATGCTCTTGAATGCCTGTAGTTACTGATTTGAGAATCTGCAGTGCTACATATCCAGTCGCTTCTTGACCTCGCTGAAAGAGGGACTCACGTCCAAATAACAGCTTCACAGCTTGTTGGTGGCAATTCTGTTATTCAGATTATAATACTTCTACCAATTGTGTGTTTCAGCTGGTTTACTAGAAAATAGAAACATCATGCTTTTTTTCTTCTCGCCCCCTCCAAGGTATGGCTTACGGGAGTTCGTGGTTATTGCTCCGGCTGCAAATAACGATGCAGTTCTTAGTGAATCCAAATGTAACCTTCTGCTGAGTTCTGTTTCTATTGCATTGGGCAACACCGGCTGGTAAGTGAAAGCCTAAACTTTTTAGTACGTCAAGATGAAACTACTATACTTCTCTTTTGAGGAAAAAGTATTAATTTATTAGTGAATTACATTCCGAGTTTGTTGTATTTGCACCATAATATTTAAAAAAAAAAAAAAAAAAGATTAAAAAACAGTCTTCCCATGGTAACTATAAAATGATTGATTCGGTATGTTGTTTATATTCATTGTTATTTAAAAACCTCAAAGTCTTTAAAAACTGATGCAAGTTGTTCGAATAATTGGCATACAGAGCATAAACTCTGTAAGAAGCTTTCTTATCTGTGTGGTAACAGTAACTTTATCATATTCCTCAAAAGTATTTAGACTAAAAATGAACTGAAGTCATTGATAAGCCTTCGTGTTTGTGTTTACGACACAACAATTTGTTAGGCATTCCATGTAATGGTGAAGTCAATATTTTTCTATGATTCATATTAAGCATTTTGAGCTGTGTTCCACTAAGAAAATGTATTCTAAAAATATGATATGTAACATTTTTTTAGCTAGTTTAAAAGACTATGAGATAGCACGACATTTTAAATAACCTGAAATATATTTTATAGTCAGGTACCGTTATTTGTACAAATACATCAGAAATGGCGACGAATGTATGTTGGAGAATGTCAAGGTCCAGGAGTTCAAACTGACTTTGAAATGGTTCATCTTCGCAAAGTGCCAAATCAGTACACACATTTATCGGGATTACTGGATATCTTCAAGTCCAAGATCGTAAGTGCATCCGTATGTGTACACCTGATACTAAGAATAATTCTATTAACTGGTTGCTGTACATTCAGTTCTGTCTTCTAGGGATTTGTTTTGTAAGGGTAAGACTCACACTGCCAATACCAACAATCTCCTTCCAGTTATTGCCACTCTGTATCTAGTAGTAGAAAGTAAAAATTTATATGTTTCCGTACTCACTTGTATTGCATTCTTCCATTCTTTATTTTCCACAGGGCTTGTGAAAGAATGTTTCTATTTTGCAGTTTACTTGTAATAAGTCTCTCAATCTCCCTCAAGCAAACTCTATCCTCTTTCTGAAACTCTATGCCTCTCTCTGAAGGAGAGAGGAAGGTTGGGGTGCAGTTTTTCTTCTGATATTTTGTAGTTCATGCACCCAACCAATAAATTAAGAGGGAAGAAAAACATGATGGAAATCTGAGGAGTCTAAGTGGACTTTTATAGAGGAGCATGGGGGACTGCAACACTTCACAACTGATACTGGTAGTCAGCAATCTCATCAAAACACTGAGAGAAGTTTTTATTGAAAACCTAACTTATTCTGGATTAGAGTTACTTGTGAATAACCAGTTAAATGGAGCATGTAAATGTTGCATGGGTTTTAGAAAGCTTATATGCTTAGTTTTGCAATGAGTGTCTTGTTGAGCAAAAACTTTATTAGTAATTCTTGCGGTGTTGCAGTTCAGATAAAATTAGCTATAATACAAACTGTCATAACTTAGGTTCTGTTCAAGGATATTGTAGAGGATGTATTCTTTACACTTAATTTTTCCTTTAATATTTTCAAGGGATGCCCATTAACGCCACTGCCTCCAGTTAGCATGGCCATTCGGCTTACATACGTGCTTCAAGACTGGCAACAGTATTTCTGGCCGCAGCAGCCACCAGGTGGGAGTTTTGTGTCCACAGAATAACTTGTCTTAAGATGAACAATTAGTCAATGCTAAAGAAAATGTTTGTGTATCTTGCCAGAGGAATTAAACGTTGTTTCTGCATTACTACAAAAGGCTTTAGTTACAACTCCCTGTGATGAGCTAGCAAATTTAAAGCTCCTCTGAAATCGTGAGTTAGAAATATACTTTTTTTTTCATTAGCGTTCAGAGATACAGTTTGTGATGCTTCTAAAACTGTAGTGTCTGTTCGAAGAGAAGCAGGTGACTGTCCATAGATCTGTAAAGAATTCTGCCCTGGGTTCCACAAGGAAATGATTGGATTCAAGTTTTGATAGATGCTAATACTTCACACTAGTATTGGGTGATTATTTCAATAAAATAACTGATTTTAGTGCTTCACTATTTATCTTTTTATCTCTACTAACAATGGAAAAGGAGATAACTTTTCTATGTTCATTTGAACTTTGGATTTAAAAAGTCCACCGTGTTAAGTAAGCTAAGTAGTTGATACATTTTTTTCGTGCAGGAAAAAGTGCTGATCAAGCTTTTTACTATAGGAGGTCTTAGGAAAGGAAAGAAGAAAAGTAATGTGTAGTCTTAAATCTAAAGTACATATACCAGACTTGATAAGTTTATGCAACAGTAATGCTCTTTAGAAAAATCTGTGCTAGTTTACTGGTTTGGTAATCTCACAGTGAACTCTTACATGCTTGCTTGGCGGTAACATTTTCTTGGGCTTCAAGGATTTGCTCTTAACAGACCTATTCATATAGAGGTAGCATCAGGAAATAAATTATAAACTTCTTCTGGCTCAAAGTTAAGCAAATCTATAGGAAAAAGGTAGGTTAGTTCGTTCTCAACAGGCGTTTTCATTAGTAACGTGGTATTTTAGGCACAAGGTGGTAGAGCAATTAAAAGGCCCAAGTTCTATTCTTAGCTTGGTAGTAGGTTTGCATAACAGGATGAAGTATTTAGGGCGTACTTAGAGGGACAGAACCTGTATGACGTTAGTCTGGTTGCTAATTATTTGACTTTTGTTTACTTAAAAAACAAACAGCAACAAAAAAACCCTTACACTATTCACAGATGCACAGATGTGTTTTGAAGAAATGTGTAGCAAAGTTTATCTTGTGTGCTTTATATTTGAGGAGTGTGGAAAATAACTTTAAAGAAAATCCTCTTCTGTAGGGTCAGAGCAAATCATTGTTTTTTTTTAGTAGTAATTCTCTTTGTAGGTAAACCAAGCTTGTCAAAACGACTTGTGAAGCTAGTTCTACAGATTTTCTTTTTTATTATTTCTGCAGACACAGAAATTATTATTCTCAGTAGTCTTTCTGTGTGTTGCTATAGTTATTCAGCAAGTTTAGGATCCCTTTTTTAACATGAATGAATTATACTACTCTGGTCATGTCTCTTGCTTTAAGTAGTTTGAATAAACTCTACTCTTCTAGAAGTTTCTGGATAAAGAACCAGGAGTGACATAGTGTATTGCAGAAACTGGAGACAAACAACATTTTTACTGCTGTTGCCACATGCAGTTGTGGTTATATTTTCATTGTGAATAACTAGACCAGGAATTTATTGCCCTCAACCACTCAATTAGCTATTCTCAAATAAAGCCAAAGAATTTAAATATGTACTTTATCTTCTCTGAAGAAGAAAGTTGGAGAAATAACTTAATGAATTTGTTCAAATACTTTGTTCTAATTCCTCTGTTGTTTTGTATGCAAACAGTTTATCAGATGCATTTGAAATTAAGGATCAGAGGTTGTAATAACATTATTATAATGTCATTACAACACGTTATTACCCATTTAAATTTTTGATTGGGAAAGAGTGTCAGTGTTTGTTTTGTCTTTAAAATGTATAACATGGGAAGTGGTTGGGGATGCTGGGAGGCATCTTTAGCTTTTTTTTTTTGTGTGTGGTAAAAGGAATCCCCCACATCATTGGGTTAAGTCTTTAACTGCAGCAGACATAACAAACTCTTTCCATAAAATTTTCAAACAACGTTTTCAAAGTAGTTCGTTTCTCGCTCCTGCAGAGTTGGATTTTCCAGTCTCCCTTTTCTGCACAGAACTGATCTCTTGCCTAAATTGTCATAATTGTCTCTTGCCTAAATTGTCATTTCATGACAAATTTGTGTCTATTTGTTCTGTGTGGACATAGACTCTTTAAGGATGCCTTTATAGCTGTCATCTGTTCCTGCATAAATGGAATAACCTTTGCTCAACACAAGTGACAAGAGTTTTATCGGTGGTTTTTATTGTCCAGTTTCAAGATTAATTCCTAGTTTCTGCTGGAAACAACTACTTTGGCTTTGCGCTAGTATTACATCTTCATATCTCCGTAACCTTAGCTGTTCAGCGTGTTTCTGATGAGCCTACATACTGTGGTCTTTTTCCTATGAAATTAAAATGATACGCTTCTTAAAATACCCTGCAAATTCTGTATTGATCTGTCTTCAGATATAGATGCACTAGTTGGGGGAGAAGTTGGAGGTCTTGAGTTTGGGAAGTTACCGTTTGGTGCCTGTGAGGACCCTATTAGGTAAGATAAGAGTTAAAAAACCTGTTTTTTTTAACCTCCTTAGTGGAGGACTTAAATGTATGTTATTTGAAATCTGAGCTTTGCCTGCATCTCACTTACTATGTCACTAATAGAAGGTTTTGTTATTCAAGTACGTGCTCTAATAGCAAATAATACCATTTACGAAGCTGTGTAATGATATTCGGAGTCCTGGCTCATTAAATGTTTCACCATAAACTTTTAGAGTACTCAATTTGTCTCTGAAATTATTATGTTGAAGTGTACCTTAACTGGAGATAAACCTTAAAAATGATGTACTTTCATGCAGCGGTTCGGCTTGTTCTTTTCTTGTACTATGACATTTGTGGGAAACTTAAAATGAGAGGGTCTGTTAACTGGGTTGTTATAATCCCTCTAATGCCCTCTTCTGAATGCCCATCACCACTCAGCAAATCAAGGAGTCATTTAATGTATTAGTGTTTAATGCTGTAGGAAATTTATGAGAATTTTTCTTTTGTCTATACTGGGATACCTAGGATATAATGGAGAGGAGCGTTGAAAGAGTCCTGTGTGCCAGCTACCGCTAAGGTTCAGTGTAATACTGGGTGACATGCTTTAGAATAACCTTACAACATATACAGCGAGGAAAACATGCACACTTCTGGACTTAGCTGCAAAATATGTATAGGAATTTAAATATGAACTGTCATGTGTGTCAAGGTCTTAACTGTGATCGAGTCTTAAATCTTGTTCTGTTTCAGTGAGCTCCACTTGGCTACCACGTGGCCTCACCTAACAGAAGGTATAATTGTCGACAATGATGTTTACTCGTAAGTATTTTGCCTGAACTGTAAATACCTACCTGTGTACTGTCTTGTTAACTACTGCATTTTAGTTACCCCATTCACATGTTTTTTATTAAGCTTTCTAAAGAGTAGGAACAATATATACTGATATTTCAGAAAGGAAAAAAATAATTGCGGTCTACTGATTTAATTAATGCAGAAATGAGTTTTCAACATTATGTAAAATTACTGTATTTTAAAGTGTACTAAAGTTGAGCTGTATTCTTCTTACACTTCTTATTCATGTTAAATATGTAGGTGGAACAAGGACTCTTGCTTGCACGTCATAATGTTTGTCATATTCTTCTGTGTAATGTAGTGTATGTTATAGCTTCCTGGCTATGACATTCCATTTGTTAAGAATTTGATACTCATCTCTTGCATACCTATGGTGACAGAATTACCTTTTTTTTTCTATTTTTTTTTTTAATTTTTAGCGACCTGGATCCTATTCAAGCACCGCAGTGGTCTGTGAGAATCAGAAAAGCAGATAATCCTCAGTGTCTATTGGGTAAGATGCCTGAATTCCCAATCTGCTGTGTTTTTTAGGCTATTAAGTCTTGAGTTTAAAATCGGATGTTTGATTACCCTGATGACCTCTGTTTCCTCACTCCCCTCATTTCTTTGAGTGAACTATATTATGGGCTTCTTTTTCCAAGAAAACAAGCTTTCATTAAGCACTATGTGTGTATATCAATTTCTTTAGTTGGATCAATCTGTCTGTGACAGGACTGATAAGCCTGGAGAACTGTACTATTGCCCATCCTGGCCTTTGAGCTTGTGGAGGAGAGGTGTGAAGAAATGGATTAAACTGCATGCAGGACTGTGCTGTGGAGGGGTGGCTGATAGCTGTTCAGCTGTGTGTTTTCTGAAGCTTTAATTATGTGGTTTAAGGATGTTTGTGCTTCAGAATAGATTATCATGTTCTTTCAGACTAAGAGAAAATTTACCATCCTTCAAGAATTACTTTGAGATTTAGTTTATTGTTCAATGAGATTTGAATTGTAGTGGTTCAGAAACTTTGTTTCTCTTACAGGTGACTTTCTTAATGAATTCTTCAAGCTTTGTCGTCGGAAGGAGTCAACTGATGAGATACTTGGAAGGTCTGCTTTTGAAGAGGATGGAAAAGGTAACACTAAAATCTTGGTGACTTGTGTTTGATATTTAGATGTTTCACAGATTTTGCCTTTCTTACCCCCCTTTTCCTGACTTCAGATTCTTTAGCCTTTTTTACTTCTTACTCTTAGACATTTTCTGGAACACTTCTAGGAGTTTTCCGGTCAGTGCTGCCTGGTACCATTTCTCAAGAATTCTTGGCAAGCCTAGCTGCCAAAGTCCCCAAGGACAAATTCCTGTGTTACAGTTGTTTTTTTTAATCGGAGAGCTAGACTAGACATTGTACTAGTATGTACAGGAGTTGTTTTTGACTATCACTTTGTGGTTTTGTATTTTCTTAACTTTTTTCTACCTTTTGAAGTACCATATTCTGTATTTTTAACAGCCAGTTTAAAGAGCCTTTAAACTGTTTGAGAGTCTTTGCTGACCTCCTCTCCATTTTAAGGGCCGTTCGTACTCTTACTGAAAGAGGAATAGAAGTGCAATGAAGCTAAAACCAAAATTAACAGACCAACAGGTCAAACTTTATCCTAAAAATGTAGATGCTGACATCTTTTTGATGTCCCTGACTCTTGCTTTCATTTTCCTTACTTTTCATGTTGGAATGGAGCTTGAGGGAGCTCAAGAGCAAAAAACGGGCTAGCTAGTTAGCTTAAAAAGGTGTTAGACTGCATAGGGTACATATTACTTCTAGTGCTTGACATAGTCTCTTTAGCTCTCCTTCTCTAATCTCCTTAAAACATTTGCCAAGATGAGGTTTTCCAGGCTGATGTAATTATTCACTTAAATTTGTTTTAATTCTTTCTAACAATGTAATTCATTTTATTAAAAAAAGTTCCAAAGTTTACCAGCAACAATGTTGTCTGGAAAAATCATCTTGTTTACCTGGAGACTCTAGAACAGAATATGCATAGACCACGTATGGTCATATATAGTGGTTAAAACTGGATCTACGTAAGGCTAATCTAAAGCTTCAGCATACATTTGAATAGTCTTTAACTTCAACGTATTCTCTTTTTGCTGTGTGTAAATGAGGTTTAAACACTGGCTTTGTAGCAGGCTTTTTGCGGATACACTGCCTGTCATTGTCTGCAAGTATGCAGTATTTGCAGCAGGTGGCAGGCACTACCTGCAGCCAACCCAGTCTAGTCTTCCTTCAGAAAATAAATCAAGGCGGTTGGTCTGTGACTCCTGGTTGTGCTGTATGTCTTTGTGGCTAAGAACAGTGAGTATCGAGGACCAAACATGACAATACAAGGGTACAGAGTGTTAAAAATCAATACAAGATGCGCAGACTGAATATGACACGCGAACTTTTAAGAGCTGTTTCTTTCTTTTTTTTTTTTCCTTTTTCTAATGTTGCAGAGGCTGCTGATATTACTCATGCTTTGTCGAAGCTCACAGAGCCAGCACCTGTTCCAATCCATAAATTATCAGTCACAAATATGGTTCACAGTGCCAAGAAAAAGATTCGCAAACACAGAGGTGTAGATGAATCGCCTTTGAACAATGAAGTTCTGAACACTATTCTTCTGGTAAGTGAGCTACCCATGCACACTAGATTCATAAAAAAAAAACATATTTCCTGCTTGTGCTGATACATCTGGTTTATAGCAGAATTGTAATTAAAAAAGAGTTTCTGATGTCAGTTCCGTTATTTAAATTGCTTTGGTCAGCTTCTTGAAACACAGCCTAAGTTGTTACTGGTGCAAGTTTGAATTTTTTTTTTTTGTTTCTTCAAGTTCTTATTTCCTGATGCTGCTGAAAAGCTTGCAGATGGAGTTGAAAGTGGAACTAGCCCTTCAACTGGGAACAATCCTCCTCCAGAGAATGAAGATTATGTGAGTTTTACTGACTGATACTTGAGAAAGAGAATGCACGATTTTTAGTGCGCGTTAATACAGACTTTGCTGTGGTTGCCTTCTAATAGGTAATCTTACCTCTGTGGAATCTCCAAGTAGAAAATAGTGAATGTTTGTTGGTGGTCTTTTTCTTTATTTATTTTTTTCTTTCCAAAGGCTCATTTTTGGTACCTTGTAGGCTTAAAGCATTAATTAGCCACTTGTATTGACAAACAGGACACAGATTGGATGGTTTTGGAGAAACTGCCGTTGGTTCTACATTTCTTGCTTTCTTGTATTTCTTGTGTAGAATCTCTTCAGTCAGTTTAAATCTGCTCCTTCTGATAGTCTGACGTACAAACTAGCTTTATGTCTTTGTATGATAAACTTCTACCACGGAGGAGTAAAAGGAGTGGCACATCTTTGGCAAGAATTTGTGTTAGAAATGCGCTACAGATGGGAGAACAACTACCTTATTCCAGGGTAAGTTTTTTTTGTTGTTGTGGCTTTGTCATAGAAAATCTTGTTTCAGGAACAGAGCAAGTTCACTATGACTTTGAAATATGCCAATATTTATATTTATTTATTTGTTTGCTTTCAAATGCTATCTTCCATTTTTACTACCTTTCTTCCCTAAAGCAAGAAAGGCAAGAGAGGTGAGGAAGTGTCTGTGCCCTCCATTGATCTTCAAGATACCTGGAAGAAGCTCAAATTAAAGATTATATGAAGGAGGAAAAAGAAGCTTATGCAAATGCTTAGCTACCAGTCTATCATGAGATAGAAACGAAGGAGGCGATATAATCTGAAATACCTTTTCTTTGTGGTGTAGTTTTGCCACTTTTCCAAGGAAGCATATCCAAATTCCTGCTGGTATAGTAGCCTTTTGGGGCAGTTAATGCTGTCTCACCTATCCAGACTCTTCCAAGTTAGGTCTGCTCTAGCAGAGCTTGTTGCAGACCAAATGAAGGGCTCTGTCAGGAGCAGGTATAAGTGTAGAGCAAATGTATCAGTTCCTTTTTATTTTTTTGTGGGTTGGACTGGCTGCTTATTCATTCGTTTGTACTTTGAAATGGGTACGCTAACAAATAAAATGGAATGTGAACTGCTTTAAAGTGAGGTCAAAGGTGCTTAATTTGTTGCTTGAAAACAGTTACTCTTTTAACATCCAAACAGAAGATTGACAGGAAATGCAGAAGGTCTCTGTTTTGTACTGCTATGAATGATCTCTGAGCTTCAGCTACGATCTCTAGGAAATAAACGTAGTTTAAATTCTGGGCTTGTTCAATCATAACTTGTCTTCTGATACCACAGAAGAGCCGCATAGTTGGACTGGTGGGAGCGGGTTCAGTATGGCTCTTTGTCCCTTTCTTGGGTTTCATATGATTTAAGACCGTGTGTGTGTGAAAGATTCAACTTCACAAATGATAATAGTTACTTCTACCTTTTGTTAGATTAGCTAATGGCCCTCCAGATCTGAGATGCTGTTTACTGCATCAGAAGCTTCAGGTAAATATCCCAAATTTAAGAATGATTTTTCTCCTAGGGAAACAGTCAAAATCGTAACCATTATTAGCTAAATATGTCAGTTTTGTAGATTTAGTTGTCCTTGTATTATTTGGGTCTGGACTTCTTTTCTTGGGAAAATCTTTGTTATAGCACCAATTCAATGGAATTAGTAACTTTTGGAGTTTTAAGAGATTATTAGTGACTCTCCAAGTACTCTGTGGCATTGTTTCTGTAAGAGAAGTAATTGCTAAGCACTTGTTGTTGTTTTTCCTTTAACTTGTTAGATGTTAAATTGTTGCATTGAAAGAAAGAAAGCAAGAGATGAGGGGAAAAGGGGGAGCGTGTCAGATCGTTCACCTGGTGGTTCTTCTGGTGATGCTGGAAAAGGAGCAGACCACTCTGGAGATAACTCAAAGGAGACTGATAAGGAAAAAGAAGTTGGCAAGTCTTGGGAATCATGGAGTGACAGTGAAGAAGAATTTTTTGAATGTCTAAGTGACACAGAAGATCTGAAAGGAAATGGGCAGGAAAATGGAAAGAAAGGAGGAGCCAAAGAGGGCAGCAAAGAGCCTGTGAACTTAAAACCAGAAGGTCGACTGCATCCTCATGGAAAGCTGACACTGCTGCACCCAGGAGAACCTCTCTACATCCCGATAACACAGGTTAGGTGGCCAGAGATGAGCTTGGTGTGCAATGTGAGACTCATGCAGTATGAGTCATACTTAGGGTTGTGAAATTGTATATAGCTCGAAGGTTAAAGATTTATTTGTTCTTAAAATTGCTGAGTATTTTTGCCTGAAGACCTTGTTTTCCGTTTTTAAAACTTGGTGAGGCTGTTTAAAGTGAAATCTCACATGCTCTTTGTTTTATTTAAGAGTGAGTCTCCTTACAAATTTCACTCAGACCAACTTTTTTTTCCCCTTTTAAACCAAGAACTAAATTGTCTTGGCTACCTTACATTTTCCTTAGTAAGGGCTAAGAGTAGGAGAACTACTTGTAAGCTTGCCTTTTTCTGTGCTACAGGAACCAGCACCCATGACTGAAGATTTGTTGGAAGAACAGTCTGAGGTGCTGGCAAAACTAGGGACCTCGGCAGAAGGTGCACATCTTCGAGCACGCATGCAGAGTGCCTGCTTGCTCTCGGATATGGAGTCATTTAAGGTAGTACTACTTGAAGTCTGTGAGACTGTTTTCCTCTTAATTAAATTACTCCTCTTGCTTGTGTTGGACAAGTGTGAAGGTTTTCATGACAAATTTTATTGTTTTCCCTCCACAAAACAGTTTCAAAACAGTTTAAAGCTGATAATAAAAACCTGTTGAGAAAACTGAATGCTTTAGAACCTATGTTTATCCAGTCGATTATAATGTAATGTTCCAGTAAATTTGTACAAAGTCAGACTTGTGTGGCTGTCTCTAGGAGGGGGAAAAATGCATTCAGTTGATATTGGGAATTAAAACTCAGGATAGGCTGTACAAAAGTGTCAGAAGAAAATTGAGCATCAGTGTTCTCAGTCAAAATTGTGTGCCTTTCTCCCACCATCTTGTAAGGATAAAAGGTAAAGGTGTGGAAAACAAAATAATTAACTTCCACAAGTCTGTATTTGGAATTTGGGGGAGAGATGGACATAACCCTCCTACTAAATAACAAAACATCCTCAACTGTATTTGAAGTTAAGTTATCACTATTTAAAAGTTCTGTACAGCTGTTCGTTAAATTGGGATTGGACTAGCTGTGGTTTTGAGTAACTCGTTTCATTTCTTGGCTGAATTCTGTAGAGGGAGCTAAGAGCATGTACACTGTTTTTAACAAAGGATTTCTAAACTCTAAAAGGATTTGAGATTCTGTCATGAAATATGTATGTGTGTGTGCATGCATACGTTGCAGTGTTGCTGTGTAATAAAAGGATGCAGGTGCACTGTACAGTCAGACTATTTACAACATCAGTATCAATTTATTCACAGTCATCCTTATCATATTAGATAGATGTAGCAGTTTTATTTCTGTGCTGCAAGTGATCTTAAACCTTGAAGTAGAGTTATAGAACCATGGTTTGAAAGGGAAGTGCACTTCCCGTAGGTACCTTGCATAGATGGCTGGATTTACTTTTTGTTCTGGTGTAAGCTTATACGTGAAAATTAATATTTATTGCATTTATGAAGCACCAGATGGAAGCTTGACTTAACAGTGAAATTTTGAGCTTGCGTGAAGTAACTGGTGAATGTACTGGATTTGGGGAATAAGAGGAAGGTTTATTTTTTGCTGGTGTGGGTTCCACACACAATTGCTGCTTTCCTGCTGCCGTTTTCTTGGTTTGCAGTTACTTTCTCCCCTCACCCAGGTCTCTTTCCTACTGTACAGCTTGACCGCAAGCAGAACTCTCAAGAGTTCCTGGCTTGTAGCCTGTGCTCCGCCCTGTAAACGACATTTGCCTTCCTACCCAGGTTATGACATTTTTGTAGGATTCTTCAGGTACAAATTTTATCTCATTTTCTTTCCAGGCAGCTAATCCTGGCTGTTGTCTGGAGGACTTTGTGAGGTGGTACTCCCCTCGGGATTACATTGAAGAGGAAGTGGTTGATGAAAAGGGGAATGTGGTAATTAAAGGTGAGCTGAGTGCCCGAATGAAGATCCCTAGCAACATGTGGGTAGAGGCCTGGGAGACAGCAAAACCAGTCCCAGCACGGAGGCAGAAGAGACTCTTCGATGACACCAGAGAAGCAGAGAAGGTAAAAATTCTGTGGCTAGTGATAGTCTGATCTGTAATGCTTGTACAGATCTTCAAGCGGCCCTTTCTTCTTCTTCCAACAAGATTTGAACTATATCCTTTGAGTAATTCAGCTGTTCTGTAAATGGCTTAGGGTTAATCAGAAGTCCTTGTTGCCATACAACAGTGTGTTTGAAATCTAAAATCTAAAATAGTGTGTGTAATGTAGCTTTACAAGCAGTATTACTTAGGTACTTCTTTGAATTATTAGTAAATAAAACAGATCTTTATCTGCATTTACGTGTTAGGAAACTAAATAGTGATTATTTTAGTTTCATTCTAACTTGCTGGGACTGTAAGCAACCACTGAGGAGTCGAGTAACATCTACCTATTGAGTCCTGTCTTGCAATGATACTCCCTTCTTGTAACTTCTTTAATGTAGGTGCTCATCTTTTGTGCTTAAACCTTATCTTTGAGAAGAAGTTTCGAGCACTAATGTATTCAATTTTCTAACGTTTTAGGTGCTTCATTACCTTGCAGTTCAGAAACCAGCTGACCTTGCAAGACATCTCTTGTCTTGCATCATCCATGCAGCTGTACTCAAGGTAAAGGAAGAAGGTAAATAATGTTTAATAAATTATTAAGATATTTTAGGTTGAACACTGATGCGATAATGAGAACTTGCTTTTCTTTTTCTCCTAATAGAAGTACTAGAAGATATATCTTCAGTTAAGAAGATTATTAAACAGATAATATCCCATTCCAGTAAAGTTCTACGATTTCCAAATCCAGAGGACAAGAAGCTGGAAGTAAGACTTATATTGGCCAGAGCTGAAAACTTGACAGATGTGTACACTGTTCGTGGGAGTGCTAAAATAACATCTTTTTTGTTTTTATTAAACTCCTGCAGGAAATCATTGCTCAGATTATGAGTGTGGAAGCTATCATTGCCAGGGCCAGATCTTTGAAAGCAAAATTTGGAGTAGAGAAATGTGAAAATGAGGAGGAGAAGGAAGATCTGCAAAGGTGACTAATTTTCTTCCCTTTTTCTTCTGATGCCCTTTTTTTAGGAGTTTCAAAATTTAGGATATAAGAAAGTGGTGATAATAAAGAGATACTGAGGAATCATACTTAATAGCTGTAAAAATTCAGTGTCCATGTTCCCATGCTACCGAGATGTGATTTATGGGTACCCTGTATGCCCGTCAAAGTAACCATCTCTTTAAAAGCGTGTGATATAGATTATTTCAATGGAATTTGTTTTCTGTTGATGGTACTGGAGATTTCATTATTTTTGTGTTAAGTGAAAGGTGCACATGATCAACTTTGTTGCAATATATGTAAAAATGGAAGGACAAGGAATTTAGTGTTTTCTATAACTAATACGGAATGAAATGCTGCCCAAAGTTGCATTTTCTCATTCCACTCTCCGTACTAATTTTAAATGTATTATTGAGGAACCATATGAATGAAAAGTGACAAAACATGTTTCATTGCATCTGACTGCTGTCAGAATATTTACTTTTTGCTTAAGCAGAGGAACATGGAGGGCAGCGGAGCTCTCCCTGGGCTGCAGCCTCCTTCTGGCCACATCCACCTGCTCCTTACAGTTTACACATCTTCCTTAGGAGCCTGGCTGCCACATGAAGTAACGGAAGGCAGCAGGTCCTTTCGGGGGTGACCTGCAGTCTAGGGGTTGGTTGGCCTGCTGCTGGAGTTACAACACAATCAGCTGCATAATCTGCCTTTCCCAACCTCATCTGGGAGGCTGCTTTGTTCTGCTCAGTTCTAGCCTCCTTCTGTGGGAAAACAGCTGCTTAGCATGAGAGGAGGAGCAGTGAAGTAGGGGGCAGCATAGAAGGCTGAGGGCTGGAGGCCTAGGCTAAAGGGAAAGGAGTGAAGGGATGAAAAGGCAGTGATGGTGTTTGTGTGATGCTGGGAAATGTCATTTGTTTTCCTTGGATTTTTTCAACAGAGGACTGTGTCTGCCAGTTCTCACTGTGCTAATAATGCTAGGTGGAGGTCTCCTCACGGGAAACAACGCTGCTTTTAGATTAGAAAATGCAATAATGCAATAAGCAAGATATATATATATATATATATATATATATATATATATACACACACACACATACACACACACATATATATAATTATATTTTTCTTTTTTTTTTTTTTTTCAATAATTTGTACTGTCAGATTTGTAAACTGCCTCCTGGAGCAGCCAGAAGTGTCTGTTCTTGGTGCAGGAAGAGGACCTGCTGGCAGCGTTATTCACAAGCTGTTTGTGAATGCCCAGAGGGTAAGAGAGAGTTCTTGACTGCTTTGCTGATGCTTCTGGTTCAAATGGTTTGAGGCAGTGGCTTAACATGTGATGGCGATTTATTTTGTCTACATGTGCATGTATTTTTATAAATGTGATTGAAGAGGGTGGGTTTTTTGTGTGATGTTCAACGTGATTTTAGCCATAACAGAACCTCATGAGACAAAAGAAGAGATGACCTGGGATGTGAAACCTTGAAGGAAGTTGATAGGTGTGCCATTCAGTGTTTGATGTACTTAAAATGGTGACATCAGTAATGCAACTCTAGCACAAATTTCTGCTTTATTCAATTTGCACAATATATGCAACTTCACAGCAAGAAGAATGGAGTGTGTTAATGGTTTCACAAAGGAATGTAGGAATGCATGTTCTAATGTTTAACACTTTAGAAGGAGGAACTCTTTAGACTGAGGCTTATATTTGGAATACTTTGTTGGATGGAAATTCATGTGCTTAGGAAGAGCTCCTTGCTTTTCCAGTACAACTCTACATTTACTTTACTTATTGCCAGTGTTGCAACTGGTTTCTTGAAACCTTTCCGTGGCCTATATTGTTATAAATAATCCCTTCTTCTCGTAAGCAGTGTTTTTAATAACTAGCTTGGTAAGTATTGATTTCCAGACTTCTTGGACTGCACTCAGCTTACAGTTTCTCTCAGAATTTCACCTATTCATAGCATCAAATGACCTAATTAAAATTTAACTGCATTGCTAATAACAAAGTGGCATAATGTTACAGACACCTTAAAGCCTGAAATCCTGTTTGGACATCACTGCCGTTTAAAAAAAAAAAAAAAAAAAATTAAGGTGCAGATGCTTTTAATAATAATCTGTATATTTTGCAACTCAACATAAAAAGGACCATTCTGAAAACAGCCCCTGGTTATTCTGAGAAATGAAAATCGGAACATTTGGTTTACCTTTAGGAGAACTTGAGTCTGTAGCATACAAATCTCAGCGTATAAGGCAGCTTGATTTACCAGCTTCCCTTTAAAGCTTAAGATTGTGTTCTGTAAGCATATGCAAGTGTATGTACTTGCCTTTTTAGTAATGTGGTATTATGTTTTTAAAGTTGAGTACAAGCTTGTAACATTAATAATCGATAAAGGTTTTTGTAATGTCTATGGGTTTGTTTGTTTTGAACCATCAGTAACTGAAGCTAGCTTACGGACACCTCTCACTAGTCACTGTTAAGACTTCTTAGTGGGATGAGAGCGCACTTGCTACAGAAAACCCTCACGTTTAATCTGCCATGAATTATTTTGATAGAGAGCTGTTTGGTAAATAGAAGTTGAATGACTTTTTTGTTCATTACCTTTTGATTCTGGACTCTTCTCTGAGTTGTGTAAAATGTCTTGTTATATTCTCAAGCTTTCTCAGGAAAATTATGATAGCAAACGCATGTTCTTGGAAGTAGAGTGCATGATATCTCTTAAACCTACAGTCTCCTTCTAACCTCTTGAAAGTCATCTCTGACTTGCCTTTGTTTCTATCTTTCATCATTGGTTCTTTTCTCATCCTTTTTCAAGCTGACTGAATCTTCTGATGAGGTAACCAACTTTGTCCCTCATTTCCCACTCATCTTCCCTAGTTGCATAGAGCTGAACCTTTTGGTAGATATAGCACAACAGCCTGACGTGGTTTATACTGTTGTTGACATATTAAGTGTAAAAATAATTTTGTGTTTCCAGAATGGTTTTTCCTTATTCACAGACTTTTTTTAGAGCCTAACAGAAAGTGGAGAAAAAAAAATTATGAGCAAAACAAAGAAAACCAGCCCACCCACAAACCTTTCTTCCAGTGAATACTAATATTTTCTGATGCTGAAATACGTAGCCTTACCTTCATACTCATCTCTGTTACTGTCACTGTTTTTTGCTTATTAAACAGCCAGATGTTTTGGGGGAGGTATTGATGTGATGGATGGTACAACATGGTGGATGTCACAGTCCAGATACCACCAAAACTATTGAGATAGCAATGCTTATTAACACTACTGAAACTTTTGGACAAAGGTACGGAGGGGTTGGGAGGGAGAACCAGGAAAACTTGTGAAGAAGTGTAGCAAAGGGAACATCCTCTCTGTTGGTTTCTTTAAACTGTTCTTGTACGAACAACTGGCACTTACCCCTGGTGACTTACCCTCTGTCACTGGCTGCAGAGCTGGGTCCCTGCTCCTGAGGACTGGGGGGGAGAGAGGTTTGGAAGCAGTGTGGATGTGAGGGTCCTCCTGGGGGTTCTTCCATGTTCTTGAGTTGGGGACAGCTAAACACAGACCCTGTTAGGGTGTTGGTGTGTATGCATGTAATTAGGAAATGTCTTTTGGGCTGGCTGAGGAGCAGCCAGGAGCTGGAGCACGCTGGTCATTCTTCCAGTGTTCAGACTCTAGTGCTGCTGCTACTGACTCTGAGGCAAGGGGTAGTGACGGAGGTTGCCCAGCGGTCCATGTGCTCTGTGATGTACCCTCAGTAAGCTGCTCTTTGGCCACGAAGGGCATGTATGGAAGTAGTATGCTGTTTAAAAGGCAGGTAGCTTTTGGTCAAGACTCCAGGATGTTTGCTGATTGCTTTTAAAAGGAGGCTGGCTTGGCCGTGCCTCAGCTCCACGAGGAGCTGAGGCTGGAGCCCTGACCGAGAAGGGGCCGTTTTGTCTGGTGAAAACGGTTGCTTCACGCTTGTCAAAAAACAGGGAGTTTAGTCTAGCCTGAGCTTTATCATCCGCATACGAAGGTTCTTCCATTTGACCGTGCGCAGTTTATTTCTTGACATCCCATTAGTGTCTTGCACTGTGTACATGTAAAGCCTTCTGATGTGTTACCATTTCTAATCTTCCTCTTTTTCTCTTATGAATTATTTTCTGAATCCCACTTTTGATAAACAGCTCGCCCTGCAATTATACTTCTGCTTTTATTTAAGGTTTCTGCAATGCCTCCACTTGATGAAGAACTGAGGAGATCAGGTTCATCAGATGAGCGACGACTCAACACGGGCGCCGTTTCAGACTTCCCACCACCCACGGGGCGGGAGGTTATTTTGCGCACAACTGTCCCCCGCCCCGCACCCTACTCAAAACCATTGCCCCAGCGCATGTACAGTGTGCTTACAAAAGAAGATTTTCGACTTGCAGGTGCCTTTTCAGCAGACACGACGTTCTTCTGATGTAACTAGCTGTGGTAGCTTGTGTCTTCACAAGTAGAATGCTATTCATTTTCCTTCAGGGAAGTTAACACTTAGATTTACCAGCTTGTGGTGAGGAGAAAGCACGGTTGTCATTAATGATGGAGAGGAGCAGTCCCAAGGACAGAGCAGATCTTATGGCTGGGAAGAATGCCCGCAGCAACTCTGTCTTGGAGGTTTGGCATGGACACGCAAGTAGTTTTATTCAGACCTTTGGGGCAGAAAGTTCAGCTTCTCCCCTCTGTCCCAAGGGAGCAAGTGTTGTTGCATTGGCTTGTTTAATAATGGACGTTAATAGGCTGTATGCAAATACTTCGTGTTGAAATTTATGCAGAAAATGCTGCTTTACAGTTCTTAATCAGACATGGTAAAATGATATTAGCTTACTTAAAGTGATGTGCAAACATGAAGTAATTTGTATTTATTGCTAATCACAAATACTGAGCTCAGTATTTTTTAGTTAATCACTATGTTGCAAATACTTCTGAAATTCCCTTGATTTTTTTGAAGTGTACAGTACATTCTAGTTCATGCTTACCTCTCCCAGCACTGCAGTAGTTGTCCAAAAGCGATCTTGTCTTGGATGCTCCTCCTAAACATAACTAAGGATATTTTGGGCTATTAGCTACCGTACCCCTAATAGCTGTAAGTGGATCACTTACGTTGGGATACTTTATATCCTTCTCTGCATGCAAGGGCCAAAGCTGTATGTAAATTACATGTACAGAGGTGTTTTACTGTAGGCAACGTACTGATAGTTAGAGCCCATTTGAATGCATCCTGTCTTTAACCTGATGTGATGACACAATTCTATCACATGCTGTAACCTAACCCCGTTGAATATCATGCAGACACTATGACGTGTATGTGCCAATGCTGCTCTACAGTGATCCTAGTGTGTTTTAATCAGTCAGATCAGAGTTACTTTATAAAGCGAACTGTAAGAACAACAGTGTTGTCATTAATAAATCTTGACTTATTATTGGCTCTCGACTTCTTCAGGTAATAGTGATGGTTTTGTCAAAACACTTTAAATGTCATCCTTGCGGAATTTGATGTAGGAACAAAATGGCTTGTGACTATATCAAGTACAGAAAGAGAAATTCTGTTTCACAGAATAGGGTCCCACCTGTTACCCTTAAACCTGCCCTGCAGGGGTAGCTGCCAGGGCTTAGAATGGTTCCCTCAGGTAAATTTGGGTTGGGGTTGTGGCTGCTGGAAAAGTCCAGTAATTTCACTGTGTAGAAGACGAAATAGTCCCAGCAGTATCCATCTTGATCTTTAACTGAGAAAAAAAACGTGTAAAACATAAAGAACTTTCTGGTAAGGGTAACTACTGAAAGCTTGTCAGTGCATTCTAACTAGCTCTACCTGGAAGTGTATAGTCAAGTAATGCTTTCAGAAAAATGATCGGTGTATGGATATGCGTTACTGTTGCCCTGACAGCATACAAGGGGCGCAGGGGAGAGGCACAAAAACATAAAAAAAAACATTGATTTATTTGAAGGAACTGTAGAGAAAGTGACCTAAACAGTGCAAAATAACCATTATATCTACACTCTTGTTAAAGCAGCATTTCCCAGAAATTACCCTGGCTAAGATAGGAACAATAGATACTACCTTTATCATGAGTAAGTTTTAAATACTAGCTGTTTTAATGTCTCTTGAAATCTATTTTTATTTAAGTGCCCAAATCTTTTAAGTCAGGTCCAGTGCTACCACTATGTCTGTCATAGCTGATTACAACATTTGCAAGGCTGCTATTAACTTACTGTATAGGTATGAGACAGTTTTAAAAGAAACAGATGGCTTGCACTCTCACAACCGAGATCTGAGGCTATATTTTTTCCAGTAATTTTGATTACGTGAACAAAGAAAAGAACTTAAACTAAGATAGAGCTGTAGTCCATAAAGCTCCATAAAAGTTGAACTCCAAGACTAACACAAGTTCCAACAGCACTTTCTCCAATTCCTGTAGGTGTAAACACACTCGTGAAAATAATACAGCAACAACATTGCATTACGGTTGGACACAGCAATTCAGCTTGAAACAGAGGGGGGGGGTCACAAAAATATAACCATGATTGAGTATCTTGGATGCGCTCATCTCTGAAAATCAATGTTACAATATTTTGGGTCTTTGTTACATATTTTCTTCTCTCTACCACCACCCTGATAGACATCTTTTTTTAAATATGTGCACAAGGAAAACTATGTAATGGTACTAAGTCCTGACTTATAATGTAACTGAATATATTTACTATTTTACATCTTCACAAAAAACTTTGTGATATCACAGCCATACTTTGTAGCTAAGGAACGTCTCTTCATCTGACTTCTTTCCTTAGCCTGTCTTGCAGTTCTCTGTGAAAGAGAAAGGTAGGTCTGGTCAGAAAATACTGTTATTGTTACTTGGCACCTAGCAGGAAAGCATTACTGCATAGTTAGACTTCAATCTAAACTGCAGCAGACAACATAATAAAATGCAAGTATTTATTAAGGTGAGTAACCTGTTGTATCATAACACTAATGCTACTGACCTGCATTCTCTCTGGCGCCTTCCTACAGGCTGAGGAGCCGTGCCATGCCTCAGACAAGACAACATAAAGCTTCCATTACTGAGTACAAACTAAATGAGTAATAATGAAGTATTTCTGATTAAAGTTTTTTTTTTTGTTTGTTTGTTTCTTACTAGTAGCTTTTCTTCTCATTTATAACAACTTGGGCATTGTCTCTTCCTCATGAGACACACAAAGCAATAACTGATTTTTACTGTAAATATAATACCATGATCTCAATTACCTATAAGACAGTTTTAGTTTCTCCTGCCAGAGCAAACCTGTAATTTGCTACAAGTTATGTTCCAAGTACTTACCAGGATAGGTCAAATGAGGAGAGAAGCTATCAATAGGCAGCTGTCCTCAGACGATGCATTTCTTATTTGGTTGTGCAGCTTTTCAGCCCAGCAACAGCCCAACACCTCCCACGGACAGGGAGGGGATATTGAGGATAGTCAGGAAGAGCCATGACCGTATGGGAACGGAGGGGCTGGGGGCACGGGGGGGGGGGTTCAGCTGGTGACAAGAGGGCTCAGCAGGGCCCTAGTGAAAGTCTACTGCCTGGAGAGGCAGTACTATGAAATCTACTCCCTGGAGATTACCAGGGCAGTGCTACTGGGGCGCTCCTATAGGACACAGGGAGGTTTCACCCCGAGGGGGCTCTGGCTCTAAGCCCTGCTCTGAGCCAGTCAGGTTCTGCTGCCAGTTACTCCCTTACCCGTGGGGGGTCTGTTAGCCCAGAGTAGCTGTGGGCTGGTGAATACCGGCACACAGGCATAATGCCCCGATGCACGTTACATTTCCGCACAGTAGGACAATGATTTCTGACTGTACCGTACTGACCTCTCTGTGGCAGATCGTGCACAGAGTTTGAAGGTTTTCCAGGGAGCACTGTCCTCCTCCACTATAGACAGGCTTGATGTGATCCACCTGCCAGAAGTGACCTTCTGTGGGATTTGTTATAATTTCATTCAACTGCAATAAACAGTAAGAACAAGAAAATAATTCAGGAAAGTAACTATTCATAGTCTTTATCAAGAGAATGAAAGTGTTATAAATTTTCTGTTTTTCCCAGCAGACAGGCAAAGAGCTGTAATTTTAATTGGCCTAGTTTTACCCAGCCTGCAGCACACTGAAGCACATGACAGCAGATCAAGGAAAAAACAGAAGGTTCAGTTTTCTTGACTGGTACGGTAAATTATCTTCAATGTCATTTTATCAGTATCAACTGCTGATATTAAAAAGGTTGTAAGAAACCCGCTCTCCACAAGACTTCTCATGTTTTAGATTTTCATTAACTTGTATTTTCAAAAGCCACAAAGCAACATTAAGCTGATCGCATGCATATGGCCAGTAATGGTAAATGGTTTTTGTTCTTTTGCAAGTTTATATGGGTGTAAGCAGAATTTATTTTAAAAATCTAGAACCAGTAACTTCTGAAGCAGAATTTCAGCTTCACAGCAGAAAAAAATGGTAATCAGAAACCAAAATACTGCCTTGTGTAGGAATGTTCTCTCTCCCTGCTCCATTGCCTCCCATCAATAAAGAAGCAATCACAGCCAGGGAAGAACAGCAGTAGTTTTTAATGCATTTTGAGGCAATATTGAGGGGAACTGTGCCAACTGGCTTTTGTTAAGCTCCTACTAAACATTCTGGAGAGTAGGAGTAACCTCATACTACTGATTACATCCATTCCTTAATTCTGTCCACAACCATACAGTTTGTTAACAAAATGCATCTCAAGTAAAATCAGCTGCAATATTGATATCCCTAGGGAATCAGAATTCCTGTAATTAGGAATTACATCCCTAATTGATGATGCCTGTCCCTTTTAGATGTGTTTATGTCTTCAAAGGCACTGAGGTTTTGAGTGTTTGGTTTTGCTTGTGTTTAGTCTATGTGTATGGGTTTTTTTGGCTTTTTTTTTTTTCAGATTTTTCTTACTCCATTGTTGGTGCTGGGTAACCTTGTACCTCAAGCCTGTAAGAATAACCTTTTAGATTTCTCTGCACTATCTACTCCAGCACTACACAGATTAACTCTGAGTGTTCAAAAAGCAATATTAATACCTGCCCAAGTGGAAGGTGAGACATCCAAGAGCTCTCCAGGAGTTTCTTACGCTCAGTCTTTGGCGCATCTCTGATGTTCAGATAAAGCTCATGGGCATTCTGATGACAGAACTGGCAAACACCGTGTTCAATTTCAAACACCTTAGCCCTGAGGTAGCTCTGACTGGAACGAATCAAGAAGTCCTCCTGGCAAGCAAGAGAGCAGAACCGCATGTCCCAGGCACGGGCCTGGCAGCTTTGGTCAAGCTGAGTCGTGGGCTGCTGACAGCTGAGACAAAGCGGGTTCCCTTCACTGTCCAAGGCTTGCAAATAGCCTTTGGGTAGGGGAGAGCCTTCAGCTTCAGCCTCATCTGGATGAAGAGCTGAAAAACCTTTTCCGTTCTCTAAAAGCAATCTGTTTACAGAGAACAAAGTACAGTTATTAGTAAAGCAGGTATTCAACAACACAATTATCTAAGTCATTTTGTCGTAAAATCAGAATGGTTTGGGTTAGAAGGAACCTTAAAGCCAATCTAGTTCCAACCCTCTGAGTGAAGAATTTCCTCCTAACATCTAATCTAAACCTCTTTTAGTTTAAAACCATTTCCCCTTGTCCAATCATTACCTGCCCCAGTAAAAAGTCGCTCTGGATATGCATTGCGTATTTCCATTAGATATCTTTTAAGCTCAAAAATACAAATTTCAATTGGAAAATCATCTTACTCAGGTTGGTAGCTGCCCATCATACTAGCTAAAATAATGCTGTGTTTATAAAGAAAAAGTGGTTTCTTTCAGGCACGTATACACGCAGATGTATATGCCCCCTTTTTGGCAGAAGTCAAAGGAAAACATCCTGGTTTCTCTCTGCCACTTTCACAGCTACCTATCAATTTCCTAAATAAAGTTTACCTTGAGGCAAGAACTGTCTGAGAACAGAGGGCATTTTCTGTCCAAAATTTTCATATTTTCTGCCTTATTCTAAATTATGAAGCAGAATAAAAGAAAATTTGCTACCTAATTTCAGGTTGACTGCACAAGCTAACCTGAGCTAAAGCTCTTATTTCCTTAACCAAACAGTGTAACTAGTTTCTTGTTTCATTTTGTCACTGAGTTAATTAGTAGCTATACCAGCAGACAACAGATATACATATAAGCTAAATTGTTAATGCCTCATTACCAATTTCAGCAAATTTCCTACTTAAATGCTATAGCTCAGCAAGGTAAACACTCATAACAACTTTGCTACTTTAAAAAGAAAGTCTATGAAGAAAAGCTTAATCATTTTACTGCAGTAAACTTACTTTGTGGAGTGGCCTGACTGTTCAGTAGAAGCACCTTCATTCTTCAGACAAACCTTATTTTCTTTAGAGATGAGGCGAACACTGCCCCCGCTGCTGCTAGCTTTGCTAAGTGAGGCTGCTGCCACATCCTCCTTGGTCACATACCTAAAATAATTCAAAATTCTGTCAATACACTACAACGAGAACAATCTCTCTCAAAGAACATTCACACTCGGCTGCAGCATGATTGGTGCTGCATATTGTCTTAAAACATACCTTATATCCTGGACTAGAACAGTTTGGGAAAACATACTTCTCCATACGACTTCCATATTACCTAAAGATAGCTTCTCCTAAAACCAGGTTCAACTCCATTCAGCAAACATAAGTTATTTGGCATAAAACAATTAAAAGGTGAAAGCAATCTGATATTGGTTGACAGCGAAATCTGAAAGCTATTTTGTTTCAGTTTGGAGAACTGTTAACTGATATTCTAGGTGATACAGGAGGCTTTAAAAGCTCTGGAGGATTCTTGCTCAGTTATTTATCTTAGAAATCAGTTTATTTTCATGTGAAAATATACAAAACACCACTGCTCTTAAGTAAAACTATCTTAAAATCCCTTCACTCTGATCATTCTTCACAGAATGACTGTTCGGACAACTTCTCATAAATACACCTCTCTGTGTTGTACAAATGCCAAACCCTACATACCACCTCAGGACACCAGCGTAGGTTAGAGTAGATTTTCTAACACAGTTCACAGTTAGATCTTATATTTTATGGAAGGAAACAATCAGACATCAGGTTAAGAAATATTACTGGAATTAAAAAAAACTCTGTTCTCTTACTTGAATGCTTACCTCCATCAAAAACATACATATAAAATATAAATTCTCACCCTGGAGAATTTAACAGTAGGGACTGAGAGGCATAAACAGGCAGAGGCACCTTGGTGAGTAAGGTAAGGTAAACCTGTACAAATGAGAAGTTTTGTGAAGAGCGATAACAGCAGGTAAGCTGCAAATGTGTACTGGGGAAGACAATGCATCAGAAAAAGGACAGAAAGTGGAAAAAGGTAAATTCAGATTTTAACAAGGATTAAACGCTATCATTTTTCAATACCAGCCAGTGAGGAAAACAGTAATTTTGAGAAATGTCACCCACAGGGAACAGAATTACTTGAAGAAAAACTGAGTACGAGAAAGGTTTGGGCTAGGCTGTGAATTATAATTAAAGGACTGTAGCATTGATGGCAACTAATGATTTATTACTGCTTCAAAGTGGGAAATGCAACAAGACTTTTTTTACCTTGCTTTTGAGTCCCTAAAGGTCACGATTTTTCCTCAACAACTTCTGGCAAGCTCCAGATGTTTAAAGACGCAAAGCAGAAAGCCAGAACAGCTGCTGAATGTGACACACTGAGGGACAGGGAAGCAGACGCTTCCCTTCCAACAGATTTACTGACGCGCTCAGTGGCCTACTCCTGTCACTATGAGACAGTCATTGAACAGTGGGTTTACAGTCCCAGCATCTCTCCTCTGAAAGTTAGATTAAACACACTGAGCTTCATGCAGCAATAAATAAGCTGGAAAAAAAATACGTACCTTTTTGTGCTGCCGGCCACTGACTGCTTTTTAGACAACTCCTCTGCAACATGAATAGGACTACAAAATATCTGACCACTTTTTCTGACAATTTTCTGTTTCATTGCTGTGAGGCGACTCCATTCTTTCACAAACCTTAGTATCTGGTGGAGAATGCTATTGTCAGCAGCATGACAGGCATCAAATGGAAATACTTAATTACAGAGAAAGGGTGCCAGGAATTAATATATTCAAAACTTGATGGAAAAAAGCTGGTACAATCAGAGATGGTCCCTTCAAGTCGGCTTTCATACAAGCTGCAGCCCCCTGTTCTCGCCCGCTGAAGAGCTGAGACAGCTTCGGCATTGTCTACTATGGCTTTGCTCCGATAGGTATGGTGCTTCAGAGGTAGAAAATAAGGTCAGAAATTGACTTTATTAATCTGAGCTACAGTGACAGGAGAATGGTTTCATGATAAAGCCTGAAATAACCCTGCTTGTGTAAGCAAAACTGCTGATGGGAAAAACAGATGGGCAGAAGTTTTCTTCTTACAGCAGCCCCGTTCCTTTTGCACTAGGCTGCTCAGAAAAGGAAAGTTTGCTCCAGTTACTTGAACTGCATTTATCGTTTGGTTTACACACCACCTTTCTTCTTTCCTCTAACCTTCTGATACATGCTTAACACCAGGTTAACGGTTGGTGTACAACTGTTTAAGCTGTGGAATTTCAACAGAATCATAGAGGTACTTGCTCTGAGGTTACTGTATTCTTTTACAGTAATAGTGTCAGAAAAACTCACATATATAATAAAAATTATTAGATTAAATTTGCTATTAGTGGTATGAGATCACCAAATTATCTCAGAATTAGGCATCTGTTTCTACTGTAATTCCACTGTTCTCTTCTCTGTGGCATTACAGTGCAGCACACAATGATCTATGAAGGTAGAGATATGCTTTAGCATCAAAATATTCAAAGCACAATAATTCTGAGCAATTTAACTTCTTTCACAGCAATCTCCAACTGATACAACTGTAGGATCCTACAGAAAAACTGATGAACTGCTTAACACTATATTTCAGAAAGGAAATGGAGAATATAGCATAGTATTGATCACCTTTCCTTATTTTGCATTTAGGATTTGAAAGTATAATAAAATAAAGCTGCTCTGAGGGACTTAATCATTTCTGGTAGTGAACCTAATGGATTTTTACAGGCCAGGAAACCACATAAAATTTTGAAGCTGTAAACTGATAAAAATGGGATGATTAATGGATTAACCGTGAGGAGGCAAGTAGAAAAAATGTTCCTACATAGGAATTTAGAATTTACAACATGGCTGCTTTCTTTAGGATGTGTGTAGGGGAAAAATGGTTTCATCCCGCCACCACCTCTCCAACAGGAAATAAGTGGGAGTAACAATATGACCCCCAGTGACAACAATATGAGCCAGCAGTGACAGGAACCAGTTATGTTTTTTCCATTCCACTACTTGCTGACTCACAACAATCTATAGTAGGCAGTATCACAGTGTTTCTGAACGTGGACTGTGGTAAGAATAAATACATTGTGCAGTACAGACTTAATTGTGATTTCAGCTTCATCCAGCCACATTCTTCAAGACCATGACACATTGATAATTTTCTTTTTCTCTTTAAAGTATTTTTTTTCATGGCAAATGTAAAAGCGTACTGATCAGTCTTACTTCGAAGTCAGAGCGGCAAGAAAGAAGTCAATGAAACTGCAGGACATAACAGAAACATGGGAGCAGTTACTAACGCGGATATTTTAATCTACAAGGTAACACTGCGCATCCAATTTAAATTCTGGATTTCATTACTTTTAGTTCTTGGTTTAACAGCGTTCATGTCCTCAAACACCATTATGAATGTGACCATTATTGCTGAAATTACTGAAGATGCATATCGCAGTGGAGTTATGCCCTACACGGTGTTGAACATTGTTAGAAGACCAAAGGATGAAGTGAGAGAAGAGGCCTGCTCAGAACTGCAGCTCTGATACAATCTAGCACATTCGTATTCATCACGCACCATACATAATTCATAACCTTTAAAATGCTATTTTGTTGACTTACGAATGTAAGTTACTAATTCTGTAAACGAGAAACTAAATGATGCCTGGTTGATTCCATCTACAGAAATGTTAACAGGAGGTATGATAATCTGCCAGAGGAACAGACTGCATAATTAATATTCACATCAACATTTATAACATCTGCTTGCATTGATGAAACTGTGCCTAGATCCCAAGGCCTGGAAGTGATCTGCATTTATTTAAAAAAAAAAGTCCAAGCACTCCATATTAAACATTATATTACTGTGCCAGTAGAATTTCTACTTACCAATGAACGATTTTGTTTATGCTGGAAGGTCTCTGGCAAATCCTCCCAGTTATCCAGCTGTATGTCCAACGGAATGAAATTATGATTCAGTGGTTCACCATCCTACACAAGCAAACAATTTTGTTTACAGATGAAATGTAGTACAATCTAGAAAAAATGATCTGTTTCAACTGGATTATCCTCCTCTTCCAACTAAATTTAGACCCTCAAGGTAAGACTTTTCCAGGAACAAATGATAAGCCACACATGCATGATAACACTGCAGATGCAAGAAACATTACTCACATTAATATATCCAAAAGTAAACAGGATGAAAATTTTACATTCGAAACCAATTCTTTACAAATAGTTCAGAGACAAAAAATCTGCCTTAAAGTAATAAACTGAAATTATAATTCTCTTGACTGAATTTTCAAGTGAAATTAATAATTATGGAATGAAGAATGTCATCCTTCATTCAGATTTTATTTTTTTTATTTTTTTTTTATTTTTTTTTTTTTTACATATGAACAAGTTCTACTCTATCTAGTTTTTCAGGAACAAGTTGTCCCCAGAGCACTCACATGACCCAGGAACTTACTGATGATTCACAAAAATTTGAAAAAAGGAATTAAAGCAGATTTCCCCAGCGTATTATGGTTCAGTAGAAAGATTTTGTGCAATATATAGCATAACAAAGTTCTGACTCAAGCCAAGACAAAACAGTTGACCAATACCATCCAAAACGCGTTTTTGTCTTAGAGTAAAACGTGCAAAGCTAGGAAGCAGAATGCACTTTATGCATATCGAACAAATTTTCAGATACAAGACAACGTTTTTTTTTGACTGTTTTTTCCAGCTCTACCAGCTCGTCTAATAAAAGTGTACTGCCTCAAAGACTTGCCCTCAGCTATTCGTGATGCTTTACACTTGTACCTAAATACACTGACACATTCAGTAGCAGTGAAGAAAACTTCTAAGTGAAGGCTTCCAGCCCTTAAAAGAAGTGATCAGCAAGTCCTGTCTTCTCTGTGAAAGATGACCTGGAAAATTACCACCTGCTAGTTTCTGTCCTACTATGACCACTGGATTAATGATAGTGTGTTTTATTCAAGAAATTACTTATACACAGCACCAATGCCTACTTGTGAAAATGTGGTGGCAATATTTTATTTACTTATTTAGTCTGGTGGGATTCACTGATTACTATGAGTCTACAAATATTTTGGAATAGCACACTAGCTGCAAAAAGGAGAATAATTTACCATTCCAGTGATTCAAGGTTGTGGTAAGATACTATAATAAAAACAGGAATCTTAAACATCACTTGCATTTCTAACAGGTAATCTGAGCATACATCTAGTGTATTAGCATCTTATGAAGATAAGCGAGGAGAAGTGTTAGAAGTTATATACCTAGAGAATTATTACTTAGTTCCACAGAGAAAAAGAACTAGAATAACAAACTACTTAATTTTTGTACATTTCAGTTAATACAAAAATACTGTTTTTTATATAAAGCATAACAAATGAAATTATACATAAATATTTCGTAGGACGTTGTACTTTGGAATTTAAAAATGATAAAAAGCATGCTCGTTTCAGGTTTACCTTTGTATAGAGGTGAATTCTATCAGTGTTCCTGCTTGCACAGAACATAAGCCCATCATATACTAGAAACGTGTCTGATTGATCTAAATCTTCTATAAAGAGAAACAATTTTGAAATTAAGAAGTTTTCTTCATTTTCTCCACTCAGACATTAAAAACAATATTATACCTGTCTTTTAAGGAGTTATGAAATTTCCCAATTTGGTACGCATGCAAACATTTTCATATGAACACTGTCAATCTTTTTTATCTTTTCTTCCCCACCCCCTCCCAATTTTCAGAAATTGTGACACAAACTTCACAAGAATATATACCACACTAGGATTCTATATCTAATTCCAGAACAACATAACAAGATACACACAACTCAAGCTACAAGCTATTAAGATACCTCTGTATTTTCTGTTCTCCTGAACAACCCATCATCTCTTATCTGTGGCTGTCCTGAACGCAAGTAAACACCATCATAAGTTTCAATAAATCTCTGTGTTGTAACTTAAGGTTCACACTCGCTAGTTTGACATAGTTCCTATGTCAACCAAAGCCCCTGTATTTCCTCTGGCGTTGTTTGAAAGGGTAGGTTTAGACATCAGAATTCAGTAAAACATCCCAGACTGAAATGAAAAGTCATGTGCTAGTCTATGTACTTCTTTCTTTCAAATACACATTTGAAAGGTTTTCATTTAAAAGTTCTGTTTCTTGCCAGAGGCGGTTAAGACAGTTTCATAGACAGGATATGATCATCTTTCTTTCACAGCAGTCCCACTTTACCTTCTCCACACTTCTTTTCACCTTTTTTACTTTCAATTTTAACAGCTTCTTGTTCACTTATTTCAACAGATTGCTGGGTCACTGTTTCCCCCAAATCTTCTCCTTTATCTTCAGCATCCCATGCTGCACTCTGTTCATTTCTTTCAGAGTCTTCTGACATGTTTTCTTCAGTCTGGCTAGCGGGATTTCTCTCAGCTATAGATGAAGAAAAGTGATCACTTATACTACCCATATAAACAGACAGAGCTACTCAATACATATATGGACACAAAACTATGCAACTGAAATGCAAAGAAATTGCATTTTATTCTCTAATATCATCATGGTGCAACCACTTATATAAAAAAAGCTAACTTTGATATTAGGAGAATAAACACATGGACCACGGTATTCCACTTAAGCAATTTCATGCACCCAGTTTTATGTCAACATACATGCAATAATGTGGTTAAATAAATATCTATTATATACACTTATTGTACACCTTAAACACATGAAGTAGTTTTCCAGGCATTGACCTATACTTAAGAAATTCAGAAGTTGTCCTTACTTAATCAACCAGAGAGACTTAAAGAAAAGAAAAAAAGAAAAAGAAACTTACTCTTTTCTTTGCAATTTAAATTGCAAATATGGGGATAGATTTATAAATATGTTTTAATAAGTTCCCAGATAGCATAAATAAATTTAATAAAAGATATTTATTCTGATCTGTTGGAGTGAGAAACGCTATATTTTCAAGGCAATGACTCCCATGATAACTATACAATACCCAAGTTAATAAAAACATCTATGCTACATCATTTAGTTTTGACAAGCAGCGAAAAACCATACCATTTAATTGGATTCAGAATAACCATAAACCTTTGCAGAGAAAAGATACATTTGCTGCAAAGAAAACGAAATGTATATTCTTGCTCACTCTATCTGTATCTTGTTAACTTTCAGCTGAAGTCTATTTGTTTCAAATTAGAATAACACAAAAAATCCTCAGGAAAAGCAAAATTAAGAAAGATCACTTAACAGGTATCTATCTATTCACATAGAGATATTCTTCGCAGTTTGCCTGTAACTGTGTATATTCATATATTTAAAAATACTTTATTTTCTGAAACTAATCACAACTGGAATGAAGAATGCATACTTTCTCTACAGCATGGGTCACTTACCATTACTGTTCTGAGGGCAACTGCACATTTCACAGTAAGGAAGCAATTCGTTATTGCTGTAAGTGCAAGCACTACAGTGCCAGACTTTATTTAAAGCTGTGCTTTTGGTTGAAGTGTTTGAGCCACAAGGAAGGACTTCAGCATTTTTTTCTGTAAACAAAGTGGACTTTTTTCCAGTTAAAGATTTTTTCTTTTTCTTACTGGAGCTGACTGGAGTAGATCCACTTATGCTTCTTGCTCTTTTAGCTTCACGTTCAGACGTACTTTCATGACAAATTGTATCCGCGTCGCTTAGTCTTGTAGAATCCAGGTTTTCACTGCTCTTCTCTGCATCCTCTTCTTTTGTGACTTCAAAAGATTCTGAATCAATATTTAATGATTCACTACCTGAAAATATTTTGCGTTTCTTCTCAGAGGAGGACTTGGGGGAAAAGAAGGAACGTATGTCATGCTGTCTTTCCTTTTCAAACTAGGAAAGAAGAAAGAAATATGTAAACCCATCTTGTATTTACAGCATCAGAATTGGCCAAAATTATTGTTTTTTTTGAAGTTATTACATTGTTCTTCTGTTTTGTAAAAATCATTTTCAATATTCTTAACAAAATTCTGAAAACAATGACAATTGATATGCTGCGTGCCTTTTTCTGATTATGCCTATTACAAAGAAAGACTTCTAAACATTGTTTTCAAAATAACCGTACAGAATTTAATTGGCTAGTAATTACGCTGTGATTTAAACAGAAATGACATGCTCTTATCAGACTGAGGGTGAGTCAACCACCTAAATGATAACATAAGGACCTATGCAAAACCTGTAGGTGACATTTATGCCCAACAAATGATTTTCTCCCACTTCACTAACTTTTTGAAATGAAACTCACGTTATATTTTTCCCACTCGTTTAGTGTTTCTCCACTAGTAAAATCTGCAGTGCACACAAAGCTTAGGTAAGCAATGGCTATAATACTTTCTTTTAAATGACAGAATACTGAAAAACCTAAGTTTTGAGTCTTACATGCGTAAACAGAACTTCATTTTGGGTATCTTCTAGAATTTCATTTGGGGTCCAAGTTTCAGCAAAACTCAAAAAGTCCCATTTCTCCTTATCACCTTCTTCAGCCTGCATTCTCTCTTTCTTGCCATTCAAGGTGCTGCCTGTAACTTTGGCCTGCAGAAAGAAGACTTGCATAAAAGTTCTGAGGAATTCACATGTTGGAACAAATTTAGTTATCTAAATGCACTCATTACAAATGTTAAACCAAGTTCACAAGAGAAAAGTGAGAAAATCTGTAGTAACTCAAAATAACTTTGGTTAAAACTATTCTTCTTCCAGTCGTCCTAGTCAAAAGTCATTTCTTCTGCAAGAATAAGTAGCATATCTAACGTGACACATAAAATGTCAGTACTTACTGAAGTTAGAAAATATACATTGTGTGCATCTCTTTCCCCTACTGTCTTTACACGTGTTGCTTAGTACATGGAGCCAAAGGCAGTATTAATTGAAAGCAGCACTTTAGTGATTGAACTCTTGTACAGTAAATAGTTGGTGAATTACTGAGACCCATCTGTGCCATGTTTAAGGAGAAGACTCTTAATGTACTGGAGTGACTTTCGGATTTTTCAGAGGTACCTACAGGAATTAGAATAGTTTCATTCCCCAACTGAATCTCAAATACAGTTTGCAGTTCCTGGATTCTGTCAGCTGTGACTACTTTCCAGCAGCAGAGGAACATGTTGACAAAAAATGGTTATCAGTTTCTCAATATAATAACAATATGGACAGAAGCAATTGCACCACTCCAACAAAGGGGTAGCCAAATGCAAGAATGAATTGCCACAAATTGGAATAGAGCACTTCACTGGCATTTGCATCAGAAGAAACTGCATAACCACAATCTCATTAAGTTCTGACAATTAGAGTTTAAAAGGCTATTCTCTTTCTAGCTTTACACCTCTGGAACTGTCAGAAGACAAGAGCTGACACACTAACACACCTCAGCTATCAAAGCAAGACACGTAATAAATGGCATCAAAGGTTGTAAAAAGGTCACAAAAGCAAAACAGCTAAATGACTTTTAGTCCTGTGAAGATCTTCCAAATAATGAAAGAATGTAGAATGGGGAACTAACCTTCCTAAAACAACTGGGTAATACCTGACAACAAGAAGGTAAGACTACTTGAACCTCGGGTGAGATTAAGAAATGTTATTTGGGAATGCTCCTGTCTCTCAGAAATGAAGTTAGAAAGGTATAACATTCACTCAATAATAATAATAAAAAATCTCTAGCTGTTATGACTGCACAGAAAACCTTAAAATTATAAATTAAGCAACCAGAGCAATAAAAAGCTAGAAGGAAGACAAAACAATAAGTGTGAACTATCCCATTCACCTTAGCAAAGAGTTACCTTATTTATCTTTCAACCTTAAATGGAGAGCAAAAGACAGGAAACACTAATTCAGAACAGACAGTCATTTTGATAATTAGCAATTCTTGGTCTGTTGATTTGTCTTATACTAGAACAGTGCTCTAGAGAAACAAAAATGTTGTTATTTGCTACTCTCACTTAAGTGGTATTTTAAACACAGTGAGTTCCTGGTTATTTGGTTCTGTTCCACACATACCTTGCGATTCAGCATTGCCCACATAAGAGGATCCAATGTTCCTTTTGCAATAAGGAAGTGAATATTCACAGAACTGCACTGCCCAATTCGGTGTGCTCTGTCTTCTGCCTGCTTAATATGGCCTGGATCCCAATATAATTCAGCAAACACAACGTGAGTAGCAGCAGTGAAAGTTAAACCCTAATCAAAATAAGCAAGTAGATAAATTTTAGAAAAAAAATCTCCACACACAGCTACATGCTGCACAGAACATTTTTATATGTTAATAAGGGGGACCATGGGGACAGGAGATGGGCCCTCTACATTGATTTCTTCCTTGACCCTCACGTAGATACTAATAAGATTCAATAAACATTCCAATATTGTACAAAGACTGCATACTGCTTTTCATTATGGAAATAAATGTTACTTATTAATCTGATACTTTAAGAGAGAAAATGGAGTGTGTTTTTTTGTTTTGTTTTTACTAATTATTCAAGCACAAGATGCTGCTGCTTATCTTGATTTTACTCATGTAATTTTAATGGAGGCTTAAAACAGTTAACACGATTAGTGAAAAAAATGAATACGTGTCTCCAAAAGATATACTGTACGAACTGCCTTCAAGTAAATAACTTCAGTCATCAAGTGACATCAGTATTTATTCTTGAAGTTTCTTATTTCACATACTTCCTTTTTTTTTTTAATCCTACCTGACCAGCTGCCTGAATACTCAAAATAGCAACTCGTGTATCAGGATCCTTCTGAAACTGATTAACAAGATGTATTCTTTCCGCAGAAGGAACACTTCCATCTATCCGTATGTAGCGAACCTGTGACATATTATAATAGAGACAAAAATGAAATCATTCCTTTTCATTTTTTGATCCAATCACCCTCTGTCTCCCGATACAAATATGAAAACATCTGTTCTATTTCAGTCATGGGGACAGGGGTACCTCTGTAGCTTTTTGCCTTTTGATCTACAATTAAGCCTGTTTATCTAGAAAAGTGACGACTCAGCACTCCCTATTTACAGAGGACAGAGTGACCAGACTCTTGAAGTGGAATGCTCCCCAGAACCTGCAACTTGCCTGATGTGATTGATTAAAATTCTAAGCACTTGCAAAATACTAGCTTAATATTAAATAGCACAGTCATGCATTGTTCCCTAGCGATGGTTGAGAGTCTATGACCAATAACATGAAGGTGGTTTGTAGACATTTTTATTGCTTTGAATTAAACAGAGAAAAAACAAAGTAGACAGAAGCATATTGGTAAAAAAAAACTTGGGAAACAACTGCCTACAACATTAATTCAATAATGAAGTATCATACCAGACAAGAGTGTTTACATTATCCTCGTGTATAAAACAGCTCTTGAAAACCCCACAGTCCTTTTAATCCAGTGGCACTGACCTGTATACACTTAAACTCCTTAAATTCCAGGTAGTTTTACTCAGTTCAAACACAGTTGTTCTGTATTTGTGAAGTCTGAAATTAAATGAGTGTGCATTTAATAAATCATTACCTTATTTTCTATAACTGCCTCTGTACAGGCTTGAAGCATGCTTAAGTGGTGAGCAAAAACTAGAAACTTCAACTTGTCATTTTCAAGCATCATTTTAATATAGTCCTTTACTGCTCCTGCCTGGAGTAAAAGAGTATGTTTTCATTAGTTAAACATATAAAACATTCAAGAAGACAGTTTTTACTTTAACGCCTTTCAATTTCTTTTGAAATGAAAAGGTAAATGTCCATGTTTTTTGTTATCCATTTAAGACTTTATGGAACAGTAATTATTAAATTATTCAAATTGTATTAAGAAGTACCACAAATTTATGTCTTAATAGTGAAACCTATTTCCTTTCTTTAGAGAAAAAACCCTCATCCTCAAAAGATCACACAGTTAGATGGCATTTCTTTCAGATTAAGATGCAAATAAAAATGCTTTTAGTTATGACACCATTATCTGGTGTTTCAAACCATACTAAAATAAACCTCCTAATTTCTGTCCAAACATAAACAGATAAGACATTGCTTAATGAGAACATCTGTATCTGCACCCATAAAGCCACGTATCAGAACAGAAAAAATAGTTTTGATACTTTCATGACACTGCAATCACGAAATGTTAGCATTTGCCTGTTTAAACATTCATAGAATTCTTTTGTGTCAAATATCATTTTCAATATCTTTTATAACAACTATTAAAATAATGTCAGTTACTAATAAGATTTATCAATGGTAACTAGTAAGATCTAATAGGTAATAGTAACTAATAAGATTTATCAAGATCAATATCAATGGTTAATGCAATACCCACAGTAGCAGTCCTCTGACTTTTTTCTTTTTCCTCTTTCAACTTTCTGTCTAAAAATGGGTTGACAGTGATAGCAGAGAGAATAAAAACAGTAGGGAAGAAATAGCAACACAACCACAGTAATATCTTTAAGATAAGTAGAAAATTTAAGAAAAAATTTCAGGTAGTCAGTCTCTGTTCTTACTGATACAGCAGCCTGCAGAACTTTTATTTCTCTTTAAATATCCTTTTCTAAAAATAGATTAGCATAAAGAAACCTGATAACATGTTAAAAAGTAAGCATGTAAAACTTCTGGTTATTAACTTGTTTTTTCTCACATCTTCAGTATAGGAGGAAAATACAGAACAGGGGACTCCATCTGTTAAAACAGAGACTAGCTAGAGCGGATTATTCTTTTTGTTTATCCATGGAGAGAACCAGTACTGGCAGAGCACAGTCTGCATAAGGGCTCCATCAGCATCATCCTGTACCACATGCCAACTGGATCAGCTGCAGCAGCTGCCAACACACAGATACATCGCTGAAGTACCCGCCTTCAGCACATTCCTAGTCTAGGAGAAGCCAACACAACTGATTTTACTAAGTTAAACCACACTGAAAAATTTAAATGTATTTTAAAAAAATACTTCCATGCTTACCTTGGCAATGGCTGTTTCTTTATACATGCGTGTGATTAGACTCATGACTTCAACAAAGTGGCTTTCATTGGCATCTGAATTCAGGTTTCTCATTAATTTCTCCCACTCTGCAAAAGTCGCATTCAAATTCTAAGTGGCAGAAGAGATCAGTGGTTAGATAGATGTACAAATAATTTATAGACAGTTTAGACAGTACAAAGCATTCTCTACCACAATATTGATTTGCATGAAACATTTAGGAACTGAGTACTTATGAGAACTATCAAATTTGGCTAAAAGTAATTGCAGGATTCAAAATCTAATGGAAAGGAAGACAGAAAGGAAGAAGACTGTATTAAAATTAGGGCATATTTTATAATTATTTGATGACAAAAAGTGGCATATTCATGTTCTTCACATATTTTAAAAAGAATAATACAGATGCTATGCTATATATGTAGTTACAAAGAATATGTGAATATAATACACATGCATATAAATATATATATTTGAATATATGCATATATATATATACACACATATATATAAAATTTATAGACATTACTAACAAATGTGGTTTCCAGCATTAAGTGGAAAATATACCTTAGCTGTGGCTTGTGGGAGGTCAAATGGAATACGTTGCCTAACTTTGGGAGGCAACTGAGTTAGAACATCATTCTTGAGTCTTCTGATCATAATTTCTCTTAAAAGCTGATGCAATTCTTCTAAATTTGAAGCTCCTCTACAGTCCCATTGAGCTCTTTTACCAAAAAATCTGGAAAAAAAAAATAAAAATCAACATTAAGGGTGAAAACTGGCTCTTTCAAATCCAAAAGAAACTTTCAGTATATAATTAATTTTAAAACACACTGTTAGATATGAAGGCACGGAGGATAGCAACACTCAGTGTTCCTGGTTACACTGGAGAGATGATTGTTTTCTCACTAATTCTTTCCAACACTGAAGCCAGAGCTTTTTCAATTTGCCAGCAGATATTGCTACCTGCAGGCCTGACTACCTATCAGATGTACACAGTCCTGTATCTCATCCCAGCTACACTTCCCTTTGTACGAGAAGCAGAAGTTCCAGATATCATTTTAAAACTCTTCTTTCAAGGGACTAATGAAAAGAATATACCACAGTAAGAATGCTCTTTATTATGTTATAGAGGGGAACAAATGATAGAGAAACTGTCAAAAATGCTGCAAATATCACCGTTAATATTTCTTTGTTTTCTCCTGAGAATTCCCTGCTAGTTACAGTCAGCTTCCTGTTTTAAACGCAACACTATTTAATGAACAAGGATAAATAGAGGAAGTAGGTTTAAGTTTAGAAAGCTAAATGTTGAAACAGAGAATGAAATTACTAAATTATTGTTCCTTTTTCTTTCTTTTGTTGTTTTCAAGGACATGTTGCAGCAGAAAGAACAGCTTTTCAGTGTCAATATTGTCAACATATAAAAAAACAACTAGTACGACAGATTTTGCTGGCTTTAGAGAAAAGCCCAGGTGGCATTTTCCAAGACAGAAGAGCACATTGCAAGCACGTAATTCCACTGGTAAAAATTATTTTAAAAAATTAAAGAATTTTAAGCCTTACTGAGCTTAACAACAGTAATTCATTGGCTGCCTATGATCAGTTTTGAAAGGAGCTGAGGGACTCATTTCTGCACTGGAAAAGTAATGACATAGCTCACTTAAAATGCTGCACAGAGGGATGACAGCTACATCTTTTGCTCACCTGCCTTCTGTAATCTATTTATATGACTGTCCTTAGAAAGGGTTCCTCTCTCCAACTTGAGCGTTGCAGATATAAGAAACGTTAGCTGAAAACTCACAGAAATACTTTGGACCTCATCCTTAGAAACAGGTGTCTATGAACACCTAAGTCAAAAAAACATTTTCACAGGAAGTTCTGCATAAAACAATCTTATCAAGTTTATTACCACAGGACGTTTTGTTTCAGTCATTAAGACAAAGTTTTTTATTGAGAGTTTGCCAAACCCTGAACTTGATTTTTATTACATTTATGGCATTCCAAAAATAAGATAATCATCTATGATTGAGTAGTTAACCATGCTGTACCCACGCACACTTGTGGTGTGAAAATTACACATGCATTCAGTCAAAACACCATGGAAAAAATAGCTTTTCTCCGTCTGAAAATTAGGCAGCACTCTTCCTTGTTATTAGAAGTTTAATGCTGATAAAACACATATGATGGAGGGGAAAAAAATACCAAGCTATACGAAAATGAAACTGTGTAATTATTACTGTAAAAAATAAATCTAAATGCTAGCCAATTTCACTGACAAAATCTACTGTTTTGAATATATGCAAAATTGTAGATATTTTTGTAAAGGTTCTTCTCTTCTCAAAACTTCTTTCATTCCAGGTTGCAAAACAGATTCAGATGGGTAAAGCTAAGCATTTCATATCAGAACTTCTTCTGTCCCCTCTATTTTAGAATATAGCTAGAGAAACTGATCATTAAACTAAAGCTGAGGGAAGCAAGCAGTGGGGAACGGGTACTCATGAAGTTAATGAGTTTAAGCACATGAAACATAAAAGCACATGAAAGATGCAAGGGATAAAAATGGGTTAAAATTTCATTAGGAATGCATTTGAAAGAAGTGTAAAGAGCACTGCTACCTAGCAAATAGGAGGCAAGGTAGTGGACAAGAACCTACAATGCCCATATTCAAACCCTCAAACTGAACTACAAACACACTACCAGGCCTTGGGGAATTTTATACCTTTATCTCCTTTTACCATATACGGTCTTCTTTTCCCCAAGTGTTAAGGGATAGCAAAAAGTTTGGATCCCATAATAAAAAGAGATGTAAATTATTACATTATATGCATAAAGGACTGACAATCAAAAACTCAAGTTTCAGCTTTAACTGAAACACTAGCTCTAAAGGTAAAACCTATATATTTCATACTAACAATGGTAAATTTGGAAATCATTTTACTTAACAGAATGTTGGCACTTACATTTTCTCTCAAACTTTAATAGCTTCCAATTTCTTCCTTAAGTAAAGTCTTCTGTCAATTTAATCCTCTCCCCAGATCTTTCTAAACACTGACAACAAAACCTGTGTGGAAGCCAAGCTATCTTCTATGTTTGTACAAAATATATATTTATACTTTTCCTCTGCAAGGTCCCTAATTCTCTTTGATGGAGGAGATGTTATCTGACCCTAGGTCTCCAAACATAATGGTATGATACAGCAATAGAGATACTATTTATTGATTCTCTCATTTCACATGAGAAGATTCACATGAGAAGAAAATCAAAGGCACTCAAAGACACGTAAGAAAATAAAAGGACAAGTACAATAATACCTGAGACGAGCATTGCAGTATTTCTTGGCATATTCATTCCAAGTTCCGAATCTTTTTGGAAAAAGTGCCTCAATCTGCATGAAAAGCTGTATAAAAAAAGTGACAGTGACAAATTGCCTGCGAATGTAAGACTATTCAGAAATAATTCTCACTTATTACATGATTATTGTGTTAAGCTTACATTTAGCAGTTGCACAGAAAATAACTAGCTCAGCACATAAGCAAAGGACATTCCTTAAGGCTATGCGCATGTCTTCAGGCGGGACTGCTGTATGAAGCCCTCAAAGAGCAGAGTACCCTGAACACCACAGCGGTGTTGGAGACTTGGAAAAGACAAACTGAACAAGAAAACAAGGACAAGAAAATATTTTTCCTAATAACAAAACATTTGTGATTTGCCAGGTACATAAACTTCTGCAAAGCATCAGTGCAGGCATTCAATGCGCTGAAGTGGTAAGCAGTGTCCTGTTCCTTAAAAGAACGAGTGGGATTTTCATGTATTAAGTTATACTTTTTAAAAAGGGCGGTGTCATTACAGACCAGAAATTCCGTACCTTTTTTCACAGCTGAGTAACGGGACGGGAACAGTTTCGACAACCTTAACCAGAAAGGATCCTAACTTACAAGCTGTTTTACTGTTAAAACTTTCTGGATTCAACGATGATAACTAGATCCAAGACCCATTGTTAAGGGAGAGCAGAGAGGACATCAAGACAGCAGTAGTCTGGAAGGCTCTCTGTAACTGTCCTTCCCTGTTATCCTCTTAAATCTACTGTATATTTTGGACTAGATGATCTCCAGAGGTCCCTTCCAACCAAACTGGACCAGGGGAGGTTCAGGTTGGAAATGAGGAGACATTTCTTCTCAGAAAGAGCAGTCAGGCATTGGGATGGGAGGCCAGGGAGGCAGCGGAGTCACCGTCCCTGGGGGTGTTCAAGGAAAGGTTGGACTTGGTGCTTAGGGACATGGTTTAGCGGGTGACATTGGTGGTAGGGGGATGGTTGGACCAGATGATCTTGGAGGTCTTTTCCAACCTTAATGATTCTGTGATTCTATGAAATGCACAAATATTTATTTTAAGCCCTCTAAGTTGCCTTGATGCAAAATTAGATCCTATACTCCATTTATTTCTACATTTGATTAAAAAAAAAAAGTTTCTTGGGGTCAGTATAAAATCCAAGAGATTTTTGTTTCTACTCTGCTTCTCCCCAGTTCCATAAGTTGATCTTCCATCAAGGAAAATTCATAATTCTGGATAGCAACTAGCACTAGATAGATTTTTTCCACTTTTGCTATAGCAAAATTTTGCTATAAGTGAATGTTAGCAATAACAAAAAGACCAGAGAGAAACAAATTACTGCCTATATCAGATGACGATACAGAAGACTTAACGCAAATATGTGTCTACCAAGGATTCTCTTGCCCAGTAGAAACAAATAGTTCTCTCCTCAAGCCCTCTATTTTCTATTTCACCCAACAGTCTGGTCTGCTATGAGAAAGATTAATTTCTTATAAGAAACAGACCGAAGTCACCTGTGCATAAGCCTAAAATGAGTTTGTAAAACATCAATACAATCAAAGAACAATTTTTTACTTTCTCATTTGTGCTTCCTAATGTAGCCAGTGAATTGCTTTATTTTCTAACACATATAATTGTACACATTCAAGAAAATTACAAAATTGTACACTCATTAGTGATACTATCCCTAAAAAAACACAGCATGCCAAATACCTCTTCAGGTCTTCCTAGAGCAGGAGTTCCAGTAAGAAGAATAGCTCTAACAGCTTTCTGCACAATTGGCAACAAGATCTTGCTGCGGGTGGCATTTCTGGATTTCATATAGTGTGATTCATCAATCACAACTACCTTGAAGTTCTGCTTGTATAAAGTGTCTACTAAAGTCTGGGCATCAGAAGTTAACAGGCCATACCCCAGAATCGTCACTTTGCTGGTTGATATTCTCCTAGAAGAGAAAATCCAGAAGTTGTCTTAGTAAATTTTTATTGTAGGAAAATTAATATAGCAAAGGAATTATTAAAACTAAATTAACTAGACTAATTAAACTAAAGCTGAATTTTTTTTAAGAAGGTATGTATGATACCTTTTAGATTGGTTAATTAGTAAGCTGTCAGGTTGGCTAATAATACATGCTTTTCATTTTAAAAAAAATCTAGCATCTGACACTTCTAAATATTCTGACACATTTCATACCTATTTTCAGAAGACATTGTTGTGTGAAACGAGCAGCTAAATAATACCATGCCCTTCTCTCACTTGCCCTCATCAAAGAGACAGGTGTAGAAAATACAATGAAAAAAAACTTTGTGGGTTAAGATAAGGACTTTTTTTTTAAAAAAAACGAGTATTTGAAAATAATTTCTTACTATACATGTAAGAATATACCCAGGCCCAAGGCATGAATTGTTTTTAAAATCACTAGAGAGCACTGTGGCCCTTCAGAAGCCTTTGAGCAACACATGAACACTTAAAGTTGTTAGACAAACAAGTTACCAGAACTCGAGTCTTAGCTGGTCTGTCCATCTGTCAGATGCTACTGCTCTGCTGGCATGATTTTTATTTGTTCCCCAGTAGCAATGGATCAAAAACCAATCCACTAAGTGGAATTTTCTTACAGTACTTATGAGGAAGAAAGTACGTGCATGTGCATATTCATGCTTCTGGACATGGAGGGAGAGGCAACGGTCAGAGTACTGGCACTGTGGCCAACACATTGCACCCTCTGGCTGCTACTGCGTAGATAAATGCAGCAACCAGAAAAACAAGGATTTCACCTCCTCTGTGGAACACGGAGGAAAAGAAATCAGAAATAAAATTGTTTATTATTAGTTGAAGCAGTTTATTCAAGAAATATCTCCTTTCAAATGTAGTTAGAAATGTTGACACCCTGAACTGATTCCTGAGTATATTTTAACCTATTCACATTAAGAAGTTAAACAACATTCAAGCAGTAAATTTCATTGTTGAAGTTTTGAAGAAAAGCAAAGTATTGAACTGAGAGAAATCAAAGGCTGAACACAGAGAAGCACAATTTCCCAAAGTACTAAACCAAGTGTAGCTGCTCTGCTTTTGCATTTTCTTGCAAATTAAAAAGAAATTAATTAGCTCAAGAGCTATCTCACTTACAGTTATGAAGCTTCTTGGGGGTTAAACAGAAAGCCTTATTTTTCCTCTTTTCTTGTTGCAAACAAAAATAAGTAATAATGGTTAAGGTCTACTCCTTTGAAAAAAACTCAAAAGATAGAAACGAACAGAATTCTGTTTGCCACTTACTTACTTTTTGCCACCATTTACCCTTATTTACCCTTATTCCACATTTCTCCTTTCTGCATTCAGAGCTATAAGCATGGAGTTTGTGTGCTTTTTAGCTGAAGAACTAAAAAAAATAGGCTTATTAGATCTTTATTTCCTATGTTCCTATGAGAAAGTTATATTTTGACTATCAGCAGCAACTATCCATTGATCAAGCTTTTAAACGTATTTCCAGTTGGATTTATGCTGTTACCACAAAGAAGGATTCCAAGCTACTGTCTCATCAGCATGTCTTGGCAGTCAAGTCACTTTCTGGTACTCCTCTGAAAACACGGAGATCAATCTTCTATATCCAGAAGTTTTAGAACAGTATCTAGACATTCCCATGAAATCAACTACGTCATTTACAGTAAAAGAGATTAAAAAAATACCCTTGTAACTCAGTATTTCGTCACAATAGGAGAGTTATTCTAATAGCACTCTAGACTTGTAGTCACACGCTGATGAATTTATGCTATTAAGTCTAAAGATAGAAAACTCCGGTCACAAGGACCTTTGCAGTTACTTAGAGATACTTATTTTAACTTCTAAATTTTGTCAGTGCACTAAATAGAATATTAATGGTAATTACTTCCTTATTTTATAATGCATACCAGAAGTTTGCAAAAAATGTGCTCAAACTTTTACAGAGACTAACAAATCCCACCTAATTCAACAGAGTTGACATAGAACTGAATATGTTCAATGACAGACACACTCAACTAACCAAATTTTAAGCAGGCAACCCTTGCTACTGTACAATCAGACCTCTCCATTTCAAAGGAGATGAGAAACAACCATGATTCCAACTCTCAACTGAAAGATATAGCACCTAATCGAAATATCTTTTATTTTGCTGGAACCCTTACCTTCCATTATGGCCATAATATATACTGTACCTTTTTCACATATATACTGCAATCAGGTCACAGAACAAAACAAGCCTTTCCATAGAAGATTAATGAACTTTACTCACCCAGTATCGGTTTTGTTCTGAATGATGATAATATCATCTGGAGAGAGTTCTGGAATCCACTTCTCCATCTCATCAACCCAAGGGTATCTCAGAGATGAAGGCACTACGATTAAGAGAGGCCATTCCGTTTTGTAGTAGTAGGAAATGGCAATTGCTTGAATTGTTTTACCTAGACCCATCTGGGAAAAGGAAAAAAAAAAAAAAAAGTCTGCGCTCAGAAAACACACTCAAGTCTCAAGAGCCTCTCTATTTTGCAAAAAATGAACCAGATACAGAAAACAAAACCAAAGAGTTAGTTTCATAGTATATATTTAATTGTCAATTTGTTACTACAGATAATCTTTCATGAAAAAGATACTTCTCTTTAACAGGATTGATACATATTGCATATTTGGCTAGCTCATTAAAGCTAAAAAAGCATTTCCATTAATTTCAGGTTTTTTTACTCATTGCTTTAGTAGGATAGACTATAAGGGTAATCAAACTCTTCAACTTGTTAAGCTGCCAAAAGCATTTTAAAAAGACTACTCAAAGGAAAGATAATTCTTTCTTGAGGTTGATTTTTCTTCTATCTCCTTTTTACTAAATAATATCCCAAATTAGAACTGGGAAGCTACATCAATCCTCAATCATTACCTCTTTTTCAATAAGGTTTTATATTGACAATACGTCAATTAATATAAAATATAATAATGATTATACCCTATTACAAAAATGCTTTTTTCTGTAGTAAGAAATTCTGAACTCAAATTTCCCTAATATGGAATAAATTCATATATTTGAAAATGTATACAGTCATGAATTTCATTAATAGTACTTGGTCCTTGTTGTTAGGAAAATTCTTCTTTGGAAGGCACATCTCTCTTTGGTACACAAATGTCTCCTAATCCATTAAAAAGACTATCTGTACAATTATAAAGTGCTAAAAATCAAAATAAACTGCACTAAGATTTTAAGGACCTAACAGCATATGAGATTTAGCCTAAATAGAATAAAAGTACCTGTCAAAGCTTTCTCAAAGCTTGTCTTAATCTCGTGTCAGATTTTTTTTTAAATTAGGTATTTTCAGAATATCTACTGAATATCATATGAATTAGGCTTCCTTCACTGCCAATTGTTCTGCCCACATCCCTCAAACAAGAAAAATCACACCTGAATGAAGTATATTAAAACAAGAAAAATGGTGTTAAAGGAACAGGGACATCACTTACCTCATCAGCAATCATACACCTAAGCATGGAATGAGAAGAGAGGGGAAAAAAAAGCAGAAACAAACAGTAAATATAACATATAAACCAATACTTATAAATTGCTTGCTATAAATTTAAGTTATGGTTTTACCAAATCCAAAGGATTTCCTCTGTCACCAAATGAAAAAAAAAAAAAAAAAAGGTAGACTTCCCTTCTACAGCATCTTTGATATTAACTATAAATTTTGGTATAAATGCAAAAATAAGCACACCACTTACTCTACAATTTTATATTCAATTTATTAGTATAACTGAAGAACCTGCATTGTGAAAATGAATTGCTGCTTTGGTCTAGTGCTATATTAAATATAATCTTAAGAGACATTTTCAGCTTGACAAGTATATCTTCAGTTTTGTTGTCTTTCAGAAACAGCAATGGTTTCACTGCTTCACAATTTAAGACTGTTTATATGTCTGACTGATTTAGAAAAAGCTGATTTCCAGAACGACCTCATTTGTTTTGAAATAGAAACAGACACCTTCTCACCCCTTAATTGTACTAGCTAATCCATTAGAAAATGAACTCAATTTTTTTCCATTTTGGATCATTTAGTTAATGCTACTCCATTTAAAGACAATAATGACAAGTCTACAGGCAAAACTAGTAAATGCTTTACATTTTCTAAATATCAAATGCCATCTTTGATATAAATTTCTTATAGGTATTTTAAGTTGCCTTAATATTTACATTTCTTAATTCGTATAGGATCTAGGGAACTTAAGAGCTTCTAGCACACAGAAGAAGTTTCTTCATAAAATTTTTGAGACTAAACGAAGGACAAATGGGATTATTTGGTGGACATTTTGGTGTTCCATTAAATGGATAATGGCACAGCTTTCCAAACATCTGCCCTGAGCTATTTCACAAACTGAGCTCTTAGCTATTTCACAAACTTTTACCTCTGCTATTTTATAAGCTTATGCAAGCTGGAAAAAAATCCAAATAATAAAACCAAACAACAATAACAACAACAACCACAAGAAAAAGCACCAAACACAAAAACAAAAAAGCAAACAAAACCAACAACACCACAACAATAAAGCCTACCCAATTTGAAAGCATTATCTAAAGAATTAAGAAAGTTTGTACTAACTCTTGTAATTAGCAGATGAAATAACTACATTAAATTTGCACACCAACAAATTCAGAGGAAGCCAAATTCCAAGCAAAACCTGTGAACGTAATAAAGAGGAGTAGAAAAAAAAATCTACTCCCTATATGTCTTGCAGCAAGATGATTACTTAAATTCACTTTTTTTCCTGTAGCAACAGCAGACTGCGTAAAACTATAGGCTTTCAAAGAATTTTCTGACCAGAATCAACGCCGGGAGTTAAGAAGCAAGATCTAAAATAAGCTCAAAGTGTAAATTTCTGCAAGTTCAGAAGAAATGTCAGAGTTCAATAGCAATACCTGCTTGGGTTTCAGTTAAGTAATTGGCAATTAGATGAATCTTCCAGATATTGACTAATCTGGGAAGCTTTTCAAGCGCTGTATGATTTTCCAAATTTTCATAAAACGCAAAGTGGAAGAATAATTCCCAACATTTCTTACCAGTGCCACACAAACAGCATGGGCTTAGTCAAACCACTGGCAAATATAGCACGGGGTGGTGTTGCTTGAACAAATGGCAGCAATAGATTGACAGCTGTATGCAGTCCATCACTGTGCTTGAGGATTTATCTATGTTTACCGACAGGAAAGCACCAAGTCTCAGAAACATATTTCAAGCTCTAGAAGGGAACTGACTTCGCAGGCCACTCTGCTTATTTCCCCCCTGACTCAAGGGAAAAAAACAAGACTTCTGCCTTGGTTTTTGTCTTCTAATCCCCAGGAGCTTTCACTCATAGACACAAAATAGTCTTGATGAATTGCTCTGGATGAATTTCTTATCGTGTATTCCCACCCCCTGCATCTTCTGAGGAAACTGAAATTTATCCTACTCTTATGCCACATAACTAGACATGCACGCAGTGCACCATGCAACCCAAACGAAATGTTGCTTCTGTGAAAAAATTGGAGGCCTTCCAGGTCTCTGTATCTATAACCAAATTTAACACACCAAGATATAAAAATTCTGTATTTTGATAACCTTTTGAAGTAGCACAGAACTGCCTTTTTTTTGTGTTTGTATGTCAGGTACTTGGAAGTTCATGCAGCTACCCAACAGCACAACAGAAGCTCTCTTTTTGGCACAAACCCCAGCCACCTTACACTAACGATTAATGCCTGCAGCAGCACCGTCAGCTATGATCGTGGCCAATAACATACCTTTTGCCATGGGGCCAAAATGCATGGTTCTGGGGCAGACAACGTACAGAGGGACTTTCCAGACATGACGTGGGGGATAACAATTTGATATTCTGAGAAATGTGGTATACTGTCGTTTACTCATTCAACCTGACAGTACAGATTCAATGTCAACTAATTTCAACATTTTCTTTCAACTAACATAAGAGTAATTCAAAATATATCTTATATAACTTCAGTTTTTATAAATAACTATCTATGTGTAATAACTTTGTAACAACACTCCCCACTCCCCAACAACACCCCCAGCTTTAACCATATATATTTTCTGATTTTCAGATGTTTTTCACTTCACACTTGGTAGGGATGGACTGATAAAAGCAAAGAAAGAAAACATAACAAAATAAAACCACCAAATCTGCACAGATTTACAAAAAGGCAGGAAAAGAATATTTTTTAGTGGTAACTCATGTCTGTGGAGCCTTCATGTTTGTGATTTGCAGCCAGGTGAAGACATTTATTTGCAGACAACTAATACACAGTTGTAATTTTAAAATAATGTCAGGTTTGATTTTTTTTTCCATGTAATATTCTTAGTTAATTGCTTCAACTGTAGTTTAGAAAACAAATCATCTTTCCTGCAGATTCTTTAAGAGGCCAACCGCTTTCAGGAGATTAATAATTTTTTAAAAACGGTTTGAAGCCTGAAATCAGCTGGAATGTGCAACCACCTAATGTTGCAGGATTTTTTAAACTCCTTAAACAAATACAGAAAATGAGTAAGAAAATGAGTATACCAATCTGCTACAGAGCAGAGGCGTTGCAAGAATAAACCTAAAACACTCCTCAACAATACAGTATGTTTAATCCTAAAGAATAACAGAGCAAATATGTAAATACAGCAATATCCAAATGTATGTTGCATCTGAGCATCTGCTAGTAAGGAATTGTGTTAAAGAGAACAAGAACACAAATGTTCCTTGCCAACCTATACTGACAAATACAGTATTTCTCAGCATATCAACTTATATTTTAGTAGAGTTGTATAAATAATGAAACGTACATCATATCACTTTAGACATGCATCTTCTGTAGAGAGACAATAAATCTATGCTAACATGAGCCACATATTTTAAGAAACCAAAGTGAGAATATATAAGATCCTATTGTACTGGTTTTTGGCATATGTGAACCAACTACTTATACCTTCACTCTTTTTTTTTTTTTTTTTTCCAGAGTAACAAGCTAAAATGAAGAAATTCAGAATGATTTACGAATTGGTCTGACAATTAAAAGCTAAAGAGCAATCAAAATAAAAAGCCTTAAAAATATGTCAACCACTGGAACAGTTTTTTCCATTAAACATTTTTTTTCATTAGTTTACTGTAGCCACTTAAACTTTAGTGACTTGAATATCTGCAGAACAACAGGAAGTTGTCCTGTTTTGTTGTTTTCAATCATTTTCATGTTGTGCACATAGAATCTTCTGCTTTCATTAGCTTCAAATTAGTATGTCTTAAGTGAAACCTCTTATGTAGCAGAGACAAAAGTGCTGGCTTTAAAATATTTATAGAAACTCAGTTTTGTTGCTGGTAAATGAGTGGAAGCACAAAGTAACTGCCATCTTTTTATCCATCTAGTAACCACTCCTAAAAGGTAAACGTGGTAAAGTGATGAACATAGTTTTAACTTCCTTGATTCTGCAGCACAAGTACAAAGAGATTCCACAGAAACACCTATATGCTTAAAAGAGCTACAGAATTAAGGACGGCAGCAATTAGAATTCTCATCAATACTCTAAATTCTAGCATAAGAAAAGTTGCTATCGACACATTTCCACTCTCTAGCTAATCTAGATTTTATCGTATACTGATCTATTTCTACACCTACCAAAAGAGAACATTTTTTCACAGCGTGTTTCAAAAAAAATAATTTACTAGCATACTGGACATTATTATTTTTAACAAAGCATTATCCATATTTTAATTAGTGGAAACTTATCTGGTCACTCGTGCACATTTGTCCAGGCTACTGAAAAATGCAAATTGATTCACAACATAAATAAGCTTTACCTGAACTTTGCTAAGCTCCTACACTGTAAGGCTGACTCTAGGTTTTGCTTTTAACAATCCTTTTCATAGCCTCTTGACACTATTCACATTTCCAGCTGTGATTCTAATACTCAGCACCCTGCTGATTAGGAAGAGCTGGATCTGGTGCACTTCTTCCTGCTAGGCAGCTATTGATAAAGTTTCCTGAACAGCCCTGCAAAATCAAGCAACGTTAGTTGAGAAGTATTAGAATTCAATGGAAACCTAGAATGAATGTACATCGGGTAAAATAAACAGATATTAGAATGACAAAAGGAAAAAAAATCTTTGTTTTTTTGTTTGTTTCTTTTTTGGTGTTGTTTGTTTGTTAAATAAAGATATCATCACCTTTCAGGGGAGATGGAGAAATATAAACACCAATATATAACGTATTGATGAATACCACCCATCCAGAATACTGCGTAACATTTTGATCATCCACATCCCATTGTCTTCTGACAAATTCAAGCCAGAAGAGATGAAAGAAAGATCTACTAGAAAGATTAAAGGAAAACAAAGCTACCCTATTCTAGCTGAAACCAGGACACCATGGTAGGAGACACCAGAAGAGAAACAGTTTCTTCATCTCTGAAAGTAAAAGCTGAAATGGAACGCTTATTCCTCCCCTCCCTGTTCTGTAAATCCATGAAGAAGAAAAATTCCATGGGTAGAAAGTACAACAGTGTTGGTACATAAAATAATTGGCTTACTGATACATTTAAGCTAGAAATTAGAATGATGTTCTTAATCACACTAATAACAGTATCTGTAAGGAATCATGGGGCTAAAAAGTAATTAATTACAAGGTGGAACCCAAATTTTGCTAGGAATTAGTACAGTGTGGATCCTTCCAGCAGAGAAACTTCAGGACACAGGTGACCTCCAATTCTATGTTCCCATAATGACAGTACAGTTTCTGTTAACAGAATTACAAAAGATATGGTGCTTCTACATACAACTCACACCTTATTAAGTCTGAGTCTCTTTAAAAAAGTACTATAACTCAACAATAAATCCTCAAATATAGTTTTCCCCCATCCATTCTGCAGTAATCTGCAGTAAAATCAAAGGCAGAAGTGGGGAAACTGCTAAGCAGAGGAAAGATGCACAGCACTGGAGGCCAAAATTTTCTCTTCGTTACCTGAACATAACCCACACTGCTTATGAATCACAGTATTTTTGCTTTTGTTAGTATTATCAGAAGAGAAAGTATAGTAATTGCCACTTACAAACCTATCGAATTCTGCTGCAAATGCTTGTGGCTCAATAGTGATATTTGCTATTTAGTTAAGTACTAATTTTCTTCTCTCACCCAATGTTGAAATAGCTTTGTATTGGATTTTCATCCTATGCTCACAATCCATACACCTTTCAGTCATTTAAACATTTGACTAGACACATCACAGACCAGTGTGAATCAGGTGCACATAATTGTTTTTAACGCTCCATTTAGAGTATCTGAATGCGTTGGGTCCGCTGTTATGATACAGTTTGCAACGTGAATCACTGCTTTGATCCACACCATTCACATCCAAATCCCTGAAGTGCTACAGTTTCCAAATTGCTGATTTATGGTCAGCTAACTAACATTATCAGCACAACTGATGCAAGTTTTGACGTTATACACGCGATGAGTTTATGATACAGGTACAAGTTAATAAAACCAATATTAGTTGGTTTAGTTACCGGGGATGTTCAAGTTACTTTATGACTTGATGCACTTCAGAGCATTAAAACTCTGTAGTTTTCCCAGTTTTAGAAAAAGTCTTAAACATGCTTGCTTAACCTAGTTGGAACATAAGAGAAGTCCAACATTTGTTCTTTAATCTAAAGTAACATAAGATAGCTTATGTTACTGAGAGGGAAATCGTCAGGTGTCCCAGTTTATGATCACAGCAATTAGTTTTGAAACGTACAGAATTTCCCTATCATTATAGCCCAGATCATACAGAACTCATAAGATCCAATAGTCACATTAAACTGGTAAAAAGAAATACTTCACATTTTGCTTTACGTAACCTTAAAAATATGCAGCCTCTATTTATAACAAACTTCAGTATGTTCTATATTACTGCAGTCAGACAAGCTGCCAACATGAACATAAAGGTTTCATGCTGTCAAAGCAGAAGAAACAGATCTTCAGATACACTGAAGGGACAAATACGTATTTTTGTTTCACATATTTTGACTGCAAGAAGACAGACTTCTTGTTCTCTGAAGTTCAATTAGTCATTTCCTCTCAACTGGTAGTTACCCAATTTGAGCTTCATCATTCATATCCCATCTGTTCATATGACACCTTAATAATAGCTCTATCCAAGAATACAAATCAGAGCTATGATACGCAGTTCCACATCCTGTTATAAGCTCAGCCCACACGGTCAAAAGTTTCTGAAAACCAGGAAAAATCATTTGACATGCCTCAGTTACATTTCCCATCAGCAAAAAAGTCCAACCATGAAAAAAGTATCACAGTCAATGGTAAGTTCTCTGTTTCTTCCCCATTTCATTTCTAAATGTTTCCCTTCTTCAGTGAATCCTGTGGCTAGCACTTGAATCTCTGTCCATTTGTGAAGAAATTCTGCTATTTTTTCTTAACAGAAAATCTCATCAGAATCTCATTGTGGTGCACTGCACATGCTGCTATAAACTTCCTGATATTCTTGAGCCTTTCACAGGTGTAGGGTTAGCAGTGGGCTTTGGACACAGCTTTCCATGTATTTTCATAAACAGAAGGGAACCACACAGTCTGATTTCCACTAGGTTTTAACAACCCTTTCACTTCAAGATATATTAGCTTTAAAATAAAACTAAGAGAAAATATCCTGTAAGTGAACATGCACGCAAAGCAGAAAGAGCAAGAAACCTATTGCGTTGGCTCACCTCGAATGCACATAGGTCTGAAACCTTGTTGTAGATCCCCACACAAAAGAGAATACAAACATCTAAGGCTGTAATTTAAGTGACCACACAAAGCTGGATGAATCAGAACCCCAGAACCAGATATTCAAGAGTTAGCACACACTATCAAAACAGTCTTGTAAAGGTATCAAGCACCAAGCAAAAGTGCACTTAGAGAAGGAAGCAACCCCAAACCCACCTCTAAGAAAGCTCTGGTCAGGAAAGCTCTGCCAGGACAGAAGGGATAATTTTTCAAACCTCACAATGAACAGGAAAGCTTCTGGTTGTATTGATGTCAAGAAGACTGAACCAGCTTCGTAAAGAATAAGGAGAAACAGATCTTTAACACTGAATGCAGATGAGATTGGGGAAGCAGAACATTTAAATGAAAATCATTTCTATTTCTGTGTGTATGGGTTACATTCAAGTCATCCTTCTGAAATGGTGATATTTTAATATACCAAGTAAACAATGCAATTACAGTTTCTTACATTAATCGTGACTACTTCAGCAAGGTATCTCTGCAAAGACAAAATCTCATTTTGAATCTCATTCTTGGAAAAATACTGATTACCAACACACTGGAATGTGTGTGAGGTTTAACCTTACAATCTATATAAATTATATAGATTAAAAAGATAATATATTTAACCACGAATCCTAGTAAGTCACACGGTGCTACACGTTTTATGTAACTACAGAAATATTTTGCAATAATATTCTCCCTGAACTAGACAGTTCTGCCTCCTTATGCATCATGGATTAAAAGTTAATGGGGATATAAAAATCCAATATACTTATTGCTTGCTTCTGGGGATAATTTAACTTTTTGATTTATTTTCAACATCTGTTTATCCAGAAAGTATAGTTAGAGCTGCAGGTAGCTTTTTCAGAAAAAAATGCTTTACTTTTAGTTGCATTTTCCAACATAAACACTCAAAGCAGTAGCACTTGATTTCTTAAAACACTGAAAAATTTTGTTACTACTCAAACAAATTAAAGCTGTTTTTGTTAATGTAATCTTTAGAACATGTTGTACAGAGGAAGCTTGCGTCTTTCTTTCACTAGTGTGGGTGTCCTGATATTCTTGGGATTCTCACCTACTCATGTGAGTCAGTTTTATATAACGCTACAACATATAATTTACCTCCTACTCACAAGCCAACACTTTAGCACTAACATCTTCACCAAGGGTTATTTAAGGAATCTGAACTTAGTACATTTTTATATAAAACTGCGCAAGCAACCATTACATTTGTGTGTCAGTAATCACAGCACACAGTCCTAAAACTAGAACAAAGAGAGATGACTTCCTTGCAAAAATAATCAAGGTTGTTCCACCAGAAATAGAGCCCCAGAAGATTTAAGCTAGATGATGCCCTTGCTCTTGAATTACACTACGTATTTAAAAAACTAAATGAAAAAAACAACCCTCAAGCTAATGTAAGATGCAGCAAATTGCCCTATACGCAGTGTTACTGATTCTCTAAAGGAATATGGAGTAGAATGGTTGTGCCAAGTCTCATGCTTTTCTCCAGCACTCCTCAACCTACAACTGAATAAAACACCTAAAATGTTCCATGCTTATGAAGATTTGCAAGCTATGAGAGCACATTAGCCTACGTATTTCAGGATTTAAGCATGGGCAAGGATGTGTGGAATAACATATCAAAGTGGTCATGGTGAAGTTTAAGCTCAGAGACTTGGAATCACAGAATGGTTTGGGTTGGAAGGGACCTTAAAAATCATCCAGTTCCACCCCCTTGCTATGGGCAGGGACACCTCCCACCACACCAGGTTGCTCAAAGCCCCATCCAGCCTCCAGGGAGGGGGAATCCACAGCTTCTCTGGGCAACTCGTTCCAGTGCCTCACCACTCTCTGAGTAAAGAATTTCATCCTTAGGTCTAACCCAAATCTACCCTCTTTCAGCTTAAAACTGTTACCCCTTGTCCTAGAGATTCTAGAGGACCTGGCAAAAAGTCTCTCTCCATCTTTCTTATAAGCCCCCTCAGATACAAATCAGTTCACCAGCTGATTCATTGCAAGAAAAATTGACGTCAGTTAATTGCAACAGTTGGAATAACATCAACTAATTTCAACTACTAACAATGTAGGCTACAAGCTTTAACCTAGATATTAATTGGCATGATTGAAACATATGTAATCAACAGTAGCTCTTCCTTAGAATGCAGTCTAATGACTTTCAATGAAAATTAGTTACCTGTCATTACTTTACCAATAAAATTTGCTCTCCCATGTGACATTGCCTGCAGTGATGTGCACTGCAAAAGCTGCAGAACTAATCTCTTCAAATCTTCCTCCTTATTCCCATCTGATCTGAAGATATACAGCTAACAGAGATAGTTGTTGACAGCACTTAATGCTTCAAGTCACCAAGTATAAATTAAAATAAAAATGAAACATTCATAAAGATATTCATAGGCATGACTCAAAAAAAATAAAAAGAATATGAAAGGAATTTCATTTTGAAACATGCAAATTTAATTAATGTGGCATCTATCAAAGTCATCGTGAAAAAAGCAGAGAAAGTAAGATCTCCCAAAAGAAATGACGATTATCTTCACCCTTCCTATTTTGGAAATTCTTCTCTGTATGTTCAAGTCTGAACTCTCCATCTTAAAATCAAATCAATCAAAAGTTTAGCAACAAGAAATCAGGTTAACTCCAATCTCACAACAAAATTGATACTACAACATTTGCACTCCTTAACAGATATTGTATTTGGTAATTACGCCAACTCAACATCCTTACCTGCAGCACATAAGAATGACATTCATTATGCGCTCAGCAGTCAAAACTCTCATTCAGATTTCAAGCACGTTATTCTTACCCAAGTGGCCCAATATAAGTAAAACTTGAAGAAAAATTCTTCTTAAAAACGTTCTCCACAAATGTTAGTGTCAGGTACAACATACTGAGAATGATTAAATAGCTCCATAAAATGCACACTCTCCATGTCAACCACTTCTGTTAATTTATGCAATGAAAACATTAACCATTAATTCCTAAAGGCAGAAAAATTTAAGTTGCATGCAACTTACTTAAATGGAACTAAAAACTTCAGTCCACTAATACACTATCATGTTTTGAAGACATAATAAAAGAGGAAAATTGTAAGGCAAAACTCAACTGAAAATAACTATGCCACAGCTTCCACAAGAAAAATATTGAGAAGTACTTTTAGAGGACAGTCCAGAAGTACTCTGTAAAGTATTTTTGATAAGTGTTACTTTGAAACATGTAGCTGATGCTGAAAAAGAGACGGCTTTAGAAAACAGTAAAAAGCAGCTGGCCACACATTTAATCACAATACGGACTTGAGCAATCTATGACCTCTCAAACAAAGGACAGAAAAAACAGATGCAGACACTAACGCAAGTACATGCATCTAAGCTTAGTGTTTCAAAATGGAAATGGATGAAAATATTTTACTTCTCCAAAGTTTTTATGCATAACTACTAACAAAAATAAGAAACTGAAGCAAAGAAATGCACTGAAAAAGCAAATGAGGCAGTAATCATGGATCAAAAAGTAATAAAGATTAAAGCAAAGCAATGCAAAAGCTCTGGTAAAAAAAAAATACCAAACAAAAAGCAACAGTGGCAGTATACAGAAGGGGAAAGAAGAGATAACATAAAATACAGAATCAAATTCAGTAAAAATGATACAAATTAAGAATTAAAAGGAAAAATAATTAAACAAAACTAAAAGAGAGAAGGGTCTGCTGTTCTAGCAGTAATTAAAACGTGCATAGAAACAAGTGTAGACCAAACGTTTTCTCTTACTATATCAAATTCCAAAAACTAGGAATTTATCTCCATTACACTCTCAAACCATACGGAAATGATACCCTTCACGCTGCTCAATGGCTGATAGAGAAGAGTTAACCTGATTGAGGCTTCCTTGTTCAGATTCTAGACAAAGAAACCTGAACACAGCTAACCTCTCCCTCGTGTTCTGAAGAATTCTATAAAAAGGAACCCTTCCACCCCCAACCAATGTACCACACACACAGACTATAGCTTTATGTTCTGGCAGGTTGAATGAAATAGAACACAGCAGATTCAGAATAAGGACTTCTGAGAATTTGAGATTTCAAGGGAAAAAAATGTTAGTCTACTGGATGCTGCCACATCCAGATTCAATTTCCGTGCATTCTCTTCCCTTCTTATTACTGTCCTAGAAAGTTAAACAAAATTGTGCAGAAATTTGGCCAAGAATTTCGATATAACATGTATCAGGAATTCCTGACCCTACAAACTGCTATTCCATGACCAGGAATTTTTAAATTTCTATTTGTTTCCTGCCCAAGAGCTATAATTTCTACAATTCAACAACTAAAACCTCATCAGACTGTATATACTGTACCTTTCCTGTAAGGAACTGGAGCTAGAACCTTTTAGCCTTGTTCATAAGCCTTGAGAAAATTCTGATTTGAGCCTTTGCTTTTCTGGTCTACTCTGAGAGCCTGGGAGAAAGAAATTAATTTCTATGAAGACTGATAAAAGTTTTTGAGCCAAAAATATATTTTAATTTATGAAGAATTAACTAAGTGCTTCTCCTGTGTTGATTGGTACAGTTCAGAGACAAAGTCAATGGAAAATAAAAATACTATTTTGAATTGCAGCCAACTGACTTGCTATTATACTAGGTGACACTGTTCTATAATGAACTTGCTATCACAATGATTTTCTGTAGCCTATTATCCAAAACAACATTAAATAATATAACAATCTTTATTACATTATTAAATGACCTGCCTAATGAAACAAACACCTTTTCATTAAAAAAGATAGCTCTTAATGCCAGATATGAAGTCCCCATATCATGTTGCATCTTTATTACTGTAACTATACTCAAATAATTTTAAGCCATCATGTATAAGACACTAAATATCACATGCTTTAGAACACACAAGTTAACATATTACCTCTAAAACTTTTACAGGCAGCATTAAAAAGCAAAAATTATCTATGAATCACAACTGGAATAAAATATAGGTATTAGCGAAAGTATCAATAAGCATTTCAATATCTATAAAAACTTTTATTTTAAAAAATATTACCTGTCAGACAAAAGGAGTTACAATGGTAATGCACTTGTACCCATTGAACCATATACAACAAAGGGAGAAAAAAGCACAACAGGGAACTAGACTATCCTAGTTAAACTGTTTGAGCATGCAGTAACAACAGAAAAGCTTATTTCATACGTGGTAAACAACTCTTCTTTCTCATCCACAAGCAAGATAGCTTAAACACATTGTTCTGCCAACGTTTCTAGGAAAAAAAATCTGTATGTCCGAAGGCATCTTCTTCAGATATCGTCAACAAGGCAAGTAATGCTAAAAATGATGTTTGCAAATCACATGCTAGCAATTTTTATTATAAAACTTGGTAAAGTATTCAGCAATATGGTTTGTACATGTTAGCAGCAAGAGACATAACTCTAAAATAATAGCAAGCTTCTAACTTTTACAGTATATTTAGGTGAGTGAGCTGTCTATAATTAAAGTAAATAACATACATAAATATATATTTATGATGTTTTAAAAGTAAGCTAGCTTCCCTGGAAGAAAAGAACAAATAAAATAGCTTTCAGGTATGGAATTTGCATGCACATTGAATATTTCTTTTCTACACATTAATGTTTCAGGTTATGAATAAAGATTTCCATCCCTAGGTACCTCTTCCCAAATGCACTTCTGAAGAACAATCTCTAGTAAGGAATGAAGATAAGTAACTCTATGGCTTCTTAAGGCATTTCTGTCAGCTAAAAGGTATCTTACCATATTTTGAACTATACGGTCTTGTAGGCTCTATAATTACTGTATTTTTATTATTTCCTAGAAAAACTTTAGGCAGCATGTGTTGCTCTAGACAAAGCTTTTGGAGCATTTACTGAAAAATTTACTAAAAAAAAAAAAAACAGGATCTGTCTGCTTCTTCTCCTGCTTCCCTTTTACCATCGAATCAAAAGCACAAATCATAACAGCATATTTATCTTATCGTTAGGGAAACTATGGGGGAATTAATAGGTTAATCCCTGCCCCATTAGTGTCTCAGAGTGTGCATTTCATCCAAGATCATATTTTTTTTTGTTCTAATAAGTCCCTCTTTCATGCTGGGAGCTTGTCTAACCTAAGATAACACGAACTGAATGTCTACAGCCAGCAGTAGAGCACTTTCTCTACACCAGTTTCCTGCCCCTAGAGCAAAGCATGCATTAAGTGATGTCTGCACAGGGAGCGCACAGCCCGAGCGAGAGAAGAAAGACGAGCCCAGATGCACATATTGCTTACTTCAAGTCCTAGGTTTATATATTTTTAAAATTAGAAAAGACACTTCTATGGAAAAGCACCAGACCTTGCTAAAATATACCGATGGAAATAGTGAAAGAAGGCTTAAATCATTAAGGAGTACACAAAAGGGAGAGATTTGTGTGAGCCAAGGGCTGACACACTAATAAGAAAATTCAGCTACAAGCAGCAACACAGGCTCTTGTTCTGTTTTGGGACTAAAAAAAAAAATTAGATCTGCCTGAGCAAAAGACAGATTTTTAAAAAATACTGCTCAGGAAAGTTTGACATAACACATTTCACTTTATACAGAGGCTGGCTGGGAGCATGCATACTGTTCCTCAGTTTGACCCAGCTACTGGATAGAACTTGCCATGCCATGCCAGTGAATGAGATTTCTTGCACTCGTGACGAAAATACATTCATACCCATTTCATAGTAAAAACATCAGTGCCATATTACTCAATCTTTTGTTAATGACAGGCTTCAAGAAAACAAAAAAAGCAAAGCCCTTAATCGTAATTAAAACAGTCTCATTCCCTCTTTGACGGTCATTCCAAACCTTTCTACATACTTAGTGCAGGCAATTGTTTCTTTTCAAGGAAGAAGAAAGAAAAATTTAATTAAAATTTACAGTTAAACAGTTTCCTGAGGAACCTGTATATTACATGGTAGGCTGCAAAGGTTTATGCCACTTTCAAATACATCCATTAGCCTACACTAATTAACATCAAAGACAATAAATACATTTATATTCTTGTGTTATTTCACTGTTTGTGTATACAAATGCACCTCTATTACACACGATATAAACTTCACTTCTCCTTACTAGAATCAGATCAACTGAGATATAGTAGCCTAAGGCTTTGAATTTATTAGATTCAACTCAAATACAGACTTTGCCGTCTACTCTGTCCAAGTTTTAGTGATCCATTAAAACTGCATGCATTTACCCTCACAATTACACTGGGCAGCAGTGAAGTACCTCACATGACTGGTAGTCACAGAGAAGTTAATGACAACACAGCATAAAGCTTTTAAAATCCCAGGCTTTAAATTCAAGCTTGCACCTGAATGGCTGGACCCATCTTTCTACTCTGCTACCTACTCTGGCAGCCTAAAATAGATGGCTTACAAGACAGAAATATTACCATTACTGAAGTTTTTTGGCCAGATGAATAGAATTAAAGTGAAATACTTCAGAGAAAATTTGACTCGATCGGGAGTTCCATATAACTGCAGGGACTGATGAGAAACATTTCCTTTCCCATTTTTAATTTTTAGAGAAGGGCACGCACATTTCTTATCTCCTACAAAAGCATCACAAACAGTAGCAGGCAACCCTCTTAGGCCCAAAGCCTCTTGTATTGAGCAAGATGATGAGGTTATCAGAAACTAACTTCATCCTTCCTCACAACTTAAGCCCAAACCGTTTCTTTTGTGCTAGACCTCTAAGATGTCATTACATTCCAAAAGAACAGCATACAGCAGTTTCATAACTTTAGGCTGCAACTGCCTAGATATTCGAAAATTTATAAAGCAGAAATAGCATTTCCCTTCCCACTTCGTTATCCCTGTAACTCAGTAACATGCTCTTACTCAGCAAAATATTTACAGACTCTGCTGCATAAACTATTTTTCTGATTTATCAGGTACCTAATTGTCGAATGCCTTTTTTATCAGTTGCTGCACTTGCTAACCGAGCATTCTGCTAGTCTTCTGCTCTGCTGTTGCAGCTCAGTGAGTTCCAGAACACCCTGATTACATACCAGAATTGTACCAAGTTTAAAATAGAATACCACACAGATGCATCAAGATCTGTTAGTCATTCTCTTAACAGCTCTAACACGCCATTAAGAACTACAGAAGCAAATGTGAATCAACTTATTTTAAGAATTCTCCATTAACACGACAAAAAGGATGGTCCTGCTGATAGCAACCTCCTCTTATATGAGGAGATCTTTGATACTACAAGCCTCTTTTGCACTATTAAATATTTCTTCCTCCTCTGGAAGAAGAAGAAACACCTCATTATAAGCTATGTTATCCTACAGTTTGCAAAAAAAATCTGTAATATAACTCTCCTAAGTGTTGCTGTATTTGCATAGCTTTTGTAACCATTCATTATTGCTACCTAGAATAATTCTGTTTGGCACATGATAGAATAAGGATTTTACCTGCCACTTCTCTGAAGTGCAAATACGATGCCTTTCTCCTGAAAAGGAAGCAGTTTCTTTCTCAGTCTTTCAGGTAGAAAGGACAGCTTAGCATCAACATTTTCAGAATAAGAAGCTTCAAGCGTAGGTGTTTCCTGGAACATACAAGCCATGTTGAGCCTAGGGGAAACAAAACCAAAAAAGATATCTAACTTAAAAGAGAGGTCTGCAGCACATTACAGAATAAAGCTTCACAGAATAATGATAACTTGAAATACTTGATATCTAAATAAGTTACCCTTATAATAATAGCATTAGGTGGAAACGAAAAGGAAACGCTCAGACAAGGCAGTTGACTATTTCTTAAAGCTAACACAGGTTTTTACAAAAAAAAAAAACTGAACACTTGGCTTTTCACAGATGTCACATATGACAATTTAATTAACAGAAAACATATTGCAAATTAAGACCACCAGAATCACCATATTAATTAGTAACAATGAAGGTCAAAAAACCAAAAGCATGGTAACTTTTTTTTTACGGAGGACAAAGTCACAAAGTTGTTGTAATTCAATGTACATTGAATTTATTGATAAGGAACATCAATCTCCGCAAAATAACCCTCACCAAAAAAAAAAAAAAAGCCAACCAAAACATCCCCACATTTCAAACATCCTTCCCACTTCCGAAGTAGCACAACTTCATTTGTATTAGCATGGAAATAAAGAGCTAAACCAACTTGCCACACAGCAGCCTGCCTCAGTTTAGAATGAGAGACAGGCAGTAGAGCTTTGTACCTCTCTTTACAGCCAATAAGATCATGGCAACATGTGAGTATGGCTAGGGAGTTTTGCCCATGAGAAGTCAGTTGCAAGAAGAACCGTTCAGGAAAGGGGTGGAGGAAGAATGCTGTCTTCAACACCAAAAATGTCGCCAAGATCATTAGAGAAAGATGGTGAGATCTTGGCATCAGACTTGTTTCATTGTGTTTTATCAATACACTTTACTTTTCTTTTATAACAATGTCCTTGAAAACACATTACTTTTTTTTTTTCTTTTCTTCTAAAATTGATTCATTTTCATTTTTTCGCTTGTTTGGCTACAAGTGATCTCAGGTGGACCTGACCAGCATTGTTTAGGTGTACACAAGAAACCTAAAACAACAAAAGAAACTTTATTCCCTTCAGAAATAAAATCTTAAACCATATAATTAATCAATGCCAATTCTCATAATGTGCTTCAGACTAAAAATATGAACTCAATTCACTTTTGTCCAAGGGAACAGAGTTGGAGAAGAAATCCTAGCTTTTGTTCTCTTATAACTTCAAAAAAAGTGCTCAGTAGCAGTACACCAACTAAACGCGAGGAAAGGAACAAACCTTTACATCAAAGCATAGTGGAAAAGTCTTTAACCCCACACTGCCTAATTATCTTATTTTGGATTCACAGCCTGTATGAGGATTGGGACCTTAATTATGATGGGAACACAAAGTATCAGGCAAAATATGCCTCTTGTATTGTCAACAGTAGATATTGTACTACCAGGCTCTGTAACAAAATTCTATAAGAACATGTGGTACCCGGATTCTTTTCTATTGATATATTTCTGAAACAACTCAGAACAAGTCAGATACGAATTGGTGAGTATGATGAATGATTCTTCCTGTGAATTTAATGATTCATTATATTCACAGTAAGAAATGTACTGAGCTACATGGCCATTCACTTCAAAGATCTGCAGGACTAAACCATGTGGTTTTTATGCTGACTAGTTACATGGTAAGCCAGACCTGAGGACAATGCAGGTGGTTCAAGTAATCAACACAGTAAAGCAAGACTATGCAAAACAGAGGTTGCAGTAGTTTCCTTCTAATGTTCTGGGGTACTGGCAAGGAAAACAGATTGATTCAAAAGGAATTACATGCCACGGTGAAAGAGAACAGCACCTCTATTTTCCTAAAGAATTCCATTTATGATTTTTTAGCTACAAAACTTGATGTGTACTCTACCAATTGAAGTTACATTCTCTTCAGTGAACAGAATCTAGCTCTAACTGCACTGCGGCACAACCAAGTAACCCGCGGGAACGGTGTTAAGCCGAGGCAGGGGAAGTTTAGGCTGGACATCAGGAAGAGGTTCTTCACCGAGAGGGTGGTTGCACACTGGAACAGGCTCCCCAGTGAAGTAGTCACTGCACCAAGCCTGTCTGAATTTAAGAAGCGATTGGACTGTGCACTTAGTCACACGGTCTAAACTTTTGGGTAGACCTGTGCGGTGCCAGGAGTTGGACTCAATGATCCTTATGGGTCCCTTTCAACTCGGGATATTCTATGATTCTGTGATTCTACTTTAATAAGTAATGTAAATTGAAAGAGCTTGGGATTTTGTTCTGGCACAACTGTACCAACACCTCTATCTTCCAAGGGCCGTTACGTTACTAAACCTGAGAAATCTTTCCATTTGGCGAGGTGGGATGTCCCAAGCCACCAGACCTCCCTGGCATGGTGCGGCGAGACTCTGGCCGTGGTGCTGCATGACCCCACTGGGGATCCAGGAGTGGAACTCACGGACCCACTGCCGTAGCCACCTACCGCTGCTGAGCCAGCCATGTCCTGCCTTGTCCAAAAGCCAAGGCCGTCTTAAAATCGATCCAAAGAAAAAGGGAAAAGATCCAAGAAAAAAGGAAAAGGAGGGAGGACTAGAAAGAGCAGCAAAAAGAAGTTATTGGGAATTTGCCTTTCTGTAGCAAAAAAATCTGGTAGTACTGAAGTACTGTGGACAAAAACGTCTGTAAACAGACGTACACAAAAAGGGACCAGATTGTTCTGTAAACCCACTAAACCGTTTCACAACCCTTGAAAAACTGAGGATTTTGGTGTATCCTGTCACTGGCACCACTGGCCAGACTAATGGCATTCAGACTGAAAACGAGTAATTGCTTTTTTGGTTATCTGATGAATTATAGGCATACCTATCAAGAAACACATCACACTTAGAGAGCTGGAAAGAAAATGCTGGTAATATTGGGGAACTTCTGTCCGTACTTTCTTGGGCATCTTTTACCACTTACTTTACAACGAAGTGGTGGGTAACCACAGCTGTTTTGATGCGTCGTTCTGCTGGAGAATGGGGGAGGAAACAAGCAAGGACATCTGAATTGGAATTTAAGATTTCAAGCAACACTCAAGGTTGAGGTCTAAGGATTGTATTTACTATTGCTATGGATTTGGTTCTATTTTGTATCAGATTATCTAGCTACCACAGAATCTATTTTTAAGGACCATATTCTTGCTGATCGGTTATCCTTTGCGTAACATACAAAGCATGAAAGACATGGATGAGAACAATGGTCCAAACTGGAGTCACAGAGCTGTGTGTGCATGGACATATACTCATTTAAGGCCTTCTGTACGGTTATAGTTTCAACAGCTCACCTCCAAAAGGTGCAGCTTAAGGGTCTAGAACACCTGATGTCAATCACCAGCGGCGTACAAGTGATTCACCCAGCAATGAGAACTCCGTGGCAGTTATAGGGAAAGGAAATCTGTGTTTCTTTTGCAAAACAGACATACGGTGTCATCTGTCATCACACTATTCACCGTGGCTTTTTTCCCGTTTTTGCAAGTGGGATCTCTCTCGTATCCTTAAGGAAATGACATTCTTGTACCTTGGGTTCCTGGAACACTGAACAGCGGATAAAAGTGCTACAATCAGTATCAAGGCCCTTCTGTGGATGTCCATTGCTGAACATTGCTTAATGGAGAAGGGCATCCCTCTAGCTTGCTCTAAGCAATGCATTGCACAGACAAGAAGCTGTAAAACTCTGGTAAACACTCATTTCATCTCTCGGTTGAGCAAACAGAAATGTTTCGGCTCTAACTGTTGGGAAATCAATCATAATCACTTCAAGAGTTCTATTACAGTATTTTCCACAGACTGATTTTTTTTTCTTTAAAAGTTGATGAATGCACTTCAAGACTGCTGGCAAAAACAAACACAACATTCCTGTAGTGCCAGCCTTACCCGAGTATGCTGGATGACTGGTGGGCCGACAGACCCATTCAGTGCTCAGCTCCGTGATTCACCACCGAGCAACATCTCTGACTCACTTTCTGTGATGATTTTCCCTTTCTATACAGAAGCAGAGAAAATGAACACTTTCGATCGACTTGCTACACAGCTTGTGGTGAGTGACAATGTTAACATAACTAACCTCCTGTTGAATTAGATTATGACAAGATTCTTCTTCCGAAACCTTGAATAAAAAATGCAGTTTCATATGTATAAATCTGAATTAGAGAGAGAAAGCACATATAATTCTTTGGTATGTAGTAATGCTATTAAAAAATGCTTCTGGATCACAGTCACTAAATGAGTTAAAACCGACTTTGCAGTTCTATCTTAAGTACCAACAGCAACACAGAAAGCACTAGCTACCAAACGTGTACAAGCTTTTCTTTGTTGTTTTTTTTCCCCTAAGTGAATAATGAAATGAATGGTGAATAATTAAAGAGTAGGTAAATAATTAAAGAAATCCACATGCAGTGAATGCTATTGTAATAACAGCACCGTCCTATAGCTCTACCCCACATTTACAAATTATTGCAATTATTGTTAACATGAACTTCCTAATGATTATACAAAGAATCATATGCTGAAGACTTAAAAATCCCTGCCATGGTTTCTGAATAACACCAGCAGTGTTAAGAACCCACATTCAGCCAATACTCCTGCCTGTAGTACTATTCTGATATCCAAAGCTGCAGAAGACACTACGAAAGGCATATTGACCCTATGAAAGATTTATGCTGGGCATACAGAAAATAAAAATGAACAATGATGAAACAAGGCAGTGAAACAAATGAATTTCAGCAAATTGCCTTTTATTGATCTTTTAAAGTAATAATTAAACTGAAAATCAATGCCTTGTATATAATTACTTCGGTAGTGGTAGTCATTTGTATTTTGTTTTTAGACAGATGCATTATGAACAGCATCATAGTAATTTTATCGAATAATTTAAACAAACCAAAGCCTATTTTTAAGTCAGACAGTGTAGCAGAAACATCGCTGTACACTGAAAGGAAGACGGCCAGTTCACGCCTGTTGTTCTACCCATTGCAGATTCAGAAGCTCTAAGAACAGAAAGGATTAGTGCACACATTTTCTCTAATTGTTATTTTTTCCATTTGCTGGTGTGTCCCTAACATGTTGTAATATGCATCCTGACGACCCTCTCACATTTCTAGACCACGAAGTCTGGAACTTTAGTTTTCTTAGATAAAATAGACCTAAAAGGTTAGATGTGGGGATCAAGCTTTTCACTCAGAGGCTCATCGAGTAAACAGCAGCTACAGAAGCTTCATGACTAACAAATCAAAACCACAAAAACACTAAATGAAAATCCAAGCGTTCCTTCAAGTGTTTTGAAGGAACTCAAGGTTGAAGTGGCTGAATTACTAAAAATAGTAGCTATTCATCAAAAATGGCTTTAGTATCTCACGACTAGGGAGTGGTAAGTGATCACACTTTTTCAAAACAGTAATAACGCAGATCCATGGAATGACAACATGATTCATTTATAGGGAATAAAATCATTAAAAATTATGAAACGCAGAACTTGTGAACGTCAGGATAAGTCTTTCTCTACACAGGGGGTCAACATATCTTTTGTAAAGGCAAATCTTATCTTTCAAGTCTACTAAAGGCTGTTTTGAAGGGGGGTCTACAAGACCGCACATATAAACTGGCTGATGTAGTTGACTTCAAAATTAACCACGGAATAAATTTTATTAGCATATTTATACAGTAATGATTTTAAAATGTAATTTTTAAAATGCAAGCAAGCAGTCTCTTTATACGTAACAGACATGACATTGGCAATATTTCAAAGGAATCTGCTCCAGCGTCTATTGAGTTCAGTGAATTCATAAATAATTTGGAAAAGTAAGTACTAAGGCAAATGAGCAGCATAAATACTAATAAAAGAAAAGGAGAGCACACACAAAAAAATCTGGAATTCTGTCACTGCTGCTGCTGTTTTGCTCTGTACCGCTGGAAGGGTGAGCATTGAAGACCCCAATCGAGAGAGCAGCAGGTGTTGGTTTCTTTATCAGAAGGCTGGGTGACTGATGAGAACTTCAAAAACACTAAAGTTTTGTGATAGCTGACTGCTATCATAGAATGGCTCAGGTTGGAAGGGACCTTAAAGATGACCTAGTACCAAACCCCCCTGCCATAGGCAGGGATGCCACCCACTAGGTCAGGTTGGCCAAGGCCCCATCCAGCCTGGCCCTGAACACCTCCAGGGATGGGGCATCCACAGCTTCTCTGGGCAACCTGTTCCAGGGCCTCACCACCCTCTGAGTGAATAATTTCCTCCTAACGTCTAGTTTAAATCTATCTTCTTTTAGTTTAAGACCATTCCCCCTTGTCCTATCATTACCTACATGAGTACAGAGTCCTCCATCCTTTTTAAAAGACCCCTTTAAGTATTGAAAGGCCACAGTAAGGTTTTCCTGGAGCCTTCTCTTCTCCAGGCTGAACATGCCCAACTCTCTCAGCCTTTCTTCATAGGAGAGGTGCTCCAGCTCTCTGATCATCTTTGCGGCTCTCCTCTGGACTCGCTCTAACAGACCCACATCCTTCTTGTGCTGGGGGCTCCAGACTTGGACACAGCACTCCAGGAGGGGCCTCACAAGGGCGGAGCAGAGGGGGACAGTCACCTCCCTGACCTGCTGGCCACTCCTCTGTTGATGCAGCCCAGGCTGCAGTTGGCCTTCTGGGCTGCAAACGCGCACTGCTGGCTCACGCCGAGCCTTTCATCCATCAAAACCGCCAAGCCTCTTTCCGCAGGGATGCTCTCAAGGAGGTCTTCTCCCAGTCTGTGTTCATGCCTGGGATTGCCCTGACCCACGTGCAGCACCTTGCACTTGGGCTTGCTGATTCCCTCGGGACCCTCGAATGCATGTCATCAGGGCCCATAGACTTGCAGTTGTTGTGTCAGGAGGTCCTGAACTTGTTTTTTACTTACAGTGGGAGGGACTCTGCTCCCTCAGCCCCTGCCTAGAGGACTCGAGTGATGTGGGAAGCCTGACTGCCAGTGAAGACCAAGGCAAAGAAGTTAAGTACCTCTGCCTTGTCATCTGTCATTACCAGTTCTTTGACTTCATTTGTCAAAGGCACTATGCTCTCCCTAGACTTTCTTTTGCAGCCAATGTACCTGTAGAACCCCTTCTTCTAATTCTTCGCATACCTCGCCACATTTTGTTCTGTCAGTGCCTTGGCTTTCCTGATCCCATCCCTGGACATCCAGAAAGTGTTTCTGTACTCCCCAGGGCACACGGCCCTGTTTCCACCATCTGTGCATTTCCTTCCTTTGCCTAAGTTTGACCAGCAGACCCTTATTCAACCATGCTGGCTTCCTACGGTCCCTGCTTGATTTATTACATATGGGAAGAGAGCGCTCTTGTGCTCCAAGGAAAATATCCTCAAGGAGTTGCCAGCAACCCAGGCTGCCTCCAATCTTCACCCCTTTAATGAGCTCTGCAGACTGGTGACAAACCTCTGGTAGGTTTGTCTAACACCTGGGCGAGGAGGCTGTCCTCGATGGACTCCAGGAACCTCCTGGAGCCTGCTTGTGGCAGTTCCTCAGAGGCAACCCTTCATTTGTAAACATAGAGGGCAGCTTCGCCTCACGGGGGGCAGCTTCGCCTCACGGAGCACCCCCGGCCGCCCTCATCTGCTCGGGCTGCCCGTCAGGAAACACCACACAAAGCGCAAACCGCCCCGAACCGCCTGGATAAGGCACTTTAGGGGCGCTACGAGCCAAACCCGGCCCGAGAGCAGGGCGGGACCCCTGAGGGGGCTCAGCCCCAGCTCACGATCGGGCCCCACCACAGCGCCCCCGCCCCTCCCCTCCCCCCCACTCACGGGCTCCTCGCGCCCTTCGCGGGCTCCCAGCTCAAACCGCCGCCGGCCGGAGGTGACGCGAGCCGGGAGCGCGCACGCTCCGCAAAGGGCGGGAGGGGGGGGTGAGGGACTACATCTCCCAGCATGCCTTTGCGGGGCCGCTGCGGCTCGCGGAAGGCTGCGGAAACGGGGAGGGGCTATCGCCGCCCGGGATGCGGGAGAGAGGGGGAGGGCGCTGCGCTGCGGGTCTCCGCGCCTGAGCGAGGTTCCTAGTGGTGGTCGCGGCTGTCCGTCAAAGCGACGGCGCCCGCTGATTGGCCGCCGTCTTCTGGGCGAGCTCGCGCCCGCCTCAGCGCTGAGCAGCGCCGCTGTCCGGCGGCTCGGGAGGCGGGCGCCGCGCGGCTGATTAGTCAGCGGGCCCGTTACTCAAAGACGTCCGGCGCGGCCATTGGGCGGCGCTCAGGCGGGGGGGCGGGCCTTTCTCCCCGCCGCGGCAGCAGGAGGAACCCAGGCGGCTGGCGGGGCTGGCGATGGCGTTAAGCGCCCCTCGTGCGTGAGCCCGCTGCCGCCGCGGGGAGCGCCCCGCTGAGGGAGGGCACCCGCCGCGGTAAGCGGCCCGCCGACGGAGGGGGGCTCCCTGAGGGAGGGAGGAGGCTCCCCCACGGGCCGAGTGGTCGCGGCCGGGCCGCGCGCGCGCTGCGCTGCGCTGAGGAGAAGGGAAAAGAGTGGGGGGGGGGGGGGGGAGCGGACGCGCCCACGTTGCGGGGGGGGGGAAGCGCGGCCGTTGGGGCGGGCGGGGGAGGGGCGCGGCCGTTGGGGCGGGCTGCGCGCACCTGCCCGCCGCCCTCACGGCCGGGGGGTGCCTGAGGGAGGGAGCGGGGGGCGGCCTCGGGGGTGCCCCTTGTGCGCGGAGGGTGCTGAGGGGAGGCAGTGTGCCTCAGCCCGCTCTGAGTAACGTTTTAATTTGGGGTTGCAGCGCCGGAGAGTGGTTTCGCTTCGTACGGGAAGGAGAGGAGAACATGAGGGGAGCGCGGCGCTGAGGCTGAGGTGAATTGAGGCGGTTTCGTGCCCGGGGCTGAGGCTGCGGTGAGGGGCGCTCTGAGGTGTGCCTGAGGTGCCCTCGGGTGCCGCTCGCCTCGTGGTCCCTGCGGACAGCCGGAGGAGGAAGGTGGTGGGGAGTCAATGCGGGAGGGGGCATGGGTGCTGCCCCCGGGGCGCCTGGTGGGCAGCGCGGTCTGCAGAAGCGCGGTGGCTTTTGGGTGGCTTTGTTGGCTTTTAATAATCGTGCCCTTCTTCCAACAGCCTGATATGACAGAGATCTGACCCTAATGCAGCTAAGGAATATAGGTTTTTGTTCTTTTTTATTTACTTTCTACAGAGTGTTTGGGATTAGCCTTTTTTTGCCATGAGGCATCAGCTAGCAATCTGCAACGGGATTGCTCTCCGCCTCGACTTCTGTGCTGCGCTGCATGTCACACATGTTTCTTGCCTGAATGCTAAGCAGAAGGCATGATGACGGCAGTCTTACAGTGCGGTATTTTTCATTTTTCATAAACGTTGGGTTAGAAACGCATCTTTACTGTGGAAGTGAAAGCAACAAAAATAAAATAGTGAAATTAAATTATTTTTCAGAAGGTTTTCTTCAGACAATTTGCCGCTCAGGAGAAGGAAACAGCACTGGAAACGTGTTTTCTTTGACAGTCTTGCTTTTGTTACAAGTGATAATGTTATCGCCTCAAGGCTGATTTAAAAGAAAGGGTATTATTATTTTTTTAAACAATAAATACAGTGGTCTCCAGCGTTTGAGTATTTTGTAGGAAATCTGCAATTCCCGGTTTGTATTCTGTAATTTAAAAAAAAAAAAAGGCCCCAGTGATAAAGATAACATAAAGACTTGTTGTGCCCTAAACATTGGAAGCTCAAGAATGTAGTAAGAATGTAGCACTTGAAACTGCATTACTCACTGCTACTTTTTATTTTACAAAGCTGTAAATTGCTATAAAGATCAACTGCAGCTTTTCTCCTGAACAAAAATGGGTATGGCTAAATGTCAGTAATTCTGAGGGGTGTGCAGTGTGCCAGGTTGGTTTGTTAAGGGTTTTCCAGCCTTGGGAGAAGTGAATTACTTGAATCTATTGATTTGGTTCTGTGATTTTTCTTTATTTCTGTACGTGTGCACACACAACAGGAATTAATCATATTTCTTGTCTGAAACATAATTCTGTCGTATGCTTTTTTTCTTCCTTCTGTCAAGTTGTATTAAGTTTTCATTGCTTATGTTTCAGTATAGATGCCTTACAGAAGTCTTTATACTACCTGCTTAAAATCTGTTTGTAACCGTTTCAAACTAACTGGACATTGTAGGTGAACCGCATTAGGTATAGCCCTGGATAGAAAACCTAAATATTGTGTGTGTTTGGTGTTTAATTGAGTTGAAAGGTGCCATCAGTTTGGCCAGTAGCACAGGTTAACTTAAGTTCATATGTCCTTGTATCACCACTTTCAGATATTTACTTCTCCCCAGGGTGAGTTTGACGAAGAAATGTGGTGCCACATCCCCTTAAATAAGATAATACATGTCAACTTTCAAGGCGCTGTATTTTAGGCTTTTAAAAGTACTTGATACAGTTGCATTTTTTTGTCTCTTTGGGGTATGTGGGACTTCTTATCGGGTGTCCCAAAGGGGTGAGCCATATAAACTCATCAAGCCATATAAACTTTGGCTGCAGCGCAGCATAGATTCAATTTTTAAAAACTTTTGAACATATTGACAGCATCACTCAGTTTTGGTGAGCTACATACCTCTGTGCTGTAACCTCACTAGCAAAAAATATTAGCACCTTTGGATATGCTGATTTGTTCTAGCCTGTAAACAAACTGGCTGTAAAGTGTATGGATTTAATGCATTAAAAAACAAATTACTGTAAAGTGCACGGATTCTGGAATTTTCCAGTAAGTTCTAATTCTTCTTATTATTTGGAGCTAAGCAATAGCTAAAAAATACTAAATATTGTAATCGTTGGGTGTGATGTCTAAGGAGTTTTCACAGGAGTAGTGAGTATTCCTTGACCCTGGCACCGTTTGGCCGGGAGTGCTGCAGAAATGTTTGGGTTTGGGAGCCCGGTGAAGCTTTCAGTGGGAGTTTTCCCACGTACATTCCGCATCGTAGTGGTTAGATAGGAATGACCCAGGCGCTTTTGTTAAACGGTGCGTTCGAAATTGAGCCTCTTAATAATGGGAAGATGAGTTGTTTGGCTCCTCAGGACCTGCATAATAAGGTCACTCGATATTTTTATTTTTTTAGGGAAGAAGAATCTGCGAATGCCTTAATGTGGTGCTTATCGTCGATGATGGGTAGCATCTATGCAAGCCCATCGAAGTATGTTTTATGAAATCCTTTGCTGCCTTTGCTTTCAGGTGGCAGACTGATGCACTGTATAGCGATGTTAGGAGATTTCCTGAGAGCTCTATTTCTAGGAGATCATAAATCAGCAACAGATTCTGGTTTAATATTGTTGGAAAATTTGGACTTTCAGCCTACCTATAATCTTAATATGGTTTAAAAACTTTTTGAGGGAGTCATTCTGAGGAAATAATGTCTGAAACCAGATTCATGGGAGCACAGCAGCCTTAATTACAGGAGAGCCTCCACTGCCATTCCTGTGCATAAGCTGATATCCACCAGCTTAATGCAGGTATTATGAGACCGCATCACATTGTGATACGAGCTGTTCTCCAATACAGGAAATTTAAGTTTCCGAGCATATTATATTGGGTTGTTGTATGTCTGTGTCCAGACTGATGAAGCAAACTGTAGGTTCGAGGAACATGGCTGTGGATGCTCATTCAAAGGCTTCTTTTCCATTCGTGGTCGTTGATCTCAGGAAGAGAATAGGGCATTTTCTCTCTGCAGCTATTGCTTCCTGCATAAACATCTGTACACTAAATTGTTCATCTTTGTTCACCTGCTGCTAAGGTTTTGTGTTTCTATCCTTTTCCTAACACCAATTTTTAATATTTTTTAATCTATAATTAAGATATTTGTGTACAAAATAGAATTTTGTCCTTTAACACGCTCAGCTCTCTCTTCTGCCCCCTCCCCAGTTTTATTTGCTAGCAAGTTCGTTGGTGCTGCCATCTGTGAAAGGTCTTTGTCCAGTTGTGTATAGGATAGATTGCTGACTGAAACTTGTCAGGACAAACATCTGAACTGTCATTAAAGCAATGGCTAAATAGCATAGCATAATTGTTCCTTCATTTTGAAACTATAGGTTCAGATAACATGTATTACCGGGGCAAAAAAAATAAATGGTCTCTAAAAGGCATAAACGTGGAAGCTGTCATAGTTGGGTTTGGCCCAGCTTACCATTCTTAGCAAAAATCCAGAGTTGAATTTCAGATTTTTCTGAAAAGTGATTTGTATGATCGGCTAACAGTTAAAAATACCACGCTTATTTTGAGGAAGTACGTTTTCTGCTAAGTGAAGCCTAATAGTTTTTGACTTCACACTAACAGAAATCTAACACTTTTTACTTCATATTACAGTAGAGCAGGATATAAACAGATTTATTCCTTGCAAATATCTGCCTGTATGGAAGAGGCTGTCATATTGACATGTCCTTAGCTTTTCGTTGACACCCTCTGTCACCCGCTCTGATCTGTTAGTTGAGCTGTTATTGGGAGCAGTTTCTGAACATTTCACTTGAGGCTGTGTAGGATGTAGGTCTGTTTTTTTCCTATCTAATTGAAACATGTCTAGGGAAGCTCACAGGAACAGTTTAGCTGGCAGATGGAAGAAATGGCGACTTGAAGTGAGATCAGTGACTTCTTTTCCTGGTGCAGCTGAATCTAGAAATCTGAATCTAGGCTGTTGGTGTGCAGCTGGTGAGGGAAGTTTGAGCTACCTCGAGTGCTTTTGCCAACAGCAGATTGAGGAGTGTTCCCAGAGTCCTTTTTGACGGCAGAGCTTTGGGCCTGAAAGCCTCCTGCTGGCAGTGAGTAGCTGGGAGCAGTTGCATCATTGACCAGCGTGCTGGATCCACACAAATTTCCATTTGTTTTCGTATTCTAAGAGAGCTCAGGAGTATTTGGTATGTTATTGTGGTGATATAGTAGGAATTTTGAGAGGCTTTGGAAAATTATTGACCCTTATAATTTAGGCTTTGATCAAACATCCAGTTTTTGCACCCAGATTATGCAGTAGAGAAATTAATAAATCAGTTCATGGGGATTTCTTGTCCATGTCCTCAACAAGTGACATGGAGGGTCTCAACAGAAGGCACAGTCAAAAGCCTGTTTTCCTTTAAAGCACTGTAAATCCCTCTGTCACTTGGATGATGAGAGACACTCCAGGTTTGGTGTACTCTGTAGGTGTTTAAAGAGTAGAACTTGCTGCACGGATTATATTATTTTCTTTCATCATCTACTGAATCTTCTCCGTAACTTTAAAGCACGAATCAAATCCTTGCTAATTTCTACCTTCCCTTAAAACTAGCTTGGTTGCTTAGTGCAGTTACCTGGGACTGTAGTACCTGGACTCAAAACAGAGCTTGGTTGTGTTTTAGAGTTGGTGCATCTGTATCTGTTTAACTCTTGGGAAGCCAGACTGTTCCCAAGCATCTTGCCTAAGGACTTGCCTACTGACCAAGGAAAGCTGACTAATTTTTTTAGTGCTAAAAACTGTTGCATTCAGTTCGGTGGAAGAAACTGGTAAAATGGCTAATTAGATACAGGTAGTATCTGCTGATAGTAGTTCTGTTGTTAGAAGTGGCAGTAATGAGACTTTGATTTATTTATTTATTTTTTACTTGCACTGAAGATTGCAAGTGATTAATCCTCTAGTTTGGTGTTGTGTGGCTTTTTAAGCACATCAAAAAAATCTTTACTGTATTTCCATTGCAAATAATGCCTGAAAAAGATTCTAAGCACGTGTTTCATTGCACATTACATTATTTTCATGGAAATTTAAACTTCTCTTTCAAGGGTGTAAAGCTGTACCAGAAGCCAGTACTGTTACTGCTCTGAGGTGTCATCCTTGTGGTGTGGGTCGGGATGAGGAAGAGGACATGCAAAGCTATTCAGTGACTTCATAGAGGCAGCCATAGGAATGCTAATGCCTTCTGGCTAGACTCACGGTTATGAAATGAATGTGAATCTTTCAGCACGTAAACTTTGGTGTTACTTTATAAAAATACTAGGAATCTGACCCGAATGCTTTGTGTAGTAAGACTACACGGGTCCTGTTTTCCGTCTCTTCAGAGAACTGCAACCAGAACAGAACATTTGTATTTACATGGACTTTCTTGTTACTTAGAGAAGCAGCTGAGTCCAGACTGAGCTTAGCTAGTAATGATTTAAATACACCAGAGCCTTTCTCCAGCATCATAAATAAGACCATGTATTGACTAAGATTTCTGAGCTCTGAAGGGTTCTTTTAGACTAAATTCTTAAGCAGTACTATGAACAGAATAAATGATGGTACTGGGATAATCCAGTTATTGCAATGTGCGATGCTCCAGTGGTAGGTTGTTCATTTAGTTGTGATGACATCCCAGTAGCTTCAGCCTAATCTACTACTGTAGAGTTTAATTTGCAAAGCACAAAGAGCAGTAGCCTTGAGTAAGACTTGCATATCAAAACAGTAATGAACGCTGTCGTAGCTCAGAGTGCAAATGGCTTTTTTTTTTTTTCCCCCCGGCCTTTTCTGTTAAAATGTTGGACAATTCCAGAATGGATTTGTGCTTCTATCTTCCTTGGTCCATAGCGGTGTGAAGGCTTAAAACTAATGTGTTCCATGAAGATCAAGAAATGGAAGTGTCTCGGTATCTCTCTTGTCCTGCCTTCCAACATAAAGTGAAATATATAGGCCAATTTTAAGCAGGAAACAGTTTAACCCGTTTCTAACTGAATGAATAATTGGGATGGGCAACCATGAAAAGATCATTTCAGATGGTATATGAATTCAGGCATGTTTTAGATCAATACTAAGTTCCAAAATGTGTTGCTTGGTTAAGATCAGGGTGAGCTGACGGGGTTCTCAGTTGCCCAGTGCGCTCCTAAATGCCTCATCTCCCTGTGCTGCTTGGAAGGGCAGCGCTGTCTCCTGCAGATGTGCCCTGGCTGCCCACGCTCCATGGCTGTATCTGGGTGGCTGATGATCTCTTGATGGAGCAAGAAAGTCTTCGAGCATGACATTAACAGGCATTCAGCCTCAGTACTGCTCATAACTTGCTGCCTTCAGGACACTTGGGTTTGCAGAATCTTCTGTAGCCATGTTTTACTCACGCCTACATGTGCTGCAAGTACATGGTTGTGATTGCACTGATCCTAAAACTTTGAAACTCAGTTTGAATTTAAGCTTTTATGTACTATACATAGGTTGAGCACAGTCATGGCTACTGTAAGGAGGCTGGATTCCCTCAGATGTTTGCTGTTCAAAGATAAACTTCCATAGAAAATGTCAGAGGGCATAAAATTGATTATTAAACTGTTCTTTGAAATTTTTAAAAATAAAAGATCAAAAAATGTATTCAGCAGGTAACTAGGATTCCTTCACAAGTAAGTAGATGTTCTCCAGTTTCTTTTAATTTGAAGGAAAGAAATCTTGCTGACCCTAAAAAGACTTCTTACCAGGCTAACTGAAGGTCAAGTTGGACAAACAACTTTCTGTTGGTTCCCGGTGAATCTAGGCTATTCATGTGCTTGGGTGTTAAATAGCACTAATTATCAGTGAAATAATGGAATGTTTGTGGGCAGGTGTGAAACTTAATGCACTCTGCGCTGTGTGAGTGTGTCTGAAAATTGAAAGGGGTGACTCTGGGGGTCACTGTGCCTGCTCCGTGTTGTTGCAGAAAATAATCCATTCATAACTGTCTCAAACTTTAGCATTAACTGGATTGCTAGCTGTCTGCTTTCCTGATGGAAAACAAGTATAAAATCTTACTTGGTAATGACTTCTGGCCTCCAGTGTGGATGGCTGTGGCACATTCATAGGCACGTGGTTGTTTGACGTTTTCCTTTAGCTTAAGCAGCTCTTCTGCCAACCTGTTGTCTTCTGCAGCCACACGTGCCACCTCATAGATTAATTGCTGTTCCATCTGGGTTTTGACAAACTAAACAATCTTTTTCAGTCTCTTCTTTGATATGAAAAACAACACTGCATTCTAAAAATCACTTTTTACCAGTGCAAATAACATCTTTCTGTATAAGGTCTCACCAGGGCTTGCTTAGGATGACATTTCTGCTGCTCTGGCTTGTCTGAGTATACCTCGAATGGTGTATCATAGGGCACTGGCCTTTTTCATGGCTACGTTGCCTTGTGTAGCTGTTTCTGTACTCACAGAATCACTACTCATTTAATGACTGGTTAGCTGTTTATCTTCCATCTTTTTCTAGCAGATGACTTCTTGGTTTGAGAACTTCTCTCATTAAAGGATGCAGGAAGTCCATACTGCTTTAGTGTCTTCAAGATCATGTTTTTGCCTCTGCTGGTGGCATTTCCCATGTTTGTGATCCAGAGATGTTGGCATTTCAGCTCATGCATTAGGCCTGAAGTGAAAGAAAGCTGGTCTCAGTCTCATGAAACCCCACTGCTAACCTAACCCCCTTGCCAGTTTTCCCCCTTTTTTAGTCTACTGCTTGGTATAATACCTTTTGTTAGTGAGCCTTCTGATTACCTAAAATTATTTGTATTAATTTGCATTGTCTCTGCTTTATCTGTTCCCTGTATTTTTCTAAATATCTACCTATTTTCTTTATACTGCATATAATTCAAACGGATTACGCCTACCTTATTTTTCCTAAGAAATCTTCCCTTATTAATTTGAGCTATTTGGCACAATCTGTGTTGCACATGTTCTTCTCTAAACTCCGTTTCCACTGATCTTGCTGCCTTTGATTCATACTTCCCTTTAAAATTCATCGAAAAGCCAGGTATACAGTTATTTTTTTCCTTATGTTTAGTTCTCTGCTTGTCATTCTAACATCAAATGATACTGTCGTGTATTTTGTACTGCTGCAAAAAATCTGCTTTGGGACTTCTGATCTCAGAAGAGAGATGGTTCTAATTTTCTGTAGTCATTGGGTATGCTGTCTTCAGCACTTACATTGTGAATCTTGTTTTTACTTTGAATGTAGTCTTTCAACTTCAATTTCAGAAGTGCTGTAGTGGTTTTCTCCTGTTCTGCTCTTGTTCTTCTATTTATATGGATAATGAACCTTTTGTAAGCAAGTTCTGACTCAGGCCGGTAACTCATGTTTCTGACTTTGAAGAGTTGCTTTTTGTTGGTCAGTCTGTTGTTTATTTGGTTTTTCTCTGTTAAATTTTTCTCTTCCTCTGCATTTATTCATGCAGCTAAATTTGCAGTTCTTCCTTTTAAAGGGCTCCCCGCCTTCTCAGCTCCTTCTCCCTTTGCCCTGGGGAATCTGTAATGAGGATAGTTGCATAGGTATCTTAAAGAAGAATACTCAAGTAAGCTACATATGAAACTTAAAAAAAAAAAAAAAAGCACATAAAATTAGTCAAGATTTTTCATATATATTATTTTAACTGGTATATCTATATAAAGAAATGATGCCTCAAGGCCAGGCTGATTATCCTCAATCCCTGGATTGCTGCAGCCTGAGGCTGTAACCAAGTCCCTGCCCTGAACTGCCTGTAAAGGTGAAGCCTTTTGGTCAGAGAAATGAGGGTTTCTAATACTTCCTGATAGCTTCTCTGTTAATTTCTAATAATACTTCTTTGCTTGAATATTCTGTAAAGATGGCTAAGATTGATGCATTCATCAATGAAGCAGTGGTGAAGTTGCTGTCTGTTTAAAGCCCCTCCTTTCCTCATCTCACCTTTGGTGTCACAGAGGGTGTCTGTAGCAGTAACCTTCTGGTCTGCTCCCCTTTCCTCAGTGTTAGGGAATGTATAAACACACTAAAAATGTGAAAATTGCCTTTCCAGCAAATTTTTCTTTCCTGTTGCTTTAAGCTTTGACAACCTTTCTGCCCCCAGTTAGTGTGTGTATGCAGGTGTTTAGCTAGGGGAAGGGGTGTTTGGTATTTGGGTGCTGAGGTGAGTGTTTTTTTCTGTCATGTTTACTTGGTCATCTGATCTTTGTGGTATTTTTGAAGAAAATAAAGGTACTTTTTTTTTTGCCTCGCTCATGCATTTTTACTTGTCTCTAAACTAGTTTTCCAGACATTTTTCAAATAAATTCACTAAATTCTTATGCACTGTATTAGTTTCTCATCTAAACATTAAACAGTAAGAATTTGAGATGCTTCCGAGTGTAGATTTATTGGTGGCAGCCTTTGTCCTATATTCATGCTTTTATAGCACGTTGGAATTTTCTTTTGAAACCCTCATTGTGTCTGCTCTTATTCTTTTCCTGCTAAAGAGAGAGATGCTTATGCGGTGTTTGATCCCAGTAAATTTCTTTAACATGTAGCTTTTTGTTTCACTGATTACACCATGAAAGAGGAGGATATGCCATCACAGCCATCACAAAAAAAAAAAAGAAAAGATACTTAGTACAAAAGTTAGCAACCCTTTCTTGAATGAGCCCTCTACTTACTAACAAAATGAGATCCCTTTCAAAGGTAGGAGTAACAAGATGGCAGAAAGTGATGTTCTGTGTCTGTTTGTTCTCAGTTGGGGAAAGGAGGAATTGGCTCTTCATCTCCCTATGCTTGGGCCTGAGCAATTAGGCTGCTCTCCTGATGATATGCTTTCACAAGTGTTCATTAAGAAGCAGCAGGATGCTGATTTTACTCTACTTTTCTGTGTCACCAGGATTTTCAGTTTAGCAATAGAAAATCATGCTTAAGCAGCTGTTGGATCAGGCCATCGTATTGGTGAGGCAGTTGTCTTCTGTTTTCCCTCTGACGAGAAAGTTGAACAAAGGAATTCCCAAGATTAAACTGCGATGCTGGATGCTGGATCGTAAACCCATTTAGACTGAAGCTTCTGCAGAGACCAGTAGCTTGCTTACAAACAATTCAGGAGGACTAACTATAAGAATCAGATAATTTAATTTTCTGTGAGTTAAACTATCTCCACTGAATTTTAAATTATCTCCACTACTTCTTGAGTTGTGGATTCTGCAGAAGAAGGATGGTTTTAGCTATAGTTCAGTTCAAGAAGCTTTGCTGGCATGGAAGCTTTGTTGATGAGACTTGACCAGATGTAAACTCCTTGTTGGGAGATTTCACTGAATGAACTTCTGTTTAAAAACTATTTCTAGCTGTCTATGGAGTACTCAGGTCTATGGGGCTGACACACGTGATATGGCAATTTTATGGGGGGTCAGTTCTAGGGCTTGACCTGCAATTAATGCACATTAATTGAAAATCTGCTGAACTAAAATGATTGCATTTAGTAAATAGAGATGTTTCATGAAGAATGGAGTTCTCAATTCATCAAAGTGATATCAAATAATTTTATCTACTTTGTACTGTGTTTTTGCAACGTGTTTTGATTGTCAGCTTTGTAAAACAGCTTTGTAGTTTGTAGTTAGAAACATTAAAGTACATTCCTTTTATAGCATATGAATTTATATCTCAATGCATAAACCATGTTAATCTCCAGAATTTGGGAATATTGCTTAAAATAACCACAGTTTTTATTATCTTATTAGTGTTTAAAACGGACATCTGAGATCTGTGACAAAAAGCCCCCAAAGGTAGGTAGAGCAGATTTTTATTTGCCTGTCTCCTTATGGTCAACTTGCAGGGAGCATCAGCTCAGTTCTATAAAAAGTTAAAATAGTTACCTTTGAGTATATTGAGCAAAAGAATGGTCATGGCTGGCTGTGGGCAGGTGCTCAGCTCATTGCTAGCCAGTTAATCAGAGACTTGGCTGGCAAACCAAAGGAAGGAATGTAAATTTGTGTTGAAGTTCTAGTAGCACGTTGTTACTGGAGTTGAATAAAGGTTTTAAAGCAACAAAATCTTGCTGAGTCTTGCTGCCATCGCTTTTGGAGATCAACAGCAGACTATCTCCAGGCTCTGCGTAAAGCTTCCCCCGACACAGCAGGGATTTTTCCACAAACGAAATGCTGTGTGTGTGTGTGCACGATGGATAAAGTACAGCCAGTTCTTCTCAAATGTGGGCCTTAGATCCTAATTGCTTAGTTTGTCCTGTCCTTCTGGAATTAATGTTGAATCAGTACAAGGATAATCTGAGACTGAACATTGGGTTTAGCTTGGGCTTAGGAAACTGTTCTTCTAGATCATTCATCAGATAGCTCAGGATTTTATGCGAAATTACTGCTTGTGTCTCTTTATGCTGGAGCCACGAGTCTCTTTTGTTCAGCCTAGTGATCTTGCCTTACATATCATGTTCAGCGATAAAGAGATGCGTGTTTGGAACTCGAATAAATATTCTGGACAGGATATATAGTATTTCCATTTGTAGTGATGGAATAAGGCTATTGCTTTTATAAATCTCACTATTCAGGAGCGCGTATGAATAATTCAGTCGGGAGCCTAAGATCTTCCTATATTGCAACCTGCTCATTATTCGGGATTTCTCGTTACAGTCTGCTGTTGCCTTAGCAACATTCTGAAAATTAGGATTGCATCTCTGAAAAAGCTTTTGTTTATCTAGCCCAGCCCGCTCTCTGCTCTGTAATATTGCAGGATGCATCTCAAGTGGATACTCTAGGTCCCAGCCGTCGTTGTTTAAAAAATAATGATCTCCTCCTAGGTGGCATTAATTGAAGATTGTTCTCCTTTTTTAACTATTCATAGATATTAAATATGCTGATTTACCTTGAAAGTCCCTTTAGTGGCTGATAATGTCCTTCCATTATGTCGTTTGAGTAGAGATGCTTTACTATAGGGATGTGCGAGAAAGTGAAAATCCCCTGTTGACTCCGGTCATTCTTCTCAGGGCTCTTCCCTCTCCTTCCTGCTCTCTCTTCCCTCCGTTTCCCCTCTCCCTGTTGCCTTTTATATGAGAAGTCAGAGCTTCTTTAGCTTTGAGTGCTTTGGGATTTAAAAAGACCTTTCCTTTTACTCACGAAGTTAACGTTAGACAGATTTGCGGAGGGGGGAGGATGTTAACAAAGTCCAAGGAAGTGTTAATGCTGCAGCTAACAGAAGTCTCTCTCAACTTGAGCTCTTGCTGTTACAAGTTGAACATGTTTCTCTCACAAGATGTACCAACACCATTTACTTCTGGAACAGAATGAAGGGGTGGAGCTGATATTCTGGACCTTTTTCTTTTTGGAAGGGAGAAAAAGAAATTGAAAAACAATATTAAAAATATCCAGCTTCCCAAACGCTCTCCCCTGTCACTAAACAAGAGAAAAGCCCCCCCAGTCTTTTTCCCCAGCCCCCCTTCTATATGTGGTTCAGACCCTCATTCCCAGTTGTGTTGTCACTTGGTTCAGCCCTACAGCTGCTAGTTCCTTTCTGTTGGTGTGGAGGGAGCACGAACCTGCCCCGAAGGGCGCTGGTCGCTCTTGGTCTTCCTGACCTGTTGATCTTCAGGTGTGAATAATAAAGAGGGCTCGTACTGAATTGGCAAGCTGTAGTCAAACTGCACTTCAGAAAATTACTTATTTGTCTGGATAAATCAGGTCTCCCTTGGTTTAAGCTAATACATTCCTTAGTTTTTTACCTCTGAAATACTTGAAGCTTGGGACTGATGAGAGGAGAAGTTGCTCTTCCTGGTCTCAGTTGAAGCCTCCCCCTTACCAGGCTTTCCTAGCGTTAGGCACCTGGCAGCTGAAGGCCAGCTCCTGCTCGTAGTTGTTTGGGATTCTTTGGGGTGATAACCCAGCAATTTGAAGTCAGCTTCCCAAACAGGGGCTTTTACAAATATGAGAGAAAGTATATTGCTTGGGTTTTTGTTGTCTTGGGAGTGAATGTTGTTATTTGGAAACTTCTATTTCAGCTGTCCCTTTGTAGAAGATAACAGTGGTTTAGAAGAAAACAGCTTCCTACAGGTCCCTATTCTCACTTTTTTTGCCTTCACAAACCTTCTCAGTGTATCTTTTTTCTGGAATAGACAAAAACTTGGTTTTATTGGTAGCTTGATAATGTTTTTACCAAAAAATTTTTTCTCTCCCCACACTCACCCTTCCCCTCAGTATTTCCCCACCACCACCTAGCCCGATGTGAATTGCTCCTTGTTTTTGAACAGCGTGGCCTCACGTACTTTATGGATACCAGGTTTTGTTTTGAAAAAAATGGTGGGAGTAAAATGGAAAACTATATCCAGTGACAACACTAATGGTGGTTTTTTTTTGTTTTTTTTTTCTGAGGGTTAATCCTTCAAAAGTTTTTAAACCTACGTTATCGTCTGGAACCTTCCTATGTCTGACCCACTCTGTCAGTTCACTTACCCAGTTGCTTATGGGGAAGCTCAGGCAAAAATTATCAGAGATGTTACTTTTTATTACAGACTGTTGTGTGTTTTTCATTACAAAAAATAACATGAACATCATGTGCCTGAGAGGCTATTACAGCATATTGGTTTTGCTTTTGGCACTTAGAATGACCTTAAACCCCAAACAGCAAGTGAGAAGTAGCTTAACTTTTTGCTCAGCTAACGCCTGACCATTTGGATGAAAACATCTAGAAGCACAATATTTAAACAAGCCTGAACTTTAAATTTCTCCTTAACTGTAGCTTATATCAAGATATGAGTGCACAACTAGACATAGCATGTTCATTAGGCTTGCACCAATTTACCATCTTCAGTCTAAATTTGCAAATGATTTTTTTTTAAACTTTTTTTTAATCACCAATGCAATAGGTTAGATGGTTTGTGGAGAAAATGTGAAGGTCTTGAAAGAGCTATAGCCATTTTTAGTAATAACAGGATGAGAATGTTCAGTAATAGGAACAGCTGGGGGTGGAAGGACAGATTACGGTGATAAAACCTGTATCTGACAGAACTGAGTAACTGATCTTTAGTCTGTAGCCTATTTTGTGATGTATTCTCTCCTTTGTTTAGCATGAGGCATTTTTCAGTTGTTTGCTTAAACTGCAGAAATTATACTTGATTTAGTTTATTAAACAGCAATGTTTTCTCTAGATCTCAAAAGTCAGTCTGTGTTTGAATGTTATATGGATGTTTTTCTTCCAGGTTATGGAAACAGGCTAGAGCTTCAACGGGTGGGTCTTTCTTTTCCCCTTTTTGTACAGCACAACTATCCAGGTCTCAGAAAGAGAAAATGATGGCTTTTTAAATATGTTCCAGTGTGCCTTCTAGAGAATAAAAAAATAAGTATTTTTTGGGTGCTTTTTTTCATCTCTAAGCACAAACTTCAGGATCAGAATTAAGGCAATGGATGACAGCCTCAGTAACTTCAGGATCATCCTCTACTGGAATTTGCGTTCTGTTAATTCTTCCTCACCATTTGACAGAATTGTGGTGCGTTCCTCCCCCCCGCCCCGAAAAGTCTGGTCATGTGACTGTTAGTTTTATAGAACTGTAAATAATTATTTAATTATGTAATTGTAAACAACACCAAATGTTTACTTACACCCAGAAACATATTTGATATTTATCCAGTAGGTTGTTTTAAGTGCTTGTAAAGAGGTCTTTAGTCTTGAATTCTGCAAATGCTAGAAGCATTTTTAGCTTGTTTTTAACTGTATCCAGTACTCTAGGCTTTTTAGTTAACAATAAGACAATCTTTATCAACAATCAGCCCTACAGGTGGGCCTACCAGACAGACAGCGCTTATCTCGAATCTATTGTCCAGAAGGAATTTGAAATATAATTGCATTTAAGAGTAGATGTGCGTAGTCAGTGTTTTGGGGTTGTTTAAATTTAGGGCTGTGGCTTAAGGCCTGCTGTATTTAGATCTGTGCATCACTTTGTCATTACCAGAGCTAATTGGTAACCAGAGCTAATTGGTGACCAGATCTTAAACATCAGTAAAATTTTCATTTCTGCTAGTAACAAAGAGGATACATTTCACTTCTTGGAACGAAATCAAAACTGCAGAGAAAGATGTTTATTATTGTAAGTTCATTTAATTCTAAACTGTCCTTGTGGCGCAAAGTGATGAAACTGCAGCACTTGTCAATTTGTGCTTCCTTGGAGGGGCAGGGGTTTGTAGTGAGGTTATGGGGTGCAAACACAAATTAGGCATTCATGACCAGTCTGGAGTAATGTAAGCTCTCTAACAGTGGAGATTGGGACATTTCTGTTCAATCAAATGTCTAGAGATTTATTGGAAGTTCAGAAGAGACAAATTCAAGATCAGTGAAGTGGATGAAACTTGGTGTGATGAAAAGATGGCTTCCTTTGGAACCTTTGTTCTGTTCATGTGGCTAGGCCAAATGTTACATACTGAAGTGTCTCTCTCCCTCATGTAACTGAGACAAGGTGGGCTATTTTCTTTGGGTTTACAGGTAAACTTCATTTTGGAATTGGGGTAAGTGGTCTACTTAAAGTAGCCCATTTTAATTTTTTTTTTAAAAAAAAAAAAAGGCTTTTTCCTTTATCAAGCTTTCTCTTAACTAGTCTGTTGGTCCGGAAGGTTGCTATGTATCCCACTCTGCATCTACAAAGAACTCATTTTCTTCTTCATTCATTCTTGCTAAAAGCAAAGGTTGTCTTTAGATAACATGTTTCAGTGTGTTAACTGCATGCCTCCTCCTCCAGAAGTTTGCATCCCTCCTTTTTGGTCCTGAAAATGTAAAGGCCTGGAGATCATAGTATGTGGGTCAGATACCAGTCTGGGGACGCTTTGTGGTGCACTTTGGCCACTTACTGCATTGTGTAATTTCTTGTGTTTAAAAAGCATAAATAAATACTAATTTCCCCTATCGCTTGTCTTTAGGGTTTCAATGCAACCGTCACAGGGAGTATTCTTTTGTCAGGAGAATGGTTTTGAAGGGGCTGTCCCTCTGTGGCATATCTTTGCTCTTCTTGAGCAAGCCTGGAGAATATTTCCTTCTTTAGTAAGCATCTGATTGTTTTCTAGACAGTTTTTCATTTATCTCTTGACTATCTGTCCTTTGTGTTTGTGTGTTATTGCTTTGAAATTTAAATTTAATTGAACTTTGCATATTGGTTTCTGAACTTATAATGCCTATTCTGTAAGATAGTTTTCTGCAAATGTAATTGTGTATTTGATAACATACAATTTGCACGTGTTCTTAGCTGATCTTCAACTATGTTAGGGTTGCTAATGTTCCGGTAAACTACCCCAAAGTGCTCCAACGTGTGTTTCTAGGATGTAAGCTTAGGATAAGTAGAAACTTATTGCTCCTGTGTCGTTTCTTGTTTAAGAGAAACATTAAGGTGTTATTTTTATGATATACAGTTCAAATTATTTTCCCACTTCACATGCTTTAATGAGTTCTTTCTGTGTTCTTTTACATGTAGTTGTATCTGGCATAATTTCTGTAGAAAGACATTCAGAGAGCTGTAGACACGTCATCAAGTGAGCATTTATGCAGTATGTTTCCTAGGCAGGAATACTTTGGGTAGCTATTGTTCCCTCTCTAAATCCCGTTTTCCTTTTTAATATTAAGCACAGATGTCCTGAAGAGTATTTTAATATTAAGCTGTAATTTATTTCATGTCTCTTAAGGAAAACTTTGATTGTTGCAGGCATTGATGGTTTTCTTTTGGTTTCAATATAGTGTTTGTAAGGAAACCCTGTGAAGGGATTAAAAGTTTTTTTTTCTGTTAGCAATTGTAATAACTAAATCTGCATTTTGGGATCTTCCGCTGTAGAGTACCTCTTTTCTTTCATTTTCTCCCCTCACTTCAGTAGTGTTTTCCCATCTCCCACTTTAATGAAATCCACCACTAAAACCACACGTTCCTGCACCAGTCTATATGGAAGAGCAGCAACTGAAAGAGAACAACCGGATGGGAAGGAAAGGAGAGTGGAGTTGAACAGATGGTACAAACTTCAGTAGGAGGGGTTCAAATCCACTCTCGCTACAGCGATGGGGCAGAAAAGATCCTAGATATTAAGCTAACATTTTGCACCTACTTAATGTAGGTGTTGAATGTTTCCCTACGCCCATTTTGAAATTTAAATAAACTAAATGTTCTGTTTTTTTTATTGCCTTTCTTATTAGCTTATATTTGTAACAATATGTAAAAGGGACACCTTTTAGTAGATTGGAGCTGATGGAAACTAACTGCAGACAGTCTTGTGGAATACTGTACTAGTAGCCAGATTGTACTGATGCCTTCATATTGACACTTCCATTTTTATTTAAAATTCTGCAGCTTTAAAGATACAGGCCATTTTATTATATTGATTCCTAGTATAAATGTTTTAGTTAACTTTGTCATACCTTTGTAAGGTGTTTTTTTTTATTATTCAGAAGTATTTCTGATGATGGTAGTAGTTAATAGAACAATTGGCCACTGGTATACATCACATCTTCCAGTTGTCTGACTGTTTTTAAGAATCTGTTTCTAATTATCTGCTGTTATCAGCAAGACTGCAATTTATAGAACAGTTACAGAAAGGGAAGCTGTTAATATGAAGCTTATTTCATAGTGCTGATACACGTCTGAAGTCTTAAGAGGAGCCATCCCATGGTGCTAGTGTAGACAGGGTATAATAGCAACTACCAGCCTGCTTTGATCTTAGAAATTGGAAAAGTAGGACATTCTAAGCCATCAGATACATGGTCTAACGCTTTCAGGAGAGAAAGCTATTACAGAATCTCCGCTGCTGGAAATAATGAGAAACAGTGAACTTCTGGAAAGAGAGAAGATTATCTCTGTTATCTGTGTTATCTAATAGAAGCTGGACAGCTAGAAGGTGGGGATTATGTGAAGTGCCTTGTGGAATTCACTGAAGGCTTTTTTTTTTTCTTCTTATATACACTCTTGCTGAAGGGTGAGCTTCTAGTTACAGGCAAGTGTGAGAACGTGACCGCTATTCAAATTTTTAATCTATCAGATCAGACCAATGAAATTGTGGAAGGGGGGGGGAAATTGTTTTGCTTTACTTATGAAAAATATTACAGACCATTCCATCCTCTCCTGTAGGATGGCAGCCTCCAGGATAGGAGTTAGAAAAGCTAATAAAAGCCAAAAAGAAATAAGTATCTGATGTGCTCTCGATACTACAGTCTGAGGGTGTGGAAGTTTCAGGGAAATCAAGGAAAATTTTCTGAGACACAGTGTGGAATATTACACAGTGGATTATTGCCCAGTTCTCCTTGGTTTGCCATTGGTGCTTCTTTGTTTCCTCTTCAGTGTTAGCTGTAGCATGTTGCTGATCTTACTAATTAAAAAAAATAAAACAACAAAAAGCCGCTAGACTCAGCTGGTGAGAGATGACAGCAGAGCTGCATGGAGTGAGCGCTACCCCCACTTTGCAGCAGTGGGGGAATGGGGGCTTTAAAGGTAGAGCACAGAGGTGGCAGAAGAGAACACCAAGGATGGTTTAGACCTGTAACAGGCAGTAGCAGCCTCAGTACCGAAAGATCTTTTTGTCTGTTTTTTGCCTCCCCTCCGTGGAGCCCCAAGTGAGAAACACTGCTGCATTTGCCTTCCAGCTTGACTTGGTATGCGGTAGCTGGAGAGCCAGCGGTGCAGCCAGGGATTGTCGTTCTGCAGAAGTACTGTTGAGCTGTGTGGTGGTGCTACAGTACAGATGGGGTGGTGATAGCAGCTTCTCACAAGAAGATGAGAGAAGCCTGGTACTGACTTTGGAAGTAGGATAATTAGCATATCGTACTAGCTGTCTGTCTTTTTTCTACCCTTCTGTTTGACAGCGTTTTTCTTCTTTACTTGTGTTCTGATAGCAGCTGTGTGCCAGTTCAGAAAATATCATGGCATTTGTACTGCTGAGGAAAAAACTGCATTTAGCTGCTAGCACTGGGAACTAACTTACTGATATTTTGTTGTAGTTATGTTCACAGTGTCAAACCAAAGATCTAAAAATATTTAGAAAGGAAGATAATATCTTTCAAAATGGTTTTATGCTACTTTTGTCTCAAATATCAGAATTTATTTTAGCGTAGAACAAATTTTTATTCTGGGAGCAGTCTTGCTGTGTTAGAGAATGGTAATAGTGCAAGTGATTACAATCCCTACAGCCATCTTACAGCACAGTCACGGCTTCTGATGCTTTATCAGTTGCTTGTGAATTGCTAACGAGGAGCTCGCTGTAGGCTCCGTGCATGCTGGTGGTGGTGCATGGTGACGTGTAGGTGCCACTGGCAGCACGGCGCTCTGCTCTTGCTTTCCTATTGTCTGAGTGGCTTCAGCCAGTGCCTCGACTGCTTCAGCATGGCCCTGCCAGTGCCCAGGCATCAGCTGAGTGCCTGTGCTGTAAGCTCCCTAAAAGTGCAGACAGCCTCCTATGAGAAGTGATGGAAAGTATGCCTTCAGGGACTGCGTAGGGATGTAACGCGCCTATAGGATGCAGGTATGTCAGTTCAGAAGTAGTGCTTAAATAATACCTGAAAGGAGGAGAAGAAAATGTCTGCAGACAAACCACAGTTTGCATTTGGTTTTCCTTTTTGCCACAAAGCCATTTTAAGGCCTCATCAATTAACACAGATGATTGGTGCCTAAATCTCTTTTCTGTAAACATTTAACTTTAAAATAATCCTTTTTCTTATATCATCTGGTTTAATAATGGCATTCTTGCTAACTCTTATTTATTGGTTATTCAAGTGGTGCTAGGATTGGAAAACCTTTATGTTCTGACAAAACCAGACAGTTTCCTAGTTTGCAAAAATGGAGGTGTCTTTTTAACAGTGCTACTGGTTTTTTCCATTGGAATGAGTAACTGTAAGTAAGATTGAGATTTTTTTTTGTGAAAACCTTTGAACTGAATAGACTTCAAATCAAGATAGCAAGACTATTTACAGTAGGCTACACAGAAATGTTTTCCTTTGCAGGATGTTGACAACTTTATTGTGGACTAAATCTCCTTTTCTTGAGATACCAAATAGTTTTGGGTGGTTATTTAAAACTTGTGGCAGTTAATTTCATGGAGATCAATGGTCACTTCAATTTTTTTGAAGTTTCCTCACTGACACAGCAGACATCAGAATTCCTATGGCTTTGTCATAGACTGAACACTGCTAAAGAATCAATTAGGTAGATGGTTTTAAAACTTTGATTTGGTATTAACTGATATTTATAATGAGCGGATCTTTGTTTTTTTTTTTTAAGCTGCCAAATAATATGTGTGTGTCTTGTGTCTGTGAAGTAATATTTAGTGAAGCTATGGAAATAACGCATAGGTGAGCATATCGATATCAGCCCATGGAAACACTTGTGGCATTTGTCATTTGTTGTCATGTTGTTTCTTTGTCTTTGTGTGAATTTTCTGGTTTTTTTTGTTGTTTTTTTATATCTTCATTGTACTTTTGCTAGGTGAGACCATAATGGTGTGGTAATTCACCAAGTGTGTGACTCTTATCTTGGGGAAGGGGGGGGGAAATGCCTGTTGACGCTTTCGTTTCATAGCTTTTTTTATTACCGAACCTATTTCATGATCTTTAGTATCTTTGGCCCCTAGAGACCCTTTTTTAAAATACCTTTTTCAACATTCTGAGGAAAAACATCGTTCTTACTATTTTGAAGTTGATGTTACGTGTTTAAACAAACTAAGAATAGAAAGTGGGCGGTTGGAGTTTGTTTGAAACGTGAAGTGGCTTGAAGTTGGTGTGGGGATATGGCTGCAGGACTGCATACATCTGCAGCAGAGCTCCCAGAGCAGAAACAGCTTAAGAGCCAGGGGGAGTCTTTCTGCTGCCAGTTAGCTTACATCGTTCAGAGAAACCTAAGCCAGCAAAATCGTCGTCAGCACAGTTACATGTACAGAGCTTTTCTTGGTACAGCAATGTCTTGTGAGAAGGGCATTCATTTTTTTACTTCCCAAGCCAACTGAACTACGGTAGCAAAACTAAAGATAAGCCATGTTTTATTTCGTAGGGATTTCTAAATAGTTTTTCCTCCTGTCTTAGGCATGCAAAAAATGGGGAGGAGAGGCTTGGCTGTTCAATACTTACTTTCTACTAGCCTAATGCTTTGTTGTTTCTAAGTGTGTGGTTTTTGAAAGGGTAATGCTATAATGTTCAGGCTAAATGGCTTTTGTCTGCCGACATAAGGTGTCCAGTGCAGGTGCTTGCCTGTGAAACAGTGATATCAAAAATAGTTTTCATCTGTCTTGAAGCCTGTTTCAAAAATTCTTTTCTTTCCCTCTGTCTCCCTCTTCAGCCAAAAAAGCAAGGTGAGAACGGAACTGGTCCTAACATCACTACAAGTTCAAATGCCGTATAAACTACTTGGATTATTTCAGTTACTCGAATGAGAGTCGACTAGCCACAGAGTTGTGTTTTATAACAATACACATCAGCTAGTCAAGTTGGTTTTCATCCAACACAATTGTTCAATGTTAGAATTCTAATTTCATCAGCAACCCTGCATCTGTTGAAACATGTGGACTGAACTTTCCTGGTCTGTTGGAGGACATCTGTTGGTCAGGATGATGTATAGTTCCCCGAGGCAAACAAGGATTGCATTTTTTTTAGACAGTCTAGTATGCCAGCCTTTTTCTTCTCCTAAATGATTATGGTTGTCTGAATTTTTTATATTAGAAGTGCATATTTTGGCACCGTACAAAACCACCTGAAGTCTGAAAGATTTAGTTGTTAGCTGGAAGCACCTTAGGGGGAACCTCTTTGACGCCTTACGCTGCAGCAGTGGCTGCATGCTGAGGACTGTTTCGTTCACCAGGAGGAAGCCGGCATGGTTGTTTACTTCCTTGGCTGTACTTGGCTCTGATCGTTCATATCCTAAAAGTCCAAAGTGAAGTCCAAGAATAGAACTAATAAGAGAGCAGCAGCACTGTGTGTGGAGTGGAACGGCTGACCCTCGTGAGGACCCAGTGCTCCAGGTGACTGCAGCAGTGCTGTATGGTGCCAATGCTTTCAGTCAGTGTGCATGGAAACCCTCCTAGGGCAGAAATTTCGAGTTACAGGTAAAGATCACTCTAGCCTTGCTGGGTCTTAAACTCCTTATTCTCATGTATGCGGGTGTATTCCTGAAAGGGCTATTTTGATATTCTTTGTCACTGTCACATAAGGGTTTCTTTTACATTCAGTAGGGGACTAAGAGTAGGTAAGGTAGGGTTAAAAAAGCTTAGGTTATTGCTCAGAATTTATATATAGATATATATATATAAAGGGGGGCGGATGCAGACAGGGTGCCAGCTGCATATAATGCATCTTGGCTTCTCACTTGCCTGTTGCTGTGAAAGGTGTCCTCTTTTTGGCTGTCAGCAGTTCTGTGAACAACGGTAGTGTCCAGCTGATAGCCTGATAACTGTATTATTTTTAAAATTGTTTGGGAGATTCTTGGTTTCCTGGCAAGTTTTGCATGCTACAGAGGTCTTTTAGCGTAATGAACTCCAGGACTGTGAGGACAGGTTTCTCTTTATTTTTTTTCTGATGTGCAGCATTATTGTGTTGAAATAATGAAGTGCTGCTCACCTGTACCCAGGTTGCGTAGGTTTGAAGCAGACAGATGCTTGAGAGAGATATTCTGCCGAATCTTGCTGTTGTGGCTTAAATAAGAGACCAGCTATATAAAGCCAGTGCAGCAAGATTAGCTAGAGCATGCCTAGAGGAGCCTTTTATCAGGTTTGCAACTCTGGGATTTCCTTCTGTCTTCTGCATTTCCTTTGGAGACAGGTTGCTCAAGTAAGGCTGCAAATATCCTGTGCTGAATTTGGTGCTATTTTTGTCTAGTTGGCTTTGGCTTTTTTTAGTGACGTCTACACGCTCCATAGGAGGTAGGGCATAATTTGCACTGACAGGGGAATGTATCCAGCCCTTAATTAATTTTGTAAGAGGCAGAGCAGCTCCATGGTATGCTTTTGTATTTGCATTCATCATCATACTGTTTCTTTGAAAATCTGATTACTAAATAGCTTGCTAATTGAAACAAATAAAAAGTATCTTCTAATGCTAATGCAGTAAATAGCTTTCAGTTGTCAACTGATTAGTGTGTAACCTAAACATCTCTGTAGATAGCAGCACTGGGAAAAGCATACAGCTTTGATTTAAATGTGGTGAAGTCAGTGCAGCATGGATTCATCTGTACAGCGTTTTTCGGTACGTAAATGTAAGCAATCAGGGATTTTTTTGATTCATGCTTCAAAAATGGATAAAGTCCTTATTTAAATGCCGTGCTATTAATGATTTCTGCACAATATCATAGCTTAATAGGGAACCTGCCCTAATTCAGGTTCCCAGCAGGACTAATCTCTTCCAAATACAGGTGCCCAGCATTTTGCTAATCTTTTTGTCTTGGAATTTATCACCAGGCTATCAGGTAATATATAGAATTTTCTGTTTTTTTCCCAAAAATATTAATCTGCACCTTCACATAGCTGTAGTTTAATTGCACTGCTGCTATTGCACTGTCCTTACCTGACCCCTGTTGCAGACCTCACCTAAGTCGCGCCTGCAAAAAGAGGGACGTATGGTTCTTTCTCCGTTCCTCTTGTTGCTAACTTCATGCTGGCTAGCACTCATAAAAGCCTTCCTGTGCACCACGGGAACTTGGTAGCCAGCAAAAACCTACCTTAGCTAATGGCCTTCGTGGTTCTCAGTCCATTTGTGGTGACTCACGGCAGGGAAGAGTTCAGCAGGTGCAGCGGTAGAGGTGGGACCACACTCCAGTAGCATGGGGCAGAGGGATGGGGGGAAGGAAGAAGTGAGACCTTCGCTTTTTAACAGCAGTGGTTTTTGTTGATTTACCTGCCTGAATAACCAGTCTTACTTGCCAAAAGTAACTGTTTCCACTTTGCGTTTGTCTAAGAACTGAATAGAGGTGGTGATCCTCAAGAACTAAGCAGTAGCTGGATGCAGTAATTCTCTTTTCGTTATACCCATAGGTTTTGTTAACATAAGAATGAGCTAATTTTGATCAATATCTTTTTGCTTAAGGCATAAATGTTTTCCTCTTTCATCCTAACAAAGAAACACATGTAACTTTTTGTGTTTTTGGTTGGTTGGGTAGGTTGGTGTTTGTTCTAATCATAGAAACCCTGAGGTTATGCTGCTAATACAAATAGGTTTATATTGTGCTTAAGTGTTGCCGAGAATAATTGAGGTGAAAAATAGCTGGAAAGGTTCTTGTGTGGCAAGGCAAAATTTTATATAGGTGTCTTCAGAGATCTTTTTTCTTTGTGGGGAAGGTCCTGAATTTCTCTCAGTGAAGAGAGAAGGGAGGAAAAAAGATCATACTTCCCCATCCGAGAAAGGCTTGTGTCACCAAACTGCTAAGGATACATCAAGACTGTTCCCTGAGACTTTGCTGTGCTCATCAGTCAGTTCTTCCACTTACGCTGGAGGGAGTTACCTCATGTGTAAGTTATGGTGCACATGTAAGTTATGGTAAGAAGCTTATGATGCTAGTGTTTTTGTCTTATTTTTTTCTTCATGTAGCTACTTCTGGAACAGACATTTTGAAATAATATGGATCCTCTAGCAAGCTCAGCTCTCCCAAAGGAAAAATCTTGAGGGGAATCTACAAATTGGCATGTAGACAGTACACCTTCTTACAAGGGCAATGCTAGTCTAGTCTTTTTGTAGTGAAGGTAATTGTTGTTTAGTACAGAGCATTTTTCTGCATTTTTTTCCTTCCTGATACTTCCTCTCTAGGGAAGATTAATCCTTATAATCCTGCTTCACAGAGAATAGAGGCAAGTAAACCCAGTGTTGATTCTTCTCGGTTTCATGGAATACAGCATGCAGAGTATAGAAAATAACCTACCACCGTGATTCCTCTGGGCTTGTGTGCATGTATTTCTTTTAAGTAGAGGAATGACTCTGTGACTCCAAGCTAGCAGAAATGGGAAATAAAATGCAGCAAAAGCAAACCAGCAGCAAAACTGTGCAATTGTTTATATGTTTTATTGGACTGATTTAGTTTGTCCTCAGCTGTATCCCAGCTAAGCTTTGAGTGCGGTGCCCAGGCTCTTTACTTAATTTCATGGTGAAGACCGTTCTTGCAGTTCTCAGTGGGGAATTCCTGATGCTGGTTAGACAACTTTTGTGTTACATCCGATGTTCATCCTTCCTAGGTTTGCTTTTCTGAAAGACATGGAGTGTTTGGAAGTATGAAGTGTTTTTGTAAGCGTACAGGAAATGTAGAGGTACCAGGGAGAATCACTTTCTGTTTGTATCTCTTCTCACATTTAGCATATGGAAAATGCACAGTGACCTGTAACAGAATGATGCAGGCTTCCATATGTGTGCAGGAAGCTGGGGCAGGTACGAGCCTTGCTTACTGCCATCTCTGTGCCTTAACGTTTGCTATTACCTTCCCCCAATTCCTGCTTGATCTTATATCTCGCCTGGCTTGCCCAGGGTTGCTGGCCTTCTACTGCTAGGATAGACAGCTCGATTGCTGTCTCAAGTTTAAATATTCATTTTCACTTTTTTTTTAATATGCCAGCAAAGGTAAGCGTTGCAGCAAGCATGGCTTTCTCTATATTTACATAAATGTGAATATCTGGTTTCAGGGCGAGTACAGATGGATAATCAAGTTCCAGCCTTTAGTGCTTGGATATAAAGCAGCTCCTGAAGAGAGGTACAGCTTTATCTGAACCTAGAGCAAATGCTGAGTGCTGAGACAAGGCAAATGGCTGCGTACAGTTCGGAAATTTCTGAATGACTTGCAACAAGCCTCACTGGGAATTTAGCTCTGGCTGTGATTTAGGCTGTCAGGTTAAAGGTTAGGCACACTTCTAACAAAAACGAGAGAGGTATTGTACCCAGCAAGGGATACTCTTTAGACCTGTGCAAGAATTCTGGTGAAATATCTAATGAACGTGTTCAAGAAAGAAATCTTAGTTTTCCCTTTCTGCTGACAGTGTGTCCACTTTGCACGTTGAATATAATTTCTCCCCCCCACCCTTCTAAATCCAATTTCCTGCCCTGCATTTGATTGATAACAATTATTTAGACAGCTGTTCGGTGTTTTGTTTTCTTTTTTTTCCCAACTGTGATGGTATCAGCAATTGCTTCAACAAGGAACGGAAAATCACCTTCTGTCTTTGTCTTCTTTTCAAAAGAAAAAGAATCGATTTTTTTCTGTCATGGGCAAAGCAAAGCTTCCTATCTCCATCTCCATTGCCTACCAAGGAGCAGATAGAACTCTTGATGCCTATTACAGAAATTGGATTAAGTTGAGTAGATCCTGTTCCCAGAAATATCCTCGCTCATTACAAGTCAATTTAGTGGTTTGCAAATGATGCTTTTCAAGTCAGATACTGAAACAAAGGATCCAGTGGTTTCCCACATCATGATTCTGTCATAAAACTCATCAGTGGCTTCGCTTGATGTCTTTTTTTATCACTTGTTCTCTGGATTGTACAAAAGAAAGCAGTAAAAGCTCAACATTGATAATTTTTGTTCTTTTTTGCTGCCCGAAGCATATGCCTAGCTAGTGCTAGGCAACCATCTCGCAGCTGATAATAATTTTCCCTCTGAAAAGGGGCACTTTCAGAATAGTGTCTAGAAGAAGTCGTTTCTGCTTTTCAGAAGAAGTAAAAGAATTTAGGGTGATTGGTGGTATAGTGTTATCAATGTGATGAAAAAGGAAGCGTGTACATTTCAGCAAACAAATGTAAGTTGCAAGTAATCGCAGAGGTTGAAGAACATAAGTATAAGGTGTTATACTCCTCCCATAAGTGCTGTCTAAACTGAATTCCTGCAACAGCTGTCCCTGTGCTTTCCATCTAGTGAAGAAGGTGCCCTTTGTTGCCACCTATAAAAGATGCTAAAATTGGAAGGCTTTTTTCATGAAACATATTGCTAGCAGTTTTGGTAGGGATTTTTAAGGGAAAACCAGGTGATGTTCTACTGCTAGTGTTTAAATCTGATCTTTTCAATCGTTTGGATTTTAGGGATAACTTTGGATAGCTTATTGCCATCCAGTGTATAGCCAGTATTGGGATTTAATATAAATACTTCATCCTTCGGTAGCCAAGAGAAGACAGAATTGTCAAACATACTTGTTGAATACTCCTCCCGTGCCAAAATGTTAATGCGACTACAGTGTGTTTGTGGACTGCAGCAATAAAGTGAAAATCAGAAAATGCACATTTGCTTGCTAGAACCTGTTTTCCCTCCAAACAGTAGGGTGATTCCTGAGGTCAGCCTTCTTGCTGCTTTTTCCTGCCCTGCGTGGGACACAAGAAGTGAGTGTTCAGATACACGGGGAGGTGAAAGGGGAGGGGGGGGTTCATAAGGATGGTCTGTGGTTTGTCTGCAGCACATGAAGTTCCTGCTTTGTTGCCTTCCTGTGCCTTGTTACTTCCAATTTGTTCTGTCATCTGTAATCCTTTCTCCCCCATTAATGATTCAGTAAGTAGGATGTCAAAAAACTTACAAGCTTGAATCACAGCCCATTGTTTTACCTTTTTTTTTCATGCTTCTTTTAAATGAAATTTATTAAGCCAAAATGTTTGTAGCATCTCCTGTCCCTTATCAAACTGTTTGTTTCTTCAGATCTAAAACAGAATTTGTTGCTGGGCTTTAATCTCACCTCCAGGGCAACCTGGCAGCCTGTGGGCCACTGTGCCACTGCCGCAGTCTCCTGGGTCGTACCGGGAGGAGTACTGGAGTACTTGACACTGAGATACTGAGGGTGATGAATGAATGATGAATTAAGATCCCTTAGTGCTTCAGGAGGAGGTGTTAAAAGCTGAACACCGTTTAAATGATAATTTAACATCCTTCCTACTCAAATCTCTTTTTACAGGCTGGTGGGTTTTGGTTTCTTGCATGTTTTTTTGGGAGGAGAATGAGGTGCATGTGGGAGGAATACAATATTCATTATTTGCATGTATCTTCTGAAGTGTTGTCTTGTGCTGTTTTTCCAGTTATTGTTTTCCAGCACGACATTGTAGTATCTCTGGGTGTATACAAAGCAATTTGAATAAAGGCTGGTGAGAGCTGCTGTGGGGGAATGTGGAGAATGTGAAGTATTTGCTTGCTTTCCTTTCATTGTAAAGCCTACTGTCCATCTTCGGTTCTGTAGGTATTTGGGGAAACAAGACGCAGCTTTTCTCTTGTAAAGTCAGTGATATATTTAGCTAGCTTTCTGTTACTTTATATTAAACTGCAGAATTATTGTATTGACAGACAGTAAAACTGAGGAAGGGCTGGGCACTGTCACAGCCTGACCTTGTAATTTTGCTATTAATTGCTTTCTAGTGACCAACTGTAGCTTGTTGGAGACATTTAAAATCTTTCAGAGCAGGTCTTTTGGTCCCTTCTTCCTTCCTGTAAGGCAACTCATGTTCTAAGAGAACAGTTTAATGTGGGTTCTTTACTTAAATCGATTAAAATTGCGATTATAGCCATGGAATAAATGGCTCATTGGTTTCTTATTTCAACTCAAACAATTTGGATGTTTTTCACTTGTTTATTTTCCTGAAGTCATTCTAATGATCTTGTTACTGACATGGAAATGAAGTAGTTCAGCTGGGGTGACAGAAGGTATTCTTGATCTTTATTAGCATTTGTGCTGTTTTTAATAAGCACCTGTGTAGTTGTGAGAAAAGTGTCTGGGGAATGCAATATAGAGATCCTTTTCAGCATATCTTTCACAGGCTTGAAAGGTAGTTATTTATTTGTTTTAGGGTATTTCTGCTACCTTCATGGGTTGTGTTTCGTTTGATATTAGATGTCTCTTTCGTTGCCTACCACTTCAAACACATGCTTCAATGTGGGCAGTGGTGATAATTATTTCTCAGGAAAGCAAATCTGTAAAAGAGGGGAGATGGAACAGTGTTGGTTTTCTAGAAATTTGTAAACCCGCATTCAAGGGCAGTTCCTTTATTAAATAAAATAAAAAAATGTCTTCTGTAATTCAGGTTGCCTGTAATTCAGGTTGCAGATTTTGTGTTCTGCTTGTAGATTATTAAGTATGACAAAAAGAGAATTGCTTATGTTTACAGGATTTTCTGTGCTTTCATGGCTATTACTCCTCCACACCTACTGGGTTTCTTATTACAAACTGTCTTTTCAGACTCTTCTGGAAGATACCTGCTTGTTTATAGAAACAGTTTCACTAGGGATGCTAACAAAATGCTTATTATGACTACTTGTTAACTCTGTAATATAGAAATATTTTTGGAAGCCTGGTGAAAAATCTAGCTGTTGCTGCTAGCCTAAGCAAGTCATATGAGAAATGCACATTTATTCTGTTTGTTTTTTCTTTAAATGAGTTCAAGTTTTTGTGTTGGTCCCCTCCCCCTAAACATAATTATCATGTATTTTCTTTGTTGATTTTTAAAATCTGTTTGTTTATTTAGGCATTTGGAAGGGATGTTCTTGCTGATTCAAGACAACATAGTTCTGTTCAAGACTCTACACTGGGGATAAGGACATGGGACTCCTCCTGCCAGATTCCAGATGGTTCATTACAACTGACATCTTGGTTGACAACTGTGGAAAGGAACTTTGGATTATTTTATTTTATTTTTGTGGTAGACCACAATCCCCAAACTGTAGAACACATCAGGTAATAAATCAGATATTTGCTTAGACTTTTCTATACTCTTATTTTTATTATTTCCCTATAAAAGACTTTAAGCATGCAGAACTTACTCTTTTTCTTTAAAGAAATGGAGAATTCTTGATTTTACATCTTACACTGCAACTGAGTCATAGGAATAAGTTGTATTTGGTATTTCGTAGGGAAAACTGAGATGGTTCTGTTACTAGCTTTAATCATTAGAGTTCTCTATATTTATTATAAATTATTGTTATTAGTAATTATTGATAATGGTGATTATTATAATTGCCAAAGCTATTTTGTCTTTATTGCTTCTGGGAGTGCTTAATTTTATCAGGACCAGTTTCATTACATTTCATTACATTCAGTACTTGCCCCTTTGTTATTGGCAGCCAGGAGACTTAAAATGATTTAATGAAACTTAGTGTATTTGCACTCTTGGTACACTGTCATTTGTCTGTTTACTCTCAACCCTTTCAAAGTAAACCTGCCTGTAATTCCTTCTTCCTTTCAAATGAGAAAATCTTCCCCTGTTTCTGTTAGAATCTAATTTGATTTGGAGCGATGAAATGTTCAAGCGTTTATTTTTAAATACAGGAGGGAAAACCTGCAAGTGTTATCCCACAGTGTAGCTGTTTAGTTCTCTCATACAGATATCTGTGGTTATATGCCTCTTGATAAAAGTGGTGAAAATATGATGATCACTCCTTCCCTCTGATACAAGAAATGAGAAATACCATAACAGGAGTGCAAATCTTCATGGTAGTGAAATCATTTCTATTTTGGATAGCTGTTTAAGTATATGCGTTTATTTAATTTAAAAATCCTCAGTGATCCCCCTTTTTCTTTGTCCTAAAGGTTCCATATTTCTTGTAGAATTTTAAAATAATCTTTTCTAATGAGGATGTCTGATATTCTTACTGTAAAAGATGAAACTGATGCAATGAAGGGTTCAGAAGCTGAATTTAAAGATACAGAACCAGATGAAAACCTTATAAAATCAGGAAGTCAGGAGCAGATCCAAGCGGAAAAGGATGAAAATTGTCCTGATAGCAAAAACGATATGCCGGTAAGAAGCTTTTCACTTTATTTTTCACTAATATATCATGTTAAATGAGTCTTTGTCATGTTCTTTTTGTCATGGTCCTCTTACATGTTACCTTGGTTCAGGCTGGGAAAACTTGGCCGTTTTTTTGGAAGCGAGTAGGATGATTGTTTCTTCCTCACTTCTCAATTTATATTAATGTATATTTATATTCATGAGGGTCAGTCATTCTTAATCGTTTGAGTTGTGTAAGTGGTTTTCATGGGAAAGCCAAACTATCCGTTACATACGTTCTCCTGAGTGCACATGTGAAGTTGAGTCAAACCTTTTCAGAACAGGGGAAAAACTTAGCACTCAAATCACCTTTTGGTTATTGCTGAATCTTGACCAAGTTTCAGAGACTATGCTGCACCAGTAATACTCTATCTAGTAATAACATGGTTTGGTCAAGGCACTAAAATGGTAAGTGTTGCTCCTCAGCATGGCTACCCTGAGTAGTGGTGATCAATCTAGAGCTCTCGAGCTACAAATGGCTCAGGTGTAACTCTTTAGAGCAGAGCTGTACTGCACAAGGCTAAAGTAAGCAGATGTAGGTAATGCAAATCCCCAGGTGTCAGAGGAATCAAGTCAGCGGAGCTGCTGAGGCCAGTTGGTCCAGGTCCTGCCCTAGATAGCAGCAGAAAGTCCAGCCTTCCTCCCTGCATCAACGGTGGGGTAGGATGGGGACTTACTGTCCTGTCTTGGCTGCTAGTGAGTACTCCCATAGCTTCCCTTTCCTTCAGTTCTCCACCACTCGTCAATTTTGGTATGTAATCTATCAGGTGGGAAAGCTTAGGCTGTCCTCTTGCATACCTGGAGGAGGTGATGCGCATAAACATACGGCCTTTGTAAGGTAGGAGACGTACCCAAAAAAAATTACAGCATCAGATTTCAAGTGAGACGGGTAGGGGAGAAGTGCTGTGGAAACATCTTGTGTTAAGGGGGAGCACAGCAGTGTTCGTAACACCAGTTCAGCAGGTACGGCAGCATGTTTGATACCTCTGAAATTCAGCTACACAGTGTTTATGCATAAGAGCCCTAAAAGAGGGGTGTCTTGTGTGTGGCATAAACTGGCTAACTCCTGGCCAAGGCTGCCCATGGTCACTGGGGACAGTAAGCACCTCAGGTGAATTGAGGAAGGAAACTGAAATTTTCTGTCATAACTTGGGAAAAGGGGCGGATTTCTAATAAGGCTTGGAAGAAATTAACTTCCTGTAGGATTTTTTTATCTGTGGGTTATGAATAAAAAATTTTCTGATAAAAAATCGTGATTGGGATATGGGGTATGCTAGTATTCTCTTGTGCCTTGCAAAACCAGGACAGTGGCTTATTAGATTCTTGTTATTGAGAATTGAGTAAAATGTTCTTTGGGGAGTAGTTTTGTTCATGACTAGCAATTCAATATTCTGCTGAGTGAAGTAAGCTCTGTTTGCTAGGTTAAATTGCTTCCAAATAAATCTTGTCGACCACTGTAATAACAATACAGTTTTACTCTTTAATATCTGCTGGCTTTATTAAAGTTGGCATCAGCGTAAATAGATAATTTTATGGAAAGCAAATCCTTAAAATGAAATACTTCTCCTGTAACATATGAGAAATAACTGCTACTGAAACATTGGTGGATGTTAGAGCTGAGCTGATACTCTCTTTTAATCAATGGAATATCCCAGTAGTCAACATTAAAAATGATTTTAAGGTTTATTTTCCTACAGTTCAGTAACTTAGAAGAAACTCATTCACATTTTCTCATTCAACAAGTATTAGTGTGGAAACTTATGAGGCTCAAGAGGCAAATCTGCCTTCCTGCAAACAAGTTTTCCTGTCCAGAGAAATTAAGCTGCCAGTGGCTATGGGCTTGGGCTCTGGCTTGTTTGCCAGGGGGTTTTGGTTGGTTGGTTTTGGTCTTGTGTGGGAGTAATATCCGGTGGCTGATATAATTATCTAGCATGCACACTGGGAACCGTACAACTGTGTAATGAAGGCTTCTTGATGCAGGCAGCTTTGCTGTCTTTTTCATCTAGTGTTGATGTGAACGTTGTGTCTCGGAGTGTCCATCAGAACCAGAGTGCTGCCATTACAAGAGTAGCGTAATTAAAAACAGTGGTCTGAGGATGAGGATTTCCAGAGTAGGAGGTAGGCAGCCGTTTTTGAAGCGGAATGTTGTTCGTTTAAGGCCTTTGCAACTGCACATAAACCAAGTCAGTGAGTTAATGGTACTTGCACTATGATCGCTGGTAGTGCAAATACATATGGCATATACTTGTTTTGTAAGTTGCTATTTAACTTCTCTACAGTCAAGTAAGAAACTAGCTTTGATTGCTTCTCTGTCTAAACGTATTGTGGTTTGAATTCAGGTATGCTTCTGAATCTTGGCAGTTGAGAAACTGGTCGTTACATTTTGAAATACAAGCTTGCCTCTAAATTCTAGATTGATTTCAGATGTTGTGCACTAGTCCCCCCTTTGCTGTTGTGTACAGCGTGAATGAGAAAAATGTCTCAGTATATGGGGCAACTTTCACAGCCTTTTTAAGTAGTGTGAAAGTAGTGTAACCGATACAGGGGTTATTAGGGACGATTTTTGAATTGTCATAGTTTAAAATTGCCATTAAGTGATATTCAAATGGTAGTGGAAATCAGTGGCACTCGTGAAAAGTACTTGTAGAGGAGTGCATGGTCAGCACTTATGGAGGTGTTTTGTTGCTGGTGGTGTTTTTTTGTTGTTGTGGGGTGGGGTTTTTATGATAGAGCTTGCTATTCATGGTAGGAATTTTATTTCATTTTTTTAAGGAAAAAAAATATTTAACACCTCTCTAATTCATGCTGGCTATTTTAGAAAAGGCAGGCTTGTTCTTACTCTACAATCCATGCAGTATGGAGTGGGGCGGGGAGAAGAATGTTAATCTTAATTGCCATCATCTCTGCAATAAAAAATAATCACTGCTATGTGGATAGAAGATCCTTAGTGGATGGTGATAACTAAGGCAGTAAAAGACTGGGAGAAAGCAAGCTGCATATTACTGTGTAACAGGAAAGGCACTTGCAAACTGTGGAGAATAGAAGAGAAGAAAAAAAAAAACCTCACCAAGTGATGGAGGCTGATGCGTGAATGCAAGACTTGTGTGCGTTCATTGTTTGATAGGAGCAAGGTAAATGTTGTATTAAGTAGGTGTAATTCTGTTTCTGATTTATACTAATTAAGCAAATATTCTAGTCCCTTGGAGAAATTAGGTGAAATGTTTGTTCTTAACAACTGGACGTGCTTTTTGACATTCTTCTTCCTTCCATACTAGCACAAACCTTTGTTTTTTTTTCTGTTCCACAGCTGAGTTCTGTGAGGCCTTTCTTTGCCTCCTCAGCTGTTCTGATTTTGTCAGAATTTACATGTCTTTGTTTCCAAAATACACGACTTACTAATTTTTAATAGACAGATTCTGATCAGCTTCTTTTGAACTGTTGAAAATGCTTCTGCATCCAATAGTGAAACTATTTTTCCAGTTTTATTTCTCAGTCATCCTCTGCTGTGTCACGGAAAATTGCTGTCACCACTCACTGGTACAGGAACGCAAGTAACCATACACCATGCTGGTTTTTCCTTTGGTGTTATACAAGCTAGCTATGGTTGTTAAAACTGTAGCCCTTATCTGAATTTAAAACTGAGGCCTAGTTTAGTAAAAGGATGGAAAACTGCAAGTCCTTAGACCACTCTTTTCAGGTCTGCCATGTCGTGTCTGACCTCTGAGAAGTCCCAAGCGTAATGCAGAAATCTGTGTAGTACCTTTTCACAAGGCTTTTCGTGCTTCTGAATTTGCATTCTTGTGCCTCAGCTGTTGTTACCCAGCTTCGTTGGACAGCACAGTTTGGTAGAAGGGATGTAAATGTTCCAGATCTTTACTTTGTAGTTAATATACATGATCTGTGGGGTAATTAGGAAAAAAGAACATGCAAATACAACCCTATATATCCAGGCTTTCAGTGGAAGTATGTGTTCAGTAAATTATCTTAACATCCACTTTATTTTGTTGATTGCATTGTATTAATTAGATGGAAGTGAAGCACAGTAGTTTGTCTCAAAAAAAAAAAAAACTTTTAAGGCAAAAAACAGATCATTGTTTTCATTATGCAAATTTTTTGCAACACTTGCTTTTAAAGTGTCTTGATATCGTGCCTATAGCAACTTTAAATGGAGCATAAATATATTTTTAATGTAGCTTTTATTAACGGTATTTTCTCATGTCAGTAAAACTCTGAGAGCTGCAGTTATAAAGAAGTTGCTTAACTTGCACTCACTATGGAATATATATTCTAAAATAGCTAGAAATTGTTTTTACAATTGGGGACATAAAGGTGTACCATAGGAACAAAGCTTAGCAAATGCAGAAATCAGAATTAAAATTCCAGGTGTGCTGGTGCCTGTCCCACCCAGTGAGAGCTGGATGCGGAGGCTTGTATTGCAGGCTTTGATATCCTTAGTCATCTGGGAAGGCACGGAATTGAGGCTGGCAAAGAATGGCTTTACAAGGCATAAAGTTGTCGCCAGTTAACAGATGTTAATATGATGGATGCGACGACGCTCATCTCATGTGCAACTCTGAGGTTTGATTCATTTCAATCGTGGGAGAATGACTGGTCCCTAAAACTTGGGACCGCTCCCTCCTGCAATGCCCCTGCCCCTGGCTGTCCCCAGTGTTATTGCTATCGGATTGGTCCCTAAAAATTGTCAGGTGCTCATGAAATTGAGCACCAGAATATTCAAATACTTTCGTTTACTACCCTGAATACCTTATCTTGCTTGTTCCTCATGGGTTGCAAACACCCATCTTCAAGAAACTGGAAATGTGGTATGATTGACATATGATTTATTCAGCCTGGAATCAAAATTCTAATTCTGCAAGAGAAATGGAAGATGAGATACAGCCCACAAAATGCATAAAGGAATGTACTGTCAACCAGAGCCTATTGTGGCTGCATTCTGAAAAACATACTCATTTTAAGCACTGTTACAAATATTTTGGGTTTGATACTAGATCATATCAATTTTAGTATATCAATTTAATTTTGAGATATTTTCTTCACTTTATCTGGCATAAACAAATACGCTTTCCTTTGGCTGCTGTGGATTCCTGAGTTGGATTTACTGAGTTGAGGTCAGGTGAGGAGGAGATCTGTGCTTTGTACAGAACTGCTTTCCAGTAACATTCTCTACTCTTGTTCTTCTTTAAATCATTTTTCTAAAAGTAATTGAATATATGTTTTTAGTAAATCGTAGAAGTCTATTTGGCTAGTTAAAAATGTCTTATGTCCTGTATAACTAAGTTGACTTTCTTTTTTTTCCCACCCAAATGGTGGATCTAGGGTGTTTGCTTCGTTAGACTATTTTTAGTTATTTACTGGATTCAAAGCTTCCAGAATTTTGCAAGAGGTAAACAATTTCTTGAGTAGTTCCTTCTGCCTGTTGTTTTGATAGTCAACTGAGGATCCCACTAGCATTGTTGATTGATTTTTATGTTTATACAGCTTGATTTGAACCCACCTAAGATAATTGATGCTGGATTAATTGATAGAGGCTGGGAAATCATCCAGTTCTTGAAAGCTCATTAGCTTGGTATAATGCAAACTTTGCCAGGGAGATACAAAGTGCCAGCTTTCAGTAAACAGGGCGTGCTTTCAGCATAGGTGGTTGAGGGGAAAAAATGACTTACAGATACCAACAAAACTTCATCTTTGTATTGTTCCAGGTATGGGAAAAGTTGAACTGACTTTGCTCAGAATCTCAGCAAGCTTCCTTTAAAAAAAAATATATATAGATAGATATCAGTTCAGTCAGTTTTCAGCACAGCTATTTAAAATCCTGTTACACAGTGAAATGAATGATATTTAAATGAGCTTCTCAGTGAAGCTGGGTCAACATCCAAAAAAAGATACTTGATACTTGAGGAAAATGAGAGGGAGAGAGCTGTTCTTCTGACTTGACATGGTTGAACCCTTCAATTTAGGGTAGGAGTTTTTTAACAACATGTATTTCCTGCAAGAAATTAGGAGCAGATGTCTGTCAAGTGCCTTTTGTATGAGCTTAGGGCAGAGTTTGCTTTCTTCATGTAGTTTTCAGACTGTGTTTTCATTTAATTTCCTTCTGGAAGGATTCCCCTTTCATAAAGGAGGGGATGTTGTCCATTAAACAACACTTGAAACTGTATTTCCAATGTTAGCTTTCACTTACATGTATTAGGCCTGTGCTCACTAAAATCAATTCTGTTAAAGGCTTGTGTATCCATCAGTTTTAGTTCTGTAGTGAAACCAGTACTTTCATTATCTTGTGCCACTCTTAAGTTCCTCCAAGTATCAAGGGGATGCATTTTAACCATGGAGTTAAAAACCTGACAAACTCTTCTTTGATCAAATATACATTTCAATCATGCATGCTGCAGCAAATTTGTGATTTTTTTTTAAAGAAACTACTAATGGGAAAAGGGTTCTGGGTAGATAAAGATATATCTGTGCACAGTAAGTTACTGAGCTAAAGAAAGTTTTGACCAGCAGCTTTTTCTCAAGTTGTTTTTTATAGCTCCTAATCATCTTTTATATTTTAATATGAATCAAATATATATTAAAATATATTTTACTTATTAGTATTGATTTCCTTGTAGAGGCAATATGTTATGTTTTTTTCCTTCTTCTCCCATATCATCATTTTTCTGGGTAGGTTTCAGGAAATGGGAAGAAATAAAAATAAATAAAAATTAAAAAAAAACACAAAAAAAAAAAACATTCATGTTACTGAGGAAATTAGGACACGATAATTTAAAACATAGGAGCAGACAGAGTAAACAGCCTGGATCTTACTGACCAAGAACAATGCTTACTTCCTGTTAAATTTCTGTAATATCTATTGCTGATAAATGAGAGAGATTTCAAGGACAAGCACAATGAAAAAGAGAGCATATAATCCTTCAGCCAAAAGCACCTGCTGTTCCTTTCACAGACTTGACCACCATGTCAGTAATAACTGTTATAACTTTCTCTTTTAAGCAGTCTTTTGCATTGCTAAAGTTGAAGTGCTAAGTGTAATATAAACCTTTTCTGTTGTGCCCATCATCCAGCGGCCAGTGCAGTCTTTTGGACAGACAGCCAAAAGGTCGAAGGTACAGTAGCCTTGTGTGCTGGCATGCTAAGGAAGCCCTTCATGCTTGATGAAACCTTGTTACTTTGTGAAAAGTGCCTTTAGTTTCATCCTTTATTTTTTTGGCAATGAAGCTTTGTTTTATTCTGTTGGATTTTTGTCTTGCCTAGTTGTCTGCTTTTGTGGTTTGCCTTTATATTTTTGGTGGCTTTTTATTGTTATGGAGAGAAGCACTTTCCCAACGATTTTATTTACTTTCCATTAGATGTGCTCTATTGTGCTGACAGTGCCTTCAAAAGCTGCAATTGCTTGGGTATTTTTTTCCTAAAGGAAATAATTTATTCTTTTGAAAACATTAAAAATGCAGTTCTCGGCCAATTTGTTTTACATAACATGAATGGAAAAATAACGGCTTATGGTATATTTATATAATATTTATAAGCCATAGTTTTTAATTTTACATACTTTCCTTTAGTCAAACACAAAGTTAAAGTTAGTTCGGAGCCTTGCTGTATGTGAAGAATATCCACCACCACCTACAGCTGAAATATCACAGGACTTCCAGGTAAAAGTCACATTACTGAAGTTTCTGAAACAATCTAAAAAAACTTACTGTTCAAAAGAAGATCTTTTGGGTACTCTTTAAATATGCAGATGCCATATGATGATGATTACTATTTTTGATACAGTTTTAACAGAGGTGGTAGTATCTGGCAAAGAGTCTGCTGCTGTGGTTTTCTGAACTATAATGGTTGATATCTGGGGAACAGAAAAAGGGGAGCTTGGTTAGTCGTTTCAGCTTTCTGGTGTTACAGTGCACTTCGCGGTTGCAAACTGCTTCATGCAGTGTGCCATCATTAAGACAAATGTTGTGTTAATATGCGGCATAATTTAACAACTTTTCATATCTAAAGATGTAAATGGTCGTAAGTTCTGGTGTTTTGATTGAATTTCTGCATGTTATTCATAATTGCTGGTTAACGCATGCCTGAGGTATGCCTGGAGACTAATCTGTTAAGATATTTTAACTTACTCAAAGAAATTCCTAAATAACGGACAAAATATGTAAAAAGCTTCAGAGAATTTTAAATCTAACTTTTCTGATTTTGCTTTTATAGAAGTCTGTATCTTCAGAGTGAAATACTGTTACTAGCTTTAGTTTGGGCTATGGATGAGAGACACTGAAATGATTTTCATGTTGCTCTTGTTTTCACTCCTAACAAAAGTGAAATGATTCTTAGTGGCTTTCCTGTGAAGCATGTTGAAATATTTTACTGTTATTTGAAAAGCTTCTAAATGGTCTTCTTGTGAGAAGTCTCACTTTCCTTAACAAGCAGAAGGAACTAGTAGAATAGCAACAAGTGAGGGTTTATTGCTGTGGGACTTCTAGCTCAGTTTTGGGGAGGAAAGGAGGTTGAGAACTCAAACGAGTTAAAATTTGTGAAGAATGAACTGTCAAGTATCTAGGTTTTGGTCTTGGGAAAACTGAAAATAGTGTTGTTTTTTTCTCAGTCCTTCATTAATATACTTACTGATACTTGAAGAGTTAGTTGGAGAAATTTTGGAACTGGGCCTGCTGATTTAATGAAAATCTAAGCCTGATGCAGCATGTGGAGTAGGAATTTAAAAGCCAACAGAAAAATTAATGCCATTTACCATGATTTATATTCCTGTTGCAATGTTTCCCATAAGATTACCTAAACTAAGAGATCTAGTTCAGGCTTGAAGCGGTAGGGCTTTGCCGCATCAAGCACTTTATCCGAGTATAAGAGGAGAGAATCCTAATTTGATGAACTATTCATCCACAGCATATTTTAAATGCAAGTCAGGAGGATTTTTAGAACTCCAGCACTACATGACACCTTGTATTTAATGGTTTAATATCAGAGCCTTATTATAAGCGTTCTCTGCAGGTGGCATTTGTTGCAGTGTCCTGGGGGAGTCTCTCCTTAGCTGCACATAGTGCTGAGTGCTTCTTGAAAGCAATTAGTGCAGCAGCGGAAGAGATGTAAAGGCCAGTTCTGCAGAAGGAATTGAATTGTGGAATAATCTGTTTGCACAGAATGAATGTCATAAATGAGAATATATATTAAGAAAGAAAACTAGATCAGGCTGCAAATTTTCTTTAGAAACAGTAATCTAGAAAAGTGGTTTAGGGATCCCAGTAACTATGCAAATGATGGAGAGAACAAATTGAGTTCTTCTGGGTTGAATAGAGAGAAATGCATGTTAAGAGGAGAGTCAGACAGAAGTGGGAAATTGTTGCAACTTCTGATGCTGCAGTGCACATCTTAGTGGCCGCAGGTTTTGCGTGACCTTCTATAACAATACAGACAATTTCTTCAACTGCTTGCTTCCTTTTCCAAGGGTTTTTGGGAACAGTGTGGAAGGGTTCTTCAGGAAGCAGCAATCTGCAGGTGGCTGCCTCAAGCCCTGTGCTGGAAGCGTGCTATGTATGTGTGGGAGGTGAGGGGCTGTATGGCACAGCCCTTCCTGGCAGCGTTGGAATAAAGTGTGCGAGTGCCTCCCCTTGCTGGAAAAGTCACTGCTCCGTTGTGGCAGTGAGACTGCAACTGAAACACGGCTTCCCTTTTTCTGTTTATACTTAAAATGGATTTTAAGAGTCAGGAAGGATAAAATTCAGGATAAAGTTGCTGATAATCCTTAAAGAATTCTAATTTTTGATCTTCAGAAAGCAGGAACTGGTGTGAGTGTTGGGGTAACTCTGTGGTCTTCCCTGTGACTGTTCAGTCACCCCTCCCACCCGGCTGTGCCTCAGCTCTTTGCAAGGTGTAAAGCTCCTCGGCATATGCAGGTGTAGCAGTAGTTCTGCAAGCCTCTGCTGCCTGCCTCTCCTCAGAAGGCTGCACTGGAGGAGGTGATGGACCAGACAAATCACCTCTGGAAGATCAATGTATTTTCTGAAATACTTGTTTGTATTTTCTGGAGCAATTGCAACGTGGGAGAAGATGCTCTTCGTTACTGAGGAACTGAAAAGCTCACAAGTGTTGTGCCTTAGTTGTTGAAAAGCACTGGCAGCCCTTTAAGTAAAAGGTGCTATTGAAGTGTAAGCTTGTCAATTTATTGCTTGAAGAAAACCATAACTGATTTATTTGAGCTTTTATTTTTGAAAACACACTAGCTCTTTATTCTTTTGCCATCCTATGTCTAAATTTAGGTGCTGGAAGTGTTCCGCTTCTGTGTGCTCTGATACAAGGTACAAACATTAGCCAAAGCATGATTAATTTCAGCTCTTATTAAGAAAGGGCTGGTTTCTTGTGAACGAGCTGTTACTGTTATTAACAAGTAAATCAGTCTTTGAAAGATTGAACTTCTTTGACGAAATAAAACAGCTCAAAGGGAAAGAAAAAAAAACAACAACAAAAAAACAGGGTCTGCAATGTTAGTGAGTTTATATTGACTTGTGTAAATTCAGATTGTTGGTAAAGCAACCCAGGACATAAGACCTTTGATTAATCCTTAAGTAATGCTTCCCAATGTTTATATACTTTTTCTTTTTTTTTTTTCAAGTGTATTAAGCTGGAGGAATTTTTCAGATGTTGATGATTTTGGTTTGGAGGTTTCTGCTTACTGTTTGGCTACTTTTTTTTTTAATTCCAAAATTTGGTGACAATTCATGCTGCTGCAATGAGGAATTCAGATAGGAAGGTGATTTGTGTTACCATAAAGTGTCTGTTAAATTAGTATGCTAGCAGAGACCAGCTATCACCAGGGTGGGATTAAAAGAATTTTAAGGAATAGAAGCTAAAATATTTTTCAGCAGCTTTCCCATGAAGTAGGTCATGTTTAATTAGATGCTACATTTTTAATAGCATGAAATCACAAGAAAGTGCCCTTTGGTACACAGTTCTGTATCACACTTTGAAGTCGAATTGATGCTAGCAGAATTGGCTGCTCAGATGGCTCTTCCTTTTTTAGCACTTGGTGGAGAAAGAAGTATGAAAATGATTACTTGCTGAAGCCCTTTGACTAAACTAGTGCCGCATGCTTTTTTTGTACTCTGGGTAGGTTTCATGTAGCCAGTCAGTCTTCTAATAAAGGAAAGTCAGAATCAGACTATGAAAAATTCCTTAATTTACTAATAGTTTTATAGAACATTGAAAAATGGAGAAAAGCATGTAACATTGGTGGATGAGACTCAGAATTAATTTCTTAATAGCACATGCACTGTACTTCTTTTATTCTTTTTCAAATAGTAATTATGTAGCTACTACGTGAACAGTCAGCATGTAATGCACTTTATAGTGAAAAATAATTTGCTTATATGAATTGTGTTTATATGTATGAGGTGAGGAATGCAAAGGTTGGTTTTTTTTGGAATCTTTAATGTTTTTAGCCAAGTGAATTCTCAAGACCAGTAAAGAAGTATGCTAACGAGTTCATTAGTTGTGAAAGATAATGGTTTTTATCAGCCTTGGATATAGATAACCTCGTAGAAGCTGAGAAGCCTTCACACTTGTAGTGCTGTTTTGCAGGGTGCTGATGGATTGATAAGTTTAATTAGAACATTCAAGGGGGGGAACATTTCATAATGAAAGGGAGAGCTGGCAGTTTTTTCAGCTAAGCTCTTTTTTTTTTTTATTTATTTGAAACAGTTGTAACTCCACAAACATATATTCAAACTGTTTTTTAACCATAGCCTCCTTAGTGCAGGGCTCCTACGGCTCAGCTCGGAAGAAACCAAGGTGGCGAGCAGTTTATGCTAGGTAGGGCAGGGAGGAATGTTACTGCAGGTTATGCAGAGATGCGTTTGCAGGTGAAGCAGTCTTCAGCCTTGGCTTTAATTGTCAGATCAAGTCTGTGGTGTAAGACATCAGGAGAAGCTTACAGCAGGTGCCTCTGTGGGTAAGAATGGGCTTGAAGGAAGAGTGAGGACTTGGGTGGGAAAGGATGTGGTGCAGGAGTCAGGAGTGGTAGGGGAACTTGGATGTGGGGCAGGTCTGTGGCTTGGGCTGGGAGGAGCCAGATGTTTGTGGATAGGGGTGATGACAGTGTCTTGAGTTGGCTTCTAGGGGAACAGAACTAATGTCTGAGGGACTTCCAGATACAGGGAGTGGGGGAGTGCTACCACAGGACTTTGCTATCTTTCCTCTTAGCATCACTCGGACACAGAATTTTTCTCCATTTCTCTCTACTCCCTCTGGTTTTGCTGTCTGAAATATGATAGTCCTTTGTTTTAACAGTCTTGTTAAAGACGAAGAGGCATGAAGAACAAAATGACTCTTGCCTACTAATTAGGGAACCATTTTGTCACTTTAATTTAAAAGAGGCTTTTTTTGACATGTTTGGAAACAGGGTTCATGATACTTCACTGACTTGTGTAGAAAAGTGAATTTTTGAGATGATTGCACACAAAGATGAATTTTTTGAGACGATTGCACGATTTTTGACAAAAATTGTCAAAATATACGAAAAATAAGAATCTAAGCCTTGATGACAGTAAGGTCTGCAAGTTTTGTCTTTTTCTTTTTTTGCAAGTATGGTAATGCTGGTCAGTCTCAGAAATTGCAACATTTGTTTTAATTTTTTTTCTTGGTATAAACCAAATCAAAACTTGAAGCCAGTTGTTATAGTCAGAAACGATGAGTATTGGACGAAAACAAGCACTGTGGATGGTGTGTTACCTTAAAAAAAAAAAAAAAAAAGTGGATGTATAAAATTTGTGCGCCTGAAAAACTGGAATGCTTTCATGCTTGTCTCAAGGTAGTTTAAATTCATTTTGAAAAGGCAGTCTGGGCCTGGAAGTGTGTGTAAATTCAACGATATGTATATTACTTTCTATGTCTTCTCCGTAGTTGTTGATTCACTAAATAATTTCATTTTGTTTGCATGAAGTATATCTGTGATCAGAAAGAATATGAGGACAGTTATTTTCCTTGTTAGTTCTTCATTTTTGCAGGTGATATAGTACAGAACAATTGTCCTGCAGATATGTATCATTTGAAGTAATTTCCATGATGACTGACTTTTACTTTTGACAGGAGAAAATTCAAATCCAGTTGTCACATTGTTTTGAAAAAGAAGAAAAGCCTGCAAAAGATGAAACGGAAAAGGAAAAGTCCAGTGATAAATTGCCCAGAAAAATGTTATCAAGAGGTTTGCTATCTGTCATTATGCTTTTAATTTGTATTTTTAAGATCACGCTTTCTAGAAAATCTATTAGTGACCTCAGGTGACCTTTGGGAAAAGCGTTAGAATTATTTTAATGTAAAAATATATTGTTTTCTTAAGACTAAAAAATTATTTTTGTGTATATGAGCTGCAGTGGATTTTTGTGCATGTTAATGATTAATATTTCACTGTATCTTGTGTACTTGAATACATGATAGTCCAGACTTGCATGTGGAAGATGATTTGCAAAGCTGAATTACTTTCCCTATATGAAAATAGTATAGAGGCAGTAATATCCAGAGAGTAGTATCTGTATAATGTGGATAGAGATGAAAATATGGCATGTACGGATGGAGTTGTCACTTGGTGAAAAGTCAGGCCCCCTTTCCTCTGGCTTTTGTTAGTTTAAATTTAAATAAGAGACAACATTTTTATAGTTAGCACCTGCCAAGATGTGACAAGCTCAAATCTTCTCCGTCTTTATAGTATACCTGTTGGTGAAATTAGTTGTTTGTCTGCATACCAGTAAATACTTGAGTGCCATCAAATGGCCTAATCCCTGTGTTAATCAGGTAGTAGGTTATGTCCTGGGTATAGAAAGAATCTGGAATAGAACTCCCAAAATTAATGACAGAAGACTGTCTCTGTCCATGTTACCTGATGTCCATGTTACCTAATACCTAGTGTGTTGTATCAGAGCTAACTTGCCTAACCTTTAAAGTACATTCCCACCTTCTGAAATTAAAAAAAAAAAAAAAAAAAAAGCTAAGTAATGGTGAACAGTTGAGAGTGAGTGACAATATCTAAGCTGTTGTAAATACACTCAGCATAACCCATGGAGGTTAATTACTCTCCAATTTAAGACATGCCAAAATATATTATGATGGAATTTAAGCATCAATCTTCCAGTAATTATTACTGAATTATTGTTCACTTGGCAAATTAAGAAAATGAAGGTAAATAATTATTCAAATTTTTTTTTACCAGTCATACCTCTTTTTCTTCTTCCTCCTTGGAATCAAAAGTAATCCCAAAAGATAAATGCTCAGACTTGCTTGGTTTCATTTCTGTTCTCTTGACAGTGCCAGGGAGGATTGCTAGTGTATTGAGCTCTACAGAGCTCAAGGAACTCACTGTCGTTCTTCTTTAGGGAACTAGAGGTTCCCTGTCCTCAGATGGACTTGGAGTCTCTCCAGGAAAGATTTCAATCTCATTTGTGAAAAATCAAACACTTTAGTCACCCTGTTTCCCACTACGCCAAGAGACTGAACTCTCCTGGCACTGTTGCTTCTAATAAAAAAAAAAAAAAAGAAAAAGAAAACACAGCATAGATTCTGCATCCACTGAATCTTGCCTTCTTTGTGCAGTAGTCCCCTCGGTCATTGCTAATAAAAGCTAATTTGCAAGGACTGTGCTCCATACTAACCACAAAAAGACCTGGAACAGCAAGGCATAAGTTTGAGCTGTGCATAACTTAAGAGGTTGGCACTTGAGTAGTTCTTGGAAGAAATCTAGTTCCAAAGGTTATTAAAACATCTCTAGCTTTTAATTCTGGGATACAGAACTCTGGAAGGTGCTGGTGTAAGGAAAGATTTGGTGTTAGACGTATTTCTGCAGTGACACAATGTAACCTGGAAATACTTTGAACAAATCAGACGTTTGTGAGACTTCTCTGAAAGTTCTCAAACATTATGTTGTGATAGCCAGACCAATAGAACAAGTGCTTTTAATAGTACAGAACAATAGTGATGGATAAACTGTTAGATACCAACTTACAGTATTTCTTTGGGCTGCATCCAGTACATTCTGTACATCAGCTAGTGGTCCACAGAAATGCATGCAACAGTGTAGTGTTTTGGAGAAAACCTGAAGGGTTGATGGACATGATGTGACTCAAGGTGATATGCTGCTTCAAAATGTTTAGCAGTTTGTTAATAGATTGACAGTGTTACTGAAGCTTTTGCCTTCTGTATTACACTTGAATTGGAGAATTGAGGAGGTCATACTGGGTTTTCTGTTTTGTTTTTTATTTGAGCCTTTTCTCTGGAAAACAAAAGTGTTCAATTCAGAATAACATGCCTATTAGTTAGTATTGATCCATAAATAATATGTTGAGCAATAATTGGAAAAAAATATTTTTTGCAAAGTGTAATTTTGCTCTCTTCCCCCTACCCTTAGATTCCAGCCAAGAATACACAGATTCCACTGGTATAGATCTTCATGAATTTTTAGTAAATACATTAAAAAACAATCCCAGGTAAGCATCAGTAAACTTAACTTTGTTCTTCTGTCTTCTTGTTGCCTGAGGTATAACACCATTTTTTGTTCTGTTCTTTTTTGTTTGTTTTTTTTATCCCTCCTCTTCACTGACATGTAGTGTTAGACATTTATTTAGGATGAGTTTTTGTTATGGAGGCTATCTGAAACACCAGTCCGCTGTAATTTGTGTGTTATATGAATGCAGGTTCAGGACACTGAACTATTTTAAATGGTATTTGTGTTTAATAAATAAACAAGGAGTTCAGATAGAATTTTAGAGTCTCTTCTGTATTCAGTTCTAAAACTTTTACTCGTTTAGCATCTACTTGTTACATGCCAAACTACCTTTTACTTTTATCCGCCTTTTAATGAATTTCTAGACAAAGGAGTTTCTTTTAAGCTGTACTATATAAACCATAGGTATATACATCTTCAATCTGCACATCAGAAACCAAATCTGACCTTATCCAAGTCTATCATTTAGCAAGAGTTGACATGATTTGGTTGCTTTGAGGTTTGGAGCGCACTGTCTGTCTTGTTTGTTCTTTTCCTAAACAGGGTTTAATACTAGGTCTGTGGCTGTACATACGAGGCAAGAAATAAACTTGCTGTAGTTGTGCTGCTATCGCAAAAAAATATTCCACTGCTATTTGTTACTCGTTCATATTATAGTTAGTATTTCCCATGTGATAATGTATTGGGATTCCACTTTATTGAAAAAAAAAAAAATGAAGAAGCTATCATAAGTGTCCAACAGCTTTTAGTCCTATAGAGTAAAATTAGGAAGCACAGACCTGTGCTAGACTCTTACTTTGGCCATATTGGAAGTCATAAATCTTCAGAGTGAAAATAGGAATCGCAGATGAAGACCTACTATAGGCCTTTACTCATGCAATGTCTGGGAAGCTTAGTTATCTGATGCATGCAAATTATCAGCTGTGGGACAGTAAATTTCATTACATGTTAATTTATTGAAATTGGCATAAGTGTTTTTAAGATACTATTTTACGGTGTTTCAGCTAATGTTCCTTTCAGTCAGCTTGAGTTTAAGCTTTTTCATATTATTTCAACATCTCAACACATTACAATTTATGCCAGTTTTTAACCACTTGCTTGTAAGTATGTTGTAGTAATTCCTTCCATTATCAGAGCTTTACTCACGGTGTATCTCGATGATCCTGTGATGTGATTCACAATCCAAGGGTCAGTTCAGACCTCTGCAAATCTTGCTACCTAACGAGAACCAACCCAGTCACTCTTTCCCTTCTTCCTGAGTCTTCTCAATGACTGTGCTTTCTATTGAGCCCACTGAGCAGAGATTACTTGGAGAGTCTTTGTACTGATTTCTGAGATGAGAACAGCTTGTTTCAGTAGGTGGGTTCAATAAAATACAGCTTAGTGAAAAATGAATAGTTTCTCCTAAAAATCCTGCATTTGAGACTCGGTGGTCTTATTTAGAATCTTCAATCATCACTTGATCACAGATGTTATCTGTGTATTCTTAAGGTGAATACAGCTGCAGTTATTGGAGTGTCTCATATGTGAGCTGCTGTGTTTTTATTTTCAGGGACAGAATGATGCTGCTGAAATTAGAACAGGAAATTTTAGATTTCATTGGTAATAATGAGTAAGTACTGTACTCTTATAGGAAAAAAAAATTGAAGAGCGTTCCTGTTTGTTTAATAAAGCTACTATTCCTCTCTTCCAGAGTTCCAAGAAAAAAGTTTCCCCCAATGACATCTTACCATAGAATGCTGTTGCACAGGGTAGCTGCTTATTTTGGATTAGAGCACAACGTGGACCAGAGTGGGAAGTCAGTCATAGTAAATAAAACTAGCAATACAAGAATGTAAGTGTAAATGTCTTGGAAAAAAAACTGCTTGGTACACAGATTAAACACTTGGGATGTGCAGTGATGCTGCATCTCTAGCAGTAGAAGTTTATTCATTGGGAAGCATGCAGCAAGGAGAGATGTTTCTGAGATCTTCACTGTTTATGCTCCAGATAATGTGATGTGCTTCATGTTTAAACATTCAGGGAGGAAAAAGTATGCTATCTGTAGATTAAAGTTTTGTTGCTTTTCTTGCAGAGACGCTTTGTGAACTGTGTTTCCATAAAATATGAATTTATATCAACCATTTGTCTGTTTAAAGATTTACACCAGCTTCAAACACATTCTTTTTTTCTTTTGGAAAGCAGAACAGCCCTTAGAACAGGGTCACTTTCTGACAGGGTGAACAAGTCTGTTCCCCAATGTAGACTTGGCATTTGTACTATAAAAATCTACTGGGAAAATTCAGGCATTGAAATCTGTTGTTGGAATAATGTTGCCTACAAGTCAAAAGCCTTACAAAGTATATGTAGCAAGGAAGATGGACATCTCAGTCATCTCTGACAGTGCAAGTGTCAGCCAGGTTAACTGCTCATGGCGTGCTAGTTTGCTGTGACAGCTGGGGAGTTCTTGGAGAAACTGTTAGAAAAATCTGTATTTAAAAATACTAGCATGGGGGTCACAGCATCTCCAAAACTCATGTAGTTGACACTTTCTTTCTAAGGACCTAGCTATTCTGTCTTCTCCACTTGTTCTGTCTCCCATTCTTTCTCAGAAAGATGGACTAATGTGTTGGTATGATAAAGCTTTGTGTTTTACCTAGTTCCTGGTTTTGGCTTTGCATGACATTTTAAGTACTGTGATGTGAGCATGGAAATAGGAGTTCACAGCTCCTGCAGTCTAATCCCAGCCTCTATAGACTATCCATAGTTTTGGAGGAACAAAATCTAATTATCCACCCTCATTTTAGAGTCAGCAGAACTAAAATAATATACCATACTGAAATTTCAATTAAGTAGATAGTTTCATCCTCGAAGTTTTTAGAAAAACATGTAGAGCTTAAATATATGTTAAATAATTTATGTATTCATGTATGTGTTTTTGCTTTGGCTATAAATTCGCTATTGGAATATAATTATAAAGCCATGCATTTCAAATCTGTTGCCTTAGCATCTACCATCATCGCTAGGCTGAAGATTCACACATTCAAATGTGGATTAAGAACTGTTAAAAGATGAATTCATTTTTTTCTAAACTGTATTAAAATAGCCTATCGCCTCTGGAAGCCCCCTGTAGGTGTAGTTACTAATTAGCAGGCATTTCATCTAACCTGCAGACATTAAGAGTCTTAATGTTTTCAGTATTCTTATTTTAAATCGCTTTGGATATAAAATAAGAATTTAGAAAGAAAACCTTGGAGATCTGCTCCATGTTGAATAAAACCAAACTTACCTTTTCCTCATAGGCAGATTCCCGGCTCCAGCGCCGATCAGTGATGTTACTGACATCAACAACCCAGTGCGTACTGGCACGTCTCAGTGGAGTGGGAAGTTGGTGATTGCAGGGCAGTAAATTCAGGGACCTTTAAAAGAAAGAGGTAAGACAGTCTAAAGGTTCTCTGAAATGCCTGCTAATTATGTTTGGGCATCCAGTATCTAATAGTTAGGCTTGGCTGTTTTACAGAAAAAGATCTCCCGATGTTATATAAATGCCCTGAGTAACGAAGAGTAAACAGAAGAGTATACTTAAGTTTTGTATTTTAATAGGCAAATTCTTCCTGATTGTCTGAGATCATCTCTTACAATAGTCGTAGTTTTGTTGTCTAGGTATTTCGGTATTTCTTATCAAAAATTGATGACGAGTTTGCAAAATACCTCATTTTCTTTCACAATGTAGATGAAGTAATGAAAGAACATATATTATCTGTTGCTTCATCCTCTCACTATGGTCTTGTGAAGCTCTTTCTTTCCTGCATTTTTGTATCATTCTTCTCTTGCTTATTTCTGCTTAATTTTGTTTTAGAATCTTCTAAGTTTCAGTGCTTTCGCCTCTCTATATCTCCTTCTGTTTTCCCTCGAAATGAACTGAGGTATTGCAGCTGTAGCAGGAAAAAAAACCTATCTTGACTTCCATGCATGCCCAATATCCATTGCATGGCACCAGTCTGGATTCAAGAACACGTCTTGTTCCCCAAGAGCATGGTTGCTTGCCACCTTAATTGGAAACTGAAGCAAAACTTTTGAAGGTGGAGGAAATTTAAAAGCAGGTTTGTTACGTTTCAGGAACAGGAGTTGTTAGGCATACACAACAGTGTATATTTTTGGTACTTTTTCATTGTTTGGACGACCAAAATCTGTCACTTCTGTTAGACTATTAAATATATTGAATGCATTTCAGTTGGTTCCACTGTGTGTAGTGTATGTTTACAAGCCCATAAATCTTTTCTTTCTAACAACTTTTCATAGACCTGACCAAAAGTTTTGTGAGCATATAAAGGATGAGAAGGGTGATGATTTTCAGAAGCGGTACATCCTTAAAAGAGATAACTCTAGTTTAGACAAAGATGACAACCAGGTAAATCCATATTGGTTATTTTTTCCCTTCGCTTTGTTATATTTGATTGTGCTATTTTCATGTAGAAGTTGACACTTTATCACTTAATTTAGATGAGAATACGATTAAAAGATGACAGAAGAAGTAAATCAATAGAAGAACGTGAAGAAGAATACCAGAGAGCTAGAGAGAGAATATTTGCTCAAGATGTATGTATCAAAGAAAATCTTAATGTACGAATACCTCATATATATGTGTGTGCTTCTGGTTTTTAAGAGATGCTTCTTTCCTGGAAACTTTCTGTATCTGAAGAGGGCTGAGCAGATAAGAATCATTAATGTGGCTTGAGTGAGTTTTAAATGATATCGAAGTCACTAAAAAATCTTTCTTTAACCATTACTGCACGAAGCCCAGGCAACCTCCAAGAATGATTTTGGTGAATTATTTAGCATTATCTACTTCAATGCAAAAGCTTGCCCCTTACAGAAATTTAAGCTTAGTTCTGGTAATGCGATGTAACTCAGAGCAATAATTTTTGTTTGCTTATTTATTTTAAATAACTTATTCTCACTTGTGTCTAATTCAAATGCATCTTATGACTAACCACAGTAAAATGATTTGAATTCCCACATGTGAAAACCGAGTCAGAAAGCTGGAAGTCCAGTCTCTTGGCTGGAGTTATCAAGTAGGATGAAAATTCTGCACCTGTAGTTTAGTTAATAGGTTTGTGGTGTTGATGATGTGCAAGCCATAAAAATAGATTAATCTGTTCGAGACCGTCATACAATGCCACTTTGTAAACTATAGTTCAGCTTTGCATTTTTTCCAAGTAATATGTATTTTAAATAAGACTGACTAAAATACTGTCTTGAAGAAAGTTACTTCTAATAATCCACTTTTTCTGACGTTTTCTGTAGCTTTCATACATCCAAAACCAGATTCTTATTCTGAAGAAAGTGTAATGAGCTCTGTGAGGCTAATTTGCTGTATTCAAATATGTTCCAGAAATGTTTTTTTGTTCGCCCTAGTCACAAAAGGATGGACTTCTAGTTTTAAAATGACACTTTGCATACTCGTTTACCATATGTTGTACCCTTAGAAAGTTTTTTTACCGAATCTTAGAAGTAGTTAAGGACAACATAATTAAGTTGTTAATAGCCTTTTTGATCATATATTCTTTCCTTTTTACTGTATCTGTGTTTGTACCTAATGAGTTTGGTAAAGTTATTGCAGTAGCCATTAGTACTAATTCAGGCTTTCAAGAAGAAGAAAGGGCACCAAGATCTAGTTAGCAGACTTGTGCAGTCACACGTCAACTGGAAGTTGCATAAGGGAGGAAAGGCCTATAAAAGTCCATACATAATATAAAAGGCTTTAAATTGCACCTTGTTTTGTTACTGTACCGTAGCAGGGGTTCCAGATGCCATTAATGTAATTTCTACACTTTTTTTGCCACTCAGTCCCTGTGTTCCCAAGAGAATTATTTCACTGATAAAAGGTAAGAGAATTTGCAGTTCAATTCTGTTTTGTTTTTCTATTTTCTTAATAAATATTAAGCTATCTTATTAAAATGTCAACAGAATCCAGGAGGAAGAAACTAATAGTACACAACAAAGACGACAGATATTTAGGTATTTGATGCATTCTTTAAAAAAAATAATCCCAAAGTATTCTGCATGCATTTCACCTTTTTCTTCTTTTTTTTTCTTTTCCCTTATTTTGCAATTGATGCTTGTGCTAAAAGTTTAGTTTATAACTTACAGAATCAATAAGGAAACATCAGGGAGATCAGCCAACAGCCATCAGAGCAGTACTGAGAATGAGCTGAAGTATTGTGAACCCCGTCCCTGGAGCAGCACCGACTCTGATAGTTCCATCCGCAATCTGAAGCCAGCTGTAACGAAAGCCAGCAGCTTCAGTGGGATATCAGTTCTGACAAGAGGAGATAGCTCTGGAAGCAGCAAAAGCACAGGCAGGCTGTCTAAGACAGGTATTACAAAATCTGTACAACTACATAGTTCCGTAGCAGTGAAGTACCTGATGGTTTGAGACGTGATGAATATTGCAGATGTGTGCATAAGTAGAGGCCTCAGTCTTGTAGGTGCTCCATGCATACAACTCCCTCTGGACACAGTGGGTGCTGCATACATAGAATGACTACAGACCTAGGCCTATAGCGCAAAACTGCCTCGGAGAACTAGAATTCAGGTTACAAATTAAACAAAGACTTTTGACTTTGGAAGTAGAATTTAAAAATGCATTGCAGATGGCTTTAAGCTAAATGCATTTCATCTGATACAATGGATTTGAAAGTACTTATCAACATAAGTACTTTATACAAAATAAAAACATATTTGGAGTTCAGCTCCGGTTTCAGTGGGGCAAAGCTGCTTTGTGCAGTCTTAAGAAATTGTGCTGCTATCCTACTAGCTAGGAAAAAACAGCATTAAAGCCAATGTTAGTTACATTTGTGATAAATTTGAGTGCCATTGTCAGAATTTAAGTGCATATGTCTAAAAAGTTTACTTAATTTTTAGACTGCTAAAAAAATCAAAACAGAACTAAATGTACTGTTTAATTGTAAGATTCAGAAACGTTGGGGTAAAAACACTATTTTATAAGAGTTTGTGTTTCAAAGGTGTGCTAATGTGTAACTAAAGTCAAAACAATCTCAGAAAATATGGATACAATTCTGTGGATCAGAAATGAAATTTACTGAATATTTGTATTCTGAATGCTAAAGTAATTTGATACAATAAGTGATCTTGGTTGTGGAGAATTTTGAGGCTTGAAGTGGATAGGTGGGTTACAGATGTGCTACTTCAGAATTTGAAGTAGAACTTCAAAAAAGCAGAATGTCTTGTCTGTATTGTGCTTGGCTTTGCTATTATTTATAAAACTTGTTTGAAAGTAGACACTGTTAAAGTTTTTGCTTTTCCCTGAAACCCCCACTACCTCATAGGTAGTAGTACATGGCCACGCTTTTGTATCTTAATGCAGTAAAAATTGTTTGTCTACTGTGTACTTGTATAAAAATGTATTCCAAGAGTACTTCTACCGATGTTTTGAAACTGTGCCATCATGTATGTTCTTAGAAATTCTTTTTCTAAATTGCAAGAACATAAATGAGTTCTTAAAATGTTGCTGGAAACTTTATTTTGGCATTCAGAGAGTTAACACTCCAAGTTCAGAATGCCTGTCTTGATGCTTCACTGCAGCTACAGGTGGTGGTGATTTAGCATGTGTTGGGATTGTTTCTGTTGTTTTGATAAAGGGTGTAATTGGCTTTAATTATGATGGCATTAGCCAAATTTCTCTACATAATCTAGAAGAGGATATATTTGTAAACAAATCGAATCAAAGTAACTGTGGTCAAGCAAGGCTTGTTTAACAGTGCTGGGATATGCTGTTTTTGGCCCATTTACAATTAATAGCTTTGTGTTTCACTTCATCCAGCAGTAGAACAAAGGCTAACGATCAGCATCAGCAAATGCTTTGAGCTCTACTAATTTTTCATACTAACAAAATGGTTGCAATTAAAATTCGTTGTGAAGGACAGTAATGTGACTTAAAATAGCAGATAAATTTAATCACAGCCCTGTTTGAGTCTTGCTTTCTCTTCTAGATTGTATAGAGGCTGCTAATAAAGAGTTCTTAATTGTAAACAACGATATTCTGTTTCCAAGTCCTGCTAATATCATAGCAAAGACGTACTAAAAAGTATGTTAAATGGTTTACTTAGAGACAGTGCAGTTCTGTAGAACACTCTGTATTGGACTTCGGGATTATTGCTTCTGGCTGCATGCGTTGGCTTTCAGAAAGCTCAGGGTCTGGTTCTCCACTGCCTTGCAATGGTTATAGCCATTAATATCTGTGAAATAATTGCTTTCAATAAGCTCTTTTATATTCCTTTCAAACTTTGAATCGTTGCTTTGGGCTATTTTTAAAACTACCATATTACCTTAACTTTTTTTCAGCTCCATTCTTGATTTGAGCCTGAAAATTGGGGTGATAAGGGAGGAGCAACAACAACAACAAAAAAGGGGTGTGTTGGGGGTTTTTAGTATTCTGCAATTTGTCCAGCAGGTGAGACAGATCTGACATCTAGTAGGCACAAAAAAATGGCCATTGCTTGCATGCAGGCTGTATCTATAAAGCACATAAATTTAGCTCGTGCATCTTAAGGGACGTTTGGCTACCTGCGTCTGCGGTACCCCATGGTCTGCACACATGCAATCAATCCTTTGAGGCTGCGTGTGCAGAGCTCTGGTGTATCCAGACCCTTGGGTACATCCACACGGATGCGTGCATCATTTGGGAATATGTGAGCAACTGGTTATGTGTATTGTGGAAGACCTGCACTGTAGCACATGTGCATGTATACAGGGATATATTATCTGTCCAGAAATCAGATCTAGAGATGATCGCTTCTCAGTGCAAAGCAGTGCTGAATTGACCCTTGGTTTACAGAAAGAATCTTGTAATGGCATTCCAGGGGAGATAAAGGGGGACATCATTGGAAAGGCACTGTTTGCTAATGTACTTACGCTAAGCTTTAAGGGTAAGCATTTGTGAAGCATATACATACATGTATATAAAGTGAGCATGATGTTTCTGTCTCTAGGTAAAAACAATTTCTCGTTACTCCTTTCCTAGGTTCAGAGTCTTCTAGTAGTGTAGGGTCATCCACGGGTTCTCTTTCTCACACCCAGCAGCCTCTTCCAGTGCCAGCTCTAAGCCAGCCTTCTCATGGCACGCCTGCCGTCTATCCAACTGTCAGCACTAGTAACTCTCTTTCCTTTGATGGTGGCATAAATGGGCAAGTGGCACCTACTAGCACTAGCTTCTTTTTGCTTCCCTTGGAAGCGGCAGGCATACCACCTGGCAGTATTCTGATCAACCCGCAAACAGGTTGGTACCGCTCGTGGATGTTCTTGTTACAGTTGAGAACTTGGACAAAAGTGTGCGAGTGTTTACATGAGACTTAATTTCAGTATTGTCTTGTCTTTTTCCTTTATTTTTTGGTGTGTTTATCTGTTCAGTGTACTAATTTTAAAAAGAGAGCATGAGCCTTGGATAAAAGGGATAAGTAAATTCACTTGGGTTTTGCTACTAGTTTTAATTTATAGATAGTATCTTAATGGTGACTAGCACAAACTATGAAAATACTATATTATCCAGAACACAGAATAATTTAAATTCATTTTTTCAGCTTTTTGTGGGGAGATGGAAAAGTCTTTTCCAGTGCTAACATAAAAGTTTCAGTGAGGGGAGAGCTCCTGAGCAAGTATTCACATCAACTTGAAAGAATCTATCATTCTTCACTTTTTGTCACAACATACAGTCTTTCTCTGTGTACTCATGACGCTGACTTAATACAAGAGAAAGAAATAAGGATGAGATTACATGCTATTTTTAAACTTCTGTTTCAGTTTAAAACAGGATTAAATCACTGTTGGTGTATTTGGCCCATACTGATATTTTCAGTAAGCAGTGGGAGAATGATACTTCATTATGTAGATGCAGAGACGTGTAACTACTTGTCTGGATTAAAAAAAAAAAGTAGCAAACCTGGGAAAACTTTAACTTGGTTGTAGAAATTAAAAAATCCTGAAAATTTGAATTTACCTTTTCTGTGCAACCTATCTTTATACTGAAATTAAAAAAATAATCATAGTCCAAAGATTTGTTTTCCTTGTAGATAAGGAAATACTTCAGGATCTCTCCCATCATTTTGTAGATACTTTATTATATTTGAATATAATTGCATGTGCTTTTTAAACTAAATTTTTCTCACTAGTGTTGCTAAAATAATCACTTATTAAATTATTTCTCTCCTGAAACTAAATAGAAATTAATAATCTTTTTCTTTATATAACTCCATTGGCATTCTTACTAGAGAATCTTTTTTAGTTAATGATTCTGCCTGCTGGAATGTCACCTTAAGGGTTCTTAAAAGCTTCTAAACAAATAGTTAAAGCTGGTCCTGCTAGAAGGACCTGCTTTAACTAGTATGCTATGCTGTAGCATATCATCTTCCTAGATAGCCATTGCATTTGGAGGGGGTGTATTTGCTGTCTTATATCCAGCTTCTGGACGTAGCACTACTGACTTAGCTTTTCTGGTCCTGATGGATTCATTGCACAGCTTATTTGTGAATTTTCCAGTGGGTGAAGACAAATGTGATTAGTGATAAAGTTTTGCTAGAAAAATTAAGCTCTAGTATTTTTGTATGCTAGAGTACTCTGTGGCTTACGTTAATACGAAGAATGCTGGCTGTCATTTTTACATTGAGTTCATAGCATGACCATGCTAAAGTCTTTGGAATTACCGAGCAACAAAACAGATAACTGCAGGTATTGCAGGAAGGACACCGTCAGTTAGAAAGCAGCGGCATCTAAAACATGACACAGCTTCATTAGTGACTTTGAGTCATCCTAATTTCACTTATGTCATCGCTTTGCATGTGATATTAGTTTCACTTTCTTCCTCCTGTAATGTTGGTCGTTTTCCCTGTGACATTGACGAGGCTTCCACATACAGCGGTGAGGAAGGGCAGAGAAAGAAGTAATTGTAAAAGAGTTTTCATCTGCAAACATTCCTTTTACTCACACCCCCCTCAGTAAAGGCAGCAGGATTGTAGAACTGAGTGTTCAATGTTCATTTAAATTAGCTTGACTTTCAAGTTGTGATGATTCTTATATTCTATTTATTTTTAATGTATTTAAACTAGCCATTAATGTTCTTTCATGTTAGATGATTATCTTAATAACTACTGACTGTCTAACAGAAGCTAAAGTATAATTCCAGAGCAAGGAGTATGTAGGTTCAGCTAAACTTTTGATTTCTAATGTAGTGGCATCATCACATTCTGTAATTGTTCATTTGGCTTTATTGTTCCAAATGACAGTCAGGGTTCAAACCCAAAGCACTTCTGACAGAAGATCTCATAGTCGTAGGTCAAAGGACTCATCCTTAGCAATTGAAGACCGTACTTGAGAAAAGACAGCTCTTACTCGGTCGCTACAGGAAACATGTTAGGCTCCAGGGATTGCTAGAAAGGAGTAGAAAGAAATAAAATCACATTCCTTATTTATATGAACATTTGCAATTCTTGACCATTATTAAGCTATATTGAATATAGCTTCACCACCTGCAGTGCATCTGTGCAGCTTACTTTTTGTAGCTGTGCCCATTCTTCCTGTCTCTCTCTCTCGCATCAGCTGCCTCAGTCCTGTCTCCAGTAACTACGGTGTTGGCCAGTTGCTTTGAAATGGGATGGGACGAAGAGGTCTGAAGGAGTGTTACAGTCTGCTTTTAACAGGACCTGGGCTAGGATGCAAAGGCTTTAGTCTCAGCTTATGCCTCTGGAAAGAATCCCACGAAGGAAAATATTTATATTGGAGGAGGGAAAAATTTACAGGAGTCTTTGGACCTTCTTAAGCATCAAAATGAGCCAAGGCAAGCCACGTGTCATTAAGCAGCTAGACTTAACCACAGGCCCTTGCTGACTAATCTGTTGTTCCTTTGGTTCTTTTTTTCCCCCAACCCACACAACCAAATTAATCACTGTTTGCTTACAATTTACTTTTAAATAGTTTATTTAAGTGTTGCAGTAGTCCAGTGATGTAATACTGAAGATGCAGTTTATTAAATGGGAGAATCATGTTGCATTATTTCATTTTAAAGCTAAGAGCCAATTCATCTATGAATAGGGGAAGAGAGTACTTTAATCTTACTAACTAGCAGTTATAAGAGTACAATTGCAGCTACTGTTTTATATATGTTTTATAAAAATGTTTGCCTTTAAGCTGTCCGGTGTCAAACTGATTAAAGAAGATTCATTTACTTGTCTTTTAAAAGGTTCTTAAAATAGTATTTTTATTAGGGGTTTCCCTTATTACTCTTGACTTTTTTCAGTCTACTTAATAATGAGGTTTTTTAACAGGGTATGACAAATATTTATTAGTGTTCATTAAGTAAAGACTGGGTTTCTTTGTTTACTTTAAAAACTTGTATGTCTTAGCTGCATGAAGTTTGCCAGTTAAGGCCCTTTTAATCATGGCAGTTCTAAATGTAGTTGTGGGAATTTGGCATAAATCTGGCATGAAACAGTGCGGCTTTGTTTTAGAATTGTATTAATTTGTTCATTTTGTTTACTGTAAATACATTTGTCTTCATTTTCTCCAAACTTGGCTAATACAGCTGCATGTCTCTGGTTGTGTTCTTTTTCAACTTCCCAGGTCAGCCGTTCCTCAATCCAGATGGCACTCCCGTTGTGTACAATCCACCGATGCCTCAGCAGCCCGTTAGGACCCAAGTGCCTGGACCTCCACAACAGCCACCTCTTCCCCCACCACCTCAGCAACAGCCAGCAGCTAATCACATCCTCTCACAGGTGCACATGTCAAACACATGCTGCTTGTACTGATGATTGATGCTGTCATATTGCTGTCTGGTAATCAGGGATTAGTAGGGCTGCTCTGGTGACGCATATGTTAAAGCAGCAGCAGCAATAGCTGCAGAGATGAGTGTGGCTGGAGTTCTTCCCCACAGCCCTCAAAACTATCAATTCTCCTAATAACTGAACATGGTAGGCAGCCTTTTCTTATAAATACAGAAAATTAAAAAAAAAAAAATAGTGAAAATGTTACAGTTTCAAGAATATAGCAAGCCTAGATTGCTCTGGAGTAGTTCTGTCTTCATCCAGTGTCACACTTGGACACACACACACACCCCTAGCATACAGTCACATAGTCAGCAAACTGGGTAGGGAGTTAATCCAGTTGAAATCTCTTTTCATTAAGGTTATTTTTCAGTCTGATGAATTCCTGGGCCGTACTGTACGAGCAGTACGGTGGTACAAAAGAGGTAGTTTAGGACTGGTGGGTATGAATGCCTCTTTGGGTAGCACCTTGGCTTACCCTACTTAGAAAACCCCATGCTGAAGAACAGGCTTTTTTTTTCTCATCTTGCACAGGAGGAATTTGGTAAAATAAGCCAGATTAAAGATGACTCAGCCCTTGAAGAAGAAAAGTGAGCAGTGTGCAATAGGCAGGAGAAGGGAGGGTTCTACCTCTTTTTGCAGCAGCTAATTCAAGCACCAAGGTATTGGCTATAGTCTCCTGTGGTGTTTTCAAATTGTTCTCAAAATTTGTCAGAAAGTTATTTATAGAATGTTATCTGGCTTTATCCTTGTCCATTTTCCTTGGCTTAAATCTTCTGTTCAGGCTACCTGCATATGAGACAGTAATGATGGGCTGCTTTGAAAAAGGTTCATTTGTACAGTTTCTCCCTGTCTGATCTACAAAAGCGTGTAGTATTTGTAGGTTTCTTCACAAATCCTGTGCTACTTCTATAATTGTCTTCTCAATGGCTGCTGGAGTTAAACCTGCTCAAAATAGTATTAGCAATGATAGCTCTCTGATGTTTAAATAGCCCCAATGCATATAAAATATTTCAGTATTGTTGGATAAAGTAATACGTTTTAATCTGTGGTTAGTACTAGATCCATTCTGTATTTAGATGCTTTGAAATAACTTGTATTTAGAATGCATGTGTAGTTCTTATTTATAATTTCAAAACAATCTCTCTCAAAGAAATAGTATAAGCTAAATAGAAGCAATTTGACTTACATTATATAAGCTATAAAATATAACAAATAAAGCAAATGCATTTCTGCTGGGAGACAGATACTGGAAATTACGTTTGTTTTAATTCTGTTCAGTCTTTAGCTTGATTTAATTGGGGAAAAAATGTATCCCTTCCCTCTCTGGTAATGACTGGAGCACAGTTGCTTTTTTTCTATTACAAAAGACTTTGACTTTGTTTTCACTTCTCTTACTCCTAATGTTAACCATGTTTATAAACCTGTTATTTCTTCAGCCTATCCGGCCTCTGCAGCCTTCTTCCCAGCCTGTTCAGTACCCTGCAGTCTCTTATCCACCCCCGCTCCTGCCAGTCTCCTCTACCCAGCAATATTCTGTGGTATTATATCTTCTGTTCATTTCCTCTCTGCATGGGTTAATCTTTAGTGGGTGCTGACCTTTGCTTGGGTTGTTTGTAAGTGGTGTCTGATACCAGTGTAATGACTGGCTGGCTTCTTCATCACAGTAAAATATTACCTGAGTGGTTGAAAATAGTTCCCGAGGTTTTACGCTCTAAATTTTCAGTTCAACAGAAAGACATACAATTGCACTATTCCTATATATCTGTATACATTGATTGATAATTGTAAAGGAAAAGCTTTTTCAAAGTTTTGTTAGCCAGTCAATACCTTTTTTATGCCTTTTAATTAACTTTTCTCTGTCCTTTCTTCTTGTTGCTATGTCTGCTCTTTCTTCTGCTGACCCCTAATCTCTTTTCAGGGATCAGCTGTGCTGTGCTGTTTTTTTTTGTGTGGTTACATTTTCTAGTCTCCTTGCCAGTTCACACTCCCAGTTCACGAGTATCCAGTGTTTAATAGATGGAAGCTGGAAATGAAATCTAATAGTCTTTTCTGTAAAAATTAATATTCACTAAGAATCTTAACACCAAGACAAACTGAAGCCTAGGAAAGGAGAAAAGTTATCCAAAGCAGAATCTGAACTAGGGTCCGGGTCAAAAATTGAGGCTTCCCAACTTCCCATGCTGCTCTATATGTTATACAATAGCTATTTTAGTACGTATTCAGAGTATTTTGTTACTGGTTTTGGTATTAATCAGAAACATCGTCTAGTAATAAATATAGATCTGAAATCAATAGGCTGCATATAATTAAAACTATATTATAATACTATAATATTATATAGCTATACTATATAGCTATAATACTATACTCTCTCTCTCTATATATATATATATATATTATAATATATATATAATGATATTATAAGTAGCTGTACTTTAGATATACAATCCCAAAAAGGAATTGCACCTCACAAAGGGCGTATTGTTTTTAGCAGTGTTGTTTCTCATGGTATTTTAGAGTTTGAATACATGTGAACTGCACTGAGAATAATTTAACCATTCTCATCTCATTAACTGAGAAGGTAATTAACCAATGTGAACTTCCTACACAGTTTTAGCATATGAATAAATTGCTGCCTGTAGCAGCTAGTTCAAACATAGCTTAGGTTTCTGTGCTGTAATTTGCAATCATTGTTAGGCATATGTTTGTTAAAACAATGAAACTTCCCCAGGTTTATAGTAGTTTCAAACTATTTCATGTTCAGGAAATGAGTTGAAGTACTAATTGTGCTGTCAGTTTCAAAAATGTATTTCTACTTACAGCAACTTACGTAACGTAGGGAAAAGGGTTGATGGTCTAGGTTCGTAGTCTAAATTGAACACCTTCATAGTTGGTAGCAGGAAAGCTTGGTTTATCCATGTCTGGCAATACCGTGTTTCAGTGGTTGATCATTCTTGTACTGTATCTGTTGTTGTGGGAAGAACTGACCAGATCAGAATTTCCTTGTATTCAGTGTATAACAGAAATAAACTTGTGGTGGGGTTTTAGCCATTTGTATAAGTAATATTAAATCAAAACTAAATATCAGGATCTCTTCTCTAAACTAGATGTTATGGGAAGCGCAATATAAAATCCAGTGTAGAGAAGTATTATGGTTGCATTAATAGGCCTCATCTAAAAATGAAGTGACAAAGGCAAGTTAAATAGTTGATATGATGAAAACAAGTCTTTTTAAGATGTAAAGGTATTCTAAATGAAGTTTTAAGTGTAAATTCATATTTCTAGTATTTAGTATTTTTAGCCTTGGAACTATAAAACTTCATCATACGATATGAATATAGATACATAAAAGACAGAGGTTGAACTTAGTCTTTCTTGATTAACGCATATTTTCTTCAGGATGATCTGAGTGAGAATCAGGTGGTCTTAAAATTTTTGAGTTTCTTCACATTTGGAGTTTACTTTTGAAGAGTGAACCCAATCTTCACGTCTAACAAAAGATAACTTATTAGAGATCACTTTTTATTTTCAGAATACTGGTAATCCATTTGATGCTGAATTGCTTGAAAAGAAAAATGCTTGGGGAGTTTCATAAGAGGACTTTCATATTCCATGGGACTCCTGCAGTGCTCAGTGCTGTCAGTACCATAGTTTCGGATGGTAATAAAGTGCAGATAATGGGTAGCTGCTAGAACAGATTTTTGCAGCTGTTGCAAAGATTTTTTTTTTGTAGCATGACAACTATGTAGTATAATACCAAGTCAGACAAATGTCTCTTGTTATCCAGGATTAGAGCCTCATTAACTTAAAATTAGAAATTAAACAAAAATTACTTTAACAATACTGATGCCTTCTGCTGTTTTAACTGGGGGTTAACGTTATTACTCAAGTTTTAGAGTGCAATCAGAAAATGTATTGAATTCTTACAGTAAGTAGATAGAGGCAGATGTGAGCCAAAAAATCAAATATTTGAAGCGAGTAAAGTCTCCCAACATGGATGTTCTTTCCCACTGTCAGCCCTGAAGATAATTTGCTGCTGTTCTATCTTGTGCTATCATCTTTCCTCTTGCTCTTTGGCTGATGTTGCTAATGTGCAGTAATTTGAGACATTCCTATATGAAAATTTTACTTACTGAGCTATTTTGCTTTTACTTACTGTGATATAATCTTTTATTCTTTTTTTTTTCTTTAAGTACTTGTGAATGTAATTTCTGCTTTTTTTTTTTTTTAACAATTACAGCAAGACAACCTAGGATCACAATTCAGCCATATGAGTCTTGCCCGTCAGCCACCTGCTGATCCAGCTGAACCTCATACTACTATGTTCCAGTCCACTGTAGTCCTCCAGCCCCCACAGCAGTCTGGTTATATCATCGCAGCTGCTCCACCTCCACCACCCTCTGGCCAGCCAGTTTCTACTCAAGGCTACTCTACATCTAGCCACCCTGTCAGCCAGCAAGTGCTCCAGCAGCAGGGATATATGCAGCAACCTGTGCCGCAGGTACAATGGTTCTGTTTCCATTCTACCAAAAGCTATAGTTAAAATATGATGATGCTGTTCCATTAATGGGCTTTTTATATGGTATGGGGTTCCCTGTTAATTTGTGGCTGTGTGCATTTTTTGTTTGTTTTTCTCATTTGTGTTGTGAAATGAATGACTTCAGTTTATTTGAGGAGGAATAATCACTCAGATTTGTCTATTTAGCTAGTTAAATAAAAACAAACAAAAACCATAAATATCAGAGCACTGTGTTACTGGTAGTGAGATTTTAAAACTACCAAATGTGGATTTTGTACATCCTTGTGTTCTCCATTGTTTTCTAGTGTCTCAGATGTTTCCTTATGCAAATTGGTCCAAAGATCCTGAATCTGCTCCCATCTCCCCTCCAACCTTCTCCATGGTTCCAACAAGTAGTTATTGCAGTTTAAAAGTAGCAGTGCATTACTTGCCTCTGGCATTGGCTAAAATGACATGTATTGTCACCAGAGACTGCTAAAAACAGTTGATGAAAATAGTGCTGATGTAGGGGAATTTAGTATTTTGGAACTTATTTCTTCTACAATGAAAGTACAAGAAATCAGCTGTTAAGAGAGACTTTATATAATACAGAGTAAGTATTTTTATTTGCTAAAGCATTTAACATTAGTTGTACCATTTAAGTTTTGCACCTCTTTTATTGTGTGCTTCTTTTTGCGTTTATATGTATGCCTGTTATAAACTTGCCAGTAGTGCATCTCTTTAATTGTCGTTTGTCTTTAGATGCCAGCTTGTTATTGTACACCCAATCAGTACCCGCACTCCAGCCAACAGTATCGACCTGTTTCTGTCCATTACAACACGCAGCAGAACCAACCATTGGCACAGCCTGGACAGCAGACAGGTTTGTTGAACTTAATTCAGCATTTTGAATACCTTGTGTGTGTTTTTTCCTGTTTTAAGGTGAATAAATAACTTTAAATGAGGTAACACTGCAGAGATACACCTTATCTCTTGTTTTGAAGTTTCAGTTACTAATTTTAGATGTGGCATGAAAACACTGACGATGTTGGTGATAGTCTTTTTTTAAATACAGTTGAAAATAATATGGAGTAATTTTTTTTTGTCCTTTGACTAAAGGTATCTGGGTATTGAACAGTATATATTGTGAGACTTAAGTGGCTAGAATTAGTTTTCTGATCCTTCTATTTTGGTAAAGGCTTCTCTACTGTTTTTGACTTACCTTTCTATGAATGTTATCAAGCTTTGTCTGTTTCCCTGCTTTCCTCTTGTCTTTTTTTCTTTTTGAGTTAAGTATAGCTATTATATTCTAGTAGTCTGCCTACTTAGAAATATTCTTACAACTTCTTCAGTAAGGTTTGGATTCCTGAAGCAAATTTATTTCTGAGTAGTATATTAACCGGCAGTAAAAACTTTCAGAAGTAGCTAGTGATATTTGAAGGCAGATAACATTTTGGCTGAGTCCCTTAAAAATCAGGGATTTCGTGTCCTTTTGAGGTTCCTTCAGAAACAAAGTGGGTTTTTTGTTTTGTTTTGTTTTTTTTCGCCCCCCAGACTGTGTGGTGGTGGGGTTTTATGTTTTTCTTTTTTTTAAACAGGAATATGATGAAAGATCACCTCTTACAAATAAATACTAAATGGATTTCTTTATAGTTGTGCTATTAAGTAGCCAGTAAGAAAGATGTCATCTTCAGTAGTATGTAGTGTAGTTTTCTGTAGTCCTTCTAGGAAGAGCTCAAATATCATCAGCCCTGGAAGTTGTTATTCAGGGTTAGTTGACAAATTCGTGGGATTATTTCACTGCAGAATCATCAAGATGAGATACCCATTATGGTAGACTTGTCAGATCATCTTAAAGTACTGTTAGTACCTGCTTATTGCAAAACAGAACTGCACTTTGCACTCTTTAGAAGTGAAAGTATGTTGACAAATATTCCAAGAAAAAATATATTCTTTTTTTTTTTTGCTACTTGCTTTATCCATCTGTGTTAAAGATGCGTTGTCCAACTGTATTCCACAACCCTGCTTTCCTTCCTCAGAATACTTAATACACAGACTGCTTAATAGCAAAAGGTCTGAGGCTCAGCTGGGGTTACTTCCCCATTCACGGGGATCCTGTAGGAGGTGAACTCTCAGAGGTGGCCCGGTGTATACATGTAGCTTAATAAAAATCTGAGTTTGAAAGCATGGGGTGATGTGGGTCAGTGTTAAGATGCAAAGGCAGGAATCAGTTACTATTAGGTAAGTAAGTTTGTTTCTTGTATGTTTTCAGCTCTTGATGCTTTACTTGAATTTCACGGTCTGTAACATGGACGGGGTGAAAAGTAGCAGCCACTAAAATCTCTTTCTGTCCTAGAAGAAATAAATATAATAAAAGGAGAAAGAAAGCTGTGCAGACAACTCTTACTACTTTGATAAGGTACCTTGTGCCTCTAATCACAATATCAAGGGATCTTGTTAGAGTAGTGAAAGGATGGTCCAGCCAATAATTCCACTCATTCCTGCTTGGTTACTTGGTGTGTGGTAGAGAGATATTTTGTATCTACACTAATGGTAGAGAGGAATATTTTACTAGCAACCAATTGCTACCTCGCCTTTGCTGCTTTTCATTTACTGCTTTATAGACAACTCTGAATCTCCATTCTGGACATAAAGAGGTTCCACATCATATTTTTTGTTCTGCAAAGTGCTTATGAGATCTTATGTTTTGTAATTACCTCTCTTGTGGGTTTATTTTAAACATTCGTACCAAGTTAACACAAAGCTACATCTGAAATGGTTGATATTTACTAGCGATGGCTGTTGTTGAGATGAAGGACAGCGTGCTACTTGGCTAACGTGGCAACGAGTCCCTTGGGTTGGGGCCCTTCCAACTGCGGCTATTCTGGGATTCTGGGTCTGGTCAAGAGTGAGAACAAACAAATCCTGTATTACATAAAAACCAGGGGGGTTACTCATTTTGTAAAGTGGTTGCTAACTCTGAAATTGCTTTCCAAACACGAAGTTAGATAAAAGATGACAGCTTCTGAGAGCGTGGCAACTGAAGCCACGTTTGGTGTAACATGGGATGGCCTGACTTTGAGCTGTTGAATTCGGGGCCGTAACACTGTCTGAGAGGTTTACATTTCTCACAGTGAACCGGTCTCTTTTTCAGCTGCTTCCTGGCTTCCTTTCTAAAGGGGTTTCACCTGTAATATTTAGTGTTGTTTTTTTTCACTAATATTTTAAATGCTTTGTGTGCCCAAAATACAGAAGGAAACTCTCTGAAAGAAAACAGCATTTCATGTCTTCGTGATCGTGAGGGCCCACTGACCAAAAGAGCTAACTGTAGGTTGATTAAAAATCGTATCTGAACAGCAGTTACTGTAGGAGCATCAGCTGAAGTTCAGCTAGCTTCTGCTACAAAACTGCCAGCCATCACTGTCACAGTAATCAAAGCTCTAGTTGTAATAGATACCGAGCCTTACTCAGAGCTGGTTAACCAGGTTATCGTACTTTCTTGTTCTTGAACAAAAGCCATTTCATGCTCTTAACATGTTATTCAGAAAATGTATTTCTGTATCCTGTGGGTTAATTCCTCTTACGTTAAGTGATTACTTACGGAAATACCAAGAAACATGCTTCTTTTTGTAGCTGCTTCTTTTTGTAGCTGCTGTTCTGGAATATTTCTCGGTAATGAGGCAGTCTGTTCAGGCAGGTGCAGGTTTTCTTTTTCTGCTGAGTGTTGCATTTCTGTCATACCACTTTCTATGCAGAGGTGAAACTGGGAAACTAAAAATAGAGTATTCTTCAGAATGCTGTGGGGAACCTTCTTTGCACTCAGTTTATATTGTTCCAGTTCTCTGCGCTTGCAAAATTGATTATGCCTGTCGCTGAAAGTGTCAGGAAAAAAAGCTGAAAAATATTCACAGCTATGGTACAGTGCTGGGGAAGTGAGGGCTTTAGATTGCAGATGTGGTGATTGTATCTGTTGTATACTGCAACTTTGCATTCTATTGCTTTTTAGGTGCCATAGATCACTTGGTAACAAAGCACATTTAAATATTTTGTTTGTTACAGATACGAGAGATGGATTTTTCTACACGGTCCAAGTTTAGTTATTAAAAATTGTAACTACTAATCTCTATTTGAGCATGCATGGTTGTGAAGTTACATAGTACTCTGAAAATATTGATAGTGTCTTCTGTGTTTCTAATGAATAGCTCTCTTGGTTTTAACGAACTGAACCTTCTTCCCTTTGATTCTGTCAAGCAATATTTGGTCATGTTCACAGGCTTTGTTAGTCTTCATTGTTGCAATTTCTATAAGAGAGATAGCCAGCTGAGACTTAATTCATAATGTCCATTGTACCTTGAATGTATGTAATCAATGAATGCCTCTGGGTTTTGTTTTACAAAAAAAAGTGTTTGTTAACTGAATAATTTTCTAAATAGACCAAGGAATTTTAAAACACAATTTAAAAAAAAAAAATCCAAGTGACTTTTTGCAGCTGTATCTGCTTTAGTAAATATAGTTCCATATCAAGCCAGGGAGCATGGGGAATGTCAGGTTCCTTGGAATGTGAATGTGTCCAAGGACTCCTCTTGCCATCGGTGCTTCCTGACAAGCCCGGTTTTGTTACTCGGGAGTGGCAACTGGCTTTGTCTCAAACACAGTTAGTTATGGTTTTCTTGCTGATGTGGTAAGTAGTCGAGCACATAACCTGGATGATGGAATAGGACAAAAAGAATTTGTGTCCTGCATGTGTTTTATCAGTTACCTGTAACAGTTACCTACTATATGCTTTAAAAAAAGTGGGAGCCGGGCTGGAGTGTAATAAATGCACAGGTGCCATTTCCTGTTTGTCACTCATGCTTATTTTTTTCATTATTTGTGATTATTTTTTTGTTTAGGACATTTTTGAAAGACAGCAAAGGGTGCCAGCTTAAGCAGTAATAAAGTGTTGTGGAGGCACTATAGAGGGTGAATATGAAAAATCAATTTGGTTTTGGTTGTTGTTTTTAAAAGGACTTGCACAAGTGCATTGCACAGTGTGCTTCAGCCTTGACTCATAGGTGACATACTTTCATCCTGGGGCACCTGAGATGCTAGCAGAATTTATCATAAGCAGAATTTCAAAGCTGAAGTATTATAAACAGCCTTGTTTATAATAATAGGCAATTATTTTTGACATTATCTAGCATGATTTTTTCAAATGCTTTCAGCTTTCACCAATCAAATCAAGGTGTCAGTGCATGTAACTCAGTAGAGTGCAAAGAAATATTGCAAGCATGTGAGTGCAGCATTGCAGATAGTATGTGTGGTATTTAATGGTGGGGCCAGGTGGTTGTAAATTAATAAAATCTGTTGATTTTTTTAATGTTGGTTTCTTTTTATACGCATGGTAAGTTCAAGTCTTACGAAGTTGCCAGATGTAAAAGGCCATTGGAAAATGCCACACGTACCTTTTCATACAGGCAGCTCTGTATAAAATGTGTTACATTTAGATAGTTCTTTCAAAATAATATTTAAATGTATAATTTCAGGTTACCAAGTTTTGCCTAACCAGCAGCAAAACTACCAGGGTTTAGTTGGAGTTCAGCAGTCTCAGAATCAAAATCTAGTCAGTGGCCAACACAACAATGTTGGGAATCAAATTCAAGGTGTGATTGTTCCATATCCTTCAGTGCCATCATATCAGGTGGGTAATTTACTCATAACTTTCCAGTCACTCTTCTGTACTTTTGAGTGATCTTTTTTTTGAAGTGCGTTGCTTTGTAAATGCCAGAAAGCTGCAAGTACATTTCAAAGGTGACTTGGAGGAGAGAAATATATATATATATATATATATATGTATAAAAGATGATTGAAGCATGAAGCAGACCTATCACAAATTCACAAATTTTATTCCTTTTGAATACTAAGTGCTGCATTAATTGTGGTTCAGAGGATAGGGAAGAAAAAGCTTGTAAGAATTCCACCCACTCCACTCCTTAACTATTGTAGAGAAATTCTTTTGTTAATTTATGGAGTCCCTTGGAACTATTTCCATTTTTAGGGAAGAAGGTAAAAACTTTTGTTTTATAAAGCACTATTATTTCAACTCATGTTATCGCTAGTGTTTTGGATTTAGAGAACTCCGGTAGATCTTTGTGGTTTTGTTTTGTTTTCAAAAAGAAAAAAAAAAAGTAAAGTAGGGGATGGTCAAGAGGCAGAAGGAAACATTTTTTGCACAAGAAAGTCTTAACGTGTTCTCAATTTTAGGTTTCGGTGCCTCAAGGTTCCCAGGCAGTGCCCCAGCAGACATATCAACAGCCTGTAATAATTCCCAGTCAGTCAAATCAAGGATTGCCCACAACAGGAATGCCAGTTTACTACAGCGTCATTCCATCAGGTCAACAGAATAATTTAAGGTTGGTTATTTGATTTCTCAGCAACCAGGTTTAATTGCCGTGTGGTAACTGATAGAATCTGCTACGTTACTGCGTGTATTAAAATATATTTTAAAGGTAGACTTAAAAATGCTTTATTAGCTGTTTTTTCTCTTATGCAATTCAGTGTTTGTGTCATCACTGCATGGCTTCATCTACTCAAATGAATCTGAATTCTTGTTCTTTGTACTCAAAGGGTTCTTAACCTTTTCTTCCATAGTTACGTTTGAGGCTCAGTGAATTCACCTGTAGACGTAATCCCAGACTTGTTTTTTAAATAAGTTTTATTGCTTATTCTCTTGCATCACTTGCAGTGGCCATCTCTATCAAACAGGGTAACTTTTGCTTGGAATTCAGAGCAGACTAGCAGCTAAGGACAGCAACGTGCATTTATCGCAGTAGATAGCTTGTAGTGTTTTTTAACAAAAAAACGTGGAATACTGTTCTGCAAGAATTGAATAGTCTCAAACCTATGAGTCACCACTGAGAACTATAATCATTAGACAGATGAGAAGCCGTATGAGGGAATACATCGTGAGCAGACTGAAAACTGAAACAGATTGCTTTCTGAGTTTGGTTTGTTTCAATAGCATTTTTAAATTAAAATCATATACTTGGCCTATGGGACAAAGGATGGGAAAATTTTCATGTGAAGTTACAGGTGAACATGGATTCCCAGTGGAGGCTTAAAAAGATCGTCCCTCCTTTTTTCCATAGTGTGAAGTTATAAAAACTTCTTTCTCATTCCCTCAGAGCGTTTAGTTCATCTGTTGATGAAAACTTCAACTTTATACTGAAGCACCAGACGCTATAGGCACCATCCTGCTTGTAGTCCACCAACCTGATGTTTTGCCTCTGGCAGAATGATCAGTTACTGTTATGACAGAATTATGTCTGTTGTTTACTTGTTTTTGCCCTTAATGCCCTGAAAAATACCTGGCATAAATAAATTTCTTTATTCTTTTCGTAAGTATTACAAACAAATGCAAGGCTGTTTCTTTCCTTGAGTCTTCTTCCATGACCGGGTGTTTCTCCTATTTGGTAAAGCCATGGTAAGGCAACCCCTGCAGATGTCAGTTTAGGCTGCGTTACTCTGCACTGAAGCAGAGGAGTGCTCTCATTCTGTGTGCCGAATACCACGGGGCCAGCCTCCAGCTGAGTAGTCAGCATCTGAAATCCTTGTGGCAGGTTTTGTGGTGGCCATTTAACCAAGACCTAATTATGGTTAATTAAGACAATGAACTGCTATTTTTTCATATTCTATGTAACTTTATACCTATATAGTTCTCTTTGCACAAAGGTGGTATATCAAAGTAAGTAAATTAGTACTGTTTTTGATATGTGCAGATTGTAAGTTATGGCCAAGGAAGAGCTGTGAAACTTCTGTCTTCTTCAGAAGCAGATTCCTGGGTGGGGAGTAGGCGGGAATATTACTGATTGAATTTTTTTATTGTTATTATAGTTCATCAGTAGGATATTTGCAGCCTCCTGGATCAGAGCAGATACAGTTTCCTAGAACATCATCACCATGTAACTCTCAGCAGCTTCAAGGACAGCAATGTGCAGGTTGGAGGACTGAAGGTTTTTTGTTTTGTTTTTTTTTTTGAAAGACTTACTAGTTTCTAACAATTATTACGCTGGGTGATTGCATAAGGGTTTGATTTAGAATTAACTATTGTATTTCCTTCTGTATGCTGTGTTTAAAATTATATTGCAAGCAGGTTAACTTCACATCTTAATTTATCACTGACAGCCCTCAAGTTACTTTCTTAGAATTCAGTACTGTATGGCATAATGGCTTGCAAGTCAGCTTTTGAATTGAGACAGACATGGGAACAATGCACTCTCACCCAAATGACTTTCATCTTTTCCTCAATTATGGGAGCTACGTGGGTCTGATTTATTTATTTTTAGAGTTCCTGAGAAGAGACTAAAAATTGTAGTCATTCTGGGTCTGGATTGAGACGAGTAGTCTTTTTTTTTTTTTTTCCACTGTTGAAAGGGGAAATGAAATACTCATAAGGTGTGTGTGGGGGGGTCTGTTTTCCTGTTTGTTTTTTCTGTTAGCGTTATTTACTGCTTCTACTTCCATAGTTTATAGCAACCATTCAAGTCAGAAGCCATCACCTCCTACATTATTGCCACCTTCATCAAAGTCAAAGCCACAACAGTCTGCTTCCATTGTGCACTACAGCATAGTGTCTCCACCCTCATCATGTAAAAGTTCACCCACTGGTCTTTCCATCATGCAGCCAATAAAAGGTATATTTTATTGGGATTTTCATCTACGCCATTCTGTCTAGAAATCTTTTGTAAATGGTCAGACTGATTTCATGGCTCCCTGCTAGAACAGTTGTGACTTGAATGCCATCTCTTCAAATACTTTTTTTTTAATTCTTCATTGAAATTGCTATCATTGTAACATTAAAAATGACAACTTTTGAACTGAAATGAAACAAAAGCCAACCTCACGTGGGCAGCTTGGAGGCAGCCTTCTTCAGCAGAGAAGAATGTCACTTAGCAGAAGCATTTAAATCAGGTTTGGAATGTTTCAGTCTTACGTAATTTTTAAAAGGTATATAAATAGCAGTTTCAGTGGGGTGTGAAAACAGCAGTGACATAGAGCTTGTCTTATGCGTGAAATGTTTGTAAATATTAACATCCAAACACTTAAAACCTCTGAATTTCCAAACACAATTATCATAAAATTGGGCTGGTCAGGAGGTTAAGAGTATGAAGGTTAGCCTTCAAACCAGAGGTTGTAGATCAATCATAGTGAGTGGTACTGTCCTTATTTCACTGATAGGGAGTTTGATGCATCAGAGGGATTTGGTTGGCAAAAAAAGGGAGTAATCTCAAATATTGCTATCTCAGTATTTTGCAAGCAAGTAATAGATTAAACAACTAGGTCAGTGACCTAGATTCCACTATACATGTGATGGTTCTTACAAACTTTTAAGATATTTTTAGAGCCTGTTTATTAGTAAATAGGTAACATCCAGTTAAGTGGCAAGATAGCTGTTCACAGCAGTTCTGGTTTTGTTTCCATTTCTTCAACACTTCAAGTTTGTTTGGGTGTAGTTCTTGAAGACTGTCATTTCAGGATGTCCACAGTTGGTCTAGCACTACTTTTTCTACCTTTATCTTGGTAGTTTTGGTTTTATGCAGTTTTGAAGGCCTGATTCAAAGCTGTTGAACTGTGATTTAAACAAGTTTGGGGAAGGGGAGAGCCTCTGTGACAGAGAACAAAGATTGAGTGAATAAAGAAAAGCATGCACTTCAGCAGCAGCGATACTGAGATGATACCTCAAGGTGATTGAGGCGAGGACAATGAGGACATGTGCAGACAAGCAGCTGAGTGGTGTTTCTGTTCCTCTGAAAAATTTGTAGAGGACCAGACTCCAAATCTGGGAGACTTTCAGGGACGACTTCTGTGTTTTTTCCTCTCATGCGTTTTGATAATTGAAGTGTCTGCAAACAGACCTATGCCTTCGATGACACTTTATTTCAAGCATGCTTGTTTAGGCAAAGAGTTCCATTTGTTTTCACTTACTGAAATGCTGTGGAACTAGTAGTAGAAAGAACCAGCATTTGGGGGATTTACGGAGGGTGTTTTTTTGTAGTTCAAGTAGAATTTTCAGATTGTGACACTTATTTTAGAAATGGTGCTCCTGGTAATTCTGAAATGCGTGTTTTTGCTGGGCATTCTTATTGAACAGAGATGAGACAAAAGAGTTGTATGCCAAGTGCTGCAGAATACTATAAAATACTGTATTTTAAGACAGGGAGACGTAAATATACCATTTTAATATTTATAAATATATGCATAAAAATGATTTTTTTCTTGTGTAAAACGTAGTGTGTATATAGATGTTTGCCTGGTACACCTCAGGTAGGTACACCTCAGGTATATAGGTGTATGGGGTTTACATAAGCTTATAGCTTTGCCACTTGGAAACTGTTGTGGCGTGTGTTGTTCTGATTGTGTACCAGATATCCATAAGTAGATGTGTATTTTATTTTGCCATGCAACAAAATAGAACGATTCTCCATGTGGCTCTTACAGGGACACTCAAATTTATATCCACTAAAATTGGTGAGGTAATCTGATGATTACATCTAAGTCTGTAATACATGGGTAGAACGTTTTTGCCATTGAAAAGATTGGAAAGAGAATATAGATGTGAAAGTACTGCTTTTATCACTTTATTTTGATGAAAATCAGTATAGTATTTCAGAATACAGTTTAGAAAAGCTAATATAGTTTTATTATTATGAGTTTGTTATTCTATGTTATTTGGTTTACATTTCAAAGGAGTCAGATTGTTTCTTCTTGGACCATAGGAGCAGTGAAAACAATAGCCCATATAAAATGCATTCGTGTTTTGTTTTTCTTTTGTTTTTTAATCCATATCTGACTTACTGTTCCTAACTGATGCTACAACATAGATGGTGAGTTGAGAAGATTGTAGGCCCCATCTTTATAGGTGGATGACTAAATGCTGTTTCAATCACATATTTTAATCATTGTTTCAAAGAAATTATGTAAGCAGTGGGTAGAGGAGAGCAGGAAATTGAAAACAACCATTTTCACGTAAACACAACATTATATAAGTTACCTGGGAAAGGGATGGGTCAACAGGGGGAGGACCAATTCTCAGGAAACCTCTCGTCACAACTCCTTACACGAAACCGTAGTGAACAGCATCGGCTGTTTGGCTATTCTCTAACTGGAGTTTCTGTACCTACCACAGTGGCAAAGTGATACAGGATGTGGGGATCAACTTGTAGTCTCTGCCCAGGAAAACAATCTCAGTTACGTAAAAATCCATTGTAAAATGTGTAAGTGAGGGTAATTTTGCCTCGGACTGAAGATTAATTAGGTCTTTCTAATGTATGACATCGTATCACAGAAAACATTTGGTGTATATCATGTAAACTAATTAGGTAAACTCTGTTTTTAAATGATGCATATTCTTCTTGATAGGACATGTTCTTCAGTGCATTACTCTGTCAGTAACTACAATGAATGTTGAGTAATTTCAACTACTGTTAAATACAATTTATTTCAAAAAATATTCTCAATACTGAGTTTCATTGGTTCCATTTATCTTTTATAGTTCTGGGAAGCCTTCTCAAGTTAGTCTAGTGCAGATTTATCTGATAGTGGAAATATAATTGTACAGAAGATACTGTCCTAGTTTTCTGCAATTGAGCAGCTTATTTAGCAAGATGTCCATTATGTTGTTTCTCTTTTTTTTTATTTTTCATTTTTTCTTCTAAAATGAAAGTTGAAATATATGATAAACTTACTGCATTCTACCAATTTCTTGTCTTGCAGCAGTAGCAGCACCACCAGGTGGAGGAGTAGTAATGATGCAGCTCAATATACCTAACAATCCTCAGCCTCGGAACCATTCACCTCCACAGTGGAAACAGAATAAATACTACTGTGATCATCAAAGGGGGCAGAAGTCCACAGAACTTAGCACTTTAGACAGTGCTGCACAGGTATGAGCTTTTTGATTTGTTTTCTAGCATGACTTATTTGCATAAATTGCATCTTTGCATGTCATTTTGTGTTGTTTTTTTTTCCCCAAGACTTCTTTTGGGGGAATAAAATCTGTTCTGATGGTACTTAATATACCAATTTTAATTTTGCTTCCAGTGTTTGAATGCTGTAGATGTCATTGCTCACCTAGATACTTTCTAAAACACTAACTTGTTTATCCAGTTGCAGCATAGTCCTCAAGTAGGTAGTCCCGTCACCTCACCGGCCCAATCACCAGCACCAGCTCAGCTATCAAACATGAAGAACATCCGTCCCACATTAACACCTCTTTCTATTGTGCCCCAGTTTTCTAGACCTTTCGTCCCTGGACAAGGTATATTTTTAGTTAACTAAAATACTTCTGTGGTTTTATTTTCAATAAATGCTTTAAAATACAAGTTATATAAGGATTTTGTGACAAACTATGGCTCACTTGAGTAGTAATGCTATTGAAGCAAGATTATCAAAACTACCCACCCTTGGATCATGCACAATTTGACCTTACCACTCTGCACTGGTATCATTCCCTGTATTCTCAAACGCCTTGATCTTTTGTTGTTGGACCTTTTATAACTCACTAGCTTTCTCACATGAGACATTGCCCACTTTAGAATTGAAAATATTAATAAAATGTTTGATATAATTTAGTTTTAAGTTTTAACCGTAAATCAAGAACTCTACATATATTTACAAAAGGCATAATTTTAGAGCTACAAAGATAAATCACGTGGAACTAGCTGATCTTAATACATTGGGTGGTAGTGGCATCTTTTGGAGAAAAGGACACAGAAATGTCATGCGAAGATGAATGTTCTGCTAAACTCATTCATTGATGAGGCACTGAATCAAACCACTGCCTAAGTGTGAATTCTTCATTCCTTTTAGAACAACTAGCATGATAGAAGAAGAAAAAAATCCTTGTAGAATTTAATTCATTCCTCTGCTGCCATGTTATCAGAAAACAGAAAATAGGGAATTTTCACTGAGATGTGATAGTTAGAAGTTTGAAAACTAATGATAAAATATATCCTGTGTCAGTGACCAAAGATGTCCCTTATGTTTGGACATCTGCAGTTCTCAAACTTGAAATTAATGGGTCTTACTTTATACAAAAATTGCATTAAAGTAAAAACAAAACTTATAGAAAAATCTGTTAGGTCTTCCTTACTGATAGAGAAGACCTTATTTTCTTTTGTTTGTCTTTGTCTTAACCTTCTGCATGATCATTACACTATTGCTTTGTGTTCCATTCCTCTTGTAAAAAAAAAAATTCCAGGTTGCCTGTTGTAAACTACGTCCCTCAACTTTCTTAATCTTCTGTGATTATTAATAATTTCTGTTCACTGATCGTGTGGATCCTTGGAGCAAAAAGGAGATATACAGATGTACCTGGCACTTACCAGGGATATTACCATGGAAATGGTTAAATGGTTACACTGAGAGCAGCCTCATTAAGCTCATTTTGATATGACAGGATTTAGAGAAGACTGCAGTGAAGGGAAAGAAAATAGTACGTTTTTCAGTGTAACTCTGAAATGCAAGAGCCTTAAACTTGTAGCTTTCCACCTTGTGATCAACATGACTTACATACATACTTAATTGTGCCAAATCTTGTTTTCTTAGCTTAGCCAAATACGCTGCTTTGTGCGTAGTCATTCTGCTTTCTCTTCGGTGTAAGAGATTTTGGAGAGAGTTTTTATATTACAGAAAAAAAACACCTTTCTAATTACCTTTCTCTTTAAGGAGATGCCAGATACCCATTGCTCGGCCAGCCCCTGCAATACAATCCACCATCTTTATTACGTGGACAAGTAGCAAGCCAACAGGTATTAAAGAGAACACTCTCCTGGCAACACTGAAGAAAACAATTCAGGACTACAGTTACAGTAGCCGTGAACAGGAGAATGTATTATTGCATTAGAAAAGTAATTGATTGGAAAGCACTTGCTTCCCAATAACCGGTTTATTCTGTTGATACTTCCCATTGTTCCTGTTCTAAAAATATAGAGAAGCGTTATTATGAAATGTAGATTTTCTTTTGAACTGAAATTCCAACCTACAAAGGAAGATAGAAGGCCCAGTGTAGAATATGGATTCTGTGGGAAGCGGTTTGCCAGCAGTTCCAAAAATCGGAGACAGACTGTTTGTTTAAAAAGATTGTTTTATTTGAATAACGGGTTTTTTTAAAAATAGAAAGTACATATGGGTATTTCTAAGCAGAGAGTGGCTTTGTCTCTTACAAGAAAGCCAAAATATTAAGTGTTGGCAAAGCTCGCAAGTCTTGCCATCTATTTAATTTCTGGGACAGACACAGACCCCCTGCCTCTACCTTGCTCAGTTCTACCTGAGATCAGCCAGACGATGTGCTGGGTTTGGGGGCAGGGATGGATTTTTTTTTTCTTTTTTCGAAGAAGGGTTGAGGTGATTTTTCGTCATTTGCTTCCTTTTTTCTTAAGTCAAGGATTGAATGCCCCTGACTGCAGAATTGCTAAACTCCGTGACTAAAATCAGACATGGAAATCTTTTCTATACCACAGTAGCACAGGTTACTTTTCAGACATTCCTCTGCACCATTTTTCACTGAGCTAACCCAGATATTTCAAAATACTGATGCACTGTCATTAAAGTACATCATTTATATCCATCTCTCCAGTGTCAGCCTGGAAACAGACACGGAAACAGGGGGAAGAAACCAGCAAAGAAGGCTGCTTCAACAGATCTTGGTGCGGGAGAACCAGGTACAGAATTGCTGGTTGACACAGTCCTCCAGCAGAATGAATTGTGGTGATAGGCTAGGGATGTAATGAGAAAAGCACAGGTGAGAAAAGGGCCAGAATGAAGTGTAACTGGACAGGAGTGGGCATGGCAAACCATGGAAACAAAGATGGACGGAAGACTTGATTAGGAGAGAGGAAAGATAAATGAGAGAGGGAGGAATGAGAAAAGCGTAGTTTTGAAAGCTGGAGAAAAGACTAGAGAAGACCAGGACTGGACAGTACTAAAAGGAAAAGCAAGTTTGCTGGATGCAAGCCAAGTCCAAAACCCTTCTCCCATATTACAGTAAACGTGTACCCCTGCTTCCTCTTACTTTTGTGAAATCATACATAAACCACAAAAAAGTTAGTACTTAGTTTTTTCCTTCTAATATAAATAAACCCATTAATTTTGGGGACACACTAGGAGATCTGCAGGTTGGGTTTTCGGAGTTGGTAAAAATGTCATCCAAATAAAACCTGACATCGTCTATTTTCCCATTTTACTGGAAATTATTTGTGTTGCAAGTGTTACCTACCATCAGCTCTTTGCAGAAAATTACTGATAAATCAGTTTCTAACCATTTACTGGAGAAGATTTTGAGAGAAGAGAGACTAGCTGTTTGGCACAGTGATGTGTGAAGAGTTAACAGGTGAAGCGAGTCAGGTGGTATAGAGAGTTTTCAAATCTACCGCAAAACTTGGTGTGGATTCCCCGCCCCACTCTTCTGAGGGGCCTCTTTGTATTCTCAGCTTTTCTGTGACAGCAGAATGCTCTCTGGGTTACCAGAAATGGAGTGCCTGTGTAGCAGCATGGCATCAGGCACCTGGAGATACCAGATGAAATAACTCGCTTTCCACTGTGTGATGTATCTTTAAGTACAACCACCGATTTTGATTCCATCTTTTTCTTGTTTCAGTTGTGGGAAAAGTTCTAGAAATAACTGAACTGCCAGAAGGCATAACTCGTATGGAAGCAGAGAAACTATTTGGAGAACTTTTAAAAGTTGGTGCCAAGATTCGGTGGCTAAGGGATTCGCAGTGTCTGCAGACGCAGCAGCAGCAGCACCGTCGTTACTGTGGCAGCGGAGATAGCAATGTGAGCACTGAGCCATCCAAACCCAGTGACTTGGCCTCCACGTACACGGTTCTAGCTACGTTCCCTACGATGTCAGCTGCTCAGAATGCATTGAAGAAACAAAGTAGTACCTCAGTTAACAAGTTCAGGCTGAGAACGAGCAAGAAGCACTACGACTTTCACATTCTGGAAAGGGCTAGTTCTCAGTAGCAGTTCCGTCGGTGGACACTCAGCCTTTACTACTTCATGTCCTCCTCTCCTCTATTGGCTTGATGTTACGGGGTTTCTGCTCTCTTTAGAGAGACTCCTGGGATGTTTTGTCGTGTGACAGTAACCATTGAAGAATAACCCAGTGATCCAGCGAGATGAAGAAAAAAATACAGAGTTGATCCCAGACAATAGCAAGGAATCACCTTTGAGACAGGCAGCTTTCTATAAGGAATGCCGCTGAAATGCCCCCTACTTTTATAATAGTTTTGTTTTATATTTTTGAATTCTTGTATCAGATCCAAAGTTCTATTGTACAGCAGACATTCATAAAATCCCACATTCAGATTTGTATTTTATAATCCCTTTTCACAGCCAGCACGCAGCTGTCCATTCCAAAGCAGGAGCCTGAGGATTGGTGGAGGGGAAAAGAGAACCATGTCCAAGGAATTACACTCATTTTCTAGCAAAGTACCCCAAATCTTCAAATTAACCTGTTCCTTTTCCCTTGCGTTTTTCTTTTTTTGTTTTTTAAAGAAAAAAATATAATTTTAGTAACTAGCTAACTCCTTAGATGGTTGTTTTCTTTTGAGATTCATTCAAACAATGTCAAAAGAAATTACAAATTGTTTGTACCCTTGAAGGATTTGCTTCTGATCCAACAAGTTTAATAAGTATTTAAGGGGGAATATGAATAGATTACAAAGAATGTTCACTGAATCACATTTTAATATTTCTTTTTAACAAAAAGGTGAAGAAACTAAAATGTATCTTCACAAGTGACAAAATGTTTGCACTTTAATTGTGTTCCCACCAGTATGAATCTTTCTCTTCCTTTTCACGCTAAGATAATTGTATTTGATAAGTGCTGGAAACCTTTTTAATGGTTTAAGTTTTCATCATTTGCAGATGCTCACTGGACATTAAAGATTAATTGCACATAAAAATGAAACAAACATTTTTTCAATTTGTGTAATTTGCAAGGCTGTACAATGTGTGCTGATGCAAGCCTTTTTCAGTTCAAGAAAATAAATGTTTACAAACAAACTTTTTCAGTGCACTTGTTTAAACTTATAGGATTCTTCTGAAACCTTGAGGAACACATCGATGGTTTGGATCCCTTTAACGTGAGAAAATAACTTGTTATTAACAAAAATACTAGATTTTCTCAAAGAATTGCTATCTCTGTTCCTCTTCTTGAAGCATTTATTTATGCCAGCCTCCATTTTTTAAATATTTCCCTATATAAGTAAAACTAGGAAGAAATTGATCAGAGACCATGAGGTGCTGTTCCTGTTTTTTTATTTTTTTATTCTTAGCATGGGCACTGACTTGCTGTGTAGACAAGTAATAACTTGTTCCCTTCCTTTACAGCTGTAGTTTTGTAAAACATGTATTTGTAACTTCCGTAAGTGGAAACTTGAGGTAAATGTTATATTTTAAAATATATTTTACAGAGGGAAAGAAATTAGAGGCATTAATTTTCATCTTGTATTGAAATTTCTACCACTCAACAACCAAATGTAAACATGTGAAGTGGTAGTAACAGTCCTATGCATGTTCAGATCATTCATGTGATTAATCAAAATATGCAGAAGAAAACTGATCCATCTGGGATGGATGCAGCCTAATGAAGGAGGCATATGGGACTTGATCCTGCAAAATGCCATAGTGACAAGTATGACTGAAGGTACACTTACGCTTGGATGCTCTCTTGAAGTAGAGGGAAAATGTTCAACTTCAAGCCCCTAGCCAAAACACAGATCTACTTATCAACAGATAAGCAGATTCACTTTGCTCAGTCGATTTTGCTAAAAGGGTGGCTGTTTCTTGGCGTTCAAGTTCATTTGTTACTACTAGAATGAAGAGTCATGCCTGACAGGATGTATTTCTTCCTCCTGAGGTAGGATTGCTGTAGCTTACTGCACCCCAAACCAGTGCCTCTATCACCCCCAGGTTATGCAAATTAAAATATTCTGCTCCTGTCAACAGCACAGAGGTGATAACACAACCATTGCCCAGGTTCCATCACTGCTGCTTGTCAATTTTCCAGCACTAGCTCAAGATTACTGTTTTAATCCTGTAAAAGTAGTTAACAAATCAAATGTCTGTAATGACAGGTGTTTAAACCCAGAAAGGCAGCTGCTTCCTGTGGCTAAACATTTCCAGGACGTTGTTCCATAGATGTAGAAGAAGAATGAATAACGGAGAGTTTTCATCTATTCCGAACGACCTAAGAACAGAGCTAAATATAACACCAAATCTAAATATTTCCAAAGGATGCTGCATGACTTGCTTCGTTTAATAAACTTTCCCCGTAATGACCAAAGAGAAGAAAACAAAGATGAGAGAGGTAAGCATGGAAAACGTGAGCAAGCCAAATAAAAGGAGGAGAGGAACGGGCGGATTAGGAACAAGTCACAGCCAATATTTCTTAACAACTATGTTGTAAATTTGAGTGAAGTTACTCCAGAAGAAAAAAGAAAAAGCGTTTAGTAAGTCAGTTATATTCTAATCCTGAATACGACTCTTACCTACTCTTACTACAGACAGTTTCCTCTTTCTGGGCATGCTTTCCTTCCTGTTAAGTAGGGGCTGTTAAGGTTTTTGATCTGGATATGCTAACATGTGCCTCACCGATTATAATTAATAGGACTTCGGGGGTGTTAAAGGCCTCTGATGTCTAAAATGGGCACAAACTAAAATACTTCTGCTTTATGGTCTTTTGTTCACTCCAGCTGTTGAGCCATTTCATACTGTGTCTAGTAGCTGGCCAGGGTTCATCAGCCATCGGCTCTCAAACTTGTTGAACCAGGACCAGCCACACTTTCCTGGCTTTTACACTTCTGCTCCTTTTGGTTCCCTAAAACACCAAAGTCTAGGGACTGCACAAAAACCCTGAAACTAGATTTATTCCGTAGGTTTGGATCACTTTCTACAAAGCAAATGACTGTGCTTTATGGCTTGAAATACACACTGCATGCAAAACTAGATTTCTCAAGTGTTCTCAGCTAATCCAGAACTAGCATATTTGAGCTTCCTTTCATTCCACATTGAAACTATTTTAAAAGTAAGTAACGGCGAACAGAATTAAACGGGGACCCAAACTATATTGCAGTGACTTAAGGCATTTTATTTGGCTGTGAGCATGTCTTAACTGTTAAAGGTGAGGAAAAAGCACTGGAGGGATAACCAGAAAACACAAGCAAATCTGGCTATTACCTAACCCCCCAAGTGATAAGGCTGCTACTGAAGTTTTTATTAATGCAGTAATGTTACTATAAAATGCATCCCTGAACTGTGGACAGGCTCAATGTTATTTATGATAGTGCGCTGAAAATGATCGCTTAAAGTCAAGAAAACAAGCAAGCCCCACCCTTTGAGCACATTGAAAAATCCATGGGCATGAGGTTGGACTCGGGAAGATCTACTCACAGCCCTGCAGAGCTGCCAAACTCTGCCCTCATGTTTCGTTAAGTCTGGAGTGGTATAAAGTAAAATGTCTGTAAGCTGCTCTTGCCCCTTACCCAAGACTCCTCCCTGAGCAAATCCAACCAATTTTAATCTGAAAGCCTTTTCTTTCACTCACGTGTGCAGAAGATGACTGTAAAAGGAAAAGTAGTGGAACATCATCTACAAAGAAAGGACTTGAGCATTGTTGCGTACTGGCTACTGAAGACGACAGAACTGGGGTGTTCCCACCTGTGACTGCCCCTAATCTCACTGGGCCCGGGCAGACAGAAGCCCATCCCTTATGTTTCAAGGTCCAGATGAGGACGGTGGTACACAGATGGGAGTTTAGTTCTGTTGAAGCATGAGAATAATCATTTAGTATCGAATAAGGCAATTTGATACGCAGCATGCCTTTCACAGCAAGACCAGTTTTGTTGTCCTGTATTATTCAAGCAGCTCTGTGTCCTTTTCCTATCCAGTAATGCAAGCCATTTCCCTCTGGAGGTAGAATAAAGTTACGTTCTCATGTTTTCACACTCATTTGTGCCTTAAAACTGCACATTCGACAAGTTGTTTTGAGTTGATCCTGTAGTAGCTCATTGGATGTCTGAAAGGGAGTCAAGATTGCAACTAACTCCTATGAAGATCTAATTTAGCTCCATGACATTCTTTTTCCCTGGAAAAAAAAATGGTGTGGGCTGCAATTTCTTGTATTTAGCCCTGAGGCAAGGAACACATATGAAGTTTTAGTGAAAAATTGATCAAACCACTTTTATGTTAAGGGTCATGAAATATTATTGTAGCTCGGAAAGGATTTATTTCAATCCCTTCAGTGTTTCTACAGCTCAGTCTTGTGCCGTCTCTTACGACGTCACTGATGTGCCATCTCTATTTGAAGTCTTGATCCTGCTCACATTTAGAGTGTTTTGGGTTTGGGTATTTTTGGCTAGTGATGTCAATAAGCATAAAAACTAAACAGTACACAATGTTAATGTGACTTCATTTTGGAAGTCTTAATTCTCGTGTATAGTCAAGAACCCTTAAAAGGGTCCAATTTCCAAAACCTGAACCTTAAGTCTCTTTAAGCTATCTTATTATGGAACAGCAGAGCAAAGTCACTATTCACATCTGAAAATTTTAGATGTGAGGTCCAGTGTAAATGAAGTTGTCTCTTGGATGCCTTGAAAACGATGCAGTCACATTGTTATCATAACATGTACGAGCCTCCCTTTGGTTCAGTGTCTGCCTTCTGTGTTTAGGCTTGCAGGGCTGGAGTTGGGACCTGACTGTCTGGCAGCCCCTTGTTAGCAAGGTTTATTTTTTATCTTGCTTGTAACTGTTTGACTACTTTGCAATGTTAGCAGGTTGTTAAAATTTGTCAGGTTGAAAACGGGTCTTGCTTAAGAGATGATTAAGAAGCATTAAAAATTGGTACAGGGCACAAAGACTGCACCATTTGCTGCTTTTTTAATTTTATTTTTCAGTCTTACTGTTAAAGCAGACAAGCCTAGTCATTATATGGGATGCATGCAACTGTAATGAACTGTTTCTGCACTTCTGAAGAGAAATTTTAATGTCAGATAAGACTAGTGCTGTAAACCAAAGAGCTCTATAGGAAAACCTGTATGTTGCTGACAGTTGTTTGCTTTTAAAACTGGTAAAAGGTATAAAAAATAAACTGTGCTGCTCTGTGTAATTCTTAACACTGAAGTTTATTCTTAATTCAGATCCCATGCCCCAGTTAACTGCGAATCTAAGTTAGACTAAGGATTGGCGATGATAAACTGTGCTGGCAGCAGTGAAGCTTCTCAGACGTAGGCGCAGCAGAGGTAGAAGAAATGCTAGAAGATGGCTGCAGTATGTACTGGCTTCAACACTAAATGATCTGCTACATTCGTTTTTCCTAAAATCACTTGACAGCTAACTTAACATATATACATATCTATTTCTAAACAATGGACTATTACACATCATGCACAATTTACAAAGGACCTCAGATGGATCTTGAGATGGGGACACTGACATTCTCCTTCTTTCTAACACCTAACTTGTAACTTTTTTTTGCACTAGCTGTAAGATTAGTTAGAGAGACAGGTATGCAGCACAGCCTTGCCCTTCTTAGGGTTTCCAAATTAGTTACTCTCAGAAATAGCACCATTAAGTGTGCTATGATAGCCTACAGTATTGGTTTATAGATACTGGGAAGTACACCACAGCTTGTCTCCATGTTTTGTCAAATTATTTGCCTTTTAACCTGGCTTAAATTGATACTTTGAACTGTTAATGAACCACTGATTAGTGTCAAGTGACCGTGCAATTAAAAATAATTCACTAATAAAAATATTTTCCTGTACAAAGTCAGTCTGCACTGTTGGTCTGTTGTTGTTGCTGCTTTTTATTGCCTTTTTTTTTTTTTGAGAGGGGGGTGGTGATTCACCAATCTCTTAAAATGTAAACGAGTCTCTTGCATTGTTTCCCATACTGATTGCCAAATTCAGGTTTTGTGTATTTTATCCTAAACTAGCTGAAATTTCCCCAAGAGCAATAGATGTGATTTCCATCAAATTTGGATCCACGTGTTCTGAAAAGTTTCAGACTTGCAATAGCAAATGCTCTGGAGGTGGACTGTGAAGCTACCTCACGCATTACGCAACGTTGCGATTACAAGTAATTTGGGAAGCAGGCTGGATGTGAGAGAACCCTTTCAAAATCACTTTAAAGAAAGGCTCAGGAAGGTTCCCTAATCCACACATGGCATTTCTTTCCTCTAGGTTCTTATTTGTGTCCCCGCCTAGTGTCTGAGGTGGTGCAACCCACCCAACTCCATCCCTCTGCCCTGCACTACAAATGCTCCCTATGCATGGAGTGTTCTGCTGCTTCTCAGGGACACGTGCCCGAGGGGCTCTCGGATTAATTAGTTATACCTGCAGAGGCATGTGCAACTGCAGCAACTCAGTGGCCCTACAGTTAGAGAATTATACTTGTTACATTTTAATTATTTGAAAATGTAAATACTTCTTCATGATGTAAAGATTTTACACTCTCACCAAATGTGAAGTATGTACACCCTCACAAAAGTCACCTATCCAGTCATTAATAAGCCTTTCACTTTTATGGTTAAACAAAATTCCTTTCTTGAAGTGGTATAAAGTTTTTTGAGAATCATACTTGCAAAATAATTTCCTAAAAAAGTGGTGTTCAGCACCTCACTCACCCTTCTTGTGCAACTCAGCTTCTAACTGGAGGTTCCAAGTGAGGGGTGGGTGATAAATGCAAACTGCAGCTGTTGGGAATGCCATGAGAATGAGTACAGCAACATATCAAACTTCTACATTGAGCTTAAGATGCTTGTACACATTATACCCTAACCTCTTACTTTACATGAGCATGCATAACAGATATGACTTTTTGTTCATCTCTAAGAAATGTGTATTGTTTACCTTGCTACCATCCAACCTTTGGCATTGCTCTTAAATCCAGAAAATCCAAAAGATGCAATCTCAGCAGAAAAGCCACAGTATTTAGCGGTCAGTGACTTTCAGAAGCCTGCAGAAGCGCAGTGTGCATATACAAAACATGCCCACTAAGCAGGATGACCGTGACACGTTTTCCACACGCTGCACCTTGAAATAGGTAAAACACTTTTTGCGTATTGTTGTTAACATTGATTTGTCCCTTGCCATTACTGAGAAAAATCTTTTAGTCGTCACTATCTGGTACTTTTCTCACTACACTTCTAGTTCGTCGCTGGGACCGTGCTCTTCCACTGCTCTTTGACATAGCATCACAGAACCATTAAGGCTGGAAAAGCCCTCCCCGACCATCTGGTCCAACCATCACCCCACCACCAGTGTCACCCACTGACCCATGTCCCCAAGCACCAGCTCCAACCTTTCCTTCAACACTCCCAGGGGCGCTGATGCCACCGCTTCCCTGGGCAACCCGTCCCAATGCCTGACTGCTCTTTCTGAGAAGAAATGTCTCCTCATTTCCAACCTGAACCTCCCCTGGTGCAATCTGAGGCTGTTCCCTCTACTCCCGTTACTCATATGGCACGCAATCCCTCCACTTTTCCCTCAGGAGCACCCCACCCTTCACCACCCCCTCTCCCCCTCCTTCCCCCCAGCTTTATCCCTGTCCCCAGGCTCCAAGATGGCGCCCGCTCCTTCCCCCGCCCCGTCCCGCCGCGGCCGGCGGGTGCCAATCAGGAGGCGGCTTTCGGCGCACGCACGCGGGGGGCTCTTGGGAGCTGTTGGGAGGGGGCGGTGCCGCGGCGCATGCGCCCCGGCGGCGGCGGCGGCGGGCCGGGTGCGGGGCTGGGCGGGCGCCATGTTGTGGTTCGGCGGCTCCATCCCGGCCGCCATCGCCGCGGCCAAGCAGCGCAGCGCCGTGTTCGTCGTCGTCGTGTCAGGTACCGGGGGCGGCGGCGGGGAGCCGGGGGACGGGAGGGCTCTGCCCGGCCCGGCGCTGCCCCGGCGGCCGGCCCGGCGCGTTGTGCTGTGTCAGGGCCGGGCGGTGCGTCCCCGCTGCCCTGCCTCGGCTCCGTGAGGGGACGGCGGCGCCTCACAGAGCCCTCACGCACGGCGGCTCCCCGGGTGCCCGGAGAGCGGCGTTTGGTGCGGGTAGGGAGCGCCCCGCTGGAAACCGGGTCTGGAAAGGCAGGCGAGAAGGAGCTCCCGGACAGGTGTGGGGCGACGCCGGCATCTCCACCCTGCAGCACCGCCTGCTGGGACCCGCTGCCCCTCGGCGTTACGGCTTCCTGTTGGGTTTCTCGAATATTTCAGATCCGTGGAGGTTTTTAGTGGTAACTCAGAACCCAGGACTGCTTTGGACTCGATACGTGTGCACTGGGGGTTGAGAAGTGAACGTCGTGACTTGTTTACGGTGTTTTTGTGAAACTAAAACTCTGCGCAGAGCTGTCCTTTTCCCTCAGATGTGGCTGTCGGGTGGGTGGATGTGGAAATAGAGGATACGCAGAGTGGTGAGGAGCTTATGATTGCAGGGATGTAGCTTAGCTTTGATATTGTAAATAACGTAAGAATGTATGTGTTTGGTTTTATAAGCCCTGCAGAGAGGGGAGTGCTTCTTAGGGAGGCCGAACCCCCACCATGACAGGTTGGAGTCCTGCTGATGTCCCCTAGGAGCAGTAGGATGGGGCAAGCAGCCGGTGCCGCAGCCATGGTAGGGGAGTGGGCAGCCCGAGAACCTGCTTTGACACCCCATGTGGGCACGGGGTGCTCGAAGGATGCCGGGTGCCAGCACTTCGTGCTGGCAGTGATTGGGGTCGTTGCTCAGGTAGATCCATGCTGAAAACCCCACGCTTGGTGGTGGCGGTGGCCTTGGGTCTTTGCGCTGCACGGTTGGCCAAGGGCATAGAGGAAAAGTGTTCAGGGCAGCTCTCTGTGCAGGAATGCTACTTCCAGACATGCTCTGTTGTGCTGTTTTGTGCACTTTGCCCAATAATATCGATGTGGACAAAACATTAATAAAGGGGAACAGTTAGTAAGAGAAATGGCAACTGTAAATCAGTTGTGATTTTAGGGTGGCCACTGTGATGGACAATTATTAGATTCAGTCTTGATGGAAATTACTGAAGTCTGTTAGGTTCACTTTATTTGCTTTGGTTCCTGCTACCATCTGTCTGTGCCTTTCATCCTGCTCCCTGCACTTCTCTAAACAAAATGAAGAACTGGATTGTTCGTTCTGATTTTAGAATATTTTCTAGCCAAGCAAGGAATAATGTAGCTGTTTATCTTAACGATGAGGAGGTACTGTGTGAGACTGCAGTTGCACGTTGTTCAGCCAGTTTTTTCCTTTAACATTTTTGTTCGCAGCTGTAATCCTAACACTTCTAGTTTAGTTTTTAAACCTTTATGGCATAGTTCTGATGATGCGGTTGTGTGAGCGTATTAAAGATCCCATCTCTGGTACCTTCCGTCTGGTACCTTGGAAGAGGTTCTGTAGACGATTTTCTTGCCTTCAGGGTTAGAAGACTCCTTTAATGGTTTGAGTTACTTCATCTGAAGTTGTGTTTTTTTGGGTGGTTTTTTTTTTTTTATTAAACTTCCTCAGTTGCCTCCTCTGTTCTGACTGAGGTGTTTGAGATTATTCTTTCCAAAAGTTTGGCATGTTCTGATAACAAAAATACCAGGCCACTCACAACCAGTGCGTTTTCAGAAGTGGAAAAGGAAGGGGAATGTGTAGAGAAGACTTGAAGCTAGAATGTTTGTTTTTTAGAAACATTTGTAGAAATGGTTTTGCTTATAACTTTATTTTTAGTTGATTTTTTTAACAGAACACTGATTTTTAATCCCAAGTTATTTGTTAGTGTTTTCTATCCAAGCTGTATCAAAGCACTTTTCAAGTTGGCTGTGTGGGATGACGCGAGGAGGAGGAGGTGAGCAGCTCAACGTTCCAGCCCGCTGTCAGTCCCAGAGCGGGCAGTCCTTACCCCTACGGGGTAGTTGTGAAACGGTGAACGTTTTGCGTGAAGTCAGCTGGACTCATCGTCTTCTGCAAGGGAAACATTTTTCCCTGATGACTGCGTGCTAAACAAGCTCTAACTTAGGACGTTGTGAATTATGTCAAGTCCTGTTGAGCTTGACCTCTAGACTTCTGATGTTTTTTGTGCTTCGTTTTCAGGATGTAGTTACTGCTACAAAACTGTGACAAATGAACCTTAGCCCCCAAATGGGACAGGGTTATTAAATCAAAAAGCCATACGAGTGGTGATTCTGTGGGTAGTCACAACATTAAACGGTGCTCCGTGACATACAGTTCTGTAAAACGTGAGTGACCAGCATTTTCGTTCCTGGGGCACATCTCTGAGGTTGTTCTGTGAGTGATCCCCAACCTGCTTTTGTCTTTCAACATTCTTTCACCAACTGCGGCAGTTGTTGGGATGGACAAGTTAGCGTTAGGCAAGCACTGAGATATTTTTAGTAGCCTAATCGGATGAGCACATGTGCTCCGAAGAAGTGTGTGCAGTGCAGGGGCTGCCGGTCCCTGAGCATTTGGGAATGGGGAGGAGGCTGCGTCGCTCTCGGCACAGCAGCTGCATCCATCAGCCGCAGCGGGAAGTGCTGCAGCTACAGGAGAACGAAAGGCTCCTATATAAAGCATCCAAATTAGTAACTTGGGGTGTACAGACTAAGAGCAATAGAGACGAGTACTTTCTTAGCGTCCACAGTCCTTCCAGTGAAAAGCCACGTTTCCAAAATCCGTGTATTTTAGATGCCTTTCTTGCTGAGCAGCGTTGTGGCCAGCCAGCCGTAGCCCTGAGGGAGCAGGGCTTCACAAGGGAGCTGCACAGAAAGCTCTGATCTTTAACGAGTGAAAAGCACTGCATGAAATAGCAACTGGGATGAAACAAACAAATGGTTTGTTGTTGTCGTTGAATAACGGACTTGTGTGCTAGAAGCCAACGTGTGACTCAGTTCTTCATCAAGAGCACAGGCAATCCCAAGCTGCTAGGAAGTACTAGAAATGAAAGATAAACAAAAGCTTGTAGGTCAGTTTGCTTGTTGAAAAATAACAAACGTTCATCTGAATGTGTTTATTAACCCAAGTCCTCACTAAACCGGTGCTTTGGAAGGTGGAAGGACGATCGGCATTGTTTCACCTGGTTAAAATACCGTCCCGAGTGCGCGTCCCCAGAACACTTTCTGTTTTCCTGGCTGAAGTAGCTCCCCTTCTACTGCTGATCTTCTTCCGGTGGGCTCCTGACTCCTTTTAAACAAAATAAATGTATTTTTTAACATTATTGAACTCTGAAGCTGAATTTTGTTTTGAATCTTGTTTGCTGAATTATGTTTTCCAAGGGGTGAGAAGTGTTGTTCTACCTCTGTTAGCAGCTGCTGCAGCAACACATATTTAAATTTGTAAGGAAGGGCGAGCAGAGGATGGTAGGTCAAGGCTAACGTTGGGAGGCGCAGTGGTTCGCTGACTGTGCTACGAGCTCTCCTCACGTATTACGAGCAGACACCAAAGCAGAATGTTAAAGCATGAACATGTTCCCTGTAACATGAAAGCGAGGCCCATCACAAGTTGGGCAGTGAGATGATGCAATTGAGCTGATCTCCAGACTCGCTATCAGTTCCAGTCCCTTTATCCCTCCTCCGTCCGTGCTGTACAGTCCCTTCTGCTCATCTGATGCATCAGCTGGAGTGAATTGCCTTCAGATTATAGTGAAAAAAATCAACCCATTTGAAAATGATTTTGAGAGACTTTTGCAAAGCTGATTTCAAGCAGCTGAAGCAAAGCTTAAATCAGACAGGAGCTGTTTGTTTGTGGCATGGTTAGCTTCACACGTGCTGCGTTTTGCAGGTGAGGATGAACAATCCACCGAGATGGCTGCGAGGTGGGAAGATGAGAAGGTGACCGAGGCTGCCTCAGATGGTTTTGTTGCTATTAAAATCAACACCAAAAGGTTTGATCCTATTCTCATTCTGTTTCTTACATGATCTTCCTTTGATGATGATGAAAGTGGAAGGCTTTTGAAGTCCTGTCCCTGATTTGAAAGTAGTCTAAATAGCATGTTCCAGAGCCTAAGTGAGTTCAGTGCTCCTGAAGCTACTGGAGTCAGAGAAAACTCCAGATTTCCAGGTTTCTTGTTACAGTGTGCAGAATATTCATTGTGTATTTCCTGCTGAATTTCAGTATTAGAATACTAGAGTATTAGAATATAGTAAAGAATGTTTGAGGACGTCCTTTGTCAACAGGGAAAGATAGCAAAAAAAAAGGCCAAGTAAAAAAAAAAAAAGGAATCAAAATGCAAGTACTCGCAAGGCAATTCTTGGTTTGCCCAGCTACGTTATGAATTTGAAAATTCTTAGGAATTCGGTAAGAACGGTCTGTAAGGCCCTGAAGAAAATGCTTCTCTCTTGTGACACACAATGCAGAACCAGTAAGGTTCCTGGATAAGTTACTCAGTTTTGTTTGTATGAGCACCCCAGTTCTTGTGCAGAAAGCACGTTGACGTTTCCAAAAGTTGCATTATTTTGGAATGCTCTGTAGGCATTTTAGAAGAATTTATTTCTTATTTACGCACAGTAGACTGGATTTTTTTTCCTGAATTGCTTCTTAGCATGGCTTCCATAAATAATAATCTGTAGTCAACTGTGACAACCAAGGATTGTCACCATGTCAACACTTATGCAAAATGTTAATGAGAAGATGAGTTTTTTAGTGTTCTCTCAAGTATTTAAATAGTTTTGTGTGGTGGTAGGACAGTTATTTTTATGTTGAAAGACTTAATCTAAAGTTGTTGCAAAGCGATTGCTGCTTCTAAACATGCATCTTTTCTTTCAAACAGCGAAGCATGCCTGCAGTTTTCTCAAATTTGTATCCTTTGAAAACAATTTAGATACTGCATTATGATCATAGATAATTGCAATCCACAAGTTAATACTGTTCTTAAGACAAATAATTACAGGCAATGTTATTAAAAGTACTTTTTACTGCAGAAAAATGTGTAATGAGATGTGTAGTTCAGAATTGCAGAGGAGGAGGAACAAGTGGGTTGGGTTCTGTCAGATACACAGGTATTTGGTTAGGTGAATGTCTGCCTGTTACATAGGTTGTTGTTTATAGCCCAGAAATGTGCGTGATGCCGAGAAAGAGAGTGCTGTACCTTGTGTGCATCATCGTGGTGGTGTAAAGATTTCAGTGTTATCTACGTAAGAAGTCATCTCACTTTAAAACAAAATCTTTCAGCTCCAAAGTGTAGTTGGTTGGATGTGCGTGTGTTGGAGTAATTTATTTTGGCTCAAAACAATTTCAAGGAAAAGAAGAAATACCAATCAGTTGTACGCAGTGTTTTCCAGCATATTTGATAGCCTTTTTTCTTTCTCCTCTGGCACTTACTACTAATAGCAGGTGGAAATAGAGTATTGGGCTAGAGGGTGCTGTACAAAGGACTTCTGCTTTTGCCTTAAATGTTACTCTATAAATTTTTGTTGTTTGTTGCCCTTAACTGTAGCTGTGCAGATCCTGTAGTGTGTGTTCCATCCAGTTTTTTTATAGGAGACAATGGAATCCCTCTGGAAGTAATTGCTGGCAGCGTTTCTGTAGAAGAACTTGTTACCAGAATCCATAAAGTCAAACAGGTAATGCTGGCTGGCAGGCTGGATCTTTCACATGGATATGCATGCGTGTTCAAGACAGGCCCTTAGCGTGCACCTTGGGGAAGTCTGAATTACTGGGTTTATATCCCTCCAACAAACCCAGCAAATTTTAAATTCAATGCAGAAGTTGAACAGGTTTGAAAGCACTGTGCAGAAATGCTGCGCTATTTTTTGTTGTTTCACAGATTATTTTTTTATATTAATTTGTGTAACACCTACAGAAATGAAGTATAGCAAGAACCCTAAACTGGAACATGCGATGTACTATAAGCATAGGTAGTTTTTATCACTTTGATTTCAATTGTGAGACTACAGTTAGGAAAAAATGTGATATTTTGTGTCACACTGAACAATATAGGATAATTCTAGTTTTATATTTTAAATAGGAGTGATTCTCCAAAAATAATTTAGTAGCCTTGGCTTTTGAACCTGAGGAAAACATCTGAAGTTTCATAGTCTGGCTTTTTCACCCCAATTTCCTAGATGCATGCAGAAAAAGGGCAACCTCTGGAAAATCCAAGTCAGTCATCTGCTTCATGTTCCTCATCTCAATCTGATGGTGCTCCAGAAAACGTGCAATCCACAGCAGCGGGGTTCTGTGACTCTGCAGAGTCCGTTACGTCAGAGACAATACAGCCTTCTGCTGGTAATGGTTAGTATTTTTACCAGAAAGATACCTGATTTGCTTGGAAATTGCTTTCCTTGTCTTACATTGTTATACGTTACATAAAAGACAAAGTGGACTTGCTGAGGAAAAACTTGAGTATAGCAGATCCTTCTTGCAGAACTTGTCGTTCTGCTCCTGTTGTAACGCGTGAGAAATACCCGGTTTATAGCACAACACAAACTGTGTGTGCTGTCTTGTGATAGGATTCGGTAAAAGAGGTTTCTCTGGGTTAGTAACCTGAACCAAGAGGAGGGGGACGGGGCCCAAAGAGTTTAAACAGCAGAATTTCCTGTCTTCTTGAGATGTGCTAGCTGCTGCCAATTACGGCTAATGATGAGCGTTTAATAATGCTTTTGTGATAAGAAGCATACCTTTTCTCTTGTGCGTTACCTTCCTGTAAATCACTTGAAGATGGAGCAAATTCAGGTCAAGCAAGCCAGGAAGCTGCTCAGTCTTCAGATGCACAAGCGAGTGGTGCTCAGCCCGCGAATGACCTTGCACTCAAAGTAGAAAGGTAACTCTTCTTTTGTAGAGTTCCAGTGTACTGTATTTGTTTCTCGGGAGGCACTTCTTTTTTTTTTTTTTTTTTGGATCAGACAGGCTTAATTACAGGATTTTGGTGCTGATTCTCTTGTCATCCAGCAGGCATTTATGTAGCCTTATCTTTGTTTGGATGTTTGAGATAATACTAGGGTTGATACAAAAACCAACTTTTAAATTAATTTCTCGTGTACCCTGAAAGAAAAGGGTGATCTGGAAAATTAATATTGTCATTACTTTGATACAGCTTTGCAATTATTTTGGTAGAACTTGAATTCAGACTGTTTTGAAGGAGTTAAAACAGTGAACGGAAAGTATCTGTAAGACAGATACTGTTTATAATATCCTACCTAAAACCAGTAACACATACATAGTAAATACATTTTAGTAGTATAAATCATCGTATTTTTAAAACTTCATATTTAATTTCAGTCTTATTCCAAAGAAGTTGGACAGTAAGTGTAATTTTACTTGCAACTGCTAAGAAATGCACTGGCAAGACTGATAAGAAAGTCAGTATTTTAATATAGATACTAACGTTCCTCTTTTAAATGTGCATTAATCTTAAATTGTACCGTATTTGCATATACCTAAAGCATTTCTTTCGGGGGGAAGAAAAGAGAAGGCTCTGTGGTAGTTACCATTTTCTTTTAAAAAAGCAAAAGAACAGCCATTGTACAAACAAAAAGAAGTTTCTCCTGTTATCAGACTGCTCATGTTATTTGGTCATGTCTGTTCCCAGACTTGAAATATGTTGCACCTCAGTATGCTTTTTGAAATCAGTCCTCATTCTAGGGCACCTTTCTGGGGAAATGAGACACACACATGTGCGTCTGTATTACAGTTGTGTGCTATGTGTTACCTGTTTTCCAGTTTAGGAAGTGATGTGCAGAAGAAACCCGACAGGTTAAATGGTTATAGAACAGATTGAGACTTGCGTGGTGTTTCTTTTACCACAGATCATAAATAGTATTGCTTATTGTATGTATTAAAAGGTGATTCAACCATAAGAATATACAAAATTATTCATTTTCTGAGCAGAAAAGGATAGAAGGAACGTGTTAGAACTACCATTTAAAAACTGGAAGTTGGGGGGGGTGGATCCCCACCTCATGGTTTTATGGTCTGTACAGCCACACGTGGATGGATCGTTATTACTCTTACACTAGGCGTTAGCAATGTGTTACTGTTCCTGTTCATTTTCATGAGCTTCCTTCTTCTGTGATTGCAAATGTGTCATCAAAAAAAAAAAAAAACAACTAATAGTAGATACTGTGATTTTAAGACTTTTCACTTTGTTTGTAAATTTAGGATAACAAAAAAGCTTGAAGAAAGGCGAGAAGAGAAAAGGAAAGAAGAAGAACAGGTAACATAAAAATGTAAAAGTGCTTGCAGTATTTATTTAGATACCCGTATTTGAATAAATGCTTAATTCCTGTTAAAACAAATACATTTCAGTCTTGTCCGAGGCAATTTTGTGGTCCTGTTTTTATTGTCTCTGTTCTTTATGCAGAAAGAAATTAAGAAAGAAATCGAACGGAGAAAAACTGGTAAAGAAATGTTAGAGTACAAAAGACGGCAAGAAGAAGAATTGACAAAACGGATGTTAGAGGAAAGGAACAGAGAAAAGGCAGAAGAGAAGGCAGCTAGAGAGCGTATAAGACAACAGATTGCGATGGTAAATTTTGTGTTTTGAAAGATAGCTTGCTGTTTCTCTCTCTTGCAAGGGCCAACAGCGTACTAAAAAAGTAAACTTTCTTGTTAGGAGAAACATTGAAAGATCTTCATTTTTTCTGTTTGGAATCCCGTGGCCTTGTGTGGTAACAATCTGCGCATTTGTGGTTTTATAGTAGCACTCGTTGTGTATAAAATGAAGCTGCTGCTTTCATATTCGTGGTATGTCCTGGTTTCAGTTAGGATAGAGTTAATATTCTCTTAGTAGCTGGTAGGGTGCTATGTTTTGGATTAGGATGAGAAGAGTGCTGATAACATGCTGATGTTTTAATTGTTGCAGAGCAGTGCTTACACCAAGCCAAGGACTTTTCAGCTTCTCGCTCTGTCCTGCTAGCGAGCAGGCTGGGGGTGCAGCAGGAGCTGGGAGGGGACAGACCCAGGACAGCTGACCCAGACTGGCCAAAGGGGTATTCCATACCATCTGGGGTCATGCTGAACAATATATATAGGGGTGGTCTTTCAGAATGAACATACCAACTTGTCTTCTACATTGTTGGAGCCAGGTGGTGGATTATCATTAAATATTAAAAATATATATACAATTTAACTGAGATCTGAAACAGAAACACAGGGAGTACTTAATTGTGGAGCATGCCAAGGAATGCTGGCTTCAAAATGGCGGGGGTTATTTTTTTTTAAGTTTGTATCTATACACAAACACCTATATATACAAGCAGTTCACAACAATTGAAATTCCCCCTCATTTCTAAGTTTTGGCGTAGAAAACTTAGAACTGCAGCAATGCAACTTATCGTAAGATTTTTTTTTCCCTTCCTCTTCCCTGGAACATTAAGCTTCCATGGGAGGACCATCTGTTAACTACATGGATGAAGTGACTCATTGCGAGTGTGTGTCATCTCAACAGGGGATCGTGCAGCTTGAAGTGAGCACAGCTCTGCAGCCTGACAGTCTTTCCTACTCGTGTCGGTGCAGTTGGGTTTTCAGTACAGGCTGTGCTTTAGTGAGTGTTAAGCTACAGTTTATGGTAAAAATGAAGTTTTGTGTTTGGTCTTTCCAAAGGATCGTGCTGAGAGAGCGGCTCGCTTTGCAAAATCGAAGGAAGAAGCAGAAGCTGCAAAAGCTGCAGCTCTTCAGGCTAAACAGGCTGAGCTAGAGGCCAGAAAAGAAGCATCTCAAAAGGAACGAAGGTGAGTTGTCGGAGAGAAAGCAGAAGTGTGTATTTTGGGGAGGAGGTTTAAAAAAAAAGTTTACATAAGCTTCAGAAAATTAAATAGTATATCCTAATCTGTTAATTGATGCTATGTTGGAGGGTTTAGTGACATAAAAAGTAGCTTTCTCTTGTAATGTGTACTCATAGCTATCTCCGTGAATGTTACATTCTCTGGTAACTTGCATTGTTTAAACATTTCTGATGGTGGTGCTCACCTCCTCTTCTTGTGTTTGGTAGAGAAGAGCTTTTTCTGTCTGAGCCTTGATTCGAATGCCATGCACAACAGGCTGGGTAGGGAGTTGGATAAGGTGGCTGTGTCAGAACTGTGCCTGAGCGCATGGTGCAGGCCCAGCAGTGCAGCTGGGCGCCTAGTTGGCTTGGAGCTGTGCTGGTGCGGGACCTCAAACAGAAACGCTGGGCCTTAGCTAGCAGAGAGTAGTTATTTGCCGAGCCAGTCTAAATGTCAGTGCCCTCATAGTGTAACTTCTCCAAAAAAATAAAGAAAATAAATTAAAAAAAAAAAGTAGTAACACAGGCTACACAAAATGTTGTGTGGTTTGTATTTCTTTCATGTGTTTACTAAGTTCTGCATGATCAATATAAGCATCCTGTTTGAATATTGGTGGGGCTTGGACTCTGATAAAAATGCAGAGGAGATGCGTTGTGATAGATAAGCAGGATCCAGTGTGGATCCAAATTTGTAAACCATCTATGCTGCCCGAAGGAGGATGACTGTACTGATGTGCTGACTGACTGTGGTGCATGTCCCGCAGCCTAGTAGCCAGGATTCAGTTCCGCCTGCCAGATGGATCTTCCTTTACTAACCAGTTCCCCTCCGAAGCACGGCTGGAAGAGGCAAGGCAGTTTGCTGCGCAGGTAAGTCAGTGTCTCATTTCCTCAGCAGTGTGCTGATTACAGTGTGGTGGAGCAGCAACTAGTCAGTGATTGCGGTGGGATTGCCACCAGCTGCTTGTCTCTTTGTTTATTTGAAGGGGGTTTGGTTAGCACCCTTTTCCCCTGCCACCAGCTACCTTTGTATAACTGCAGCATGTAACTGGTGAGATGTAAGATAGGAGAAATTCTCCATTTCTTCACGTGGAGACCGTTGTCATTTTGATAAAGAACTCTTGGTCAGTAAAGCAAGGGGTGCTCAACTGGCAACTGTGCGATTGTTGGAAAGTGAGCAGTTAGAAATAAAGTGTTTTTCTTTATGTTTTCACAGACGGTTGGTAATGCTTATGGCAATTTTTCGCTGGCGACAATGTTTCCCAGAAGGGAATTTACCAAAGAAGATTATGGAAAGAAATTACTGGAGCTAGAGCTGGTTCCCAGCGCTTCAGTGGTGCTGCTGCCGGTAGGTGTTGGGGTTTGGTTTGTTTGTTCCTCACTTACCTGCAAGCAGCAATACTGTTGCTGTCTAGCTGCTTTTAGTCAGCCGTTAAAATATTTGGCTTGAATTTTGGTCATTCCTTTGTCTAAGATTGCATAATCAGTGTAATTTTGGTCAGGACTGATTTGGAAAAGGACTTTTTTCTGAGACGGATAGGTGGTGGCATTGGGATTTGTTTAATGTGTAACCAAAGGGGTTCTTTCCTCACGTCTACTGAACTGCCTCTAAGTTCGGTATGAACTACTCTGTCTAAACGAGTAGAGCCTTAATACCTGACACGTTTGCTCCGTGTTCACATCCAGGCGGGAAGACCGGCTACTTCGGTTGTTCAGGCTTCAGGTGGTGATCTGTGGAAGTTTTTGGGCACAATACTTTATCCCCTCTTAGCAGTCTGGAGATTTATTAGCAACTTCCTATTTACAAGTCCACCTCCCCCACAGTCTGCTGCGAGAACCGCTCATCAGCAAGACCATTCAAATCCTTCGAAGCCCAGCAACAATGAGCAAAGCAGGTAATCAAAACTGTTTTGGGGGGCCATTTCTCAAAATACTTGTTAGAAATACTTTTGTCTTATGTTGGAGAACTGCATGTCTGTCCCTCTCTAACTGCTGCTCTGTTCTGGCATTTTCTGACCACCATCCTTCATACGGCTGGAGGATAAACTGGTGGCTGCTAAACTGCACTGCAGCAGTTTAAAATCAAGAGGATATCTTGATTTTTGTGTGTGTGATTAAGCAAACGCCTTACTGTTTGCTTTGATTTCCAACTACAGAGTAGAAAAAAGCATTGTCTTGCAGTCATTTATGACTAGGGAGTTCAGCTGTAGCTACAGTTCTGGGCATCACTTGAGCCGATAGTGTTTGGAGGTGACATGCTGATTTTCAAAACTTTGTGTTGTTACGGCGTGGTTGTACACAAAACACAAGTAGAGCAGCTCACCTGTTGCACGTGAAGCAGCCGTGTATCACCTCATCCTTTCCAGGGAAAATGAGATTCTGTCACTTTGACTGCTAAATGCCAAATTTTCAGCTGGGGATCGCTTCCCTGTGAACCAAAGGGCTGAAGAAGCCTGTTCTTGGGGAGAGAAAAGGAGGAGGCCTTGCTTGCCCAAGAGAAGCCAATGCAGTAACTAGGGGAAAGTGTCAAACTTCACTGTCGTTTGTACCCTAGGCAAACAGTCAGGAAACGAGTCATAGAGAAGCGGGGGGAAGACTTCAAAAAAGAAGGCAAAATCTATAGACTGAGGACTCAAGATGATGGAGAAGATGAAAACAACACTTGGAATGGAAATTCTACACAACAAATGTAGTTTTGAGTAACTGCAGTAACCCCTGTCTGGCTTTTTTTTTCTCTCCTTAATTGATCTAAGTCAACTAAAGCTTCTGGACCAGTGGGGCTTATTTCACACCAAGTGAGTTACTTAATTCTTATTCCTGCAGGGGAGGATGGAATAAAGTTGCCTAAGTCAGAGAAATCAAGGGGGTGGAGCTGAAGCTTAGAAGGCAAGTTAAGACTGAAAATCTACATCAGCTTTCATAATCAATACCCTACTGCCCTTAGGAAGGCACTTTTTAATCTTTAAATATTCTGCTACATAAATTTAAGGGTCAGATATATTAATATAAAGGTCACGGGAGGGGAATGACTGGTTAAAATGAGGGTTTCAGAAGCACTATAAGTAGCAAATCAGGTAACTAATTTATGTTTAACTTTTTTCTTGCTTCTGCAACTGCAGGCAAAACCTTGTAGTTTTTAATTCCCCAAGCACTCAATAAAATATTTTCCAGAAAACATAACTGTCATTTCTTGTAACGTTCCTCTGAAGTACTTGTGTCACAACCAAGTAAGCAGCTAGGCTTAGACACTAAAACTTAAAATACAGTGAGCAATCTTTTTCATAGAATCATAAAGGTTGGAAAGACCTTCAAGCTTTTTGTTACAGTTTAAAGGATCTTACTCGGGAGTTGTTCCTGTTGAAATCTGGTCAAACGTGTATGAAAGGGTTTTGCATCCAGGACATGGCACAGGGAGAAAAGTACTTTCTTCTTTCTCACGTAAAATAGAAATATTGCTGGAAAGAGGCATTGTAATAGAAGAGGAGGGAAACTTATTTTGGAAGTGGGAACAAAGCTTTCCTACGTGGAATTGTGCATTTATACTTTTTGTATAGGCCTAAACATTGCAGGTGTTCTGTGCTGCTTCAGCCTTCTATTTGAAGATGCTTCGGTTAAGTATCACACTCTACAAATTTGAAGGCAGAGGGCTAGGCCAATTTTCGTTTTTTAATAATTAATGATAAAATACAAAAAAAAGGAATTGGAAAAAAAAACATGCTGTGCAGTAGCTGTGAGAACAATATCCTCCTCCACCTGTTTTTACCAGCCCTACCTTGTCTTCGAACCATTAAGATTCGGTAGAGCTTCATGGGAGTGCTCTCGGATGTCTTGAAGAGACCGGCGGGACCCCAGGGAAGGTGATGAAGGAGAGCAGATGAACGGTCAGGTTCAAAATTCTTGCACGACTTGGAACAAGCTATTTTAGTTCTGATTTGAAGAAATCAAATCAATAACAGCTGGGAAAATAAATCAATTAACAGAATATTTTTTTCTTCATATTTTAACAAAAAAAAGATGGGATGCCATCTCTAAGGCTTCCTTCCCCTCGTTAAGGTGCAGTAGTATGAGCACTCGGTCTCTTTATGCTGCTGTAGAATACAATGTGATAGGGTTTCATTGTTTCAGTCTGTTCCCCATATTTAAACCGATTGAACGTCACATTTTACTAAGTTCCATGTGTGATTGTTTACGGGATTTTTTGGATAACGTTCCGTATTTATACGCAAGAAGAGCCAGGCCCAGTGCTCCAATTCCAGAGAGAGCAAAAAGCACATACAGCGCGATTTCTGCACTTTGTGATGTTAAATCCAAGCCCAGGAAGCGCACGTTGTCAGCCAGTCCTCCTGCCGTGGGGACCGTTGGTGTCACTGTGCAGGGGAAGACAACAAGAATTAGTAGCCGGCCTGTTGTGAACTTATTCATGTACATGTGCATCGCTTCTTCCTTCCTCTGTGGAAGGTTCAGCGCTGCTGGGCAGGGCCCTGGCTGTAGCCGTAGGTCTTTGGGATCAGGGACTGACACAATTCCAGCTCAGGGTAAAGGCACAACCCGGGGTTAATAGGGAGCTCTTGAGGCCAGAGGAGGGGCGAGTGTTCCCCCGGTAATAAAGATGAACCTCTAAACACCCCCAACTGACAGGGGTTGCCATTCAGTTAATGTACTTAGCCCAGAGAACACAAGTGATGAAAGTATTCCCAATGCCTCTTAGAATGCAATCAAAATTGTTTTTAAAAAAATGCTGCAGGACTACTGGATGGGTGTGATTGGGGAAACATCCTATTAATCAGAGAAAAGTAGAAGAGCCTCTTTCCTTGCTGTGTTTTCAGGACAGGCACGTAGCTAGGTGCTACCACAACATCTTTCAAAGTTATTCTGGCTTTGCAAACAGAAGTGACCTAGTTCTACATAACTACCTTAAGTCCTAACAAAGGCTGACAATCAGGCAGTTTGCTTCCAAAGTCCTTAAAAAGAATATTGTAAAAAAAGCTGGTGTCTTCTAGGACCACAGATTACGGAATGTGTCTGGGTTTAGTATCAGACGTGCGATTTCTGCTGCATCGCTCACCTTCAGGCTCCGGTTCCAGACAGGGATGCGGGCCTGCTGCTGGATCTGGAAACCCGTTGCAGCTTATGATCTGCGAGTAGTACCTGGCGGAGGCCTTGGGGAGCCGTGGCAGGCTGGGGTCAGTGTAGTTGACGTGGTAGAAGCCAAACCTCTCGTCGAAGCCCACGGCCCACTCAAAGTTGTCCATCAGCGTCCAGGCCGTGTAGCCTCGCAGGTTGACACCGTCCAGCACGACAGCTGTTACAGGAGCACACACAGCAGGTGAGCTGAGCAGGCAGGTGGCACCGGAGCTGCCCCTCAGCCCGCAGTGGTACAAACAGAGCAGCACACAAAAATGCAGCTGGGTGCAACCTAGTTATTGCCAACCCGGCCTCCGTGAGCTCACTGCCAAACCATCCCCACCTCTGGCACGTGCTGCTCTGAGGTGGTTCAACAGCTGAGTTACACCTAGCCATCGACCAGGGCAGCTCCATCAGCCCCTGGAGACCACTCTCTGCTCCGAAAATCAAAGCTTTCATTCAGTAAGCAAAGGCTTAAGAAAGAGAAAAGAACCTATCACTACACCATGAGCTTTCAAACAAGTGCTCGTGGGGCCCACTGCTGAAAGGCAGTAAACAAGTGCGTTGGGAACACCTGGCAGCCAGCTCCCCTATGGCAGAGCAGCAAAGTTGACCACGGCTGTAACTGAAACCAGTTCCCTGTGTTTGTCTGCTTGAAGTACGGTGCCATTTTTAGAACCAGCAGCAGGCAAAGAACCTTCTCTTGCCAAATGCAGCTGTACAAGGAGGCTGCCCTTGTCCCACTCTACTAACCCCATGGGTTGCTCTGCCTCTACTTCATCTTTCCCTGCACAAGTCTCGGCCAGCCCTGCCCAGTGGCTGCTAACATCCAAAGGCTCGCAGCAGCGGACAGAGTAACCCCGTGTGTACCTGTAGTTGACAAACGCGTTGCCAGTGGTCTTTCAGCTCTGTACAGCTCGCTTTGTACGTGCCAGGCTTGTTGGGAGACACCGCTAACCAGCTTTAAATAGTCACCCTTACCTTTCAGTGCTTCGTTAATGTAGTTCTGATGGTAATGTATCCGCCAGGTGTCATTGAAATCCGTGTCTCCCCGTTCTGATACCCCGTTTTCAGTCACATAAATGGGAGGGTCGCCGTACTCTTCCTTTATCCACCTCAGGAGCTTTCGGAAGCCAAAGGGCGTCACCTTGAGCCAGAAGGACCCCGAGTTCAGCCAGGTGCGGTCGGTTACTGAAGCGACACCCCTGTGGAGGAGGACATTGATCACAGGCCCATCCCTGGTGCCCGGCCCCGTGTCACTGCTTGCCTGAGAACGCGGCACTGAGCCCTAGGGAACTGCACCTGAAGTGACTGTGGCAGGGTGGGAAGAGCACAGAGCTCTGGGGAGGTAAAGAGCTACTGGTGCTCACAAGCCTCCAGAAAACACCTCTCCTACTTTACTTTAAAGTTACATTCTGCCTACATCAGCAGTTGCTGAGGGTGTGCTGTGTGCCGAACTCATGAGCCTGCCCCATCTTTGTCATTTAAAGCAATTCCTACTTCTAACCTCTGATCTACACCGCAGTGACTGAGCACACATCCCCTGCAGGAATGCAAGACAGATCCCAGCGTCCTCTAAGGGACACACCCCAGGGGCAGTGCTGCAGCACCAAAGCACAAGGGGAGGTTACCCCAATTGCACACAGTTTTGTGAAAACAGCTCAGAAAACAGCCAACGTTCACCCTCATGAGTGGTCCCACAATTACCTTAATTCTCAGCAGAAAAACTCATCAGCTCCTATCGTTTACTTTTTGTAACTTGGGAAAAAAATCAACGTATAAAAAAGCTTGACTTACATACATTTAAGAAGCGATTTAGCTACTTAGGCTTTAAATTTAAGCTTAACCAATGTGCAGAGAGAGCCAACAACTGTTTAACAGCAAATGCAGTAGTACCCATAAACCAGGATAATCTCCCTCTTCAAACTACGGACTGGGGGGAAGGAAATACGATAAATACTCTTGAGAGCTGATACCTGGTGGGAGACCCAGAAGAGCCGATTCCTTCCTTTTAGCAGATGCTCTAATTTTCCTTGTTCTGTTTTAACCATTCATTTTGGATCATAAAGAAGGGGCTTTTGTGAAAATAACAGCATCACAGGTATGGTTTGGGGTATGATTTGTTTATGATATGTTTGGTTTATGGTATGATTTTCCCTAGTATTGGTTATAACAGACCAATATATCTTTCTCATGGCTTTACGCACTGTTAGTTTATATTGCTTAGTTGGCCCAGGCTCCAGGCGCGCACATTTGACTTGACCAATAACGTACATTTATATCTTACCTGTCAGAGTCATATGACAGAATCCCAGTAGAATAATTAAAGTTGTATGCTAAAATTGTAGTGTAATGGTTTAGACCAAAGTAGTCATATGTGCCTTTAATTCTTTGCTTTTCACTTTCAGTAAATTCTGGGAGTCTGCAACAGAAAACAGAGAAAAAGCATGAACCCATAGAAATGCAGCTCTTTTTAGGATTTCCCCTTCTTTTGTTTCTACCCCCTCATCAGTCCTGGTGGCTAACTAAACGAAGCTTTTGCTAGAATTCAGGCAATTCATGTTGCCTGACGTAGAGGTCCCCAGGAGAGGAACGGACCTTTCACTGATTGGAAACGAAACACTGGGTGGTTCACGCTCAAATAAAAGGTAGTGGCAGAAACACAACCTCAGCGCAGAGCTGCTGGCAGCCGCGGGGCTCCATGAACCAGTAACACTTGCTCTAGAGCAGGCAACAGAACTAAAGACAAGGCTGTTCTTTACCAGTCCTGCTGTTTTCTCTTGCTGTGCTTGAGCTCAGAAGTACTTTTGAGTTAGAGAAATCAGAAACTTTCCCTGAGAGCACCTGTAACACTGACGTGACCATCCCTGTGTTCTGGGACCCAGAAAGGTTAAATTTGCACAGGGTTTGTCTTCACTGCAGCAGTTTGCGGACTGTAACACTGAGATGTTGAAAAGCTCAAAGGAAAGATGAAGGAAAGTAGCTAACAGATGTGTAAATGGAAGTAGAGCTTGGCAATCTCTAACTCCTACTGAGCAACCCCCTTTTCTTCACGTGCTTGTTTGTAAATGCGTTTGCAGGGGGCAAGAGGCTTTGAAGTAAAGATAAAAAGTGGCTTTCAGCAGGAGTCAGGGCAGTGCTGAAAAGAAACAATACAAACAAGCTCTACAGCTGAGAAAATCAGATGAGGTGGGAGGCACTTCTGTACTGGTGACTTGGGGACCTACTCCACTTTCAGCTGGATCACCCAGGAGGGAGCTGGAACAACGCAGCCAAGGCCCCCAGCCATGAATAAATGCAAAGAGCACAGGAGAAGTGCAGCAGAGAGCTGCACTGTGATCTTCTTGGAGGAAGATGGGAAAATCCGGAAGAAACTGGGAACTAGCCCGGGGCACGGGAGCTCTGCTAGTTAATCCCAAAGCGCTTGGTTCCCTCCAAAAGGGAGGCCTCCTCGGAGAACATCTCCCTTTGGGATCTCAGCCCTACACGATCGCTGCTGTGGTGACAGAGCAAGAAACAGTCAAGGACATCCAGGGTGCCCTGGAGCAAGAGGGACTTTTCAGTTCTCTTTTAGCCAGAAAAGAGAAAATTCTCTTGGGAATTCGGTCCCTAGACAACCACTGCTCAACGTGCACTCCTGGCAATTCAGAGATGCTTGAGAGTTCACTCTTAGGCTGAGGACAGGACTTCTTCCCCAGATGGAGATGCTTGGGCACTTCATCTCATAAGGCACCACACAGTGACTGTACTATCTGATTCATGGTAGCAACCACCAGAGAAGAAATGACATATAAAAAAATGCTCAAGAATTCAAGCATTTTAGGCACATAAAACCAAAACTTAAATCTTGAAGAGACCCGCCTTTGCTGCGGAGCACACACCAACTCTCCTGTCACCTCCCTCATTTCAGAGCAAGGGGTCTTATCACAGAGGAACAATCAGCAATACCCCCACACCTAGCATGCCCCCAAGAAACTGTTATTACAGTCAAGAGGGGGAAAGAAAAAGTGCTGTCCTTGTATGTGTCTAGAAAGGGAGAGAAAAGGAAAAACATTCATAGTGGAACACAGATAGCGAAATAGGGTTACAAGTAATTAACTGGAATGGCAAACCAGAAATGTAATTCGGAGGCACCAATGAGTTCAGTATGTCATTTTAAGAATCATTAAAGCACATTTATCACTGTCAGGCAAATCACAGCATCTAATGCAGATCATTTATTACACCACTCTGAGCTGCCAACCTAGTACCCCAGAGGTAGAAGCTTAGAGAAAGATTGATTTACATTAGTAAATTTAGTTTGCAAGAGAGGTAAAGACAGGTACCAAAAAAAAAAACATAAAATAGTTTTCCTGTGAGGGGACACTGAGATTTTTACCACACCATTTCACCAAAGTCCTTCCACTTAACAGCACCGTCAGAAAAGCAGGTTTCAGCACAGCAGGCAACACAAGAGCAGTTATGTGCCTGTGCTCTTACCGAGACTGCTTCAGACCCTGAGCCAGGCTGCGCTCCCGAATCCTCGTTTTCATCACTTCGTTGTAATCGCCGTTTTTGAAAATGGGGTGAGCAAACCAACCTATGAGAAACTAACCCAGGAAATACGTATAAATTAGGTATCAAAACAAGGGACTTCACCATTCCTCTCCATATGCTGCTTTACACATAGTACCAGATTTATAACGAACAAGCACAAAGAGATACGCAGGGATGTCCGTGTAATGGCAACAAATTTAATAAGCTTTTGGGACTGCAGTCATATTTTGTCTCATTTCTACTGCATACTCAGCAGAAGAGGTTGGTGTATTAGAGAAGCATCACTGCAAGGAAACGTATCTGAGATGCTAGCCTGGGCTCTGGGCAGCTCCAGATGCCAAGCCGAACACGCCGCGAGCAGCCAGGAGAGCTGGGGCTGTCTGCATGCCTCCTACCTGCAGGTATCGCCTGGCAGCGTCCCAGTCCTCCTGTTTGTGGGGGTTCCTTGGCTCTGCCCAGTCCGAGTTGATGATGATGGAGATTAACCCTCCCTGTTTGGCCCGGTACGTCTCGTTGTACAGGTGCCAGGCTTCTGCGTGGGCCTTTATCAGGTTGTGCCCCACTATGTAAGGGGCTCGCCCCGGCCTAACAGAGATTCCTGCAGAGACGGTGACAACACAAGCACTGGAGCAGCCATCCCCAGCTTCCCCTTTTGCTTCCTCCCAGGTAAACACACCCAGGACACCCAGAGCTGCCCTCCTGTGAGAGAAATAAGCCAGCTGCCTGCTATTAAATGAAACGTGCAGCACCTGGGGCCCTGAGGCCCAGCCCAGGGCTGAGACACTGCTTCAGCAGAGCTCTGAAACCGTGCTCAGCAGCCTCACCTGGGGCAGCTGTCCCAAAGCCATAGCCGAGATACGCCGTGTTGTAAGGTTCATTGAGGGTGATCCAGAACTTCACTTTATCTCCCAGCCTCTGGAAAAGGAGCTCGGCGTATTCCTTAAACCTCTGCACTATGGTATCGTTCTCCCACCCGCCGACATTCTGCAGCGCCTGCGGGAGGTCCCAGTGGTAGATGGTCACCTGTGGGGAGCAAGCAGAGAAAGGACTCAGCCATTCCTTCCTTCCTTTCAGGTGTAAAGGCAACAAACCAGCCTCATTTCCGAGCATAAACCCTGCTGGGATCTGCAGCTAGTAAAAGGCTGTTTTCTTCTTTGTTTCAATCACAGAGCAGCTACTTGGCAAAACTATGAACAAATGAGTAAAACAGTTCTACACAACAAGAACATCTGTAATTATCTCTTACACTTGTTCATCCTACCTGTAAGTAGGTACATTTTTTGCAACTTATTTATAACTTTATAATTAATTTATAACTATACACTTTTTATAACTTATTCTTCTCCCAAGAACACATCCGAACAGTGTTAAGTACCCAATTCTTATAAAATTCATTAATTCCTGTAAAAAATTCCCATTAGGAGGGACTGTCCCATCTCGGTGACACTATGCCTACAACTTATTGACATATTAACGAAATATGTGACAAATCTGTCAGTAACATATTAACCAAAGCACTCCCAGCAAGGAACCCAAACGCTCTAACTTAGGACCAGAGTCCAAGCTGACAGAAAGCCTTCTGGGCTAAGCAAGGAGTTTGTTAATGAGCTATAACTCAAAAAACCAAGCACCTAACAAGTGGGAACAAGGGCCGACAACGCATAAGGCACATAAAAGCACTGCTTGGGCTTTTAGGAAATAAGAAAGGCCAAAGCCTTCCCAATTCTGCAAGTCCACTGCAAGCAAAAAGCTCAGAGAAAACTTGGGTGAGCTGCTGAAAGGCTGCACAGTGTCGGGAGCACAGAACAACCTCCTTGGCTCGCCCTCCCCAGATGAGCACCGCTTCTAGGGCGGTTTGGGGGGACCCGGCCAGCAGTGGGGAGGCAACAGGTCGGTGGGACTAGGAAAACGGCAAGGTGTTTGGAAACAGCCAGCAATAAGGCTACTGTGATCTTCTGGGTAGTAATTGCTAATGTGTCCCTATATTCCCAGCACGTTTACCTACTAAAAAAACACGTTTCCTCCCGGCACACAATGAAAAAAAATTCTCTGTGAAGGAGGGAGTGGACTTAAACACACGCGTGCTCTGAGTGTCAGACCTGGGTTCTGCTACTGGCCTACACATCAACGGGTCTTAACGGGTCATGAACAGCCTGGGAAGTTTGTAAGGAGCGAGGGTTTCCCACATTGGGATCAGAAGACAGGAATAAACCAGAGAAATCTGAGAGTCGGCATCTCATCTTTCAACATGAGGATAATTCTCAGCTCCTGCACTCTTGGATTTCCACTTTTACAGTTACCTGAGGCATTATGTTGGCTGCCAGAAGAGCGTCAATCAGCCTTTCATAGTAGTTCAGTCCCGCTTCGTTGACGTATCTGGTGGTCCCGTCTGGGAGAACACGGGACCAGGAGATGGAAAAGCGGTAGTGAGACACCTTGAGGTTTTTCAGCATTTCCACGTCCTCCTCGATCTTGTGGTAGCTGTCACAAGCTACGTCCCCATTGTCGTCATTGCTGATTTTCAGGGGGGTGTGAGAAAATTGGTCCCAAATGCTAAGTCCTTTCCCGTCTGCTCTCCATGCTCCCTCAATCTGTAATTGAAGATGGAGGAAGGAAGGGAGAAACCATTAGTAACCCCACATTTACATCCTGGCCCAGCAAAGAATTCAGCCTTTTGGCCTTTGCGGCACCACAGAATGTGTTGAGCTATCAGCTTAAGCCTCGAAGCAGTAATGTTTGCTGCACCAAACTAGTAAGAGCTCTTGGGCCTCACGGCACAGAAGTTTTACCAAAGTACAGTGTCACGGGGGAGGTGTTGTGGCAGTTCAACCTGCTGCTCAGTGTTTGCTGGTTCCTGTGAAGCCCGTGCTGCTGTCTCAATATTCCCGTGGTACAACCACACCGTTAAAAGGGAAGAACTTGGAGATAAGTAAGGCAGTTGTTACAGCAACCCTCAATTACCATAGAACCTGTTACAAAAGCTGTGGGTGTCTCATCCGAAATGAATTAACAGCCACCGGTACCCAAAGAGTCAGCCCTCATTTCCTAACCTGGTACGCTGCTGTCGCTACGCTCCACGAGAAGTTCTTTGGAAACTCCCCGTATAGAAATTCGTCCTCCTTGGGCAGCGGGATGCCATTATTGCTGATGATTTCTGCGTAGTACACAGCTGAGCGCTTGGGGGTTCTTGGCCTGTTGGGATCATCAAAATCGACCTGGTACAGCCCAAATCTTGGATCATAGCCGTTCAACCACTCAAAGTTATCCATAAAAGACCAAGTGTTGTATCCTCGCAGGTTAGCACCGTCCAGCTTGTAAGCTGAAAGACCAGAAGCAACGGAAGAGCATCAGTGATACATCGTGCATCAAAGGAACCACAAGGAGGTCACTTGCAAACACACACACACTGCCAGCTTCACAAAGCTGACTGACACTAGACAAGAAAGACCATGAAAGACCCCACAGTCAGAGGATACGAATGGCCATGCAGAGAAGAGCACAAAAAAATCACCGTTTATGTTGCATTCAGGATATTTAAAGACCGCTAACAGCTGCTTTTAAAAACTACCTGTCAGAGGAAGACAGTGATGGAGAATCTAGAGGAGTCACCCTCCAGAGAACAAAAGCAAACGTTTGTACCTTTTAAAGCTTCATCGATGTATGTTTTGTGGTAAAGGATCCTGGTATGGTCATCAACATCCGAGCTGGTCTTTATCCCCACCCCGTTCTCAATGACGTATATCGGGGGATTGCCATACTCCTCTTTGATCCAGTTCAGCAGCCTCCTCAGCCCCCAGGCCACAGCCTGATGGCCAGGAAGAGCTGAGGAAGGCCAGGAGCTGTCGATACTTGTTGAAACTTCCTGGTCGTACTCGTAAGAAAAGGGCTTCAGAGGGGTCGTTGTGTGGGTTATGATTTTGGAAGTGTAGGTGTTGAAGCAGAAGACATCTGCTGTGCCCCGGATGTAGTCACGCTCCTCGGCTGTGAAAACGGGTAGGCGGGATGTCGGCAGGTTCTGCAGCTCACTCCTGTTCCCAACTTTCCACTTCATGACCTCAGGGTAGTCGCCGTTTTTGAAGATCGGGTGGGTAAACCACCCCACCAGGAACTGCAAGTACCTGTCTGCAGCTTCCAGGTCCCTGGGGTCACTTGGTGTCTTCGGCTCGGCCCAGTCGATGTTGGGACACAGAGAAATGACCCCTCCCTGGCTTGCTCTGTATTTGTCGTCGTACGTGTGGTACACCCTGGCGTGAGCTTTCAGCAAGATGTGTCCCACCTTGTAGGGAGTGCTCCCGGGGTCTTTGACGTTGGGTGGGAATTCCCCCAGGCCATAGCCAACCCAGGCAATGACCTGGGGTTCGTTGAATGTGATCCAGAACTTCACTCTGTCCCCAAAGTTCTGGAAACAGAAGTCTGCAAAACTATCGAAGAGTTCGATCAGCGCACTGCTCTCCCAGCCGCCGATGTCCTGGAGAGCCTGGGGCAGGTCCCAGTGGTAGAGGGTGACGATTGGGGTGATGTTGTTTGCCACCAGCCCGTCAATGAGGCGGTTGTAGTAGTCAACTCCGTGTCTGTTTATTGAGTCGTTCCTTCCGGTGGGGAAAATTCGAGGCCAGGACAGAGAGAAACGGTAGTTCTTTATCCCTAAGGCTCTCAGCAGGTAAATATCTTCCTCCAGCTTGTTGTAGCTATCGCAAGCGATATCGCCAGTGTCGTTGTTAATTACGTTCCCTGGTACATGGGTGAAGTTATCCCAGATGCTGGGCCCTTTGCCATCAGCGTCCCAGCCTCCCTCTATCTGGTACGCAGAAGAAGACACACCCCATGTAAAGTCCTCCGGGAACGTCCCGTAGAAGTACGTGTCCCTCTCAAAGTCTGTTTGAGATGAAAACTTCTGCCAGACAACCTTTGACTTGGAGGGGACTTCTGATGCTGGTAAATTTGGCAACTTTGATGGCATGGGTAGGTCAAACACCACTGGCGCAGGGAGTCTGTTTGAGACTTGGGGTGGGAAACCATTCTTTTCGATAACGCTGGCATAGAAATAAGCGGATGCCTTGGGAGTCCTTGGTCTGTTGCTGTCTTCAAAATTCACATGATGTAGCCCAAATTTTAGGCTGTACCCCACTGGGCCTTCAAAGCCATCAACCAGGGATCGAGCAATGTATGACTGGACATCAACCGTGTCTAGTTTCACCGCTGCCACAGAAACAGCACAAGACTGTTAGTCGACGGGACACTGGCTAACACAAGCACTACATCAGAGGGTAACGGGGCGATAGCCAAACGTCTAGGAGTGGTCTTCCAGGGAAAACAAAACAAAACAATTAGGGTACCCGGCAAGAAGAGCGTCAGCACTGTCGTAGGAGCTGGTCAAAAGCTGAGTAATAAAAATGCATCAGAAGAGAAATATTTGAGTACAGGACACTTGTGCCTCTGGTAGCTCTTCTATCAGTGTGTTGGGAACTAGGTCAAAAAGACCAAAAGCTCTATAGCGATCACCAACATATTTAATAAAGTTTTCTGATGTTATTGATTTGTGTATCTGAAGAGAGTAACAGTAAAATCTCTATTTGAAGTCTCAGATCTATAGTTGTCCAGAACTTCAGTCACAAGCATTATTTTTTGCGTCAATTGGATACACAGTTTGCAAAGATACAGCCGTACCTTGAATCTTACTCAAAATATTTGAGACACAAACATCTCCCTAAAAATTCTAAGCCTCAGTGGTGCAGGACGCTGTCAGTTTGATCTGCCTAGTGAGTAAAGACTTCATTCAGCCCTGATCTATGAGATCTCTGTAGGTAAGGGCCTGCCTGCAGTCAAATTATCTTCAGGAGAGCTGAAGTACATGAACAGTGTTCTCACAGAGAATGGCTTTAGGATCAGGCTGTATTTGTCTGCATGTATGAAAGACCTGTTCCATGACCTAAACAGAATGGGGAGTTCCATATCCCCACACAAATGGTGATGTTTTAAAGCTAATCACGGTGGAAGAGATGGATTAACCAGTTGCCATTAATTAAAAAAAAAAAAAAAAAAAAACAAATCCGTACCTTTTAGAGCCTCATTGATGTACCGGCGGAAATAATCCACTCGCAGAGTGTCGTTAATACGATCCCCTATGGCCTCTGTTGGCATACCGTTCCCTGCTATGTAAATTGGGATCTTTGTCCCTGTGTATTCCTGGGACACAAACTTCAGCAACCGTCTTAATCCCCAGGGGACCACGTGGATCCAAGCAGAGGCAGTCTTTGGCCAAGCAGGATCCACATGCAAGGAGAAGTTCCCGATGCTCTCGTAGCCTGGTGTGCAGGTCCCGTTAGCTGCGGCACTAACCAGGCGGGAGGTATAATGGGAAAGCCCAAAAAAGTCTGCAGTCCCTTTCACCCAGGTTTTCTCCTCCTCTGTAAACACAGGCAGCTGTGCAACTGTCGTGGAGCACTGCTGGTTTACCTGCTGGATCTGAGCCTTCAGGACGTCTGGGTAATCACCATTAACAAATATGGGGTGAGCAAACCAGCCGAGCATGAACTGCAGGTACCGCTCCGATGCCTTCACGTCCTCGGAGCTGGTTGGAGTCTTGGGTTCAGCCCAATCTGAGTTCAGCACCAGCCCCACTTTTCCCTGTTGCTGAGAACGGTATCTGTTGTTGTACAGGTGCCAGACCTCGGCGTGAGCCTTGAGAATTGTGTGAGCCACCTGGGGGCAGAGAGCAGAGGGATGGATTTGTGTCACACTGCTTTGCAGGGTTTGGATTAAGCATAAGAATCTGGCTGATTTCAGAATGGAAAATAAAATCTGGCATCCATGAACTACCCCATTTTCTGGGGAGTATCACAAATCCAACAAGCAAATAACTGTCTCAGAGGCCTCATTAGGCTTGCACATAGTTAAAAGGACAGAATCATCAGAGGAGAACAATACAATGGCAGCTGCAAGATCCTTGTTATTCCTGTGTCCCTACCTTGTAAGATGCGACTCCTGGGTCAGCGATTCCTGGAGGATGCTCGCCGGTGCCGTAGCCAGCATAGCTGATAACCCAAGGCTCGTGGAAAGTAATCCAGAACTTGACCCGATCCCCAAAAGTGGAAAAGCAGAAGTCTGCGTAGTTCACAAACGCATCTATGATGCTGTCATTCTGCCAGCCACCAAGAACCTGGAGAGCTTGCGGGAGGTCCCAGTGGAACAGAGTCACCATGGGCTCAATGTTAGTGCCTAGCAACCTGTCGATTAACTGGCTGTAATAATCCACACCCTTGGAGCTGATGGTCTCATTGGTGCCAGTGGGGAAAATTCTAGGCCAGGATATAGAAAATTTGTACAGCTGGGGATGAAGACCCCTCAGCAAGTAAACATCATAGCTGGTTTTATAGTAGCTGTCACACGCCACGTCTGTTGTCTGGTTCATGTAGACACGGCCTTCGTGCCCAAACCGATCCCAGATGCTCTCTCCTTTCCCATCCTCTGCCCAAGCTCCTTCAATATTAAAGGCACCCGTGGAGGTGCCCCAGAGGAAACCGCTCGGGAAAACATCCTGCAGAAAAGAATCCCTCTCCAATTCAGACTGGCTAGCAAACATTTCCCAAACGGTTTGATAGGAGGAGCGAGGGGCGAGAACTGCATCTGGGTTCTCCTGTAGAGCACTGGCTTTGCTGAAAACAGAAAAAAAAGGAATTACAATCTCCAAGGTAGATGCCAGTGCCACCGAACTTGCAAACAGGGAGGATAAGAGTTATTTGCTTCCCACTCGGCTCATTTGCCACTTAAGGTACAGCCCCTTTGTAATCTGATCAATCCAATCTCCTGCCACCCCGCTGGCGGATGAAGGTGGTGTGCAGTGAGCCAACTTCAGAACAGCTCAAGAGCTATGTATCTAATGCACTTCTTTGTAAGCAGATTTCCATAATTCATTACACCTAGTTCAAAGATGCAAACAAAATCCTCACAGCGCATAGCAATTTCACGTGCTCGTGAGTTTCCGTGGGACATGCTAAAACTAATCAATCCTGCTTCAGTAGTCCTTAGCTTCTCCCTAGCCAGCTGCATCCTGGGCTGCACCAAAAGCAGCACGGCCAGCAGGCCACGAAGATGATCAAGAGGCTGGAGCACCTCTCCTATGAAGAGAGGCTGCAAGAGCTGGCGTTGTTCAGCCTGGAGAAGAGGAGGCTCTGGGCAGACCTTACAGTGGCCTTCCAGTACCTAAAGGTGGCCTCCAGGAAAGCAGGAGAGGGACTCTTGCTCAGGGAGTGGAGCAATAGGACAAGGAGAAATGGTTTTAAATTAAGAGGCGGATTTAGATTAGTTATAAGGAAGAAATTCTTTGCTATGAGGGTGGTGAGGCCCTGGCACAGGCAGCCCAGAGAAGCTGTGGCTGCCCCGTCCCTGGCAGTGTCCAAGGCCAGGCTGGATGGGGCTTTGGGCAGCCTGGGCTGGTGGGAGGTGTCCAATCCAAACTGCTCTATGATTCTATATCCCCTACATCTCTGGGGGCACAATGAGCTTCTCTCCTAGGCCAGATGTTATTTTATGTATTTAATTCCTTTCAAGTCCTTTCAGCAACTATCAGCAGATTTTACCACTAAAACTGTCATACATCTGCCTAGCATATTTGTTCCTAGAGGACACCTCTTTATTACAGTATCTAATTTAAGGGAGAAAAACTGTACCTTAAAACACGAGATGAGAAGTCCAATAATTCATTCACATCATACCCAATTGTACGTGCCTTTCCTTTATTAAGAGCTGAAAACAAACAATAAGCGATGGGCTTAGTCACAAATAAGATGCCACAGACTGCATGACACCACTTGTACATACAATTACACCTTTTGAAACAAGGGTGTATTTGTTTTGTTTTTTTTTGTTTGTTTTTAAACAAGTAATAGCTCTTTTTCTCAGATCCAGTATGTTAGCTTTTTATATTCCAAGAAGGTTATGAAAGAAGCTATAAAATTGTTTTGTCTAACAGAAGCGGTCTGGACAGGACAATTCTATAGTTTCCCATTCAGAGCCTAGCTACTAAACTCTCCCACTCCTTGAAATAGGTCACTCACCAGCGACAATGGCAGCTACTCGTATGAATGGATTCTCTTCCAGGGAACCACAGTCAAGGAATTTTAGAGTGAAAATCAAGATCTCTATGTCCTTCCAGAGATTCTGCAAAAACAAAATTAAAACAAAGAATTGTATGAAAATAAACTGTGGCCAGCTAGTAAAACCATGTTCTCGGGATCTGTTCTTTTAACACAGAATAGAAAACTTCTAGAAGACTGAGAATCAGCGATAACGTTGTTCAGAGTTAAATTCATAAAACAGAGTAAGCATTAAATGCCATCCCTCACTTTGATCCAAAAAGGCCCAATGCAAATCAAAGCATAAACCCCAGAAACTTTTAGTTTGACCTCCCTTTGAAAAGCCACAAAGAAGTATCTTGCTTTAAATGTTTGAACCACTCCAGATTTTTAGAATTATTGCAGCATGCAATCTTAGAGCAAATGAGTAGCTCCTTTTTCTGCTCTTCAGCTGCTGGATGACTCTTCTTACGTATTTTAAGAATGCAATTCGCTCTCAGATGGATAGTATCAGGTACTAGCCTATAACATCACTGACGTTATTGCTGCTATGTGATCTAATCCTTTCACAAATTTGTCCTAATTAACATTTCTAGCATTGCCTTTACTGATGAGGAGTTGTGAGGTTTGCTATTATAGTTGCAGAACCAATGCTAGAATAAAATAAGATCTTTTTGTGTAAAGGTATTAGCCAAATTATTTATCACATCCATAGGATGTGATAGAGGTTTTCCAGTCCTGGACAAAAGAATTATGCCTTTTCAGTTACTAATGCATCAATAATGATCACTGACCAAGAAAAACATTTCCAACACTTTCGAACACCTGTCTTTGAGTCAGAAAAACAGGGAAGTAACAGTGAGTTGTATGCAGCTGTTTCCTAGTGTAGCTGCTGCCTGAGCTCTCACAGCAATCAGAACTGTTTAGACATGCATCAAGAAACACAAGTTTCCCTTCTCTTTACAGTCTGTATTTACAGTTGACTTCTATAAATCTATCAAAACCTTAGGGATTTTTTAGCCATTTATTAGCTTTCCAGAGATTCTCTATGGGGAGTCTCCACTTCTTGCTCTACACTTCTGGCCAGGCCATCACTTTACCATTTACAAGGAATAAGCGACCTGCCACAAATACACAAAGCAGAGAGAGTTAAGGTAGAGCCTGGCATACTCCTTTTCAGGCTGCTATTGCCTGTGCTACATGATCCTGAGGCATCTCTGTGCTCATTTCTGCAGACACATGCACCTAGATGCTAAAGGATTTAAGACAGTAAATTAATTGTCAATTACTTTGAATTCAGTGTGAACTCCTGTACCTGACCTCTTTGCAAAATAACTTGTTACAGATGGTCTATGAAGTTCAGCAGAAATCTAAGAACAGCGATGGATTTGTTCTATCTGTTCTGCTCTATTACTAGAACTTCAATTCCCCAATGTATCCATGAAGTGAAATGCTCATTTGCACACTGTGCATAATGTTACCTGGAATTCACTCATTTGCATGTAGAAATCTGTTTCGTTTCCACAACTGTACTGAAGGTTGAGAGACAGAAAATCTACCGAATCCTGGAAACAAGAAAAGGAAAAGAATCAACTTTTTTTTTTTTTTTGCAGGTATTCTGTTCAAAATATAAAGTTGTTCAATGTTAGATACAGGTACATTGCTGAAGTAAGAAGCCACACAGCTATGTGGGACAATACAATGCGTACAAACTGGGTGGTGTATGGAAAGATGTCTGTCCTTCTAAACAACGCTAAATTTAGAAGAATTAAATGAAGTTGTAAGAATGTTTTATGCATTTAATATTCCTGATTTACAACTGATTCTTTAAATTAGTAAGATTGGTTAATCGGAGACTAACCAAACAGAGAAACCTTTATCAGCATGTGGTTCAGGGAGGCTTTATCAATAATCCTCTGCAGAAAGTCCACTTCAGAAATCTTTAACCGTTGCACACTACCAACGTTACTCCACTAAAGGTCATCATATTCAAGGGAATAGATAGTATTCTTTTATTAAACTAGCTGCTGAAGTAGGCACAAAAATTGATAAGCTTCCAGTTTATTTTTCAGTCCAAGGGTTTTTTTTTCTAGTTTAGTCAGCTTGTTTAGTACATCTTTCCTCCCCATACAAACCACACCTTGCTTATATCGTTGAAATATCATGCCTGCGTCACTACTTATCCTATTATTGAATTCTGAAGGACTGTGAATACAAGCCATAAACCTGCACTGCCATTTGTTCACTGCATCCCACATCAACATTATCTACATGAAAAGAAGTACTGACAGAGGGTTTGGTCTTTACAGAAAGGATGTCATCACCTTTGTAGAAAATAGGTTTTCCTCATGTTGTGCTATCCCTGCACAACTAGACCACTTGTAGCAGAGCTCAGGCTGTGCTTTAACATATGAACTATTTTAAAAAAGATATTTAAAAAAATAAAAGTTTTTTTTATTTGGTTGTGCATTAAGGAGACTTGTGAATAAAAGAGCAATGGGTATACGTTGTTATTTAAGCATGTATGTTGCTAAAATTGCCAGTTATGAAATATGTCTCCATATATTTTAATCACTGCTCACTAGCCAAGAAGGGATGTTGAAGTATTTTTTAAAATCAGAGAGCTTCACGATTGAACTGATCAAACAAATACATTTTACCCTATTGGTCAATTTGCTGAAATTGTATTTAACTTGCAATAGGCCACTTGATCTTGTACATAAAAATCAAGTGAAATGAAATAAAATGGAAATAATTTTGGAAATCATTCCATTAAGGTGTTACCTGAAGAGGAACTGAAAGCAGCTCTGATGAAGCACTATCCAAGCTATGATCTATTCCTAAAGCAATGGACAGCTTTCCACCTTGAAGAAAAGGAAGCAATCTATTAGTAATGTATTTAGTACAAATGAAGAATTTTGGTTCGCTGTAGTTATTTTAAAATCAGCTGGAACTTTTTGAATTTGTGGCTCATCAGCCAGTGTCCTAGGTAGCTGATTTCAGAACATCCATTATCTTATCAATGGAGAGTTGCAGAAGGTAGAAATTCAAATGCAGAGTCCAAGGAGTCTTTTTCAGTGAATCTTAAGATGTTCATGAGCAGCAACGATAACAACGTTGTTTGCAGGATCCGAATAGGATCTGAATACAGCTATCCAACAGGATCTATTCCACTCCGTGGTTAATTATAAATAATAATAATAATTTTCATGCCTTTGTGGTTCTTTTATGGTGGCTTATTTTTAAATATCCATTCTGTGCTGGACATGGAAAAAAAAGACAGAAACAAAGCCCCAAAATAAACAAACAAAACCCCACAAAATACAAGGAAAGAACATGAATACAAAACCTGCAAACTGACAGTAGAACATGGCACTGGCACAGGCTGCCCAGAGAAGCTGTGGCTGCCCCATCCCTGGCAGTGCCCAAGGCCAGGCTGGATGGGGCTTTGGGCAACCTGGGCTGGTGGGAGGTGTCCCTGCCCAGGGCAGGGGGGCTGGAACTGGATGACCTTAAAGGTCCTTTCCAACCCAAACTATTCTATGAAGTCTGTTTTCTGAAACTACTATCGTCTACAAAATAGCTTGATCATTACAGCTTTGTTATCATACACACACACCAAAAAAAAAAACCAGAATATTTTATTTTCCTTTTAAGCTAAAAGTAACTATCTTGTTTCTTGTTGGTTTATTTAACTATTTAATACATTTCACTTCAGTTAAATGAGAAATTATATATAAATATACACACAGAGATACACGCCTACGTTCTCCCCAACTACTTTGGCTATCATTTCAAGTAAAATGGAATTATCAGTAATCATAAAAAAAATATCAAAATAAGATATTTGAAGGAACCTGTTATTCAAGTATTCCTATGCAATTCTGAGAGCACTGACAGCACATTCAGAGATTACATGTAGCGGTTGCCATTTAATCTCATTACAAACTATTTGTGAAAAGGTCATACACAAAAATCCCTCTGCCTATTCTTACCTGCCAGCGAGTATTTCTCGTGGTAGACACTGTAAGCTCTGTCATGAGCAGCAGCCAGGGCCTGGACACGGAGCTGGGGCTCATCGTAAGGCAGGCTTTCCAAGACCTCTGGCAGGTCACTGAAAGTGAGCCACACATCAACCAGACCCCCAAAAACATTAAAACTGAACTCAGCATAGTCCACAAAAAGGTCAGCAAAAGCGTTGGTTTTGTTGCCTGCAGCCTGTGCGGCCACATTGCCGGGGATGTGCTTGTGATGCAGAACTACCACTGGCCTG